>NC_138208.1:73373419-74026688 GCF_964194415.1 Vipera berus
ACAAATAAACCAGAAATCAGAAGATGAAGCAAAGTAAATGGACCTAGAGGTGGAAGAGATAAAAGAAATGAAATATAAACTACCATATACAAATAAAATACTGCAAGACTTACTCATAAAAATAAAAATGCAAAAGAGCATTTACCCGTTAGGTATGCAAAATACACCTGATGACAAGGAAGAAGATTTTTTTAAAAAATGGAACATAGAGCTGTCAGGGGAAAAATGTCACAACTTGGAAGATAAAAATGAAAAGAGAAATTGAGGGAGAAGGAAAGTAGGAGTTGCTTAAGGAATATAAATGGGTGGAATTCCCCCCCGCTCCCCCCAAAAAATACTTTACCTAAATTACCTTCCTTATGCCAAGCAACTTTCACAAAAATAGAAAGAAAATTCCTGGGCAATTTAATTGCCTTGCTTGGAAAGCTACTTGGCAAAGAAAGCAAGCAAGAGTTAGATTTAAAAAAACAGAACATTTGACCCATTAGACGGGGCATTATATGTTTAAATACTTGTTTAAATATGATTAAAAGAATGGATAACCCTTAGATATAATTAGACTTTTATAATGAAAGATATGATTTAGAATTAAAATAGCATTTTTTTCTTTTCTTTTTTGATATGGGAAATATGAAAATAAGATGAGGATTGGTACAAATAAAATTTTAGCTATATAAATGTAATTAATATTGAGAAAATAATAACTGACAAAGATACTTCAAATATTGATGGGAAATCAAACTTTAACAAGAGCACAAAAACAGGATATTGATTTATGAATTGATATTATTGTTATTTGTATAATATTAGTAAAATATCAGGAAGATGTTTATATCTAACATCAGTAGTACCAAGAATTGTAGCTGTGTAATGAGGGGGCAATGGAAAAAATATGGGGAAGAAAGGAAGATCAGGGAAAAAAATACTGGATTGTTCAGTACTGAACAGATTTATATTGAACAAGTTAATGTTAAATATGTGAACCAGACAACATGTTGTTTACTAAGCACTAAAGATTGTAATTCTTAAAAATCAATAAAACATTAAAAAAAGAGAGAAAGAACACTTTTTGTCTTGGAAGACACATACGCTGCTAGTTATGAAGAAAAGAGTGACAAGTAATCCTAACTTATGAACTTTTGACTGTTTAAGGCAAGCCTTCTCAAATGCTTTGCCTTGCAGAAAGACTAAAATTCACATTCACAAAATGGCTGTTGGAATACAACCATCCTGGTTGGGAGGAAGGCTCAAGTGAGAATAAGCCTGGACTCAATTCAAATGCCTTCGAGCAGTGGTTCTCAAACTTTTCTTCCCCACAGACCCCCTTTAAAGATATTTTTTGATCATGGACCACAACAATTGACCCCTCAAGACTTAAATCATAACCACGGACCCACTGGTGGGATTCAGCCGGTTTGCACAACTTCAGCAGAACCATTGCTAATTTTTTGTTGCCCAGACCCATAATGGACTTCTGGAAGTGGCATCCACACAGAGAACCTGTTGTTCACATATTCGAATCCCACCACTGCATGGACCCAAGACTTAAATCATAACATTTCTTCAAGCCTTCACAGACCCCCTGTAACAATATTATGGTTGCTAAGGGTCCATGGACCACAGGTTGAGAACCACTGCCTTAGACCCTTATCTGGTGATTCCCAGGTGAAAGATGCCAGCCATCTGGTTGATGGCTGGGTGAATTTCTGTGTAATAGGCAGAGAAAAATAAAGTAGCTAGTTTGAACTCTACATGTGTGAGTCTGGTTGTTAATGCCTGACAATGGGAGCAAGAACTGGAATATAAAAGAATTGCTACCAAAAGAAACATCACTTGATTTTATGAAGAGGAACGTTTAGTTCAACAAATCACATGTTGTTGTCATTGTTGCCCACATCAAATAGCAACTGTTTAATTTCTTTTAAGTCCTTACAATTCTTGTCCCCTCATCTGCCTGGAAACAGGGGATAGAGGAGTGAAGAGACTCTGTGACCCACCTGGAGTAATAATGAGACCCATTTATGGCTCCTGATGCATAGAAATAATTATTCAGGGGTATCTCAAACCCTTTCAGAACAGATTGAAGGCTACCAAACCTCAGAGATTAGCTACACATTATCTTCTTCAAGAAAAGGAGAATATCAGACTATTGGCTATGAAGATAGAGGAAGACTTCATTACAGATGCCATTCACATCCCCCCCTGCGGATAATTGCCAGAGAGTGCAAGAAGATACCTGTAATCATAAAGTGAATTAAACATATAAATAAGGTTCGTGCTGGTAATTGCAACTGAAATGAAAAGGAGTGAAAAAGAAAGCTGAGACAAACAGAAGGAGCTAAATGAGAACTTGATGAAAGACTGTGAAGAATCTCCCATCTTAATTGGTGAATTCTATTCATAGTTATACATTTGCAGAGAAGAAATTGACAGGAGGTGGGGAATAAAAGGAATACATTTAAAATTAAACACACTGGCAGATACACTCAGTTCCAACATTTCTGCCTTGATATCTCTGTTTCTTTTGTTTGGCCCAGATAACTACTGTTATCAAATACAATTTTTAGTCCTCCATCTCAATTATATAAGACTTACAGATCTGTAATGCAAACAATATACCTTTAGCCGAGAATAAGCCTCACCATACTCAGTTGGTCTTACTCATATTCTAGGCAGACATGCATAACTGTGCACAAGATGCATTCTAAGATTGCACTCCTAAATGTACCATCTGGACATGATGAGACTTATTTTCTCATAAATAATTGTCCAGGGTTCCTTCTACTTTTGATCAGTTGATTTAGTTTAATGTCCAAAATCAACTTTTGACACTATACGTCTCATGACCATCTGGAGAAGTTTTAAAATAAACACTAATGTGTCAGACAATTATGCCATAGTGACAACTGAATTGATAATTGATCAAAAAGTTATCCACAATTGTAAATCAGCTCTGAATTTATGAGATGATCACTTTGTTTTTGCAAACATTTTACATGTTTCCAATGGAGTCCTTAAGAACATTATCCTGAAATTTGAGTACTTTGCTTCAACATTTTCAGGAAGCCTTCTTTATCCACCTAATTTTAGCCATTTTGTTATTTGATCTTTTGCTTTCTCCCCCCTTTTATTTCCTTCATTGCATTAGCCTGTTCATTGCTCAATTTTTTTTCCCTCCCTTCCATATTTATTATTCTCTTTCTATTATAATTACAGTGTTAAATTGGATTGGGTTAATTGATCTGGGCTTTGAAAAGAAATCTCTCTATACAATCATATTTGATTCAAACTGTCCATCACAGTATTTAAGATGGTTCTTGAAAATCTAAGGTTGGCATATGCATAGCCATGAAGTACATATACACATATTGTATCCTAAGAAGTAGAGTTTGATTACACTGCCTTGGGCTTGCTGCCTTGCACTACCCATATAAAAGAGTTGCCTAGAAATTTCAGTCCTTCGCCCTTTTTCAAACAAGTGAAATCAGCAACAACAAAGGTTTTACATCTGAGCAAAAATCCAGATAGCTGCATTATACAAAAGTCAGATATTGGTTCTTCTGATTCCATATAATTTCTACATCATGTACAGGCAATTTGGTACCTTTCAATACTTCATATTGTGAACTTATCACACTCAGTGTGAATCATTGTAAGAGATAATAGGAGCTGTACTGTAAAATATACTGTATCAATGGATGCCAACCTCTCTTCTAAACTGTAGTTTAAAACAGTATTTTTCAACCTCTGTGACTTGATGACATTTGGATTTCAACTTCCAGAATTCAACTTCCAGTATGCTAGCCAGGGAATTCTGGCAACTGAAGTCTACACAACTTCAGGTTGCCAAAGTTGAGAAACACTGTTCTAAAATGCATCTAGATTGCCTACTTCTGTTCCATATGGATTAGCAAGACCTGTTCAGAGTTCCAGCCAGAAATCTTTTTCAGTTTTATTTGGAAATATTAAGCCTTCTTCATGAAATAATTCCATTCAGTGATTGCAGTTTTCTTTAAGCATAGGAGTAGGCAACAACTAGATTAATAATTTGCAGGAAATAATCAAGATAGTTCACCCAAGCAGAGAAAAATATGTAGGGGGAAAAAAGAGTGCTGGGTTGAAAAGTCTGTTCATGTTGTTCACAGCTATTTGTGAGAATATTTGCATATGCCACCTTCCAAGGCAGCTAATTTTGTACATGTGGTTTTACAGTAACCAAGAACTGCTTAATTAACAGGATAACATAAAATTTACAAAACTTATAAAAATGGCCTGGATGTAGAATACACAAGATGCTGAATGGAATGTCAACTCACATTCTCTTTTAAGCATAAGGCTTTTATAATGGAAGTGAACGGAGGAATGATCCACTATTCATAAACAGGCAACTATTACAAATTGTATAAATTAATATTTTATAGCTAGTAACTATGGGTGTTTATGAAAGCTTCTTTGTCTTAATTAGCCTTAGATAAGACATTCTTTATGATTCTCCCAGTAGATAAAAAAGAGGATTGTTTTTATGAGAAGAGCAACATAATTTTTAGGTCTGGAGTATCCATATTAATAAGACTAAGAAAAAGAGAATTTTGGTGGGATTAATGAAAGGAAAAGTACCAGGTTGGCTACTCATGCTGAAGTAGATGGGCCACCATTCTAAGTTAAGTATAAGCAGATTTCTCCATTCTTGTTCTGGTTGAAAGAATTTAGGAATATTTCTTAATAGTGGTAGTATTATTGATGGGGTGCCACAAGTTTCAGTTCTAGATCTTGTGCTCTTCACTAATACATATATTAATGTAGTGGATAAAGTGGCAAAAGGAATACCATAGTAAATTCCATTTTTTTCTGTACTGATCAAGTTACATTTGGAGCATTGTGTCCAGGATACAGCATTACTTTTCAAAATTCAGAAAAGCTGGAACAGGGGAAGGGATGGGAAAGAAAGGGAAGGGAATCAGGAGGCCAGAACAGAGACTGAAAAATGGAGAGAAATGTTTCATTTTGAGAAGAGAAAAATGAGAGGAATACAACAGCAGTCTTCAAAAATCTGGGAAGATTGTTTAAATGTGAACAGAATATCAGTGAAATTTTCTCAAGCAGAGCACAGTTACCAAGATAGTTAAATGGTTGTGTGAATGTCTTGACTCTGTTTGGACATTCATTTCTCTGGGGTTCTGGATCTTTCTGACCTTTCCAGGCTTCAATTAAAAGGCAGCTCAAAATACTGTGAGCTAAATATTCCATCAAGACTTTTTCACATGAAGAAGCATAAACAGCCAAGTATCCTGGTAGAACAAAGAAATAGACAACAATAATTTGAATGTAATCAGCCAACAAACCAATTATTAATTAATTTTATATTTAAACCCCACTTATTAGGGTTTTTACTAACAAAGCTAGGCACTTAACAGGCACCCAAGGCTCCAGGAACTTCTGATAATTAATTTAATGCAGAAAACAAACAAGTCATTATAAAAGTATTCCTGTGGCAACGGCTGTCACATCTGGACAGCAAAAGTCCAGAGTGACCAATACACTGAAACATAGACTGAAAGTCTTCAGCCATCTCATTACTTCAATCTGTAGACTTTTGCAACAGTCTAAAGCCAGGGCTATTTCTAACGAAATAAGGGATTATCTCTCCTCTTTCTGCCAGCTCGCAGCCCACATTTGTTTCTTCCAATTCTTCTCTGTGAATAAAATTGTTATTTGGTATTCTCCCAAGCTATGTATATCAGAATAGAAGAACAATCAGCATGTCTGGGTGTGTGGGTGTGTCATATGACAGGATGGCAGACAGTGCTTAGCAGCTGTCACAAGTGACAGGAGCAACAGTTGTACAAAAGGGGGAAGGGGTCAATTGTGAAGCATGGGTGTCATCTTGACTTGGTTTATCCCCTTCTGGATGCCTCTGAATGTGAAGCAAGGGATAGCTGGGTTTGCCTGTGCCTGTGGACTTCAAAGCAATTGCCTCTTCTGCTTTTCCTGTATTTATATTTATAAAGCTTCAGAGTTAATAAAACCACAATGAAACAAATAGCACAACAGCTGCCCATCAGCCCCTATAACTCTTGCAGGCAATTCATTTCATTCTGATGTACATTTCTGATCCTTACAGTTATACAGTAGAAGAACACTGTACCTGTACAATTTTTATATTTTATTTTATTTTTATTTTATTTTATTATTTTATTTTACTATTTTATTTTATTTTATTATTTATATGCTTCCCACCTCACTCAGACTAATTATTCTTCTAAGTTTTTGCCACTAGTCAGGACCCTGGAATGAGACCAATGTTAATGGTTTTTGAGATCCATCATGTTATTTTTAATTGAAGTGCCCCTTCCTCCCGATTCTTCCTTTTCTATCCTCCATTGTCCTCTAGTTTGATTACATTTGAGAAAAAAAGCAATGAGGCAGTCAGATCAGATATATTATTTTGTTCTCTTTCTGTAATAGCTAAATTTAAGATTTTTTTTTTCTCGTACAGTACAGTTTAATTACTGCAACAAGCCTAAAATCTGCAAGTGACATTTTGAGTGACAGGAGCAGAGAACAGGCAGCCTGTTGATGTCAAATTCCAAAGCTATAAGATGATGGCTGTCACATCTGGACAGCAAAAGTCTGAATGACCAATATACGGAAGCAAAGAGTAAAAGTCTTCAGCTTCTCATTACTGCAATCTGTGGACTTTTGGGATAATCCAGATATGTTAATCCTGTGTCATTTCTTTTAATATTACAGTATTGTAAATTTAATATGAAATAATGCAATAAATCTAAAATTATATAACAGTTGTGATTTGTTTTATATCCTCATTTAAAGACTCCCTCTGCATCAGGAGGGCAGGACTTTTATTGGCTTGAAAGCTGCAGCGGGGTAGAATATTAAAAGCTTTTCTAGCAGAAGAAGTGGCAGAACCTGGGGGTGGAGTTAAAAGAGGGATCAGCCTAGAATCCCTACATAGTCACAAGCAAACTAAGTCCAACCTCCCTTGAATTGCACTGACCCTTACCTAACACCAATCAGGTGTCAACCATTAGTTGAGAAGATACTTGGGCATAGGCTGTTTAGCAATAAATCAGTTTAATTGGACCTTCACATGTGGACCTGATCTTTCATGCCTGACCGCTATTTTCCAAAAGCTGGTAGAACTAGGATCAGTTTTCACATCAGGCTTTTTAAGTAGAGGAATTGTTCCTTTAGCAACTTCAAGACTTAAGGTATTCATTTTGTGTCTTAAGACCTCCTACCCATGCACCACAAATGTAAAGAAAAGGTCCACATTTCTGTCTATCTCTGAAGGGGATTTGAGGGCTATAGTAAGGATGTTGGTGACATAACAGAATAACAGAGTTGGAAGGGACCTTTAAGCTTCTAATAATCCTGCTCTTAAAGTCCAAGACTGTAGTTTGACTTTGTTTTTATTGCTTGTGCTTGCATAATGTTGAATTCCAATATTGCATGATCACTCCCCCCCAAGGTTCCTGTAGCTTCAACACCTTCTATCATTTCCTCTCTGTTAGTGACAATTAAGTCTAATATGGCTGATCCTCTAGTTCCCTTCTCTACTTTTTGGGAGACAAAGTTGTCTGCTAGGTTTATCAGGAATCTGTTTGACATGCCTGTAGCTCCTGGGTTTTGGTTTTTCTTTTCTTTTCTTTTCTTTTCTTTTCTTTTCTTTTCTTCTTTTCTTTTCTTTTCTTTTCTTTTCTTTTCTTTTCTTTCTCTTTTTCTTTTGACATCTTTGTTCTACAGTATGACTTGCAAAATTGGGTTGCCAGTTTGGATGCTCTTCAAACTAGAATAACTAATGGAAATAATTTTCCTTCCTTTTTTATTACCAACCAGAAATAAGCAGATGCTCCCTGGTATATATTTCTCTCCAACAGAATTTTAATGATATGGAATGGAAGAACTAGGGAGCAGTACTGAAGGAGAAAAACATATACCTATAATTTATTTATTTATTTCCATGGTGTAACAGAATACAGCTATACAGACCAAACCTGACAAAAACAGCATATAAAGTGTGTATCAAAATATAAAACACCAGTATAGTGAATTATTTCTGGTGTATATGTAGACTATCCTCCTTGTAGTGTACCCCAGGCGATGTGACTTTGTCACAGCTAAATAGTGTACACTTTCTGGCTGCTGGATTTCACAGGGATCTCAGCAAGAAGAAGCGACATGAATACTGAAAATAAAACATCATAATGAGCTGCATTGAATATCTCTGAGGCTGCATGTAGTTTATAAGCATTCTATAAAAGGCTAAACGTAGAAGGAGATAACTTAGTTCAAAGTACTCCCATCTCCTTTGGAAGAACCACAATCCCTTTTAAATTCTTCCTCTTGTTAAGAAGTGGAGACAGATTGCATTGTCACATGTGTTCTTTTCAAAATATCTCAGAGGATCTGTCCTTCTAATTTTGGTATCAGTTGAATAACTACATACTTGAATTAAAGCTAAGGGACAGATCTGAAAGTGCTGACAATATATTACATACCAAAGTAATGGGGTTAGGAAACCAAGAACCAAGAACCATTGCTTATCCAAAGTATTCCAGACTGGAGGTGTATAGCTTGAACCATCAGAGATGCATGTGGTCTCTGACGTTCTTTCAGGCAACCTTAAAGACTTTCCAAAATTGTTATAAAATTTTAAAGTGCAGAGAAGGAAGATTATGACCTATCCAACTGAAGAAACACATGTATAGAGTTCTGTCACCACCATGACTACCATATTGAGCCAGAATACAGTAACACAATTCTACCAGCTTTCAACTGGTAGCCCCCACATGCCTCTTTTCTTCTTCCTGACCAAGGTCATACTAGCAGATGTAAAAAGGAGGAAAACAGCTTTGTCTTTCTCTTAACTGAGGAACACAAAAGCACCTCAATTCTAGTATAGTAGTAGAGCTGAAAAGGTCTATATCTTCTGAAGTACATTAGGGGCTTATAAAGCACAGAAAATGGTGTAAAATAGTAGTTGGGATTTACATTAACATCCCCCCAAGCCAGCTGCTGCATTTATAGTATTATTAATTATTTTTATTCCATTTACAAATATAAAAAGAAATTATATTCACATTTTTATTCTGGCTCAGTTTGCTATTGAGACTCCAGGCATGTCAATCAAAAATAAAGTGTGAGTCAGGATAGGAAAAAAAAATACATATTGATGTTCTAAGCCAAGTCAACATCAAGCCAATATATACTACTATTCTAAAGGGAAATACTTATCTGTAAAATGAATTACAGCTGGAAGTTTTAACTGGTTTAATTAAATGCTGCTGTATTTACATCTGCCTTATTTGGTCTGCAAAAAGAAAAAGAAAAGAAAGAACTGCTAAGCTATTGCTTCTCCACCTCCACTGCTGCTCAAAAGTTGGTAGACCCTTGAGCAGGGTCAGGCCAAGCAACAGAAGTGACTAGGAGTCTTCAAGTCAGTGAAGATCTTGTAACAGAATTTTGAAAGCTTGTTGATGCTCTGTATTTCACCAATACCCAACAGAGTTGAGACTGAGTTGTTTTGAATTACTTTATCATGGCTAACTTTCCCATGACTCAGATATCTTTCCTGGCATTGTCTTTCCCCTTCTTTGAGTCAAACTGACATTCTGTCACACCATCTCCTTCATTAGAGTCATTCTCTTGTCCCATGTATGAAGACCAGGCAACTCATCAACATCAATGCACAAGTTTGACGTGGAAGATTTAAATGAAGCTGAAACAGATTTTTTTTTGTCCTTCTGGTGATTATCATCTTGTAAGTCCAAAAGCAATTTGGGAGGATGGGCTTACATGAGTGTTTCAGATGGAACTGGCAGAACTTTCTCTGCCACTTCCCAGGATTGCACTATGTCAGGGAAGTCTTTCTATTGAATCAAATTTTTGACCTCCCTCTCCTGTGTCTAGAATCGAAAATACACCTCACACATGGTTTTCTTTCCATCTGGTTGGGGAGGGAATGATGCTGAAACAAGGGACAGGTAGACCTATGCTCCACAAGGAAAGAATAATGAAACACCAAATATACATTCATTGGGGTAGACATTTGCAGATAGAAGACTGCTGGATTGATCTGATCTATAAAAGGAAAGCCAGTCAACTTTGAGTCTTGTTTCTTGTATGGGTGGGATATCTAGCTTCTTGTATGGAAAGAAAGAAGAAAAAAATAGAGGAAAACTGTACCAAATCTTCCATTGCAACCCTGGCCCCCTTTTGCTTATATATATGCTGCACATTTGAATGCAGCCTTGGCTTCATGGGTTGCCAAATGGGGCCTGACCAGATTGCCTTGACTTGGATAGCTGCTTCCAGCTGTTTTGTCAGTAAATGAAACTGCCAAACAATAACTTCATCTATGAAACTGGCTATCATCTAAAGTCCAAAACAGCAGAGGGCTGGATTTCTCAACCAATGGAGGTTTTGATAGTAATATGGATAATAAGTAGCAATTTCTTAGAGTTGGGGGTCAAAGGTTTCTAAAGTTGTTTGAGGGTCGCCCTCAAGAACTCTTGGAAAGTATTGGAAGGTTTCCTGAAGATAACATTTTGCAGCAGTCCAGACATTTTCCTGCAAGGTGACATACTTTTCTATAGGTGTGGGACTTTCCAGCTGACACTGAAAGAGGAGGTTTGGCAGGGCAAATTGTCTCTACATGCACTAGTGGTCACATTTTTGTTGCAGAGAGATATTTCTTCATTGCTCCTATTTGTACAAACTTCATGCTGTTGGTGTCCAAGGAGGCCACCAGAAGGTTGTAGAGGTAACAAAAAGCTGTAAAATTGTCTCCTCCTGTTATTCCCTCCATGCTTCAACAACTCCAGTCTGCTATCAATTAATGCACAATGTTGAAATCCTTTCCAAATTCCTTGATATGACTTATCTCACAAATTAGACCCTCTGTTAATTAGAAAGCCTTTCTTAAAATTGGTCAGAAAGTACAAAGTCTACTTCAATGGAATCTGTAAGAAATTCCACTGGCCGGCCTGCCATGAACAGTTTACATCAAGTCATGAAATTGACCTTGTGCCTGCAACATCCAGTACACTTTTCCAGTAGAACGGAAGAGCAAGACACCAGAAGCTGCACACAAACTTGTGGGAATACTACTGGCTGAGGTAAGACTTGACCCACACCTTGTGCTAAGTATATTATGACATTGTGCAGCTTGATTACCTGTGTATCCAGTTGCTGAAGTTGCTGCAATGAAGTCTAACCTACTTGTTGTGAAGACAGTGTGGTGCTGCCAGATCTTTGAGAAAGCATGGACAAGAAGAACAAACCCTAACAGTAAACTATTGTAAGGTTACAGAATCTTGCAAGTCTAAAATCATTTCTCCACTCTTTTACTTTTCAGTAAACGAGGGAGAGTCCCTTCTGAGATGCTTTCCAGGCCTCTTTTGCCTCTGTGGTTGAGATACCTTTTGCATCATGGTTGTATAATCTGCGACTCTTTCTCCTGTCTTCCAAAATCTTTCCCACGTACCATTATAGGGGCCTGGAGGATCTGCTGCAATGCTTTCAGTCAGAAAAACAAGATTTGGTGTCTCTCTGATGAGAGAGTAGTGAGGCTTTTGAGATTATATCAGTGACTGAAGATAGATAAGGTTAGGAATCAGAGGTTGCTGGGACTTTTGCAATGTATTTTAAAATGGTTAGGGTATTGTAACGTAATCTTTATAACATGTCAAAGCCCTGCTCTACTTCAACTTAAAGAAAACATAATCAAGGCAGAATTGTGTTGAGTTTCCCCCCCCTTACTCTTTACCTTCTTTCTTACCTTTTACCCAGGACTCAAATATAATTACACCTTCTTTTCCCTTTCTCTAAAACTGATATTATATCAGAAACAGTGAGTACCCTGTACTGGGAGCTCTGGAATTACTGGTCCTCTTTTCATTTGCTTCCTCCTGCTTCTTGTTTTTGAAAGAATGAAAGAAAGAGAATAGACACGCTCAGTGGGTTAGGACACTGAGCTTGTCGATCAGAAGGTTGGCAGTTTGGCGGGTCGAATCCCGAGTGCCACTTAACAGAGTGAGCGCCTGTTACCTGTCCCAACTTCTGCCAACCTAGCAGTTCGAAAGCATGTAAAAATGCAAGTAGAAAAATAGGGACCACTACGGTGGGAAGGTAACAGCGTTCTGTGCGCCTTTGGCGTCTAGTCATGCTGGCCACATGACCACGGAGACGTCCTCGGACAAGCGCTGGCTCTTCGGCTTTGAAACGGAGATGAGCACCGGCCCCTAGAGTCGGAAACGACTACCACGCATGTGTGGGGGAACCTTTACCTTTACCTTTATGTAGGCAGTAGAAATCAGTGAAACCACTAGATGGCAGTAAAGAGTTATGGAGCACTGTTTGATGCCATCTCATGCTTGCTTGGATTTTTGCTGCCCAAATAGTTCTATTTTTGCTGCCCAAATAGTTCTATTCAATGTAAAGCATGTAAAATCTTTAAATTGAACTCAACTCTTGTGAAAGCACAAGAAACAAGGAGCCGGGATATAGTTCAAAAGTACTATGGATTTATTTCATGCTATCTCTACACAATAAATTGATATACAACTGTTAAGGCAAACTGGCATGAGATAAGAGTCAATGGAATTCATGAGGCTGGACTTCAGTCTCTTGTGGAAGTGTAGCAACCTCAAACTGATGATGCATTTGACCCCATCCTCAGGTTCAGTCTGGTCATCTTCTACAACTTTTGGTTCTTTTGTGGATTTTTCCCCCCTCTCGTAACCGTATGGAAATTATTTGCAATTGCTTTCTTCCTGTATGATCTTTGGATTTCTGCATTCTATAACTCTGATATTTCCTGGAAGCTTCATATCTGAGCAGTAACCATGAATGATATCACTAAACTCTCAAATCCAAGCAGTGTGATGTGTTAACAGTTGCAATACTGGAACAAAGAATTAACACAAATCAAATACAACCCAGATCTTTCTTGTCCACAGATTAAGCATCAAAGGATTGTTCAAAATATCCAGAAGCCACTGAAATATTTTCCACTTCTGATTGTACTTTACCATTAACATTGCTGCTACTCTTCCTCTCTGATTTTTCAGTCCACTTTAGCACAATGAACTTAAAAGGGTCAATTTCATTCTCTATTCCCATTAGACTCATGCCTTGGCACAGCCACTGTCTTTGATAGTATTTCTAGATGGAAGAGGCTGCATGCAGCAGGCTCAATCAATAGGCCAGCCATTCACAGTGTACATAGAAACAATATTTAGCCTCTTGCAGATCACCGCTAAACCAAAAGTAATGGCTGAGGTCAAGACCATTAATTTAAGAGGTATTTCCTTTTTAGCATCTTATTTATTTGCATAGGTTTCTGTACTACAATGCGAGAATTAAACCAAAGATTTCTAGGTTGCTACTCATGCACCTGTTGCTGCATGACAATGCCCTCTATTTAGTCACAGTAAATTGTGGATTATTTGGGGATCAGTTCCAAACTTTCATTTTTTGAAACGATGCATAATAGTCAATCCTGAACTCCAAAACTTTTAATGAATGCAGCCTGCATGTGACAGGGCTCAACGGATGAAGCTCCTTCAACTGTTGCTATTTCTCTGGTAGTCATTTGGCATACATGGATGCTTCCTGCAGCTATTCTTACCCAGAATTAAATCCAATGAGCTGTTGGAAGAATGCTAATGGCCTGCCACTTGCAGTCTGGGGAAAAAAAAATTTGCAAAACTGGGAGGCTGATTTTTTGTGCATCTTTGTGGTTCTAAATTATTATCAGAGGACTTTTCTGTGCACCTTCAAATCTGGAGTATATTTTGCATGAAGCTAGATGGGCATAACTGCAAATAGTGTCTTTTCATAATTGCCTCATTGCTTCTCCCCCTTTCTTGCTGCGGTCACCACTTTCCACAACAGCACCAAGCAAACAAACTTAAAGACATTGCATTAGAATGCATTTGATGGAATGAATTAGGAGCTGAGCTCTTTCATGTGACTTCATGCTATGCTTCTTTCTGTTTCATATCATTACGGTCCCATTAATGCTAAACTTGGGAAAGTTAGAATGACAAATTTTGTACAGCTCTTCTGAGAAACAACAGAATGTATCAAAATGTTTGAGTTAATCCTGTGATTACAGAACATTATAGGTTACCCAGAAGGGGCTAAGTTCCCCTCTTATAAAATCAGACATCCTGAGAACTGAACAGAACAGGAGGGGGAAGAAGAAAGGGCAGGTTCCACATGTCCCCTACTTCCAATAGACACTGACAGTGTTCTCGGTCAGATGATGAATGAAAATAAAAAGCAGGAAGAGGGAAGGGGAGGGGAGGGAAGGGAAGGGAAGGGAAGAACTGAGGCGCAGAGAAGGAAAGAAGTGATTAGAAACCTAGGCTAGAGAACAGAAAAAGGTGGAAACGGCAGAGAAGAAAATGATAGATTTAGCAAGGACACGAAGAGGAACACCAGTGTCAGCCCAACCCCATATTAAGAAGCTAATGCCACATAGGTCAGGATTACTTTTATTATGCAACTATAGTAAGAAAAACTTCAAGTCTGAATGTCCTTCCCCGTCCCACACTTTATACTTTCATCATTTGGGAAGGGGTTTGTCTGATATGTTTCCTCACCTAATTTTCTCATCCTGTGATCAAGCTCCTCTTATCTAATTGCTTCCTTGGCAGCTGCTCCTCACCCTTTCCCTCTGCTCTGTTCACCCAATCTTCTCTGTGGTGTAGTGTGAGACCTTTCCACCAGGCACAGTGTTGCAATTGTTTCACTGGTTCAAGTGATAGAGTAGGAGCATCTGAGGACCTTTTCCTTAGGCTGGGTTTCACAGCCATGAAAACGTAGCTCACTTGATTTAATAGGACATGTGAGCACAGCTGATTAAGCAAAGTGCAGCCTAGTGCGACATATAAACGCAGTCAGTGCATCCCACAAAGTAGTATGTTTTGTTTCTCTTTCATGCACCAGTGGGCACCACTTCAATCAAAATAAGAAAATTCCCAGGAAAAGCAAAATAAATAGATAGATAAATAGCAGCATGGTGAATATGATATTTGTTTATTTTACAGATAGTATGGAAATTCTCATTACATTTTAGTTTCTGCAGCTTCATTATTCTTATTTTAACATACTGGGCTGGGAAAACTGGATGTATGATTTGCAAACACTTATTCATTTCTGATTAGAGAAGGCTGATGTACGAATTGAAAATAAGTCTGAGTTCTTGTTTCTATGACAGTGCCCTAAGAAAGAATGATTGATCTGAAGCTCATTTTGACTTACATTAATTAATGCTTCCTCCCCTCGCCCCTCACTCTTATTCTCTCTCTTTCCTGCATCACTGGATTTCTATTTGTTTCTGCTTTGGCAGTAGAAACACTGGGAAAGGAAATCCAGATAGATATGCTCAGTAAAGTCTGAACTGCCAAATGTAATATAAATACTAGGGCTAATTATGTACAGCAGCGGGCTGAGACATCAGGATCCACATCGTAGCTGAATTTCAGACAATGATTTTTACCAGTTCTTGCTCTTGAGCTTATCCTACCATAGAGGGTTGTTGTAAGGATAATGTGGAAAAAAGCTGAAATGTTATCATCCCCAACTTTGTTAATAGAAGCTAAAGAAGCAGCATTGAAACAAAGTGTAAACTATTTAACCAGTAGTTCTCCATGGCTGCAATGTGCCTTCCCACTGGGACTTATTTCTGATTTTTGCTATTAAGTTTTGCAGGTATTGATATAACATAAAATAATACATTCTAATTATCCCTAGCTTTTGCCCTGAGCTAATTATAATTTCCAAAGCAAAGGGAAGGTAAAGAATGATACCAACTTGTCATCCTTGTTACTGGACAGGAAGACGTGTAACAAAACGGAATTCATCTGGCTGCCATTCTCAGTCGGCATACTGTATGGTTGAAAGTAAATTAAAAATACAAACCTACATTAAGAGCAAACTTAATGTTGAATCCATTTCTCCCTTTCCTTTTTCTTCCCTACCTTCTTGATAGACACACAGATTGTAGAAGATCTGATGTGGCTTCCTAAAGCTTTAACAAGACATTTCTATAGTTTACAGTATACTCAAAAAGCAACTAACAGCAAAAGAAGAGTTGGCTTTTATCCAATCTAGCAGCTTACTGTCATATACCACCGAGAAGCCTATTTCAGTTCAATTAGGGAAGGTAAAGGAAAATCAATACAGGTTGACAATTGGACATGAGGTCCAGTTTGTTGGCTTGTGAATTTGCTTTCTCACTTAACAAGGGCAGTATGGCAGTATCTTATTGTGGCTGGCTTGTGGTGGTTGTTTTTATTCTCCCTCCCCTTTAATCTGATTTATCTCTTTATCTGAGATAAAGCCCAGAAGAATCCATATCAATACCTTATATTAAAATAATATCCCTAAATTGAGACACAGGCCTATGACATAGTATGATTTGAAAATAATTCCTATTTTCCTGTCCTTTTCCAAGTGTGACTTATAAGTAGGCAGGGGCTTACACATGATCAGGAATCAATATTGACTCTTGATCCCTTCTTGATCTCTATTTAATTATTGACATATTTATGATGACTAATGACTATTTGAAAAGGAATGCTCTTAAATAAGCTAATTTGGAAGTCTGGGGCTATCCGGAGGATTTGCCTTTCCTAAGGATGAGTGTTTTAGATTTATACATTGAGAGAAACATTGCAAAGGGCAATCCTGAAATGAATGTTAGTGCCCTTAATTGCCTTTCATTTGAATCAAGTTCACTATAGAGCCTTATTCCTATATTAGCTGTCCCCAAAAGGATAGATAAATTTCAATCTGTAACAGCTAAACACTCATGCCAAGAAGATCCTTCCTTTCTTAGGTGAATGTCCCAATGAGCAAATAACAAGCTATCAGGCAAACAAGCAAATAACAAGCTATTAGTAAACACATGTAACTATTTGAGAAGACACTCTATTGCTACATTTCTCAACTTTTACAGGTTAAAAGTATGTGGACCTCAAATCCCAGAATTCCCAACCAGGATGGGAAGTTGCTATTGAGGTCCATATATCTATAAGCTGCTAAGGTTGAGAAATTCTGCTCTTTGGTATTATACTGATAAACATATATATTTGCCTGCTTTGACTAGGTTAATCAGAAATTGATTGCACCATTTGGAGGCAGGAAACACTTTTTAGAATAAATAATGGTGTGCTAAATAAAAAAGGATGTTGAGGCTCTAGAAAAAGTACAGAGAAGAGCAACAAAGATGATCAGGGGACTGGATGCTAAAGCATATGATGAACGGTTGTGGGAATGGGGTAAATCTAGTTAATAAAGAGAAGAACTAAGAGTGATATGATAGTAGTCTTCCACTATTTGAGGGGCTGTCATAGAGTATAGGAGATTGACCTATTCTCCAAAACTGAGGGCAGGACAAGAAGCAATGGATAGAAACTAATCAAAGAGAGATCCAACCTAGAACTCAAGAGAAATTTCCTGATAGTGTGAACAATACATAGTGGAATGGCTTGTCTGCAGAAATTGTAGTTGCTCCATTACTGAAGGTTTTTGAGAAGAAATTGGACAGCTGTATAAGGTCCCTCCTGCTTGACCAGAGGGTTGGAACAAAAGCCTCAAAAGCCTCTTCAGACTCTTTTATTCTGTAAATCTTCACACAAAAGCCAAAGGACAAAAACTTTCTCGCCAACTATTCATGTCTCTTTTGCCCCTGGTCAGCAAAATGTCACCTAGTCTATGGAAAGTGGAAAACTACTTAACAATTCAAATTATGAGGGTGTTTATCTGAATAACCCTGTTGTTATCTAGTGGATGCTATGTAGTTCCAACCAGGACTATTGTGGCAGCAATTAAGTACTTGTCAAGTGGTGTATGCAGTATGTGTCTGTTCTCTAATTCCACCATGAGTGATTAGGGAGGAAAGTTTATTAGCTGAAAAGATCAAAAGTGTTGCCTAACGAGAAACAGTTTGCAGAAAAATAGACTGAAGCAAAATAACAACAAACATACATGCTTGCACACAACCCCCTAGATAACTATTCTGTGCTTTCCTAATAATGAGAAAAATAGAGCATAAGTCTAGTCTCCATGAAAATGCTGAAGGAACTGCCAGTCTAACTTTGTTATTTTAATGGCTCAGAGCTTGAGCAGACAGAATTACTATATTGATACTTTGGCACAGCAAAAATAATTTTTTTTATTTAGTTTCCTTAATGGCTTACAAATTAATTGAGTTTGAGGAGAGTCTAGCCATTTTTCAATGATCCAAAATGTATTAAAAAATACCAAAACAGCATTTCCACTTTGGTTGCCAGATGGAGTTGAGACGACTAAAAGGGCCTCTGGTCAGAAGATTGACCTAATGAGATCGCTGACAATCTGGCCTGGGCTTCCCAGGATATCATGAATTTGTTATCTCTCGTTGAACCACCTACACCACTCCAGGTGCTGTGGGCCAGGCTGCTGCTGTTTGGATTCCCTGGGATACTTTGATCTGGAGAAGAGTGACCTGGAGTAGCCCCATGAAGATGAGCTGGAGAGATTGGGTCTGGGGCAAGCAATGTCTGCCTTGTAAGGTGGTATTGAGCACCAGGAGATCTACCGCAAGCTACACACTTGCCTTTCTGTCACACTTTGTCACAGGAGAGATTTGATTGTGTGTGTTAGGGAGCTTGTCATAGTGGCTTAACCCTCACCCATAGACAGCTGAGTGGCCATTGGCAGGTGTGGCCATGTGACTGAAAAAGCAGATTCTCCAGTCACCTGGAAGGAAAATGTAGGATGTATACCCGAAATGCTGGTAAGTATCTGGAAATTAGGAGTGGTGTTGGCAGAATATCCCTGATTGCCTTTTTATCCTCCTAGAGATTCTTTTCTCTGAAGTACCATATTTCTGTGTGCATCAGGAAGGGCAGCTTTTCAGGAGACATTTAATTTACCAACAAAATGATTTTAGGAATACTGATGTTATCACTGAATGATGATGTATGGAAGCAGAAACTGATGTCTGTCCCCAGTAGATGGTGTGATTCTCCTCGTTCCCATTACAGCCCCAATTTACAGCTCTTTGGAAAAAGAGTCTAGGTTTTATTTGTTATGGAACACAAGGTCTTGTTTTACTTGCATCATTTGTTTTTTGCTTGCTCCACTACTTCAAGGGAGCAAGAGTAGCATCTCAAGCTATGACAAATAGACTTTCTTCATTTTACTTTCATGCTCTAGTCCAGGGGTAGGCAACCTTGGCTCTTTTATGACTCATGGACTTCAACTCCCAGAATTCCTGAGTCACCTGTGCTGAGGGGAAAGGGAGAGGTTTCCATGCTGAGCCATCCTGGCTCAGGAGTTCTGGGAGTTGAAGTCCACGAGTCATAAAAGAGCCAAGGTTGCCTACCCCTGCTCTAGTCTAAGGGTCACCAGAGCTGAATTACAAAAATCTGGAAATCACCAGGTGGCAGTAAAGAGGTATAGAACTCTTGGAATTTTATTTTTTTTATCCCATTTATATCCCGCCCTTCTCCAAAGACTCAGGGCGGCTTACAATCTAAGCACAAATCAATGTGCTTAGCAATAGCCTTCATTCTATGTATATGCCTGCTTATTAGGGCTTTCGCCCCCTCCCAAGCGGCATTATTACAAAGTCAGCTTATTGCCCCCAACAATCTGGGTCCTCATTTTACCTACCTCGGAAGGATGGAAGGCTGAGTCAACCTTGAGCTTGGTGGGACGCGAACCTGCACTAATTGCAGGCAGCTGGTGTTACGTAAGGAGGCATTAGCCCACTGCTCCACCAATTTGACACTCCACCCAAAAGAGACCTATGAAAACTTATTTTAAACAGGATGAGCTTTTATGCAAGACATGGTTATGAATTTAGGTTGTTCCTTCCAAAGTCATGGTTGATCCATTATATCTAAAAATAAGTGCCTGCTACATTTCCTTACTTTTAGTTTTTTTGTTTTTGTTTTTAATCTCATTGATTTAAAGGAGAGATTGATTTAACACCAAAAGAAGGAGTGGGTATTTAAGGCTACATGGATGTTTTTATTTATGGTTAAATACATGGTAAACTAGATGTTTAGCCTGAATTTGGCATTTTTGTCCACCTATCAAGTTCTTCTCAAGGACCTAGGATATTATTATGTACATCATGTTATTACTGTACATACAACAATGTGAAATCATAACTGCCAATTCCTTAGCCTCATAAACCTTTGAGTTCTTTACAAGAACCTTGGATGTCATAGTGTATTGGCATAGTATATAAGCAGCTTCAAGCAGTGTGTTCTTTTGCAATTGACAGATGGAAATTTCGTCAGTGTGCAGATTTTCTTAGTGCCAGCCAAGATTTCTTGGTATGGCATCTAGTGAGCTGATAACCACTGGGATCACCACAGCCTGTGTATTCCAATAACTTTGAAGTTTGATTTTCAGATCTTGATATATTGTGATCATCTTCAATTCTTTATCTTCTACTCTCTCCTAGTATTGTGACATCAATTCTCCCTGTTTCCTTTTTCGTTTCAACCATAATTAAAATCTGGTATGTTATAAGCCAAGACTTTATCAGTTTACATTCAATATTTTAACCTACTCGTTTCTTACTACTTTTCTCAATGATATGTTCCCATCAATTTTTCATTACTACGACATCATATTTTTTACAGATATTCCAGTGAATCATTTTGGCTATCGTATTATGTCACTGTTTCTGCAATCTTCTTGCACAAGCCGAGAATACAATCTACTGTTTTTTTCTCTCTTTCTTTGTAAAGTCCCCACTTTGAATCATTTATTTATTTATTTTAAATTTTGGCTGTGAGTGCATTATTACAAATAGCTTGCTCTTGTGCAGTCAAAATCAACCCTCAGATTCTTTTTTTTTTTAAATCTTCTAGCGGTAAGCCACTGTCAGGTTTTATCTTTATCCTCCTTCCCCTTGATCTTTTGTAGAAATGGACCATGTAATGCTTTTCCCTGCCAGCATTCTATTCATTTTTTAATTATGTCATTTTGCTATTCATGTTTTGTTTCCTGCGCATTCAGCCACTTCCGATTTCTAACCTGCATCTGTTCTTGTTCTTGGCTGTCTTTTACATAATCAGCCAGTTCATGCTTTTCTTCTTTAATAGTTTGGTTGACTTGCTTCCATTTCTGTGGGGCAGGTACCATAGCACTATGGTACTATAATGCATAGTTTATTACTTTTATTTTGATTTTCTTGCTATTGTTTGTCACAGTAAGGTAGGGATGAACAAATCTGGGGAAACTTTAAAGTCAAATTTAATATTGGGAGGCTGAGAGGAGGTGAAGATGTAAGGTGGGCAGGACAAGGTTTTGATCTTCTATATTTTTTTCCAATGTATTTTTAATTAAGATATTAAAAAAAAACCTAATTTGTATTTTCCTTCTCAGCAAAGCAGCTAATAGTAGAAAACAATTCCAAACAGCTAAAATTGAGAAAAACTATTGAAACCAGCTGTTGATGATTCATTAGGATAAGCCTGAGTTCTCCAACTTTGTAGTGCCGTGATCCCCCCAAAATAATGAGTTTCAATGAATGATCTCATTGGGGCTACTGTTGGGCAAGAAAGAGATTCTCAATAATTTTATGCTAACTTATATAGCAAACACAATATTTGCTATATTTGGTAAACACAGTCATAAACAAGCACAAGGAAAAGCTTTCTTCATTTTCCATAACTCATGAAAACTGGGTTTCATTTCAGTGACAGCCAACTGTAGAAAATTCTGTCTTTGTTATTGGCTTGCCCAGAAAAAAACAGGCAGGAACTTTGCTTTATACACAAAAGCCAAAATTGTTCTCCCCAACATATTTGCCCAGAATCTTCCAGGGGTCTTTATTCACATTTTGAGAAACCCCGATGTAAGCCCTAAACTGTAAACTGTAAACCCTCTGCTTTATGTTATCTAACTCTATAGCCTATAAACTTTATAGCCAACAAAACAGAATTGGCTCCATAGGCTACACTTCCTCCATAATATAAACTCCAAAGTGGTGGTTTTACTAGAATTAAATTGCTTGGTCTCCACAATAGAAAAAACCAAATTTTAAATTTAGTCTATCCTGCTGGCCCCCAAGTAATATAATAATAATAATAATAATAATAATAATAATAATAATAATAATAATAATAATAATAATGATGATGATGATGATGATGATGATGAGGAGGAGGAGGAGGAGGAGGAGGAGGAGGAGGAGGAGGAGGAGGAGGAGAAGAAGAAGAAGGAGTAGTAGTTGGAAGGGACCTTGGAGGTCTTCTAGTCCACCCCCCTGCTCAGGCAGTAAACCCAATACCATTTCAGGCAAATGGCTGTCCAGTCTCTTCTTAAAAACTTCCAGTGTTGGAGCATTCACAGCGTCTGGTGGCAGGTTGTTCCACTGGTTAATTGTTCTAACTGTCAGGAGGTTTCTCCTTAGTTCTAGGTTGCTTCTCTCCTTGACTAGTTTCCATCCGTTGCTTCTTGTCCTGCTTTCAGGTGCCTTGGAGAATAGCTTGACTCCTTCTTCTTTGTGGTAGCCCCTGAGATATTGGAACAATGCTATCATGTCACCCTTCACCCTTCACTTTGTTAAACTACACATACCCAATTCCAGCAACCGTTCCCAATATGTTTTAGCCTCCAGTCCCCCAATCATCTTTGTTGCTCTTCTCTGTACCCTTTCTAGAGTCTCAACATCTTTTTTACATCGTGGTGACCAAAACTGGATGCAGTATTCCAGGTGTGGACTTACCAAGGCATTGTAAAGTGGTATAAGTACTTCATGTGATCTTGATTCTATCCCTCTGCCTAGCACTGTGTTGGCTTTTTTGGCAGCTGCATCACACTGCTGGCTCATATTGAAGTAATTGTCTACTAGGACTCCAAGATCCCTCTCACAGTTACTACTATCGAGCAAGGTACCACCCATACTATACCTGTGCATTTGATTTTTCCTGCCTAAATGTAGAACCTTACTTTTTTCACAATTGAATTTCATTTTGTTAGATAGTGCCCAGTGTTCGAGTCTGTCCAGATCCTCCTGTATCTTAAGCCTATCTTCTGGAGTATTGGCTATTCCTGCCAGCTTGGTGTTGTCTGCAAATTTGATGAGTTCCCCATCTATCCCCTCATCCAAATCGTTGATGAAGATGTCGAAGAGCACTGGGCCCAGAACAGAGCCCTGGGGCACCCCACTACACACTTCCTTCCATGTAGATGCAGTTCCATTGAGGACCACATGCTGAGTACGCTGGGTAATCAATTTTTATTTATCAAAGTGAACCTTCATACCTAATTGGTGAGGATGGACATAGATGAAATGCCACCTTTGGGAGTGTTACTTTCTCAAGTCACGCTTGCGACCCACTAGTCCTAGCAATTCCCCAAAAATCAGGAACACACATTTATATTTTATAATTGATGTGATTAGCTTGTTGAACACATTGCAGGTTCTGCTGAAATTAATAGTTATTATGCCCAATTGTAACTTAGTTGTAAATCTTTATTTTGGATGAATAGGTGAGTAAACAAATCCATTGCATACAGAAGTTGCTCCATGTTGGATGTTAAGAAGATAGTAATATGTCACACAATTCTTTTTGAAAATTGCATCCTGACTTTAAACTCCACTTTTAATATGTCAGAGGCCATATTGCGAAGGTTGTTGAAAGTGTGGTGGTGCATCAGCTTCCTCAAGTCCTGGATGAAGCGGATTATCTAGACCCGTGCCAATCGGGTTTCAGGCTGGGCTACAGCACAGAGACGGCATTGGTCGCTCTGATGAATGATCTCTGGAGGGCCCGGGACAGGGGACATTCCTCTGTCCTAGTCTTATTAGACCTCTCGGCGGCTTTCGATACCATCGACCATGGTATCTTGCTGCGGCGCCTCAGGGGACTGGGAGTGGGAGGCACGGTTCTTCGGTGGTTCTCCTCCTTTCTCCTGGGACGCTCGCAGTCAGTGTTGGCAGGAGGACAGAGGTCGACCCCGAGGTCTCTCGTTTGTGGAGTTCCTCAGGGGTCGGTCCTCTCGCCTCTCCTGTTCAACATCTACATGAAACCGCTGGGTGAGATCATTCGTGGTTTTGGAGTAGGATACCATCAGTATGCTGATGACACCCAGCTTTTCATCTCGACTCCAAACCACATCAGTGATGCCCTCGACGTGATGTCCCGTTGCCTGGAAGCAGTCCGGGAATGGATGGGGAGGAACAGGCTTCAACTCAACCCGGACAAGACTGAATGGCTGTACATACCGGCATGCCAGGATACTCAGAGTATTCCATCCCTTAATATTGGGGGTGAGTTATTGCCCCCCGTTGATAGGGCCCGCAACCTGGGTGTCCTCCTAGATTCACAGCTCTCCTTAGAAGATCACATAGGAGCTGTGACCAGGGGGGCCTTCACTTGGGTTCGCCTGGTGCGCCAGCTACGACCCTATCTGGACCTGGATGCCTTGCGTACAGTCACCCATGCACTTGTGACCTCTCGCCTTGACTACTGCAACGCTCTTTACATGGGGCTGCCCTTGAGAACCACCCAGAAGCTTCAGCTGGTACAGAGTGCAGCTGCACGAACCCTTTTGGGGGCTTCCCAATACTCCCATATTACACCTCTCCTCCGTGAGCTGCACTGGCTTCCAGTTGCCTTCCGAGTGAAATTCAAGGTGCTAGTGATGACATACAAAGCTCTACATGGCATGGGTCCGGATTACCTACGGGAGCACCTACTGCCAGCCTCAACACCCCTCCGTCCTGTGCGCTCCCACAGAGAGGGCCTCCTCAGGATGCCACCAGTCAGAGAATGCCAGCTGGTGGCCCCCAGGGGGAGAGCATTCTCGGTGGGTGCACCAACCCTTTGGAACTGCTTGCCTGCCGAAATCCGGATGGCCCCCGACCTTCGCACCTTCCGGCGTGACTTAGAAACCTACCTATTCCAGCAAGCCGGCCTGGCCTGATAGATTCTGGGGTTTCATTTGTTTTACTATTGTTTTACTGTATACTTGCCTTGCTCTGTACACCGCCCCGAGTCCTTCGGGAGAAGGGCGGTATATGAAAACAAACAAACAAACAAATAAATAAATAAATAAATAAATAAATAAATAAATAAATAAATAAATAAATAAATAAATAAATAAATATTACTGGTGTCCAGCTCTGCAAGAAGCTGGTTCATCAAAATGGTTCAAAATATAATGACAAAAATGGAGCTATCTGCACCTGAAAATAAAACGAAAAAGTCACACTTTTTTGGCTTATTTTGAGTTGTAGTCCAGTGAAACAAGAGGCAACTTAGTAAAAATGGAGCAAAATAGCTTTTATTTTTTGCTGGGTCATTTTTCGTTTGGACTCAGCAATGAATAGAATTGTATATTGATTTGTGAATACAAACTCCACAGAGTTCAGCAAATTCTTGCTTGCTGAGTCTTAATGTGAAAAAAAGTCACCAGGAAAAAGTAATTGGTATTGGTTTGGCCAGTCCAACTCACAATTTTTTGCTATCTTTTTAAAAAAAGTTTCCAGTATCCTGCCATTCTAGTAACCTGATGTGAAATAATTAGCAAAAGCAGCATTTCCCTGCCAATGCTTTTAGCTCTGCTCCAGAAGTTAAGCCTTCTTCCTTCAGCAGATGATCACTAAACACAGTTGTCTACAAAGGGACTCCAGTGCAGCAACTAAGTGGATATGATCTGGCAGAAATTGCTTGCTTAGATATCATTAATGGAAGCATTAATACCAACATTAATACCTCAAAACACACCTGTTCCACCAAGCTGACCTAGACTGACAGGCATCTTAATTAATTTATATTTAGTATTTTTAATTCATTTTTAAATTCTCTAATTTTTTATTGCACTGATGTTCTCAATTTCATTTATCTTGATTTATGCACTTATTATATGTTTTATTGTGAGCCGCCCTGAGTCCTTCAGGAGATAGGGCGGGATATAAATCCCATCAATAAATAAATAAATAAATAAACTTCCTAACTGTTGATCTTGTACAAAGGCTGATATGGTATGTTCTCATGGAGCATTCAAAGTTGAAGGCAACATAATCTGATGTTAACAACAACAACAATACAGGAATACTGCCATGTTGTCTGCGTTTATTTGGTTGATGACGATAGTAGGTATCATGATTTTTTTTCATTGTAATTGCATTTCAGTAGAATTTCTGATAGTGCATCCCCTTTTATTTATATCTTGTCATGTTCCAATTTGTGACAATAAACTTTTTCACCCTTCTATATACATTTACTGCTTATAAGTTTGCTCACTATACCTTTGTATACATTTTCTGGATCCTGAAAGATGAAAAGTTTAGTAAACCTATGGAAGTATCTTGTCATACCTTAAATAATAATAGGTTCAGAATTAGTTCCTGGGGACCTGCAAAAATCCAGTATACTTTAGCGATCTTTAAGAGAAGGCAATATGGAAGTTCGTTCTGAGGGCCTACTGAACAAAATAATCGTGTCGGTTGATTACCTTTACCATCAGTTTCATAGACGCTTTATATATGGAGTAAGGGGCATAATCTTATATTTATGTATTTATTATTTATATTTCATATTTCTGGACTACCCATCTCTCTCAAAGAGGGACCCCTTGATGGTGAGAGGAGAGATCTGTTAACAAAGCATTCAAGAGACAAACTTTCTTAAACCCAAGTAATAAAGGGTGAATACAAAAAACATCTCAGAGATCTCCCTAATTCACATGAATATTACAGAGGGAGGAGGTAAACCATAATTAGACTTGTAGAATTCTGTTATTATGGCCAATTTTAACAAAAGTAATTTTAGTCTTACTGAAATTTCTTGGTTTGATCTCCATCTTAGTGCTGACAATTGGAATGTAACTACACTTGGATTCCGTTTCACATAGTCTCTATGGAATATTAACAGAATAACAGAGTTGGAAGGGGCCTTGGAGGTCTTCTAGTCTAACCTCCTGCTGAAGCAGGAACGATATACCATTTCATACAAATGGTTGTCCAAGGAGTCTGTCCTAGGTCATTGAGTTTTAACACACATTCTATTGAAACAGTCCAACTTCATCATGACAATGTTTGCATTCAGAAGGCCCCAAGTTCATCCTTTCCATCTCCCAGTATGTCTGACAAAAAAGACCTCGAGACAATAGCTGTCTGGGACTTCAAACGGTCCTGGTAATGCTGAGCCAGGTGGATTTATAATCTTGTTCAATATAAAACACTTTCTTTGTTCTTGCTTATAGTGTTTACAGAATGAAGGTGAAAAGAAGATGGAAAAATTCTCTCACTGCTCACTGAAAAAATGCAAGGATAAGAGGTAGGTGGAAAAAGAATGTGAGGGTGAATGAACCATGTGAACTCAAAGGGAGCTACTTTAGGGAGCAATAGGTAAAATTGTGCCTGGAAAAGGGAACTGGACAGAGGCGTCTTTGTCTTTCATGTACAGGATTAGAATTTAAAGAACATTGAGATTAAATCAGGAGTGCATCAGGAATGATAAAAATAAACATTTCTGTAGACTATATATAGTTACAGTATGGAATTTATTGCCATCATATATGAAAGTGACCAAAACCTGATATGGTTTTAAGAGGGGATTAGATAAAATTGATACAAGCTATAGCTATTTGTCTTGATAACTATATGCTACCTACAGACTCTAAAGCAGCTTATTTTAAATGCCAGTTGCTAGAAAATAACAGCAGATGGCTACCTCTATGTCCTGTCCTTGAGCTTCCTAGATGCAGTGACTACTGCAAGACAAAGAATTTTGGACAAGATAGACCATTTGTTTGAACCAGCAGGGCTGCTATTTTTTTTAAAATGAAATTGATAGAGAAGTGGGACAGGAAACCTTTGAGAAAATAAATCAAAGATTCCTTTCTAGATTACAGTTTTGTCACCTCTGTTTTTCTTTCGACAACCTGTGTCCTATATCAAGTAGAGCAATTTTGCACTAGAGTAACAAAAATGAGTCTGTCCAAGAGACCCTGCTTACCATGTGCTTCAAATGCTATTATTTGCAAAGGAAAACCAGCAATCAGATAATAGCAATAGCAATAGTACTTACACTTACATACCTCTCCATAGTGTTTTACAGCACTTTCTAAGTGGTTTACACACTCGGTAAAGGTAAAAAGGTAAAGGTTCCCCCGCACATGAGTGCTAGTCGTTTCCGACTCTAGGGGCTGGTGCTCATCTCCATTTCAAAGCTGAAGAGCCAGCATTTGTCCGAGGACGTCTCCGTGGTCATGTGGCTGGCATGACTAGACGCCAAAGGCGCACGGAACGCTGTCACCTTCCCACCGTAGTGGTCCCTATTTTTCTACTTGCATTTTTACGTGCTTTTGAACTGCTAGGTTGGCAGAAGCTGGGACGAGTAACAGGCGCTCACTATGTTACGTGGCACTCGGGATTCGACCCGCCAAACTGCTGACCTTCTGATCGACAAGCTCAGCGTCCACTGAGCCACCGCTAACAATCTGGGTCCTCATGTTACCAACCTTAGAAGGATCGAAGGCTGAGTCAACCTTGAGCGAGTCAGGATCGAACTGCTGGCAGTCGGCAGAATTAGCTTGCAATACTGCATTCTAACCATTGTGCCACCATGGTTCTTTGGATTAAGTGTTGTTCTGTTTCAGATTTTATTGGAGGATATAAATAAACATGTAAGCCACCCAAGTTGTTTTTTGCAAGTTGGATAATCATATAAATGACTTAAATAAATGCAATAAATAATGTACATACAATCATGGTACATTAGATGCAGAATTAGTAAGTTTTGCTGATGAGCATTAGATTTTCATCAAATTTTCACATCATGGTTGAAAACAACAGTTTTGGAGTGGATGCACTTTCCTATCATGGGATATGAAATTTATTACAAACAACTTTCAATACGAACAACCAAATCCTTGTTATTTTGTGTTAAACAAGTTACAGTGAACCATTACACTCAAAAGATTGTTAACGTTACTGGTAGGATAATTGCTTTAGAGCTACAAAAGAAATTGAACAATCTGTGGGGAAAAAGAAAATTATTGGGTGAAATTAATTATTAGTCCCAAAACATTATTTGTCACTTTAGCAAAGGTTTCTTTTACCACCTTTCTCTGTCTTGCAAGCTAAAATTTTAACTATTTCTTGCCCTTTTAGAAATGATCTTGAGGTTTACTGTTCCATAAATCAGAAGCTTATGCAGCAAAGCTGAGCAAATAATTCAATACACACACACACACACTGCAGGTAGTCCTTGACTTATGACCACAACTGAGCCCAAAATTTTTCTTGTTAAGTGAGTTTTGCCCCATTTTACGATCTTTCTTGCCACAGTTGTTAAGTGAATCACTGCAGTTGATAAGTTAGTAACTCAGTTGTTAAGTGAATTTGGCTTCGCTATTGACTTTGCTTGTCCGAAGGTCGTGAAAGGTGATCACATGACCTTGGGACAAAGTAATGGTCATTAATATGAATCAGTTGCCAAGCATCTGAATTTTGATCACATGATCATGGCGATGCTGCAAAGGTCATGACTGTGAAAAATGGTCATGAGTCACTTTTTCCACTGCCACTGTAATTTTGAAGGGTCACTAAACGAACTGTTGTAAGTAGGCCTACCTGTGGTTTTTTTCCTCTCTCTCTCCATGTTCCATACTACAGTAGTGGCCAAAACTGTGGAAACCTTTTGGGAAAAGTGTAGAGTAGAAATGCCACCTTCGGTTAAGATTCCACCAATTTTTCTTGTAATTTCTTTATAACTGTAGCCTTGTTTTACATCACTTTCTGGACAACCAGTCAGCTCTTTGCACCATTACTTTAATTTTGTTACGTTTTACAAGCTCACTAAATGAAAGAACACAAAAAAACCCAACCAACTTGACAGCGATCACATAACACACTGACAAATGTCCTCCTCTCAGCTTCAGTACAATGACATCAATAACTGAATCCTACTGTGATCTGATTGGCTCATTGCCAAAACAAGATGACACCTGATTGGCTCTCTAAACGCTCATGCTCATTGGCGACAATCAGATGAAGGAAAGCTACCTGATATCAACCTAAGCAAGTTGTGCTTCCTTTTTCTGGTTATTTGGCTATAGCTTTTCATAGAATACAGTACAGATAATTGAACAAACTTTATGTTGCATTACATTCTTGATTAAATTATCTTTCCATTGATATATAATTTTATGGCATTACTCCAAAAAAAGTGGTGTTATTAGCCATCAAAGCTCAAAAATACACTTTTCCCAAAAGGTTTCCACAATTTTGACCACTATTGTATCTCCACCTTGTGGCTATTCTCTGAATTAATTTACTGTATTGCTAGAACGCCTTCTATGCACTAATCTCAAACTTCCAAGTAATTAGAATCATTCCATTCTAATGCCTCTTCCTTGATTACTCCAGCTTTTTGTAACTACTGTTCCAGGTTATAAAAGTATCTATGTGACTGTGATATTTTGCACTATTATTATGATTTTTTTTTTAGCCGCCCTGAGTCTTCGGAGAAGGGCGGGATATAAATGGAATTAAATATATATATATATATATAATATTTATATGTTTCCTTTTTAATGTCAAAAGTAAGATTATCATCATATCAACAATATTGACAAACTCAATATGTATGCCACTTTCCAGAGCTTTGAAGATCTCATCTTACAGTCTTAGAAGATAGTAAAGATTGATAAATTCCTATTCTCCATGATATTTATTGCTTAGAAATATTTCCAGATGATTATCTGTATTTCTGCCTAGAAGTTGAAAGTCCAGAATGGGATCTGGTATTGCTTACTCTCTATATTAGTTGGGCAATATTTCAAATTGGCAATTTTTCCTTTCCTTTTTTTAAACCAAAGGGAAAGACAAAACTCTAATTGCATTCCTGTTTTCTTATTCAATTATGAAACCACTTAATAGGTAGTCAGTTTGAGGTTCTTCCACACTACAGTATGAGAGATTGTGGGGTGGTTGAGAGAGAAATAAAAGGGAAACTAGATAAAAAATATGCAAGGGAAATTCATTGGGAGCATGGCAAAAAAAATCTTGGAAGAATAATTTTAATTCATTCAAAAAGACTCTCCTTGCTGTAAATGAGGATATATCATTCCTCTGATGGTTTCCAGAATTCTGTACTTAACCCAGATGAACATTAAATATTTATGTTTATTTTATGTTTATTTAGAAATTTATGTAGCTCTTGTTCTTTGTTCCTACTCAACTGTATTATTATCATTGTCATTATCATCCTCATCATTGTCTATCCTCTCCAGGATGAAGGCCTATTCTGCATGTTTTCAACCAATTTTTGTCCTGAGCTTTCTTTTGCCAATTGGGTCTGAAATACTTGCTGATGTCATCAATCCATGTTGTTTTGGGTCTTTTATCAAGTGGGATCCATTCTATGATTGCCTTGGTTCTGGCTATGTGACCAGCCCATTCCATTCCAATACTTTTACTCTCTTGATCAGGGGTGTCAAACTACAGGCCGGATGCATCATAACGAAACTGCGCCCACCCCATTGCCGGCAATGGCAAAAAAGTTGAGATACGTCGCGACATGTCACGTGATGTTGCAAGTTTGACACTCCTGCTCTTGATGATTTTGTATACTTTTGTTTGTTCTCTAATCCATGCACAGGTCTTTCTATCTTGTCTTGTAATGCCAAGCATGTATCTTTCCATGGCTCTTTGCAACACTCAACTGCATAGGGTTTGATAGTAACGGGACGACATTCTTTATTATGTTTAATGGCAGAAAACTAGTTTATTAGCATAAGGTAGGCTGTCAAATGTACAACTCTCTTCAACATTTTGCTATTACCATCTGGCACCTGGCACCTAAAGGCATTATTTTATCTGCCAAATGATACAGCTATGAAACTGAAAGCCATTTTCCCACTTAAAAACTGTTTTTCTCTGCCTCTGTCTTCACCTTCAGACAGAAGCAGATTGAAAGTAATAATTATACAGCCACTGTCCTATTTAACAGAATAGCCAGGTGACACTCAGTGTTCAACATCTCTTATACCTCCTTGTGTATTCCTGAAATAACCATCCAATTAGAATAGAATGGTAATTCTTATCTGCTAATAGGTTTGCCCTTACCATCTTCTTTGAGAAACGTATTGAACTTTTCTCAGTTGAAGGCCTACCAGAAAGTGATTGCAAATCAAAATACAAGTAACAGTAATTACTATTCCCAATTTTCTTTAAATTAGATTTCTGACCACTATACAGCTGAGTGTAAAATTAAATGCAAAGTACTTAGAGATTTTAGAATTTTTATTTATTAGACTTGTTTGCTGCCCATATAGCCTAGAATTGCAACAAAGAGCATACACTGTTGGCATTAGATGCCCTTCCCATATGAAGGTTCTTTAATGGCATTAAGGTAGAAGATGAACAATATCTATTTCCATGGATGAAATATTGGGTATGCCTGTCTCTCATCTCAAAGTTCAGAGAGAAAATCTTCCAATGCTGTTTATACTGGAAGGGAAGCATTAGTTCCTTACATTGATCATATTACTATCTAGAAAAGCACATAACTCCCTTAACATTGATGTAGTATGGCTCCAACTTGGCATACTAACCAGACTGCTAGCACTGTTATTCTAGTTGGAATTCCCAAACAATTTTCAAGGGCAAATCTATGTATACATTTATACAATCTAAAGATGTTCAAGGCACAGTTTGCTCAAAGCAAACCATCGTTATCCAATAAAAGCCAAAGCTGATAATTCAGGTAAACCATCAAGGCCATTTCAGGTTCAAATGCCAAAGCTCTAAGACTTTTGTAATATTTGCATCTGTTATCTTTAGATGCCATCCAATTCCACCAAGAGAATACATACATACATACATACATACATACATACATACATACATACATACATACATACATACATACATTTCCTTCCTTCTTTCGGATTTGTGCCTCTAAGTCAGTCTAAAGTGTGTTGGTGATTCTCTGGATGATCAGATTGGACCCTGAGCTAAATCTAATAGTAGTGAAAACTGCTAATTCATGAAACATGAAGTGGATGACTTTTAAGTAAAATGTAGATTGAAAAAAGTCCTGTGACAACTCCTGTTCTGGATGTCCTCAGATAAGAGCTGGATAAGCAATATCTATTGTACTATGCAAGTAAAGAGCCTATATATGTGATGTATTTGCACAGTCCCTAGGCTTTGTAATTTCTGACAAAATTGTCCCCAATTTGAAAGACATAGTTTTAATATAACACATTATATCCTATATAAACAAATACCATTGATATCCCATTTCTAAAAACAATATAGATATAATAATAGACAGCATTGTCTATATCTTTTCCCCCCTTTGTTGGAAAAGAGTTATTATGCTCAGCCATGCAACCTTAAAGATAGATTTGTTTGATAGTTTCATAGCGGTGATTAAAATCTGCTTCTTATTTTAGCTGAATCAATAATTTTAACTGAATCAATAATTTCAACTTAATTTAACTGAATCATGTTCTAGGTTTCTTCCTGTAAACTCTAAAGCTGAGTTTCTAGATGATGCAAAGGATTCCCCCCCCTCCACAAATGGCTATAGATTTCAATAAAGTAAAATGCTAGCAGGATAGAACTTAACAGACATTAATCCAATTCTTGAATGAGAAAGTTGAGAAAGCCTTGGTCAACAAACAAATGGAATTAACAGCCTATCTGATATGGTTATCATTGTGTTCCAGATAGAATTGGAACTTGTTTTCTGTCTAGATTCTTAGATATAAAAAGAGGCAGAAGTAGCAACATTCATTACTCTGCAGTATTTTGGCATTCAGTGGCCTCGTGCAGCAATTTCTGTCACTTTGAATGCAGCAAAATATCTGAGGATGGATTGGAAGAGGGAAGACTAATGTTGTGCTATAATCTGTTTTTCAATTTCCAGAAAGGTTTTTTTTATCACTTCTGACTGAAAATAAAGCTTTTGCCTCCCCCCCCAGTCTCATGCTCATGTTTCAAACTTTCTTTTTGTTTCTGTTGATCACAGCAAAGTGAGAAAGGTCTGGATATTGCTGGAGAATTGAGCATTTTTTTCCCTAATGTCTCTCTTCTCTACAGTTCTGTAGCCCATTTGCCTATGTTTCTTGATCTCAAAAGTCAATGGGAGGATTTCTCTCTTGAATTCTTCTCTTGGATGATCATGGAAGTTGACAAATCAAGAAGTCTGTAGACTGCTGGGTGAGAAATTAATATTCCACAACGAAAAATGGGGTCCTCAAATTCCCCAGTGCTTTAATATATTTCATACTATTGTCTTTTACAATGTCTTCATTCTCAAATGACATAAATTAGCATGTCATAGAAGTGAAGATAAATTATGCCTTCAACGTGGTTACCCATTCTATCTAGAAAGAAAGTGGAACTTGAGTTTGTATTGTGAACCTAAAAAAAAGAGGAAGAATTAAGATATACCTTTTTCCCCTTTGATAATTCAATTCATAATTACCAATAAAGGAGAAAATTTGTAACTGGGGGTTAAAATAAAGCTTGGCTGTTTTCTTGCAGATGTTTCATTACCCAAACTAAGTAACATCATCAGTGCCCTGATGAAACATCTGCAAGAAAACAACTCTGAAAGGATCAAGGATCCCTAATTTATAATTATAATTTTGTTTGTTCTGGATGCTAAAGGAGAAATGAAGATGAAAAGTACAGCATAAAAGGCATGCTTAAAATATAAGTTTCAACTTCTTGCTGAAGTACACTTACCTATATGTATGCTGTAAATGAATATTGTCCAGACCTTCCCAAGCTGGGGGAGTGATGGTTGGGAATGCTGAAAACTGGAATCCTATCATATCTGGAGGGTATATTGCTTAGGAAAGCTGATTCAACCTGATTCTGTGATGACTAGTCATAAGCAAACTCAGCCCTGGATTAACCATTAAGCAAAAGAATCATTTGTTTTAGAACACCAAAAGAAGGGGACCCCATGCTGTTTTTTGCCTAGCCATCACATCCTTACTTTTTTCTCTGCAACACTTAATTTTAGTTGATTTTTTAAAAAAATATCCTTATCTGCCATGTTTCACTTAAATCTGTATTGTTAAAAAGATTTTCTTTGGCATTGTGAGTGACTCAGAGTTTAAAGTTTATGTGTCAGGTAATACATTTGTTTCCACCTTGTAGTATAAAACTTTCACTTCTGTTGAGTGGCATCACCATGCTTAGGGCATGAGTTGGCCTTAATTTGCTCTTGAGCAAACTCTAAACGGTGGTGTCAATGAAATGGAGGATTGTGCCATTGTATAAATGTGCATTCATCTCATGGTAATTGGGACATTATTGCGGATTGCACCACATGCTTATGTATCTAGAGTTCCTTTTGCAAGATTGTAATCAAGAATCTTTTTATTTCACACGTTTTGTATTAGAAGAAAAAGTAAGCTATGCTGCTGCTTATTATTATTTGCTTCAAGGTATCATGCAGAGTAGAAATGAAATCTCACAAAGGAAAGAATTAATTGAAGAAGGATATCTGCAGGAGAACAATCCTTCTCTTTTGTTCTTCTCTGTTGCAGTCTACCTGGGGTCAGACTTTAGGATTCGTACTCATAGCTAGGTGCATATAATTCAGTAGAAGAAAAAGTAAATGGAATCCAGTGCGCTATTCAAATATAGGGAAAGTAGTATATGATTTTGCACATTGTATGAACCCAGAAAATAAATGTGTCCTGAGATAACGCCAAAGAATGGAAATGTGTATGTATGTGTGAGAGATTGTGCATGTGTGTTTGTGTGTTTGTGTGTGTGTGTGTGTGAAAGACTTTGTGATACCAATGCCTCTTGCATAATAGTTATCATTGCTGTCATGAATACCTGGATAAATCCTCTTCCAAGATTCAAGCAGATTCCCAAGAGGACCCAGATTGTTAGCGGTGGCTCAGTGGGTTAGGACGCTGAGCTTGTCGATCAGAAGGTCGGCAGTTTGGCGGGTCGAATCCCGAGTGCGGCATAGCAGAGTGAGCGCCTGTTACTCGTCCCAGCTTCTGCCAACCTAGCAGTTCGAAAGCACGTAAAATTGCAAGTAGAAAAATAGGGACCACTACGGTGGGAAGGTAACAGCATTCCGTGCGCCTTTGGCGTCTAGTCATGCCGGCCACATGACCACGGAGACATCCTCGGACAAGCGCTGGCTCTTCGGCTTTGAAACAGAGATGAGCACCAGCCCCTAGAGTCGGAAACAACTAGCACGCATGTGCGGGGGAAACTTTACCTTTATATTTATTTATTTATTTATTAATGGGATTTATATCCTGCCCTATCTCCCGAAGGACTCAGGGCGGCTAACAACAATAACATATAATAAGTACAGAAATTAAGATAAAATTAAAATTAAAGTCATCTGTGCAATAAATTAAAATTAAAAATTAAAAATAAATTAAAAATTGTAAACATAATTAAAATGCCTGTCAGTCCAGGTCAGCCAGGTGGAAAAGGAGTGTTTTGTGGCCGCGGCGAAAGGACTGGAGATCTTGGGCCATCTGAAGCTCAGGGGGGAGCTGATTCCATAGGACTGGCACTCCCACAGAGAAGGCCCTTCCCCTGGGGTTCGCCAGCCGACATTGTCTAGCCAACGGTACCCTGAGGAGGCCTTCTCTGTGTCAGCGTACTGGGCGATGGGAATTCGTTCCCGGTAGCAGATGGTCCTGCAAGTATCCCATGCCTAAGCCATGTAGGGCTTTAAAGGTAATATATATGTATGTGTGTGTGTGTGTGTGTGTGTGTGTGTGTGTGTGTGTGTGTAATTTTTTTTTTGGATTTTTTGGATTTACACAAATATGATCTGTCACTATTGTGACCACTGCCTGTGGATGGCCTTGGGTTAGGCTGAAACAGGAAATAGGATTTGTCCCATGTTTGGGGCCTAGCAAAGTAATCTAAATACTTAACAAACATTTAGCATATATATAATATATATGCATTTGTATGTGTGTGTGTGTTTTCGCGGGTGTTTGTATGTGGATCTTTGGTCATTCGGGTTTTTTCCCACGTAGAATTTAAGGTGTAGGACGGAATCCCATTCGTCATCCTCAGGCTTGTGGCTTCAGCTTCCTTCTTCTGGGAGAAGCATGTGGTAGTGGCTGTATATATACATACACACACACACACACACACACACACACACATACATATACATATACATACGTGTATATATATATATATATATATATATATATATATATATATATATATATATATATATATATATATATATATATATATATATATATATCCTCCAAAAGAGGCACTAGGTCTTATTTTTGGGGTAGGTCTTACCTGCTTATCTCAGGACTGGTGCAGCTAGGCTCCCACCACCCAGACACCTGTCACACCACCAGTCTAGTTCTTCTGCGGCTGCTCACCACAGCTCGTGAGCATCACCCCCAGGCTCCGTTTCGCTGGCAGAGGTCCTTTCCTGAAGATTTACTTTTTCTGATGATGAATGGTTTACTTTTCCTGAAGACCACTGCCAGCAATACAGAGGCTGGGGGGGGCAGGCGATGTGCACTTCATCCCAAAGCTCCATTCCTGAAGGCCTCTGCCAGCAAAATGGAGGGCAGGGGTGATGTGTATGAGCGGCAGCTAGCGGCTGCAGAAGAAGTGGGGCAGTGGCCAGACTTCTTGATGGGGCTGTTGGTGATGCTGCTGCAAGACACAACAGGTTTGGGGGCATGAGACGCCTGGCTGTGGGAGCCCTGTGGCAAGGTAAGGAGGTGCAAGGTGCATGGGGCAGCGCCCCCCCCTTCACCTCACTTCTTGTGTAGCAACCAAATGGATTGGGCAGCCTGGTGGTTGCACAGGCTCTTAAGTCGGGCTTATTTTCAGGGTAGGGCATATATCACCCCTACCCCCTAAACTCAAGCTATTTGGAATAGATCTTATTTTGGGGAAAACATAGCAGGAGCCATAATCTTGACTGAGCATCAACCCAGTTCTATTGCCAAACCATTGAAATCCAGAATGGAATGTTCAAAGTTGACAATGAATAAGTTGGAACAAAACAAGAGGGAAGCAGTTTAGCATGCTATTAGGAATTGCTCCAAATTTCTTCCTATTGATTGTGTATTATATGGGACTAAGACATGCACATTTATTTGGAGAAAGAACAACTGGCATTTATGCATTGTTACTGGTCCTGACCCTCTGGGCCTGTCTGTGCCTATTTCATTTTAACATAACACCCATCGGAGATTTTAATGAACAGCCAATCTGACCCCTTGTCCAACAAAATATTAACCTGTGGGCCTATATTATGATAGAAACTAGAAGTTACTGATAAAGTTCCAAATGGCACAGCAATTCCAACTGAGCCAATGATGAACATGTAGTTTTGGCTCAAGGAAAAACTTAAAATAAGCAGAAAAATGTATCTTGCTGGACCAGAAAAAAAAGCAAATCCAAATGTATGTCACCTTTGCACCAGAGGTATAAAATCGAACATTTCAAATTCTACATGTTTCATTTGTGTACGTCAAAGTATTTTTCTCTATGAGTTGAGCAATATAAACTTCAATGGTTGTTATTGTAAGTACCTCTCAAGGATGAGGAAAATGTAACCTTGGGATCTCCACAATCTTACTGATCCTATACTTCAAGGTCAAATATACTCTTTTTACAAGAAGAAATTGCTAATTACCGAAGAGAATATGATATGAAAATAATAGATACATTGATGCTGTCAGAAATATCTTGGCAGATGGTTCAGGATAAAAAAAATTCCTTCTCTGATTCAAAAGAAAGAATGGGAGACTTGAGAAGAAAGTCCTTTGATGGGTACTAAGTGCATCATTGGTAAAGAGATTATACAGCTGAAGTCTTTCAATGATTTCATCATGAATGTAATAGAAGAAAATTGGAATTTTAATTTTTGGTCTTTATGAAAAGACTCTGAGATGAAAGCTTCCATGAAAGTAACACAACTGCATTGAGTAAAATGAACGGTTTACTGGTGCAAGCTGACAAGAAGTCTTTGGAGTGAGATACCTCTGATGTGACATCTTTATCATCCCGATTGACAATTTAATAGGAAAATATTTTGATGAATTGTAAGCTGGAACTTAGTGGGCTGATGCATAAGAAAGAAAATAATGCACTCATAAATCAAGTCACTTAATTTGGCATTATAGTATGAAAGAGACCTGTACCTCAAAAAAAGATGGAGTGTGATAGTTATCTTTCCCAATTGCTCAATGCCACTTTAAATTAAAACACTAGGATCATGAGAAGTTGGATTTTTTTCCCCATCTACCAAATTATGAGTCCCTGTAAATGAATGTGCTACTTGTGTCCACATAAATATGACCAGACTGCAAGATCTAAGATAGCTATGTTAAAATTGATAATAATTAATATATATTTTCTCCCATAGCTGACTTTTGAAAGACAAATAGTTTTAGGCTAAATTAAAAGAATATACTGCAGATTTAATGGACTCTCATTATAAAATATTGCTGATTTGGGAATTATATAATGTAACCCAGACTAAAGAAACTTGAGTGATTTTTAATCACTTCAGGACAGTGATTAAAAGCTGCCCAATTGATTAAAGGCCACCCAGTGATTAATACATTCTGGTCTTCTTTCTTCCTTTTCCCTTAGGCCTGGTCCAAGATTCCCATGCTGGGCAACTTTGAAATTCTCAGCAACCTTTTCCAAAGCTGCCTAACCTGGAAGATCCTTACCAGGTATCTAAGGATGGTGAAGATGAACCAGGCTTCAATGATATCTACCCTGGAAGCTTCTTTTGCTAGCACTGATGATGTTACCTAATTTGGGAAATGAAATATCTGCAAGAAAACAAGCAATGTCAAAGAGCATTAAGGACCTTTCATGTCATCCCTGATCTACAAATACTCTCAGATTTGATACAGTGCCCACAGTGTTTCTTAACCTTAGCAACTTTAAGATGTGTAGATTTCAACTCCTAGCTTGCTGGCTAGATAATTCTGGGATCTGAAGTCTACACATCTTAAGATTGGTAAGGCTGCATTCTAAGCCTTCAAATAAGGCCATCACTTGGATCAGCTAACTAAATCTATTCAATTTCTAAGCATTTATTCAATCTATATAAATGCAAGGCTTAAGAGCCTTATGTATCTTGATTTTGTTGCTTTCAGGTTGGCTAATAGGTTCACATTGATATCTTTACATGCTTTGTAGTCCTTTCTACTGGCCCAATGGACTTAAACAAGAACCTTAAAACATTTTGTATTCAATTAGTCAGAAGGATCACAAATGACCTATCTCAAAGCAAAAGCAATAGTCTTTGCCAAAAGGCAAAATACCCAGTGTTTTTTGAATGAGCACATATTAGAGTAAGATCTTCAGATATCAAGGAACTATTTTAACTAACAGAGGCCCCCAAAGGACCCATTTGGAATATGTAAATGGCTATGTAAATAATTGCATGTAAATGGTTACATCACATATCTGTGCATGCATGTGTGTGTGGGTGAGCGGGTATGTGTGTGAATAAAATTTTAAACCATTAAAAATGATGAAGTCTAATTTTCTTTGTGATACCACATTCTCTCCTATGATTTATTGGTTCTGTGATTGGAAATAGGATCATATATGAACGAGATGAGGGCATGAACCAATGTTTTTAAGTTCTGGCTTAAAATAATATTTTCCTTCACCAGATCTGGCTGCTTTGATACTTGATGATAGCTATTGTTCTACTTTGAGTAAAAAAAAAAAGAGAAAATAGTTTTTTTATGACTGCCATAAAATATCTGATCAGTTTGAAATTCACAGACACTAAGGATAAATTTAATCAGCATATGGGATGCTGATACCTCAACTATAAATGAGATAATGCAATAACTCTCAAACGCTTTATGATAGTCAATTTAATGTGGCAAATAAAGTACAGTATTTACATATGAGAATTTTTATGTACTTCCATCAGCCCTCTTGGATCAATGGTTATAATACTCTGATTATATTTGTTCACAAGGCACCAATGACTTAATAGCTTATTTCCATTGTGCTGCTCATATTATAAAGATTTAAGATTAAAAATACTACTCATCTAAGATTCTAAGAATAACCAAGAAGTACTAGATACAATTATTATTAGAAGACCAGTGCCCAGAAAAGAAGAAAAACAAAGTGAAATTATTGTGCTAAATACAGGTAGTCCTCAAGTTATTACTATTAGTTCAACTGCCACTCAAAATTACAACCATACTGAATCAGTGATACTTATTACCAGTTCCATCCATTGCCGAACCCCCCACATGATCACAATTCAGGTACTATCACAAAAAAATCTCTTGCTATCAACTTGATGGCACTGTCAGTGTTGTGTACTGGGATCTTTTCTTGAAGGAAGAGACGAGGCGAGTGAGTTCAGGCAGGAACATGCTTTTACTGAAGTGCAGGAACTGAACTGGGAAACAGGGCTGCAATGCAGCTATTTATACTCTGGCCTCTAGGCATTGGCCAATAGGTTTAAAGCAACATATTGCCACCCTAGAGGCAACCAATGGCAGCCCTGGAGATGGACTAAGGAGCTGGGAGCCATTAGCCAGCTTCTTGCTTAAGCAACCTTCCAACATTCAAAACCCACCTGGTACGCTCAGTTAAACAAGGCCCAATACATTACAGTCAGTATACTAACATCACAGATTTAAATAGGTTTAAGGGTTATTCCTTCTCCCCAGAGAATAGTCCATGCTCTTAATGAATTATGCTTCCAAGGCAATCTTGTGAGAAGCAACACCATTAAACAAATACAAAAATAATAAGTCTGAGGACTCAGATTTTGAATGAACTCTGATCAGTTATTCCTTTTTTACTTCCTGACTCTTTGCTGTTATTTTTCCCTCTTACAAAAGAGGAGTGAAGCATTTTTTTCTGGAAAGGTTCCCATTCCAGAAATGGGTGTGTCCATCATGAATAGAATTAAGTAGCTATATAGAGCCAAAATGAAGGAACCTGAAGTCAAAGTTGATGGGACTTGAAACAGGGTGAAAGTTGACATGAAACTAGACATATAGCCCTTAACTACAGGACCATATATTTACATTCCTAAAACATATACTTGGAAGTCTTTTTTTAAGTGTATCCTTTCTGATACAATAGAACATAATCAACTGAACCCACTAAGCTGGATAAAATCAACTAAAGAAAATGGAAAATGGTAACTGCTATTCCCTGTTGATGGTGTATAGCTCTAGATTATTGCCCTAAAATGCTGGAGTTGTCACCATTTCCCTTTTTTAAATTACGGCAGCTTCTCAGAGGCTGCCTACACTAGCAAAATGTACCAAATGATTCACTCATGGGAGAGTATAAGATTTTCAATCCTGTCGGATTGATCGCTTGGTCCCCAAAGTTATGTAGAGGAATGATACTATACTTTAAACCTGCAAACTGACACCAGTAGCTGTACTGGTGTCAGTTTTCAGGGTTAAATATCCATTCAAATCTCCTGAAAATTATGGAATGTGCTGCCATCTTGCTTCTGTGTTTGTTGATTTCTGGCTAGAAGGGAATTTCAATATTCCATGTCAGTTGTGAGAAGGGAAGAATGTTTACATGATACAATCATTCATAATGTATTCATGATATATCAGAAAAGTATAACTTCCTTGATGTTTTTAGATCATGTCTCTACTTATTGTGATGTACAGTATTTGTTTTCTTTCTACTTCTGTTTGGATAAAGATTTTCTCTAAAAGAATAAAAAAGAGGGATAATTTGAATTAATTGACATGGCTTCTATCTTCACCCATATTTATGCTCCACTGTTAAGTGATAAAAGTCTTATAGTGATTTTCAATGTTTGAATTGGGAGAATGACATGGATATGAAGACTACAATGAAGGGAATGGTTCCTTCACTGAAGGTTCCAATGATTCAGTGATTCCAGTGCATCAAAAACATGAAATACAGTATGTGATAATATGGTTATTTGCTTGTATATTTATATATATAAATTTGAAGCATTCTTTAATTAACTAGTTCTATCACAATGAAGCAGTTCATATTGAACCAGAGGGGGCAATGTTGACTATTGTGCTATTCTAGCATGGCCAGTGAAGGTAATTCTAGAAGATTTTGAAGTGCAGCTCTATGTTTATATTCCCCAAATATCAAAATGTCATTCACAGATCTGAGAAACAATGAATAAAGTTGATGATATTTGAGAACAGCACACATGGCTCTTAAATGTATGGGGATAACAATTAAATGAAGATACAGTGTGCAAAAAAGCAGTTAACTGTATTAACAGTTAATACAGTTAGCCTTTGAGTGACATGCTGAGGTGGGCTGAGGTCAGAAATAGGAGGAGGGAGCTGAGAGAACAAACTGCTTTTAAATGAAATTTAAAACTTAATTATTCTATAATCTCCCCCTTCTATTCAGTTTTTGAAATGACTCTACAGCTATGTGTAAGGACATTGTGCGTTCCTACTTTATGGTAAAATATCAGTCCCCTTCTTTTTCTCAGTATTTTGTGCTATAGGAATTGCATTTAGGCTACCATTTCTGATGCAATATCAACTTCTGAACTCAACACAAATTTATTTATTTTTTATTTTAATTCCATTTATATCCCGCCCTTCTCCGAAGACTCAGGGCGGCTTACAAGCTTAGCAGTAGCCTTCATTCTATGTATATGCCTGCTTATTAGGGCTTTCACACCCCTCCCAAGCGGCATTATTACAAAGTCAGCTTAATTGCCCCCAACAATCTGGGTCCTCATTTTACCTACCTCGGAAGGATGGAAGGGTGAGTCAACCTTGAGCCTGGTGGGATGCGAACCTGCACTAATTGCAGGCAGCTGGTGTTACTTAAGGAGGCATTAGCCCACTGCTCCACCAAGGCTGATGAGCTCACAAATGAGCTCACCATACTTTAATGGGACCATGGAACCCACTTGGACAACTTAATCATTTTTGAACTGAAGTGAGACGTTTATTCAAGAATGAATAAACCAGCTAGGCTAATTTATGCAAGCACTTAACAATCTATGAATCTATGACTACAATAATCTTTCTCATTGCTTTTCAGGTTTTGTATTGTATTGTGTTCTACATCCCCCTAAATTCATCAGCAATTGTCTTCATTTACCTTAATAAGCAATTCATCTTGGCCCAGAGCATCAAATTCAAAATAAACAAATATTCCCTGTCATATTTCTATCACACTCAAACTTAAGTCTTATTCATTCATTCTACTCTTCACAATTGTGAAGAATACACCTTCATTGGAGAAAACAGCCAAAACAAACATGTTTTGTGATGCGTTAGCATTTTCCTGTTTTCATTGAGCACATACAATATTCCTTTTATTTACTTTTATTGTAAATTTATCTTTTGCAGTTCTTAAGATACTTTGTCAACCTCAGCTCACTATGATTGTTAGTCTTTCTTTTTGGTTAGCCGTATGTGCTATTCCTTGGTGATGCAACCTTCTTTCTACTTTTATAAATGTGCAAAAATCTACCTATTTTTTTTGAAAGAATCAGTTTTGATTAAATGTAAATCCGGATCAGTTAAAAAGCTTTAAATGTATTTTGTGAGGCATTGTTCACCACTGTTACTTTAATTTCTTTTTGAAGGATATTGGGTCACTCTTTGTGGTTGGCCAGTTTTTAATTAACAGGCATAGAGCAATTGCTTTTACTGTCCACATTTTCTTCAGAGAGAAAAGCAGAATGCATAACTTGCCACTTAACACTATTCTGAGAAACATCTCCCATTCTTAGAACATTGCTGGAGATACCTTTTTTTATTTTACATTTAATCTCAGAGCTGCCTGGTGGTTGCATGCCTTTCTGAAGACTACAATCAACCATTTCAAAGCTTCTCCACTGCTTGCCATATGCTCTATCTATGCACCTGAGGGTAAAAGGTCCTACTGTAATCGATCATGTTCACATGATCATAAAGATGGCAGCCACAGAGGAAGCACGTTTACATTGTGGGAAGAGAAGTTGCTATTAAACTAAGTTATCTTAAACTAAGACAAAACTATAGGAGGAGAGGCGGAGAGGGAAAGATAAGTCAGAAAAATTAAAAAGACTGGAGAAAAGGAGAAGAAATATCTGCAGAGCAGAGAGGAGAATCAGCTGTGGGCCAGAGAGGAAAGCCGACTGAGGGCTGCGCAATAACCAGCAGAGAGGAGAAACAGGAGAGCCGGTGAAATAGTGGAGCAGGGAGGCGAGCCAGCCAGGGAGACAAGAGGAGAGCTTACTATGAACCATCCAGGCAGCCCTGAATGAAGCAGAACACTGGTGCAATGGACCAGCAAATGGGAGCTAAGTGGCTTCTGTTTGGTGGGGGTGGTGGAATGCTGCAGCACAGTAGACCGGTGCTATGGAGGGCAGTAGACTGAGTGCTACAGAGATTAGTAGACCAGGGCCTGTGGATGGCAATAGACTGGGTGTTATGGACAACAGCAGACTGGAGCCTACAGACAGCAGTGAACCAGGTGCTGCAGATGACAGTAGACAAGGGCCTGTGGACAGCAGCAGACCAGGGCCTGCAAATGGCAGCAGACCACTAGACTGGAGACTGCAAAAGGCAGCAGACCAGCAGACCAGGAACTGTGAACAGCAACAGACCAGCAGACTGGGGACTGTGAATGGCAGCAGACTAGTATGCCTGGGACTACAAAAGGCAGCAGACCAGTAGACTGGGGACTGTGAACAGCAACCATACAACAGACTCTTGGAAAAAGAAACCAATGCTATTTTGATTTGCAAAACATACGATAGGGAAAAAAGGCATAATTACCTAGAACAGAGAAGGTAGAAGCATGGCTAACAGCAAAGCACATCCACCAACCATAAAAGAAGGATTTTCAAACAACAAATTCATGGAAAAGGTGATGGATACTATTGTGGTATGCAATACATGTTCCAAAGAATACCCTAAATTATATATGCATTGAATGTAAACTATGTGAACTATCAGAGGAAAAAGTAAGGGATCTAGAGGCAACTCTAGCCAAACTCCAACCTACAAAAGAAAGCTATACCCAAACCAAGCAACAATGGACAAATAAATCCTAGAGGATTTGACCCTATCGATAAACCCTTGGAGGAAGACAAATGGAGGTATGTCACACATAGAAGGAAACACAACAATCAAAGGAAGAAGCAGCATACATCTAACAAACCCCGACTGCCCAATCTAATCCAACCAGAAGCAGCCCCATTAAAACTGAGCAATCAGTTTTTCCCCCTAGATGGAAATACACAGACCCACAACCTCCCCCTCAAAGAAAACATGCAAACACCTAGCAAAGAAACAACACCAAATATCCCTTAAAAAGTCACATCAACAAACACAACTGTGACAAAGAAAAAAGCAACTCAGACTGCACCCCCCCCAAAAGAGAAGGTGAGTGCTGGTGATAGGAGATTCTATTCTCAAAGGAACAGAATCAGCCATCTACAGACCATGCCTTCTCCTCCTCCCTTGGAGCTGCCCCATTGCCTCCCTCTGTCCTATTCTTGTTTTCTGTCTGCTTGTCTCATCAAATTTGCAGATGATACTAAAATGGCAGTAATAGCCAACACCCCAGCAGACAAGCTCAGGATTCAAAAAGATCTTAACAAACTGGAACAATGGATGCTATCCAACAAAATGAGTTTTAATCTGGAGAAAAGCAACGTTTTACGTTTAGGCAGGAAAAATCAAAAATATAAGTACAGATTAGGTGAGACCTGGCTCAAAAATAGTAACTGTGAGAGGGACCTTTGGAGTCCTAGTGGAGGATCGCTTGACTATGAGCCAGCAATGTGCAACAGCAGCCAAAAAAGCTAATATACTCCTGGGTTGCATAAACAGAGGCATAGAGTCAAGATCAAGTTAAGTATTAGTACTGCTTTATAAAACCCTAGTGAGTCCACACTTGAATATTGCAAACAATTTTGGTCACCATACTACAAAAAAGATGTTGAGACCTTGGAAAAAGTTCAGAGAAGAGCAACTAAGATGATCCAAGGCCTGGAGACTGAAACATATGAAGAACAGCTGCAGGACTTGGGTTTGGCTAGTGTAAAGAAAAGAAGAAATAGGGGAGACATAATAGCAGTATTCCAGTATTTGAGGGGCTGCCACAAATAATAGGGGGCCACATTATTCACCAGAGCACCAGAGGGAAGGATGAGAAACAATGGTTGGAAACTGATCAAAGAGAGAAGCAACCTGGAATTAAGGAGAAAGTTCCTAACAGTGAGGACAATTAACCAGTGGAACAGCTTGCCCTCAGAAATCATGGGTTTCTATTCTGTTTCTATTTCTATGTTTTTTAGATTGCTGTTTTCTCACTCATTCCCTGATTATTAAAAATCTACGTTACCATTCAAAAGAAGAGTATTGGATAAAAAACAAGATAACAAAGTACCTTCTACTTTGTTTTCAAAGCAGCTTATTCAAATCAAGTTCATATTTTTTATGAGGATGCAGGAAAAGGAGGAAAGGAAACCAAACAGAAGCAAAATCTGCATGTCTTCCAGGATTCTACTAACATGGGGGTAGAGTGGGGAGCAGGGTGAGGGAAACTGGCATATTTTTGCAATGTTTTAGATAAGGGACCAAGACTATTAGGATCTGATGGAACCAAAGACTCTCCTGCCATTCATAAGCATGTCTATCATTTGCTCTTTCCATCAAGGACAGCAGATATTTTCCCAGCAACAAGAGAGTTTGTGAGTATATCTCATACTCTGTTTCCCAAAATTCCTAGAATACACTTCTACAGTTTACAACTGTAAACTTTTAAAAAGATAAATAAGACCTTGGTACTCATTCTTTCACTGCAGTAGATTCAAGGTGCTGGTGATGACCTATAAAGCCCTACATGGCATGGGTCCGGATTACCTACAGGAGCACCTGCTGCCAGCGTCAACTTCCCTTTGTCCAGTGCGCTCCCACAGAGAGGGCCTCCTTAGGATGCCGTCGGTCAAAGAGTGTCGACTGGCGGCCGCCAGGGGGAGGGCGTTATCTGTGGGCGCACCAGACCTTTGGAACCGCTTACCAGTTGAGCTCCGGATGGCTCCCGACCTTCGCTCCTTCCGCCGTGATCTAAAAACTTATTTATTCGAACAAGCCGGCCTGGTCTGATGGGTTTGGGGTTTTAATATTGATTTTAATTAATTTATTGCATCGGGCACAATTAATTTTTTTTAACTTTTGTATCTTGTATTTTTGATATTTATTGCCCTGTACACCGCCCTGAGTTCTTCGGGAGAAGGGCGGTATATAAATCAAATAAATATAAATATAAATATTATCTCTGACTCCTTTCACACATAAAATTCACTTGGACACACCATTACTTTCATTAGCACAGACCTGAATAAAGCTACATAAAGCATTAGTGGCCTGTCCAGACTTTCAAATAACAACACAGGAGACATAAGCAAATAGCCCAGAGACAATGAACAGCACATGGTAGTTATAGTGCTAGATCACAAAGTACTCAAGGTCTTGTCCAGGGATGAAGACAAGAAGTTGAATTTTAAAAACCATGGTAAGATTTTCTTGAGGAAAAAAAACAAGACTTTGAGTGAAGACAGATCACCAAATTGTTACAAATTTGGCTCTATATCATTCAAGGTCAAGCTTTCATTGTGGATTGTTTCTGGCCTCTACCCAAATACTAAGAATATTTCGAATAAGAATCTACTTGAGAGTAATAGTCAGTTTGGAAATAGATTTTAATATCTTGTAGTCCACTTTCTGTAATATATTTTTATCTACTTTGATCAGTCCCAGCTGTATTATTAACCATTTTCCCATCATTTCCTTTTCACATCAGAAATTGACTTCACCAAGTGGGACCTGTAACTCAACAAAAAGGTTTTGGATTTTCCTATAAAAGAATCTACATCTGAGATTCATCAAGTTCTTGATGATATCTGGCCTCTCATGGTAGATAACCTACCTTAAAAAGCTTCATCTAGAAGTTAAATTGAAGGGCAAAAGTGACAAGACTCTTTAAGGGTCATCTAACTAATGGTCTTTCTAGCTTCTTATTTTGTTTTCCATAATCTGGAAATTTTCAGCTACCCTTATCTAACTTCTATAGCCACTTTCAGCAGCATATATTATGCTTATTCAGTAATCAACAGCAAATGGCTTTGGAATTTATTTTTGTTGTATTTTACAAAATGCTGTGATATTAAAAGGTGAAGGGTGGTATAAAACTATATCACTTATAAAAACATAAATAAATTAGACTGTTCTTGTTGTTTGATGTACTATGCACTCAAATGTGTCTTAGAGCAACTAAATAATGTATGTTAATCTGAGTTTTTAAATCATAGCATTAATTTCACACACAAAAGAGATAATTGATAGTGAACAGCTAACTGAATGCAGAGCAACTTCTACTTTATGCTGTTCATCAATAAGATGTTGTGGAAATACTGGCCCAGTTTCTGGAGGATGTCCAGGAAAACCTTGATTGATACGTAGCCCCAATTATTGTTCTGACAAGGTTATTATCCCTCTGTAGGAAAAGGTCTGATTCAGATTTTCAAAAATATAGTTTAAAAATAAAACAGAAATTAGAATGCAAATTTTAATTGTAAACTGATTGGTCCCTGAAAGCAGTAGTTTTCAACCTTTCATATTATAGTCTTGCCAATATAGAAACAAAAAGAGAAGGACCTAAGTATAACTATGGAATGCCTATACATAAATAAATATGCATACTTGTGTGTGCTTGTGTAGTCATAGGCATAAACATGCAGTACTGGTATATCACAATTACAAGTAAATTTTACAATATCAAATATTGCAATAATGTCTTTAACCATTGTTTCTACTCTTGTGCCCAAAACCTGATTTACCTAAAGCAACCAAATCATTTGCAAAATACAGCATAATTTTATTTTATGCATAAAGCAATAATACAGTATATTCTGGGTCCCCAGCAAAACTTTGATACTTCTCTGAGAGGTCATAAGCAAAAAGAGAACTGGGGCTAATACAGGTAGTCCTCAACTTATGACAGTTAACAATGGTTTAAATTCACAATGGCCTAGGAAAAAAAAATTATGTCCTGTCCTTGAGGTTACAACTGCCACATCACCCCTGTGGTCATATGTTTGCAATTTGGGCACTTGGCAACCAACCTGAATTTGCTGCATCTTGTAGTCAGGTGATTATGATTTATGATCTTCCCAGCTGGTTTCTGACTAGAAAGTTGGGAAAGTTGCATTTGCTTAATGACTGTGTAATTCACTTAATGACCATGGTAAATATGGTTGTAAAATTGGGTGCAGTCACGTAATGACTTGCTCAATGACCACATCACATAGCAACTGAAATTCCAGTCTTAACTGGAATTCCAGTCTTTAACTGTCTTAAACTGAAGATCTTGGCCCACTACATTGCAAAGACAAGACGAAGAAAAAGGCAGACCCAGTGGAAATTATAGTATACATTGGAATATTTTAGATAAACTCTTGTGTGACATTATTATTGTTTATCCCTTCCTATGAGTCAGATAATAATAATAATAATAATAATAATAATAATAATAATAATAATAATAATAATAATAATAATAATAATAATAATAATAATAATAATAATAATAATAATAATAATAATAATAATATCTTACATTTTAAGGAGATACTGGGTTGATACCTAGGATGCTGGCAGCAACCCGTGTCAACCATTAGTGCCAGTCAATTTGAGTATTCAGTTGACTGAGTTTCATGTTTTATGAATAAAAGTTGTATATAATAATGATAATGATAATGATAATGATAATGATAATGATAATGATAATAATAATAATAATAATAATAATAATAATAATAATAATAATAATAATAATAATAATAATAATAATAATAATAATTGGAAGGTACCTTGAAGGTCATCTAGTCCAACCCCCTGTTCATACAGGAAAGCTGCCCTATACCATTTCAGACAAGCGACTGTCCAGTCTCTTCTTAAAAATTTCCAGTGTTGGAGCATTCACCACTTCTGGAGGCAGGTTGTTCCACTGGTTAATTGTTCTAACTGTCAGGAAGTTTCTCCTTAGTTCTAGGTTGCTTCTCTCCTTGATTGGTTTCCATCCATTGCTTCTTGTCTTGCCTTCAGGTACTTTGGAGAATAGCTTGACTCCTTCTTTGTGGCAGCCCCTGAGATATTGGAACACTGCTATCATGTCACCCCTCGTCCTTCTTTTCATTAAACTAGACATACCCAATTCTAGCAACCATTTCTTATATGTTTTAGCCTCCAGTCCCCTAATCATCTTTGTTGCTCTTCTCTGTACACTTTCTAGAGTCTCAACATCTTTTTTACATTGTGGTGACCAAAACTGGATGTGGTATTCCAAGTGTGGCCTTTCCAAGGCATTGTAAAGTGGTATTAACACTTCACGTGATCTTGATTTTATCCCTCTGTTAATGCAGCCTAGCACTGTGTTGGCTTTTTTGGCAGCTGCAGCACACTGCCACTGAATACTGTGGTTTAGTGGGCCACAGGTTCCTGACTGATTCTTAACCCTCTGAATGTCTCCTTCTTTAAACATTTCATATGTATTGGGGGACAATTTTGAGGTTTGATAATCAATATCTGTGCGGCGTATCTTTTATTTCCAGACTACTGATATAATGTATAGCAATTAGTCATTGCTCTGACCAAAACTATTTAATAACAAGACAGCATTATCTAGCACAAAATTCTAGTTCTGGTTGCTCAAACCTTTGAGAGGTTATCCAGTGCCAGAATCCCAGAAATGGTCTGCTGAGATGCTCTGGACTTCATTTTCAGTCTAGTCCACTGGAGACTGGCTGCTTGGCCCTCATTTTGTCCTCCTCTTTCATGGGCTGTTTCATAGTTTAGGGAAAAGGCCCAGTGGTGGGATTCAAATATGTGAATAACCGCTTCTCTGTGTGGATGCCACTTCCGGAAGTCCATTCTGAGTCTGGGCAACAAAAAAGTAGCTACCGGTTCTGCCGAAGTGGTGCGAACTGACTGAATCCCACCACTGGAAAGGCCTCACATCCCATTTACATTATTGCATGCCATCAGCACATATGACTGTAAAACACCAACATAAAACATAAACTTCATGGATTGCTTTGACAAAAACATGGCATAAAAACATAGAAGTCAAAAAATGCTATAGAAAACATACCATATTGATGTGCTGTGCCACTCACTCACATGTACATGTAACAGTGGTTTAGTTGGGTTTTATTAATATTCCCTAGCAATTCCCTTCACCAAAACCCCAGAATTGTCCTAATTAATTGAGCCAAAAGCAGACCAATGCTAGTCCACAGAGCAACGGCCAATGAGTCCACCGGGCACTTGAATGTTTCCCAAACAAGATAAATGCACTAGGCAAAACTAAACCCACAATAAAAGAGGGTTCATGAGGCAAGAAAAGTTCAGAGTTCACAGGGCATGACCCAAAGTCAAGGCATGATATCAATCCAAAACAAGGCAGGAATCATAATGACTAGGAAGCACACAGCTAGAAAATGAACACATTCTTCCCAGCATTATCTCTATCTGTCTGCTATGCTAAATAGCCAGCTTCTGGTGTAGCCCATCAAGAGGGATGAGGCTGCCTCCTCTTGAGTAGTCAGACTGACCTTTGCTGCTCCTGCCTTTTCTCTGCCCTAAGTGTTCTCAGATCAGATGTAGAAGGCAGTTCTTCTTCCTCAACACTGACCGGCTGTAGCTGCATGCTTTCCCCCACCTGAAGCCTCAGGGCTGTTCTGCTGCCGCTGTACTTCAGCCAAATCACTCTCACCAGGCGGCTCATCCAGTTTCTCTCCCATCAACCACTACCCCTGCCTTGGACTTGCAGCCCCTGCCTCAGAGCCATTGACCAACTCCCCTGGTTCATCCTCTCTGAACTGATATGCAGAGAGGCATCTGAGGAAGCTTCTGGGTGAGTAATCACAATTGGCCAGGGGAGCAAGTAATGTTTAGAAAGCATGTCACAGACTGAGTTCCTGTATCTATCTTGACAGGAGTAGATTATTAATCAGAAATTTCTAATGAATCTAAAGGTCTGTAGGAGAAGCCACCTGAAAGTCATAAACTCAGACAAGTTAACTATATACAGTACAAATAAGAAAAGCAGAAGTTGCTGGCTAACTGAAACCGCAAGCAGAGGGAGTATAGATATAACTATAGGACCTGAGTGTTGTTAACAGAAAATTAGATGGTGATAGATAAGACGTGCACAAAGGGGCTTCCTGGAACATGGGAGGGGATAGTGGTTTTATGCAGTCCAGATTAGTTTATCAGATGATTAGACAAGGGGCATAGAGTGAGATAGGGGAGGGGGGGAATCTGCGTTGGGGGTAGGATATAAAAATGTGTCAAACAGCTCTTTAAGGTGTGGCTGGACTCCTACGTGTGCTTCAGCTCACCAAGCCTTTGCAAATGCTTCTTTTTAAATAAAACTTTGTTGCTGGAATTCCAAGTGAATTTGTTTGTTTGGGATCTTGAGCCATGTTCCAAACGATCTCATGACTGAGAGAAAGAATCAGTTACACCAGGCTTGGAAGAATAGTGAACAGACCAAATCCATTAATTCTCTATTCCTCCCATATAGTCCCAAATTGTCTTATGCATAAATTTTACAGAACATTATGAAAACTTTGTTTCTCTCCAATTAATTGTTGTTCTTTTGTTGTTTAGAAAGGCTGTTAATATTTTTTGTCAAAGCAGCTAAGATGTTTCCAGCTGTTTAAAGTCTTTAATTGATGAGCCTGTACTTTGTATGCCACCTGCGGTTGGAAAAAAATATGTTATTTTCAAAACTAGAAAAGGGGCTTTGAGAAAAGAAACATCAAAGCAGTTTTTCTTGCTGCTTAAAAGCTTTACATCTACTGTTTCTTGTAGCTATTATTCTGGGTAGGAGATAAAAGGCTAATGAGGTTCATGACACCAATCTGGAAATGCATTCAGTGTTTTGCTTAAATTATTAACAATATTATGAGACTAGATATGTCCCTACTCTCCTATTAGTAATAGTTTCTATGTGTTTTTTCAGCACTTTTATTCCATCTCTTCCAAAGATCAGTCAAAATGTGAAATTCCCCAAAAAATATATTCCAGGGGAAATTGGCTCCTGGTAACTTCATGGATATATCTTTCTTGGCCATAACATGATTTTTTAAAAAAATAAAAGTTTTAAATACTATAGTAAAAGATAATACAAACTAAAAAAAGGAAAAACAGAAAGAATGAATAAATGATACAATGAAACAACAGAAAGAGGAAAAAATGAATCTAAGAAAGTGATTTTATCACAAAAAATATAAACAATTTGCTCACCTCCCCTTAATTAGCAGATATAAAATTGTTCATTCCATAATTTATCTCTTAATTGTAGGCAAATCCAATAAGTAATGTCTTCTCCAATCCAGGTGTCAGAAAAAATCCAAAGCCCTAAAACGATAACATTAATTAACAAGTATAAAACTTATTCCATATCTCAACTCTTAACTGTAAACAAATCCATATTTAGAAGACATAAAATGTCCCAGTACCTTAGTATTGGCACCTAATCTGTTTATCGGCTCTCTGTTCTTACCAGTAGAAGAGATGGATGGAGAGGAACAGGCTTTGACTTAATCCCAACAAGACTGAGTGGTTGTACATACCGGCATCTCGGGCAATCCAGCCTATTCCATCTTTAACTATGGGGGGGTGAGGTGTTACCCCCCCCCCCGTAGATAGGGCTCACAACTTGGGTGTCCTCCTTGACTCACAGTTGAGTTTGGAAGATCACATAAAAGTCGTGGCCAGGGGGGCTTTTGCCCAGGTTCGCCTGGTGCACCAGTTGCGGCCCTATCTGGACCGAGATGCCCTACGTACAGTCACTCATGCACTCGTAACCTCTCGTATAGACTACTGCAATGCTCTGTACATGGGGCTGCCCTTGAGGACCACTCGGAGGCTTCAGCTGGTGCAGAATGCGGGCGCGCAAGTTGTGATGGGGGTTTCCCGATACTCCCATGTAACACCTCTTCTCCGCGAGCTGCATTGGCTCCCAGTTGTCCTCCGGGTGAGATTCAAGGTGCTGGTGATGACCAATAAAGCCCTAAATGGCATGGGTCCAGATTACTTACGGGAGCACCTGCTGCTGGAGTCAACTTTCCATCGCCCCGTCCGCTCCCACAGAGAGGGTCTCCTCAGGGTGCTGTCGGTTAGGGAGTGCCGGCTGGCAGCCCCCAGAGGGAAAGCATTCTCTGTGGGCGCGCCTGCCCTCTGGAATCAGCTGCCTGTGGAGCTCCGGATGGCTCCCGACCTTCGCTCTTTTCGCTGTGACCTGAAAACCTGGTTATTCGAGCTTGCCAGCCTGGACTGAGGGATTGGGTTTTAAATTTCATAATTTAATTTATTTTGTTTGGGGCTAAATTTAATTTAATCTATTTTTAACTTTTGTATGCCATATTTTAATTGCCCTGTACACCGCCCTGAGTCCCTTGGGAGAAGGGCAGTATATAAATCTAATAAATAAATAAATATTTGTAGCTCAGGATCAGTGGTAGGATTCAGCCAGTTCGCACCAGTTTGGAAGAACCGGTAGCTAATTTTTTGTTGCCCAGGCCCAGAATGGACTTCCGGAAGCGTCATCCACACAGAGAACTGGTTGTTCACACATTTGAATTCCACCACTGCTCAGAATTAAATGTGTGGCCCTTGGTTCACTCTAAGCTTGGTTGTTTTCTTGAAGAGGTTCAGATGATGTTACCTAGTTTGGTAATGAAACATCTTCAAGAAAACAGTCAAGTTTGGTAATGAAACATCTTCAAGAAAACAATCAAGTTTGGAAGCACTAAACATGTCTGTTCTTAGCTGCAATTATTGGCTTCACTTATGCAGAAACCAAATTTTCCCCCAGAAGTCTATATTGACCATATTATGGAAGTTGTTTGCTTTCAGGTTGTATGAGGAACCTCCCTCTATAGCCTATAACCCTGATAGTTCCTTGTGGTCTCTCACTGAAGTACTAACCAGGCCAGGCCCCAGATATGAAGCAGATTCTATGTTTGATGATAAAGATTTATGGAAATATGAAACAAAAGACAAAAAATTAATATGATAAAGATGGATAATTTCTCTGTTAAAGAGATCAAACTCACAAAGAACCTTTAATTTAAGTGAAAAGATAATTAAATACTAAGCCAATTTAGATGTTGTCAGATTAGGATATGTAAAGTAGCTAGGGAAAAAGGCTTAAACCCTATGTTAGCTGGAAGTAATGAATAACGAATGAACCTTTATTGTCAAAGTACAACCATGTATACATTGAGATTGGCTTAGGCTTCCTTCATGCCCCCCCGCCCCAACAACTCACAGTGACAACAAACCCACCATCTTCTTACACCATGTGAGCTAATTGCACAACACACTAGCCTCACAAGTCAATAAATTATAAAAAATATTTCCCATTCAAGAGCCTATGGGAAAAAAGCTGTTGGATAAAAAAAGCCCATGGATAAAAGCTTTTCTTCAGCCTGTTGGCATGGCTGGCTATACTCCTGTATTTCCTACCTGATGGTAGGAGAGTGAAGAGATACCGACCAGGGTGTGAGTCATCCCTGAGAATTTTCCTCACTCTTCCAAGGCAGTGAGCCCTGGCGATGTCATCCAGTGGTGTCAGAGGACAGTCCACAATGTATTGTGCTGTGCTCACTACCCTCTGTAATGGCTGTCAGGCCAGCATACCAAACCACAATACAGTACGAGAGGACCCTCTCTATAGTAGACCGGTAAAAGAAGGTTATTAGCCGTTGTTCCGCCCTGTTCTTCCACAATACCCTGCAGAAGTGGAGCCTCTGTTGGGCCTTTCTGGCCACCTGGGTTGTATTAACTTTCCAGGTAACATCTTCACAGAGGCAGACTCCCAGAAATTTAAATTTAAATTTCCACACAGCCCCCCCCCATGTAAAGTGGGGATGGTTCCTCTCTTTTCCTCCAGAAGTCTAGCACCATCTATTTTGTCTTGCCGATGTTCAGGTGCAAGTTGTTCTCTGAACACCATATGGATAGTTTTTGTACCTCCCCCCTGTATGCTGTTTCATCTCCACCTGTAATAAGACCCACTATGGTGGTGTCATCTGCAAACTTAATTATTGCAGTAGATGGGTTGGACGATACACAATCATATGTGTACAATGAGTACAGGTGGGGGCTAAGCATGCAGCCCTGTGGTGAGCCAGTGCAAAGCTTCAGGGGAGTGGATAAAACAGACCTGACCCTCACTGTTTGTAGCTGGTCCCTGAGAAAGTCTTTAATCCAATTGCAGATGGAGGGGGAAAAATTCAAGTCAGTCAGCTTTTCAATGAGAGTGCTTGGCAAAATGATGTTGAAAGCCAAGCTGTAGTCAACAAAAAGCATCCTGACATAGCTTCTAAGTTTCTCTAGATGGCTTGCTACAGAGTGTAGAGCAGTAGCTATGGCATCGTCTGTCGACGTGTTCCCCCTGTAGGTAAATTGATGTTTGTTGAAGTCCGGTGGGAGGCATGTCCTCAGATGTTGGAGAACCAGTCTTTCGAACCATTTCTTCACCACAGATGTTAATGCAACAGGTCTGTAGTCATCCAGGCACTCAACTGCTGTTTTCTTTGGGACTGGGACAATGGTAGCTGCTTTCAAGCATGATGGTACACATGCCGTTTGCAAGGAGATGTTAAAGATCACTGTCAGGACCCCTGCTAATTGGTTGGCACAGTTCTTAGCCACTATCCCAGCTCCCCATCTGGGCCTGCAGCTTTGCTGGGATTCACAGCCTTCAGTACAGCTCTCACTTGGTGTTCACACTAGTGAGTGGTTGAGAATCAGAAGGCCGGCCAGCAGAGGCTATGGGGTCTGGTCTTTTCACCTTGTACTGAGTGAAGAAGATATTCAGCTCCTCTGCCAACGAGGCATCTGTATTAACTGTGTTCCTCATATTGCCCTTGTGCTTGGTTAGGTGCTGCAATCCCTGCCACACTTGCTTCGGATTGTTGTCTGCTAGGTGGTCCTCCACCTTATGCTTATATTGTTATTTCACCATCCTAATGCCTCTTCTGAGATTTGCCCTAGCCTCTCTGTATGTGTCCCTGTCCCCTGCATATTTTTGTTTCAGGGTTAAAAAAGTTTGTAGATTGGTAGTCAGGCTGACTGCTACCAGTCGCCCTTATATCCTTTGTTAATTCTGCCAAACTGTCAACATAAATAATAAATCATATATTTAAACTATTTCTTTTATCAGCTACATGTCCAAATACATAATCAAGAAGAATAGCTCTTTTCCTCAGTAGATATTCACCATTCTCATTCATTTCTGAATCTCTAAAAGGCACAACAATTTTCTCCCCTTTTTGGTACTCTCTTGTTTTATGTTCATCCCCTTCTTTGCCTGTCACCTATGGACATTTATTTGATTGTGTTTGTTCAGAAGGGTGCACATTTTCCTCCAGAATTCTTCCTTTATTACCACCAACCATGCAACTACACCAACTTCTTCTTACTTTTATATGCACTAATAAAAGTCTAAAGGGCACCAGTTTATACTTTTGGCATATATTTTAGCATTTTCATTCACAATTAAACATACACTTTTGCTTTCCTGAATGAATTCAGTAATAAACCCTAAGATCAGACCACTTTTGTTCAGATCTACCACATTCTTCTCCTTTCTCTGAGTTTCAGGGGGGAAAATACAACACATTTATTGTTCTTTATTTTTATTTTTTTTCATTTGTTGAGTCGTTATCTTTACCATTTATTTTCCTACATTCTGAATCACAACTGTCCATATACCATGGACATCAATAGATAGTGTCACAGATATAGATAGTATTGATGTCCAGATCCATGACAATTTCAGCCAGGTGTGACTTTCCCACAACAATTTTTGGTAAAATAGAAAAGATGCATATTAGGCTATGAATATTGTTTTCTTTGCCCTTATATAATCTGATGGAATATATACATGTTGGAAAGGCTAATATTGATCTCATGAATTTATTGTGGACCACCTCTAATTCTAGTTTACTTAAACCCCAAATTAGGGCCTCATATGTCAACTGTGAGATGTTTTCTCTGCTGTTTCTGCAATTATCTCCCTGTTCCTCCTATAGCAGAATGCAAATCAGATGGAATTTCTGTTTGATTGTATTACAACTGATTATTATATTCTTTCTGTTGGAAATATAGAGATGCTTAAATATGGGTGTGGGGAGATGCAATCTACCAATAATGCATCATCTGCATCCACATACACTTTACTGAAATGAACAAATCAGCTCCCATGTTTCTCTTCTATACATCAAACGTAACAAATAAAATCTTACAAAATAAACATTTGAATCCCTTGGATTCTGTTTTCTATTGTGTGTGGAAATTTCAGGGATGTGTTTTGTGTTGTTTGTTCATTATAGTCAGTTATAGTCAAAGGTTTGAGGACCAATGGTAGGACACATTTTCTTGAAGTCATGAAGTGCTAAAAAAGCAAAGAAAGAAAGAAAGAAAGAAAGAAAGAAAGAAAGAAAGAAAGAAAGAAAGAAAGAAAGAAAGAAAGAAAGAAAGACCATATTTAAGTATCACTACTTGCTAATTTAAAACCAAAACAAAGCAGCAAGAACTTAAGAGTGAATATTCAGAATAATTGCTTGCAAATGTTCAGCCACTTTCAGGTATCCTTCATCTCATCTCCTTCCCAAATGCCCCAGACTTGCATAACATGATGTGAAATTCAGAGGAAAGGTGGTGCACATACATACAGACCTCATTTTAGATAACAAGGATCTTACATCTGTGTAATTATTTTCTCTTTATCTGTACTGATCTTCTACTGCTAATCTTTCTGATGCCATACAAAGCTACAATTAAGGGCTTTTTAAAATTTTGCTACCCTAAGAGCTCTTTGGATATCAACCATTTAATTAAATGAAGTGCCTGTCACTAGGACTTAGGAAATTGTGTAGTTTCTTTTACATTTTTCCTTTTAAAATATGAGTAGGAGAGAATGTTTTAATGGAAGTATAAAGGTTTTTAAACAAATATTTCAAGTTCTTTATAGATATTCTAGTAAAACTGTCTCATCCATATGATTGAAATGACAATATCATTAAGCATTTTCAACAACTCATTCTGTGGTTTCATAGTCTTTTTTTCTTTTTCTTTTAATAGTAGTATTTTGCTCTGTCCCTAGATATGCATGCATCACCAAGATTTTTGAGTTTATGCTTTGCAAAGAAGAGTTATTAAATTAAATTAAAAATGGCTCTGGACTTGATGCTCTGATACCTTAAAACATTTATCTTCAAACTATAAATGTAAGTGATTACCATCTAACTATCAAGGATAGAGAAACAATAGCTAAGAAATCATTCACAGTAGCTTCCATCAAAAATACAGAATTATAAGATAGAAGAGACTTTGTAGGTCTCAATTCTCAGGACTTCATGATACCAAGAGTGAGAAAACAGAAAATACTTAGTTCAGAGACTATTAAGGCACAGAACTGTCTCCAAATTGCTGCTGGACCACACTTATGGTATCAGAGGAAGGACTGGACTCCCAGATTGATTCAAAGCTTTCTCCAAATGGATAGTCTCCAAATGTTTTAGTTATCAATCACATTGGAATGGAATTAGCTTGGCAGAAGAAGAAGCAAACCAGGTTTTGTGCTAAGTTTAAACTGTCCTTTGAAAATGAACAGTATTGTGAACAAGTATGGTTACACCTCTTTTTGCAAGTAATAAGGTAAAGGTAAAGGTTCCCCCGCACATGCGTGCTAGACGTTTCCAACTCTAGGGGCCAGTGCTCATCTCCGTTTCAAAGCCGAAGAGCCAGTGTTTCTCCGAGGACGTCTCTGTGGTCATGTGGCCGGCATGACTAGATGCCAAAGGCGCATGGAACGCTGTTACCTTCCCACCGTAGTGGTCCCTATTTTTCTACTTGCATTTTTACATGCTTTTGAACTGCTAGGTTGGCAGAAGCTGGGACGAGTAACAGGCGCTCACTCTGCTACGCGGCACTCAGGATTTGACCCACCAAACGGCAGATCTTCTGATCGACAAACTCAGCGTCCTAACCCACTGAGCCACTGCATCCCTATTTGCAAGTAATAGTGACAGGCAAATAATTTTTTTCCCTTAGCACTTATTTGCTGAGGATATGAATTAGGCCTGTGGTGTGTAATCCAATAAATAGTGTAATCCAATAAATAGCCCCTCTGATGAGTAATATTTCTTCAATACATTTTACGTGAACATGCGCTTGATATCCTATTACACTTGAGTAATTCTTTTAGTGAAGATTTGGACATGCAACTGACTGGCTTAGGTTTAACTAATGGAAATTATTTGCTATTATTTTTCCCAATAATTTATTAAAGATTATATTGCACAAATAAAACTAATACAACTATATAATACCAAAAATATATTAAAACATTTTTAAAAATTAAAAAGTGCAGGAAAAAAGGGAAAGAAAAATAGAAAAAAGAAGCCTTCCCTTTTAATTATAGTGACACCTAGTGACAGAAAATCTTTACAGCCAAAATCCAAAATTGTATATCCGTAAATGTTTACGCTTCACTTATCACAAGACACAGAATGGTGAAGGAATAGTCTTTTATTTTTCACAAATAAGGAGTGGAGGAATAGAAACTCCCAATATTTTCATTTTCTTGCTGCTTTTAATAAGCAAGTTTTGGAAAATTCTTTATTGCAAACAGTTACAATAGCATCTCTGTTAAGCTCCAGAAGGCAAGTCTGAAGGCATCTCATTACTTCATTACACAATATGCTTGTTTTAGAAATTAGCCTAATTCTTTACTCTTGCCCACTTGCTTTGAAATGCACAACTCATTGTGGTATTTTGTTTGATCTTAATAAAGGTAGTATGACCCAACTATGGATTTTAGATATTTTTTCCCCTCTTAGCAGAGGCTTACAAAAGCAAGCAAAGGAGGAAGCATCCACTGGTTTCATGACACAGATATTAATGCTTGCAGACAGGAAATTGAACCAAGAAAAGTTCAATTCAGTCATATACCCATCAGTATGTAATGATATATACACACGTACAAGTCAAGCACATACGTTCTCTTCTTAAGACTGGACCATGAATTAATCAATTACGGTAATCAATCCTTGCACTGTTGTTCCCACCAGCATCACTAGTACAAAGTATGACTTTTTATAATGAATATGGTTTTATTCCTTAATTGTAAGGAATGTTAAATTTTCGCCAAAGTGTTCCTGATAAAGGAAGTTGTCTACTCTTTTCAATTGCCTTCTTTGTAGGGAAAATGATAGGAATGAAGATGGAATGGAACCATAGATACCATATTATTCCACACTCATTTCCTAGTATGAGTCAACAATGTAATTCTCTAATGCATTTTTATATGCCTGGCTAAGGCTAAAAAAAATATTACAAGCCTTCTTGGTTCCTGTAGACAGAAGCAGTAATTTGCTACAAAAAGACCATGTGAGCAAGTCGTTGGGTTTAGAATTGTCCATGTTGATTCATCATCACTAGGTTGGTGTTTTTTTTCTTTTAACAATTTGATGTATCCTAACAGCATACAAGTAGTCTTCAAATTACAACTGCATTTGGGATGGAATTCCCATTGTGGTGAGTGGTATGGTAGCAACAGCAAATCCAGACAATCCTGGTTGTTCTTGTAACCCATGGTGTGCAAGTCATTCTGTGGGAAGAGTAGGGAGTCTCAGGTAAGGAACACAAAGCTGTGGCTTGGAGGTGGGCAAGAACCTGGGAGCAGTGGTGGGATTCAGCCAGTTTGCACCCACTAATTTTTTGTTGCCAAGGCCCAGAACGGACTTTCAGAAGCGGCATCCACACAGAGAACTAGTTGTTCACATATTTGAATCTCACAACTGCCTGGGAAGCCCAGCAAAGGCCACCAATGAGTTGGGAGAGAGGATACTAAAGACTGGCACAAACTCAGGAAGACCTGGAAAGAGAGGGCTGGATGTATGTGTGCATATGTGTGACTGCAGGGAAGTGGGGGCAGGGTGCAAATGAGTGAAGGGGAGAGAAACTGGATGCTTACGAGCAAAGAAAAGTCAAGGGAAGATTTATTTGAATGATCTGTGACTTTCCCTGTCAGCTTCTCCATTGACTTTGCTTGTGGAAAGCTGGAAGGGAAGTTTGCAAATGGCAATCCCATGAATATGAGACATTGCAACCGATTGTAAGGGTGAGCTGGTTGCTAAGGGCCCAAATTTTGCTCATATGATCCCAGGGGTGCTGCAATGGTGGGAACTTTGAGGACTGTTCCTAAATCCCTTCATTCAGCACTGTTGTAATTTCAAACAGCTGCTGAACAAGTAGTTGTAACTCAAGGACTACCTTTATTGATTCCCACAGGTATTTCACTGTACTGGTTCTATCTACAATTAAACTAATCAACTCTAACTCTGACTCCTGCATATATACAAATATTAGATTGCTGACAGAAGCAGAGATGATGGAAATGGTATTGATGATAGCCACCTGTAGATTGTTGGCTGCACAAAATGACACTTTTGAATATATCAGCTGTAAAGTTGATTTACATTTAAATGCTGCAATATCTACAACTGTAATTGTTTATGACTTTATTATACTTTTCTTCTGTATCCTGGGCTCCTTTTGAAAGAACAACAGCACAGAAGTAGGAATGAGAATTCCATTAAGCCAGAAAAATCAGATTTGTTCGATTTTACTTTAACAGATTAAATGAAAATAGTTCTTGTGACTTGTAAAGGCATACTTTAGGTATATTTCTTTCCGAGATGCCTAAATAACACTTACTTCTTCTACATCAGGCCCCTCAACAAATTTCCAAGGGTTGAGCTCAGCACATTCCATATTTAGCTGTACTGAGCAGGGTATCAGTTTGACAAACTGCAAATCCTGTCTCCAGCTGTGATGTGTACTTGAACTTTCCAGAGAAAACAAAAGAAAAGAAGCACATAAGGAAAGTGATTCTTCCTTCCTATGGCACGTCTAGGCAGCTGATGCTTCAGACCTTTTTCCTGACTCCTGCAGAGACTGCCACAAGGGTCATGGCTTGATTGCCCTTATCAGAACCTCCTCAGCAGCAGTTATTATGGGATGCAAAATTGCCTGAGTTTCTTTGTATTCAGCAGCAATGATACACACTTCCCTGGGGTTATGACTTGATGACAGAATGACACAATACATTTAGTTTGTTCTCAGGGACACTGTTGCTGCCTTTATTTTAGTCAAGGCTGCATTCTGTTAGGGTACATGGGTAGGGAGGGTAAAATAATTTGTTCTTACTGTATGCTCCTAACCTTTCAGGATTGAAGAAATAAGCCTCCTTATTTTGTATTTTCTTGTACATTAGTGTATTTGCTAGTATTATTTTTTCTCTTTCAAAGCAGCCTTATTTGTTTTCCTTTGCATCATTGAACAACGTGTGCTCATTCTGACAGATAAATATGATCTTTTTCTGCTGTTTTTTCTTCATTTGAACCATTTCCATTATGCTTAAAAAACTCCCACCATCTTGAGTATTCTATTTAAGTCCATATACTGCAAGACGTTAATCACTGTTCTGAGTTTCTTAAGAACATTTTTTTGAAGCTCAAGATAAGTTAAAGTCCAATTGTATTCACTTTTAGTTTCCATTAAAGTTGAGTACTCGACTTTAATGAGAACTAGGATTAAGTAATATATGACCACTTACCTCAAATGTTCCTCTAACTTCCATGTTCTGGACAAAAGTCTTCACTATTGGCATTAGTAGTGAAATATTTATTGGTAGAATATTTATTAGTAGAATATTATTCAGTATGTATAAGTAAGTGCAGATATTGAATAAAACAACATTTAATGCAATCATAAATATCCTTTGATGCCTTCCTTTATCTCCTCCCCCTAGAAAAAAAATCAGCAAGATAAATTAGGAATTTACATGAAGGCCCACGCTAGGGTAATTACACTGGTTATTAATGCTATTTCACCCTTTTTGAAAGATCAGCAATTGGCTTTTTGAAAACATTGGCTTTTTTTTCTTCTCTAGAATATCTTCAGGTTCGTTGTCATGGATTTGACCTGATGTGGATCCTTTTTGTAAACATTACAACTGGTCTTCCATTTTTATTTCTTCTGCTTCTTTTGAATAAATATTATATTTCAATCACAGGAGTCATCCAACCGGTCTCCAGTACATTTATTAAATCATATTTGCCTTCCTGTATTAAAAACTCAGCCTCATCTTGGTTATATTTTGAAAATTAGTGTATAGATAACCAGAAGCTTTGAATTTTATGAGCCAATACTCTTTTTGATTTTCCATAGACTGGTTTAATAGGGCCCATGAAAACAACTTTCTCACTTCCTTCTATAATGTATAAGCACTTAATGGAGGTCCTCACTTCAGGAGTTTTGTCTCCAACCCAATAGATTTCTATTTAAATTCTGCCCAGTGACATATTTCAATCAAACACATTTTTTTTATTATTCCTTGTGAGCTGCAACCCATTTTGTACCAAATAACTTAGTCCACTGTCTCCAAAATCAAGTGTTTACCCATTTGTGTAGCTAGTCTTTCACTTACCTGTACTGTTCTTTCTCTTTTCAATGCTCTTTCATAGACTTTAAAGATGGATGAGAAGACCATAAACCCTGAAATTCTTACATTTCCTCATATTTCTTCAATGGTGCTAACTTTTATTTCATCTCCATATGGATTAGCAGAAAGGGATTATTGTCAGTAGATTTAATAAGTCTTGGGCATTCTGTTACATCCTGATCAATGCCTATGGCAGCCAGGACATCACATAAGCCAATGAATCTGATTGATGATAGCATACATTTCTTTTGGTTCATCACAGCAGTGAGTCATTGAAGTGACTGGGCTCTTTGTCATATTTCATGATGTAGCTGCATTATTTATTTATTTATTTTTATTTTCCATTGATCTGCTCTTTTGTCACCTGTTCTTCGGTGTCAGTTATTTTCTCCTGAAAGATCAAGGCCTGTTTCTACTTAAGGACTTGAAAGGTGTTCTTTTTTTACTTCCAGCTTACTATCTGTATCTCTTGCTTCTAGCTCTCACTTTTATCCACAGGACAGGTTCCTTTCTTTGATTCTCAACATGGAGAGTTGCTTTCTCTGTCTGCCAAAATGTAGCCACTCACTACTCCAGTTTTCTACTTCTAGTGTGCATTTGCGGCAAATACATATCTGATGGTTTTCAGATAGGAACACAAAATAGGTAGCCACAAAAATTGCATTGCACAACTATCCATTTATGTTTTACTTTCATTTTAAAGGCATCAAAAGCAGGACACCTTTATTTCTTCTTAACCCCTTTTAGAGGCATCTACAAATTTGGGTCAAAGTCTGTAATGCGCTTCTCCCTGCAAATGCTGCCGATAGCTTTTCAGGTTCCGAATACCATCTATTGATCTCCACTGGTACATTTCTTCCAGATGACTTGTTTAACTGCAGTTTATCCTTTATCCATTTCAGTCTTTCAGAAGTCATCAGCTTTCGTCAGTAACCTCTCATTATACTTGCTCCCAAGGATTAGGAGAAATCAGAAACTGCTATTGGATGAGGCATACAAAACAGATTCTGATTCTCTTTTCCTCTGCCGTCTTCACTTTGAAACTGGTAAGAGAAAGTATCCCAAGGATGAGCTTCAGCATGAGTCCAAAAGCTTGGAAGACTAAACTTCTGTTCCTGACCCAGATTGGATCATACAAAACAGATAATGATAACTTTATTTATTATCACTTTGAATGTACACCAATCGGCATACATCAAAATGAAATTTCGTTGCATACAGCTCTCAAAGGGTCACCACCTCCGATATATACTCCTTGTTCGGGGCCCGCTCAAATTTCACATTGTCCATTTTACCCTAGTCTCTAGGGAGTGAACGATGGCAAACAGGACAGATGGAAATGGGGCTCCATGTGGATTAGCCCTCAAGTTAGCTTGTATTCTTTCCTTTTTCTGATCCTGACTCTTCCACCTTTTCCTTAAAGAGGCCTTGCTTCTTTTCACCCCTGGAGCACGCTGCCGCCGCCACCAACTCCTCCAAAAGCCCCACTCCCTTCCTCTGGGCCTACCGACAGCCTCATAAATATAAAGGGATTTGCATCACCACAATATGGGGGAGAAACAAAGAGGAGGTGGAGGAGGTGGAGGTGGAGGAGAAGGAGAAGGAGAAGGAAAAGAGACATAAGGAGCTAAAGAGACATATAGAAGTCCTGAATATGAGTAAATATGGAAAGGCTGCCTCACAGATCACAGAGCAATATCTTTCTGTCTGAGATTAACCTCAAACACAAAAGCAGGCCAAAAATTCTGAAAGGCATTGGTCCTAGGAATGAACTGTTTGCATACAACAGGGGAAAAAAAATAATACTATCTTCACACAACAGAAAAAGAAGCAACCACCATCACCTATGAATGCAGAGATTTGTCTAAGACTTCATTCAGAAATGGGCCTTTTTTTCCATTCCCTTCAAACATTTTTGATCAGTGAAGATTATTGTATGCTGTCACAGAATTGCTGATGGTGTTTCCTTGCTTCAGTGCCTTCTCTTCCCTCTGCAGATTGTGTAACTCCCGCAGCCCAAGTCAGAAAGGGATTAATAGATATTTGTGAAAGTCTTCAAAACACAGACTTTTCCATTTAATGGGAATGGGACTTTCTCGATTTGCCCAACTGCAAAAGGGTTTTGTGCTTTCAATGGGGCTGGAGCTAATGTTGCATTTTCCAACTCCTTTAAAAAAAACAACAACAACAGGAAGCACGAACAAGTGAAAGATAGACAGCTGTTCCAGCGCATAACAGCTGCTCCAGATATGTTGTGACCATGTGTGTGTGAAGTTTAATGAATAAATTACCTCAAAGATTCAGAGCTTTCTGTTGAGGATTTCTGCCTCTGTTATCTATTTTTGACAGATGGAAGAAAGCATTGTGCTGCCGTAGTTGTTATTGGAAACCCTCTTTAGTGTTGCTCCTGAAACAATGGAGAAAAGGAGAAATTTGTTTATATTTTCTCATTTCACAATTCCTTGTAAAGCACTCAGATGCGGTCTACCCTCGAGTTCCAAGATGCCACCTGAGCATAAACATAAACCTCATTTTAATTACTTAAATACTTTTAAAAAAGTATAAACCATCATATGGCTCTATAGGAAAAAAAGCAAATTTTTGATTGCAGTATAAAGTGAACCAATGTGGCTTGCAGAAATTAAGTACTGTCATTAGTATGTTAGATCTATGATAGACATCAGAAAGGGAATTAATTTTTAATTAAAATAAATTTTTAAGAGGATGTAAATTTAACAAGATAGGGAAAGCATACCAAGCATGGCTGCTGGAATTTTTTCAGACTTTTTAATAAAAGCTCTGTTACCTGTCATATAACTTAGAAAAAGGATAAGTTAGAACAGGGGTGTCAAACTGCCGACCCACGGGCCAGATGCGTCATGCCAAAACTGCATCCACCCCATTGCCAGCAATGGGGGAAAAAGTCACAATACGTCGCAACATGTCACATGACATTGCGAGTTTGACACCTGAGTTAGAATGAAGCAGTCTACAACTATTCAATATTTTCCCCAACTGCATATCCTGTAAAGATGCATCCAAATATATATATATTTTTCCTACAATTCCTGCCTAGATCTGGCCCATTTTTTTGAACTAAATCTTTTTTTAATTGCCTTCTGTCCCCTTCTGTCCAATACCAAATAAGAACCCTTAGTCTTCTGATTTTAGGTAGGTATCCTACTAACAGACAGCAAAATTCTGCGAATAGAATAGAATAGAATAGAATAGAATAGAATAGAATAGAATAGAATAGAATAGAATAGAATAGAATAGAATAGAATAGAATAGAAGTTGGAAGGGACCTTGGAGGTCTTCTAGTCTAACCCCCTGCTCAGGCAGGAGACTGTATACCATTTCAGACAGATGGTTGTCCAGTCTCTTCTTAAAAACTTCCAGTTTTGGAGCATTCACAGCTTTTGGAGGCAGGTTGTTCCACTGGTCAATTGTTCTAACTGTCAGGAAGTTTCTACTTAGTTCTTGGTTGCTTCTCTCCTTGACTAGTTTCCATCTGTTGCTTCTTGTCCTGCCTTCAGGCACTTTGGAGAATAGCTTCACTCCCTCTTCTTTGGGGCAGCCCCTGAGATATTGGAACACTGCTATCATGTCCTTCCTTATCCTTCTCCTCATTAAACTAGACATACCAATTCCAGCAACCGTTCCTTATATGGTTTAGCTTCCTGAGCCCTAATCATCTTTGTTGCTCTTCTCTGTACTCTTCTTTCCAGAGTCTCAACATTTCTTTTCCAACATTCTATTGCAGTGCTTCTCAACCTGGCTGGGTAATTCTGGGAGCTGAAGTCCAGATATCTTAAAGTTGCTAAGGTTGAGAAGCACTATTCGATTGGTGGTAAGAGCACTAAAAGTCAGAACATGCCACAGCTGCTCTAGCTTGGCAAACAAGGATGAAAGGGGACATGTTATTCTAAATGTCTATCACTATAATGAGGCAGAAGAAGATGGAAGCAATCTTGGGTCTTTTGCTTAAAGGGGAAGTGTTGTTCTCCTTGTGGCTGGGGCTGATGGTATCTAAAGAATAATATCTAAAGAATTATGAGATTCCCATCCCTGTCTTATAGGGATCCTGAATCTTCTGGGATCAATGAGCTGATTTGGAATTTTCGAAAGTGTTTTGGCAAGTTTCACAAACAGCGTAATAGGGTGACTATGCAATCTTTGCATAGTTCTTTAGCAGAAATTATGCCACAGGAGGATTAGGATGGCTGCTTAAATAGTAAATGTCAGAGTTCAAAGGGAGTCTATGTCAACAAAGGATTTGATCTGATCTGTTTGGGATTGAATGGTTTTCTGTCCCCTGCAGGTGTTAATTAGCGCTGCAAATGTGCAATAACATATTCAAAGCAATTATGACTGATCACTGCATGTTTTGTAAATCTGGAAACTTTCACTGACTTCTCAAAGCAACTTCTTGTATTTCATGATCTTCTGCTTTATTGTTTAATTGTCCTGCCTCTTCTCTTGCTCTGTTTTGCAACAATTCATTTAGTGACCATTCAAAGTTACAACAGCACTGAAAAAAATGACTTATGATCATTTTTCACACTCAAGATCATTGTCGCATCCCCATGCTCATGTGATCAAAATTCAGATGCTTGGCAACTGACTCATATTTATGAGGATTGCAGTGTCCCAGGGAAATGTGATTCTCCTTTTGCGACCTTCTGACAAGCAAAGTCAATGGGCAAGCCAGATTCACTTAACAACCATGTTACTAATTTAAGAACTACAGTGTTTTCACTGAACAACTACTGTATGACAAGGAATGTTGTAAAATGGGGGAAAACTCACTAACAAATGTCTTGCTTAGCAACAGAAATTTTGTGGTCAATTGTGGTCGTAAGTTGAGAACTACCTGTAGTCTTTCAGCTACTTATAAGGATACATGCATGTATGCATGTTCTCAACCTGAGTCAGACTATTGTCAGGAAATATGAATTTGAAGGACATGAGAATAATAAAGTCCAATACCAGTACACAAAAGGAAGCCAGTGTATGATCCTTTTTAAATATAAATTTTATTATGGATTTTAATTACAGAAGTAAAAATGAATACCAACAAAATGTAGAGAAGGAGAGAATAGAAAGAAGGAATAAAATGTGCAGGAGAAAAAAAGAAAGTAAAATAAGATATATAAAGATGTGATTTCCAACCTTCATCACAACCAGTATAAACAGATTTAATTAATCTTCACTCTCTATAACAGGGGTGTCAAACTGCCAGCCTGTGGGCTGGATGTGTCATGCCAAAACCGTGCCCACCCCATTGCCGGAAATGGGGAAAAGTCATGATACGTCACATGATGTTGCACGTTTGACACCTGTGCTCTACAAGGTTACAGACAGATATCTCTTCAACTCTTCATATTTGGGATTGGAACCATTTTAAATTATGTTAAAAGTGTTTGCCACTCAGAGTCATTCATTGAGCTTAGATTTTTCCCCCTCTCTCTTCTCCCCCGCTTCCTGACTTTCCAGAAACTGTTGAAAACACAATTGCTTTGAAAAGCTTTCACTTGAGCTTATATGTGATAGTTTGTTACACTTTTCTTTGCATTGACAGCTTCTGTGTAGTGTTTCTTTTTTTAAAAAAATTGATTGTTGTTTTTACCATTGCTATTTGTTGGTTTTTGTTTGATTTTAATTGTGGTCAGGGATGCTTTAAACTATTCTATTTATATTCTATGTTAGCCATTGGGAATCATTTTGATTGTGTCAGGATAGAAATATGTTCAATAAATAAATAAAATAAGTACACCCTCCATGGTAAATATTGCACAGCCACACACCCTTGTTCAAAGATACCATTGTGGCAAGAACATTTGCCCCTGGCTGAAAAAAAAAAGAAAGGAAGGAAGGAAGAAAAGCAAAATCTCATGCTCGTGAAAGCAAAGAATCTGCTCAGTTAGCTTCACTGAAATGTTCAGGCTTAATTGCCGCAACTGATTATTTTGTTTTAATATTTTCATTATAATTTCCTTAATCCTTCACAATTTGCTACCTAATGAGTTTATTAAGTCTTGGAAATTATATGCTGCTAATACAGTGCCATAGAGCGTCAGTTTAGTGCAGCGGCTAAGGCACTAGGCTAGAAATCCAGAGACAGTATTTTATTATTTTATTTTATTATTTTTTTATTTTTTTATTTTATTATTATTTTATTTTATTTTATTTTATTTTATTTTATTTTATTTTATTTTATTTTATTTTATTTTATTTTATTTTATTTTATTATTTTATTTTATTTTATTTTATTTTATTTTATTTTATTATTTTATTTTATTTTATTATTTTATTATTTTATTTTATTTTATTTTATTTTTTTTTATTTTATTTTATTTTTTTTTATTTTATTTTATTTTATTTTATTTTCATGCTGTCCATCTCTCCCACAAGCTACCTCTGGGTAGCTTACAAGTTATAAAATAGGTAACAATGGTTAAAAGAATAAAACAACAAAAAGTTAAAGTATTATTAAGAACTATACTAAAACTGAACTAAGAGACCTAAGAGCAGGATGGGAATGAGGTCTTCTTATCTCATCATCCACCTCCAGAAGTGAGCACCAGTGGTGGGATTCAGCCAATTCGCACCAGTTTGGCAGAACCGGTGGCTAATTTTTTGTTGCCCAGGCCTAGAATGGACATCCGGAAGCAGCTTCCACACAGAGAACCAGTTGTTCACATATTTGAATCCCACCACTGGTGAGCACACCCCTCCCCTTAGGGCCTATGTCAACTGGCAAAGCCAGATTTTGATACCCTTCTGGAAGGCCAAAAGGGAGGGGATAGTTCTCACCTCCAGTGGTAGAATGTTCCAGAAGGATGGTGCCACAGAGGAAAAGGCTATTATTCTTGACCCCTCATCTAGATGGTGAATTCTATTTTAGGCATAAAGCCAGCTAGATGACTTTGGGCCAATCACTTTGTCTCAGCCCAACTTACCCCACACTGTTGTTGTTGTTGCTGTTGTTGTTGTTGTTGTTGTGATAAAAATAAGAGAAGAAAAGAATATCAGGTATGTTTGCCACTTTGAGTTATTTCTAAAAATAATAAAGGCAAAACATTTTTTCCAATAAATTTCCCCATGTTAAACTGCAATCCTTAGTAAACACTTGTACATACAACTAGGGGAGTATATTTAGGGAGGTTAGATGCTATGAGAATATAGAAAGAGATTCCACTGATAAGACAATTTAAACCAATGATAGGATAACTACTGTACACATTTTAAGGCTAAAATATCTTCAGCAATTTTGCGCCCAAATGGAAAATTATTAACATTTTTTTTCCATTTAGAATTCTCAATGTTATTTTGGAAAAAAAAGTTTTACAAATAAGAATTGTATCCCTCCCAAACTTCAAGAATGTTTGTCTCTTCAAATCAAGTGATTGTATGTGTTGAAATAATTGGAAAGAAAAAAATAATAAAATAGTGTATTCTGCCAGTTTTGAAAAAGGAGGGTGACTGCCAAGAACTCCTGTTTATAAAATCTCTTCATAGATTTGATGGATTTTTACCGAATAAATATATGCACAATTACATCCATCTTTCCTCAGGTTCAAATAACATATAATTTCTTATCTTTTATTTTACACTGGATCACAAAAGATTGAACATATAATGACATACTGTCCCCTTGAAAAACCTGTAGACAAGATTGTCCTTTTCTTCTTTCTATTGGCAAGATTTTCTGTCTAGAGGAGATAGAAAAATCAAATAATCTTTCCTCATGTCCTATTTCCTTCAAGTTTCATAAATGTTACTTCTAAAAAACAACATTTTCATGGTCAGCTGTTAACAACTGCTCTGCACAGCGAATGATGACTTGTGTAAACTCATATAAATTGTTCCACTGGAACATTTTCATTAAAACCAGGGACAATGAAAGAGTACCGCAATGACCTAGGAAATTATCCAATATATCTAGAAATTCAGAATATCAGAGGTAGACAGTCCTCCAGATGATTTAAAATTTAACTCCAATATGTCCCAGGCAGTGGAGCCCAAAGCAAGGGATGTACTTCATAACCACATAGCAGAAATGTCTGGAAAAACTAGCTGGAGCTAGACTTTTATTTATTTAAAATATTTATAGTCTGCCCATTATGTAGAAGATATAATTAGAGTCCATAAAAGCAATAAAATCCCAAACAAACAAATGCACAAACACAGAGAGACACACACACTAAGATAGTGTCCTCGATGCAGAATCATTTCAAGGACAGATTGCACACTAAATCTGTCCTAAAAATAAGAAGCTGGATAATGTACTTCATGGGAATAGCATTCTACTGAAAAGAAGAACTAGGGGTGATGTGATAGCAGTCTTCCAATATTTGAGGGGGCAACTATTTTTCAGAGCTGACAAGCTCAGCATCTTTAACTTAACTGAGCAATGGGGACAGTGAGTTAATTGATACAGATACTGACAAGTTAAAAATTATAGGGCTATCAGTGCATGTAACATAGATGTGTGTGTGTACAAGAATATCAAACTTGCTGTCAAGCAAAATCAAGCTTCTAATAGTAAGTGCCACACAAAGTGCATTAACCAAATAGGTGGTAAGACAATAGGGGAACTCAGGCACCACACAGGTCATGTAGAAAGTAAACACAGGGTCAGTAATAAAGGACTCAAATGTCTATACACCAATGCACAGAGTATGAGCAATAAACAGGGTGAACTAGAAATTCAGGTTAATGAGGGCAGGTATGATATTGTTGCCACTATGGAAACATGGTGGTATGAAACCCACAAATGGAACACACAGCTAGAGGGATTTAAATTATTCAAAAGAAACAGACCAAATAAAAGAGGAGGTGGAGTTGCTCTCTATATAAGAAATAACTACATCTCTACAGAAATAGAGGACAACAATGATAAAAACTGAAAACTTGAATGTATTTGGGTCAATATGAAAGGGAGAAAAAAATGACATTGCCATAGGTGTATACTATAGGCCACCCAACCAAACAGGAAATAGATGAACTTTTTGCTAGCCAACTAACTAAGGTATGTAGAAGCACATCACAATAGTTACGGGGGACTTTAACTACCCTGACATCAACTGGGAGACAAACTCTGCACCAAGTGGAAGATCAAACAAATTCCTGACAAACCTAGCAAACAACTTTGTCACCCAAAAAGTAGAGAAAGGAACTAGGGGACTAGCCATTTTGGATCTAATTCTCACTAACAGAGATGAAATGATAAAAGGTGTTGAAGCCACAGGAACCTTGGGAGGAAGTGATCATGCAACATTGGAATTCAACATTATGGAAGCACAAGCAATAGAATACAGTCAAACTAGAGCCTTGGACTTTAAGAGAGCTAATTTCAATAAATTTAGAGAGAGCTTGGGAAGGATTCCATGGATGAGAATCCTCAAGGGGAAAACAACTCAAGAATCTTGGGAAATTTTGAAAAGTGAGATAATAAAAGCCCAGTCTAGCACAATACCAACAAAGAGGAAAAATAACAGCTCTCAAAAGAAACCAGCATGGCTGCATAAAGAACTCTCTGATAAATTGAAAGATAAAAAGGACAAGAGTAGAAAGTGGAAAGAGGGGCACATAACTAAGTCAGAATATCAGCAAATAGCCCGAGCCTGAAAAGACGAAGTGAGGAAAGCTAAGGCTCAAAATAAACTAAGGCTTGCGACCAAACTCAAAAATAACAAAAAAAGCAACATATAACTAAAATATAGTTGTTCAGTGGCCTTTGAAGGCTGTTCAGATTCAGTGCCATTTTTTGGGATTAATTACATCTTCCAAATCATCTTCATGAAGAACAAAATCTATATAATTGGTATGCAGTAACAAACAGGAACTGATCATAGCATGGATTATTGTAATAAGGTCACTCCTATCCAAGAGGGATTGCAGCTGCTGGAGCAGATACAACTAGATAAATACACTCTAGACCAGACATATCAAACTCGTGACGTCATATGACATCGCACGATGTATCAGAACTTTTTCCCAATTGCCAGGAATGGGGTGGGCGTGGTTTCCACATGATGCGTCCAGCCCATGAGCTGGCAGTTTCACACCCCTGCTCTAGACCACTGATGAAGTACACTAAGATTTCACACTTGCCATTTTACACAATTGAAAATATTTGTTTACTCTGCCATTTGTGATTCAAATCTTGAATTAAAAAAATGGGCTTACTTTATATTGTTTGGGGTTTTTAAAAATCAATTTAGTAAAAAACCAATGATTTTACAGACATTAATAATTTGCCTCCATCCCAGTTGTCTTTTTTACTAAGCAGAATTCCTAAACCATGAATATTACTGTCAATGCTGCTCACGTCGGATGTTCTTGCTTTGACAACAGATGGAAATGTAGCCATCTTTTCTCTATCACTTTTAGAGTTCATTGATGCTGGGAGGGGGGATGTGGATGAGAGTCCAGCTGGTCATAACAATAATAACTCAGCCATGGGAACTCAAGGTTATTAGGTCCAGAGTTGATAGAAATTTGGCGGGCAGGAGAGATGGGAAGAAAGCCTGCGCTTCAAGTTAATTGGGGAATGTGATTTATGACTGTTAAATGGAAGAGGGAATTGTGCTTTGCTACTTTGTGCCAGGGGAGGGGAATTCAGTTTTTGGCTTCAAATATGTAGTGCTGATACATTGTTTCTCGAATAAAAGATTCTTTAAGGAAAACAATGCCTCGAAGTTCTTTTGAAGAGTTTCATCTGTCAGAACCATGACAATTACTCCTTGTAATTAATATTACTCCATGTAATATTCAGGATTTTAGAATCAGGACTGGTAAAAAAAAACTGGCAAGGTAGGACATTATTAAGATATATAAAAGCATGTCAGACATGGAGAAAATGAATGTTGGGCAAGATTTCCTTCTTGATCTCTAAACTCCAATCAGAAATCCCCCATAAAGTTGATTGGAAAGAAATATGGAATAAACAAATGGCAGCACTGGTCTACACAACACATACTTAATCTGTGGAATTCATAACCATAGAATAATACTGTTATGTACTGGGATTTTTGAGGGAATGCCACATGGGTTGCTGGAGCAGCTAACGGCTCTCCAGAAACCCAGACTACAAGTCTTCTGTCCTGCAATTGGCTATATCCAGGCGGCAATGGTTGATTCAAACCTATTGGCTGCTGCCTAGGGGCTAGACTATATATTGCGGCTGGTTGCAGCCATTTCCCCCAGTACAGTTACAGCACGAAATAAATGATGAGTTACCCTGTACTCCATTTTGCGTCTTCATTCCTGTGTCAAAGAACCCGCTATTTAACAGTGGCGATGAAGGTGGGATCCTGCTTCACTGAATAAAGAGCTGAAGTCTACGAGGGAAAGGCAGCACACGCCAGAGGGAAGAGGCAATTCCCCCCCCCAGGTCAGCTAGCAAGCTACGCTAGTGACCTCGTGCTCAGTGGACTCATTCCCTGAGCCTGGAAGCAGGATCCAGAAGAACGCAGGAACCAGAAAGCAAGAATGCCAAAGGTTGGGAAACAGAATATGACATGAAACACCTGAAAGAATGGCCATCATATTTATTGCAAGTAGAAAACTACCTCAGAGCCAATCAGATCATGGAAGAGGGACTGAAGGCCGCAATGCTACTCTACATGTGCGGCCCGGCAATCTTTTCACGCCGACACCAATCGAAGAGGTCTCTTACACAGATCTCAAAAAGAAGCTAACCGGGCACTTCCAAGATGTCTGAAATGGCTTGGCGGTTCAAGTTCGACCAAAGAGTGCAGCTACCCGGGGAGTCAGCTTCAGAATTCATAGCGGGCCTAAGGCAGGCTGCACGCCTATGAAAATTTTCAAATTTAGAAGAGTGATTATGAGACCGGCTCGTCTGCGGCCTACGAGACAGAACGCTTCAGCAGAGACTATTTGCTAGGCCAAATTTAACATTTTCTGAAGTGCAAGACGAGGTGATGGCCAACGAAGCTGCCGGGGGCGCAGTTCAAGCAGTACAGCCCGCCAAATCGACAAAGTTCAAAGAAACGGTCCACCCTGAGGACTCCAAATGCACCGGAGAGTTTTCTGAAGAAGAAGAACCTGAAATCAACCGACTCCAAAAGCAACCCAATGCGCAACACTGCAACAGCCAGCTGCGAGAGGACAGTTACAAGGCAGTTCTCTTACCGAGATGTAAGGGGTGCAGTGCCAATTATTTTCGCACCAATTGCAGATTTCGTTCAGCCATGTGTAGAGCTTGTGGAAGGACAGGCCACATTGCAGTGGTTTGCAGAGCCCGCCAGAGAGACTGGCCACCCAAACACCAGTCGGAAGAACCAACTAGGAGAGGTACTGGGGCCCAGGGTCCAGTTAGTGTGGGGTTCTTCAGAAGCCATAGAAGTGTATGCCACACCGGGGCTCGACGGCCCCTCAAACCCAAACTTAAGCTCATGGTAGAGCTACAAGGAGTTAAGTGTAAGATGGAATTGGACTCTGGCTCTGCAGTCTCAATCATTTCTCAAGACAGTTTGAACTTTGTTTGTAGGCGCAGTAACAATTGGGCCAAATTAAGACCCTCAGATATAATCCTAACGGATTTTCAAAATGCTCACATTAAAGTTAAGGGAGAAGCCACTTTGTTGGTAAAGTTTAAAGGGTTTTGGGGGCACCTGGATGTAATAGTAGTAGGGGGCCAGAGAATGAGTCTCATTGGACTCAATTAGTTTGATGCCTAAGGTATTCAGATTACTGGCATAAACCACACACAAACTGCAGACCTCGCGTCAGTGTGCGAGGAATATGCCGATGTTTTTGATTCAACCCTTGGAACATACACAGACCCGCCTATCTCATTTAAGCTAGATCCCAACATAGTTCCAATCAGGGTTAAGCCTCATAGGATCCCTTTGCCTTAAAACATAAAATTGATTCTGAAATTGATAAGCTTGTAGAACAGGGCATGTTACAGCCTGTTGATGGTGGGGAGTGGGAAACTCCTATAGTCACTCCACTTAAAGCCAACAGGGAAATTTGCATTTGTGCTGACTATAAATGCACACTAAATAAAGCCCTCAAGCAACACGCTTACCCGGTCCCAGTGGTCAACCATATTTTAGCCTCCTTGCAAGGGGGGACTATTTTTGGTAAACTTGATTTAGCACAGGCCTATCAGCAATTGCTGGTTGATGAGGCCACAGCCATGGCTCAAATGATTGTGGCTCACAGAGGGGCATTCAAAGTTAAACGCTTACAGTTTGGAGTCAGTGTTGCACCAGGTATTTTTTAAGGAATCATGGAGTGTACACTTAAGGGTATTCAGGGTGTCTGCCCTTATTTTAATGATGTTCTTATTGCAGGGGAATCCCCTGAAGTGTTGGCCAATAGGCTCAGGGCTGTGTTGAAGAGGCTTCATGAAGTAGGCCTCAAATTAAAAAAGAACAAGTGTAGTATTGGGGTTTCTTAAACAGAATTCCTGGGTTTCCAAATTGATGCTAACGGCATTCACCCTGCTGATTCTAAAGTGAAGGCCATTAAAATGGCTCCTAGGCCCAAATCAAAAGGAGAGCTACAAGCATTCTTGGGCCTCCTAAACTTCTATCACACATTTCTACCTCATAAGGCAACAATAGCAGAGCCCCTCCACAGGCTTCTATATAAGAAAGCTCCATGGAAATGGAATAACTTACATGAAAAAAGTTTCCAGGACTTAAAAGCACTATTGTGAGAAAAGTCTACTGTAACTCACTACAAAGAGTCTAAACCTGTATGTCTTGCATGTGATGCATCTCCCTATGGGGTGGAGACAGTTTTAAGTCACATAGAGAAAAATTGGAAACAGGTTCCTATAGCATTTTACTCAAGGACATTGTCCTCTGCTGAGTGAAACTATGCTCAGATTGACAAAGAGGCCCTAGCCATCGTTGCTGGAATTAAAAAATTCCATGACTATTTATATGGCAGGGATTTCATAGTCTACACTGACCACAAACCTCTGTTGGGACTTTTCACAACAGACAAACAAACCCCCCACATACTATCTCCAAGAATGCTAAGATGGTCTATTTTCCTATCTGCATACAATTTTTAATTGATTCACAAACTGGGCAAAAAAATGGGCCATGCTGATGGCCTCAGCAGACTACCACTGCCACTAATGGAACCAGATCCAGCTCTGGCTGCTAGAATACTGTCCATACAGGACATACCTGAATTTCCCCTCCATGTGGGGGACATTGCTGCTGAAACTGCCACAGATAAAATACTTAGTAGAGTGTTGCCATGGGTATACACGGGCTGGTTGGAAAAAAGTCCAGGCTCAGAATTTCAAAGCTATTTTGTCAGGAGGCATGAGTTATCTGCCCATAAAGGGTGCATATTATGGGGAAACAGAGTCATAATTCCCACTTCCCTAAGAGACAGAGTTTTACAATCATTACATGAAAACTTTAGCTAGAAGCTACCTCTGGTGGCCTGGCCTTGATAAGGACATTGAGGCTCAAGTCCATGGTTGTTATACATGCCAGCAATCTAGGCCTGAAATGCCACAGGCTCCAGTTCACAGGTGGGAGGAAATGCACACTCCCTGGTCTAGGGTTCACATAGACTACGCTGGGCCCTTTCAGGAACAGCTCTTCCTTATAGTAGTGGATAGCCATTCCAAATGGCTGGAAGTAATTCCAGTTCCTAACATGACTACTGCTAGGAGCATCCAGGTACTGAGAAAACTCTTTGCCATGCATGGGTTGCCAGATGTCTTAGTTTCAGACAATGGGGCCCAATTCACTGCTGCTGAATTTCAGGCCTTCCTTAGAGCTAATCTCATCAGACATGCAATGTCTGCGCCTTTTCATCCATCTTCTAATGGTCAAGCTGAATACATGTTGAGGACAATGAAGGAGGCACTCAAGCGCATCATTACAGGTGACTGGCATCACAGATTGGCAGATTTTTTACTCTGCCAGCATTCTACGCCCTGCACTGCCACAAACAGAAGTCCTGCAGAACTACATTGGGGGAGGCGTTTGATCACTAAACTGGACAGTTTGCATCCAGATGGAGTGACAGCACCAAAACCCCCGAGGGGGCTGCACATGGGCGATTCGGTTTGGGCCAGGAACTATGGTCATGGGAATCTTTGGGTTCCTGGTCAAATTACCAAGGCATTTGGACCCCTATCTTATGAAGTGCGTTTGGAGGGAGGGTGAGTTGTCAGACGACACTTTGATCAGCTCAGGAAACGGTTTCCAGAACAGCCACTCAGCAAGGACTGCATCATAAGTCCCTCCCAAGGTCCTCAAATATGTGGCCAAGCCAGCCCTCACATGGACTACCAGGACTTTTCCTTCTTAACTGAGATGGAACCAGAGGGAGAACTGGGGAGCTCTGGAGTGCAACATGGATCCCCTGAAGGAGCAAGCCAACCGAACTTCAGCAACCGCTGTGCCTACTCTGCCAAACAGTCTGACTCTGGGGTGGGCCAACCTGGAGAGGCCAGCTATAGTGCATCAAATCCCCTTGACTCAGGAGCACAAAGGGACACAAGTCTACCCAGCCCACTGGGTAAGCTGGTAGACCACAAGGTGATGGGAACTCCGAGACATTCCTCTAGGGCACACAAGCCTCCTTCATATCTTGCAGATTACGTTGTAAAATAAAGAGCTATATATTGTTGTAAATCCTGTTGCCACTAGACTACAGAAACTAGTGCTATGATGTAACTGTCTAAAAGTGCCATTTTGGTAGCCTATTCATTCAGACGTTTAATAACATTGTAGTCTATATTGTTCTTTTTTATTATCATTATCACTTTTACTTTAGTATGTTGGATATTGAGTCTTGACAATTGTTGAGACTAATTGGTGTTATTATGGAGGGGAGGGGTGTTATGTACTGGGCTTTTTGAGGGAATACCACGTGGGTTGCTGCAGCAGCTAATGGCTCTCCAGCAACCCAGACTACAAGTCTCCTGTGCTGCAATTGGCTATCTCCAGGTGGCAGTGATTGATTCAAACATATTGGCTGCCGCCTAGGGGCTAGACTACATATTGCAGCTGGTTGCAGCCATTTCCCCCAGTACAGTTACAGCACGAAATAAACGATGAGTTACCCTGTACTCCGTTTCGCGTCTTCATTCCTGAGTCAAAGAACCCGATATTTAACAAATACAGTGATGGCTACAAACCTGGACAGGTTTAAAGGAAGATTGAATAAATTCATGGAGGATGGGCTTTTCAAGTCCTGAGAATCTTGAGATTCTTTCTACCTTTTTTGTGGCATTTGGGCATTTCTGTTAGTTTTTTTTTTAAGCTTCTAGGTCGTGTAAGGCTTAAAAGATAGAATGTGTGCCTGTTTATCATTTTATTATTTTCAAGACTCTTGGTTTTTACTCATCTTCAGAACAAGATTCTGGCCTTTAATCTTATTTATTCACCAAGGGAAATTATTTTCCCAGCATTAGATTCAACTTCTTCACAACCATTTTCCATTTTTTCCATGCTAAAAACCAAACAAAGCATCAGAAAGAGCCAATACGCAGTGGGGAAGTGATACAAACAAGACATAAAGCTGTTTTACACCTCTTCTTTCTTCTCTGCCTCTCTGCCCCGTGCCCTGCTAAGCAGGTACTTCTTCAGGGAAGTAGCCTGTGATGATAAAATTAACCATCCATTTTCTACCATTTTGCCAGACTAAAATACTCCCTCCTAGACCTGGCTTTCTAAAAAAAATACTGTAAAAAGTATTGGGTAGATTACACATTTATTTATACCTAACTTAAAATTTGGTTGTCACACCTACTACAGAAAAAAAACCCGTTCAGATTGGAACAGCAAGATAAAAAGTCTGGGAAGCTTAAATTTACAAGTGGGAGGAAATATCAGATAGCCCTCACTTAAAAACTGTCCTGTTTAATGACCATTTGAAGTTAGAATGCATTGAAAAAGTAACTTTACAACTGGTCATCACACTTGGGGCCATTGCAGTTTTCCCCCAGTCATATTATTGCAATTCAAGCACTTGGTAACTGGTGTGGATTTATGAAAGTTATAGTGTCTTGTGGGTATGTGATTAACATTTGTGTACTTCAATCTAGATTCCCACAAGCTGAGTCAATGGAGAAGGCAGCAGTGGAATCACAGCTCATGGTGATGTGATGTCTCTAATGTCAGGCATGTAGTATCAAGACCACACATTGTTCCAGTTAAGTTAATTTGTTGCTCATGTTTATACAAAAGAATCTAGTCAATTAATGGTAAACACTAAATTGGCACTAGATAAAAATTAACAGAATTCAAGATGGGCTGCACTTAAACCACTTGTAGGAACATAACAACTCCAGGCTGAGTCCTTTTGATTCCATGCCCCAAGCTCTGCCTGTCTTCTTCAACACATTTATTTATTTATTTATTTATTTATTTATTTATTTATTTATTTATTTATTTATTTATTTATTTATTTGGTTTATATACCACCCTACTCCCGAAGGACTCAGGGCAGTTTACAAGGCAAAATTTAAAAACAATACAATATAAAATTAAAATTAAATTAAATTAAGTCTAGCCGCAAGAAAATAAAATCACAATTTAAAAACATTAAACCCCTCAGTCCAGACCAGATAGCTCAAAGAGCCAGGTTTTTAGGTCCCGGCGAAATGAACGAAGGTTGGGGGCAGTCCGGAGTTCCGTTGGCAGTTGATTCCATAGGGCAGGCACGCCCACAGAGAACGCCCTCCCCCTGGGGATCGCCCGTCGGCAATCCTTGACCGTCGGTACCCTGAGGAGGCCCTCCCTGTGGGAACGCACAGGACGATGGGAAATTGACACTGGCAGCAGGTGTTCCCTCAGATATCCCGGACCCTTGCCATTTAGGGCTTTATAGGTCATCACCAGCACCTTGAATCTCACCCGGAGGGCAACTGGAAGCCAATGCAGCTTGCGGAAAAGAGGGATTTAGGGATTGTATTGCTTAGTGACAGAGTTGCCAGTCCCAATTGTACTTAGTAAGTAAGGACTACCTATAGAGGGATTGTCTTCCAAAAATAGGTGCTTTTGACCTTTCACCCTAGAACTCAATCTCCTTTCTATTGAGAATATTATTTAAATTAAATAAACATACTCTTACATAAGCATTTATATGATTTGAGCCGTGAAACAGTGCTAGTTTCACACATTATGCTAAGGCACAACTTACTGAGTAAGTTATGATTGGCTGGATTCACAGAATGCCAAACTATCATCCATGATTTATAACCCGTAATGTTCACCCAATACTCTAAGCCAAAACTAAGTAAAGCATATTGCAATTTAGCACTGTGTGTGAAGGCCTTATCTATAAACCTGGCAAACTTCGGTCCTTTCGTCGTGACCTTAAGAAATATCTTTTCCAACAGGCCGACCTGAACTGATGATAATGGGGGTTTTAATTATGATTTTAAATGTTTTTATTGGTTTTAGTGAGACTTCGATATAATTTAATTCTTTTTTAATATTTGTATTTATTGTATTTTATTGTTGTTATCTGCCCTGAGTCCTTTGGGAGATAGGGCGGCATACAAGTCTCATTATAAATAAATAAATAAACTATTACTCATTATCCTTTTACTTGCTTCTTCTAGCTATTCAAAGGCTTGGTAAGCATGAGTCAAATTTATTAGCATAATTATCCAGTGGCTAACCCCCCCCCCACCCCAACCCCCCCCACAAAAATCCATTGCCTCTTGTTTGCTCTTACACCTTTAAAATCTGTTTATTGTAAAGAACACACTAAGTAAAGCTTTGCACAGTAGGAAAAGAATATTACACTGCTGTTAATACTTGAACTTCAACTTGTTCTTCAAAGCGCTAGCATGGCTTGGCAAAAAAGCTGACCGTTTAGTGAGCACATCATGTGGAACTGTAATACAGTTGTTACGGGTTTTGGCTTAGTGTGATACATCTATTAGAGCAGGTGCCAAATGCATTTGCCATTACATCAATGCCATTTTATGTGAATTGGCTTCACCTGTAAACTGTCCTTGATGTGGATTCTCTTTTGTGATGGTTTTGAAGAGCAGGACATAACTTCAGGTGTGGGCTGTCAAAATGAAATGACAGCCCAAGCCTTCTGCTAATAATCAGACTTTCTGTTAGCAAGAAATCATGAGAATTCATGTTTTCTGACTGATGTAGAAGGTATATAATTATTTTATGATTTATTTACAAGACAGACTTCTTGTTTTGAAGTTCAAACAGCTATTTCTCTGTCCCAAATATTTAATGCAGCACACACATAATATCCAGTCTGCTTCAGATGCTGAGAAAGGAGGGATTAAAAAAAAGCTGTTAAATTCTTCCTAGCCACAGGACATGTTCATAGAATATTCTGCTCTTGTACACCGCTTTATTTCAGTAAAACTGTTAGGGCTAGAATATATTGATGTACTGAATGTATTAAAATATAAAGCTTCATTACCTGATTAATTTTTTAAAAGGTAAGTAGAGGTCAGATATCAAACTGTAATTTCTGGTACTATAAGATTTTTTTTAAAAGAATCACTAGCTCACTAATGAAGTCTGTGTCAATCACTGAAATTCTTTGCAAATGAAATAATTCAGTAGAAGTATCCCTTTTCTGTACTGTCTCCCATTTTTTTTGAACAGGTTAACACATTTGAAATGAAGGGCAATCTGAAAAAAGATGAAGTAGTAAGTAGATTAGTGTTATTGTTATAACTATAGATGAAAATAAAATAAAAACACAATAAAACCATGGACAGAGTGTTAGATACAAGAGGTCCAAACAATATGCATGTTTTGACCTCTTGGTATCTAAAAGGGTTACAATTAACTTGAACATTTATTTCTAAATTTAAATGACAGCAAGGCAAAGCAACTGGACTGCTAACTTCTGGAAACACATCTGCAAGAAGATAATTCAACTATCAACTACTTCAGCTGAGACCTGATCATTTGAATTCATTTACCTTCAATAATTTGTCCCTGATCTCATTGTACATGTGGCAATGGATGATATACTTGACTCCCACCAAGGGAACAGAGACACTGTTCAATAGGACACTTAACAAGATCTTCCTTCAAGATATGCCAAATGCACGATCTGCACTTGAAAGGATGTCAAATCCTTTCTGAGTGAAGTGCTGGTAACATTTACCAGGTACTGGAAGGAGGTTTTATGACTTTTATAATAATGAATTCAAGGTGAACATTTGTATGGCTGTATTACAGCATCATCTTTATTGGCCTCCTTTCAAAAACCCTGTCTAATATTTTTCCTCTTTTCAAAGATCTCAGTTTTCCCAAAGAGGGCATGGAATACATTTGTAGAATAGGAAACAAAATTTGGCCCTAGTCTGTGTAAGTCAGCAAGGTGAAATTCTTGAAGGCTTTCTTTTCTTTTTATAGTGCCCCAACAATGCAAAATGTATTGTAATAGTGATGGAAGGTAACTCAGCTCTGTCTTTGGAGATGTTATGAGAGAGTCTCAAGAACTTTATAATTTTTTTTAGGATCGCTTCCAACTGGGTAATAATCTCAATCCAGCCCAAGAGTTCAGCTCCATACAATATCAGGGCCATCACTTTACACTGGAATATTTTAAGTGCAGAGTTTACCAGCTGCCCTCCTTTGAAATGTAAACAATTCAGAATATCTCCCAATGTGCATAGAATAGTTGCTAAAACAGTGGTTAAGTGTGCTTTCTATACAAGGGACTTATGAAAGCTGATGCTTTAAGAGGGACATTGCTTTAGCTCTGGGTGTTGACTGTCCAAAAGAAGGGTCTTCCAACTTGTCCCTTTTATGACTTGTGGACTTCAACTCCCAGAATTCCTCAGCCAGTGTGCCTGGCTGAGGAATTCTGGGAGTTGAAGTCCACAAGTCATAAAAGGGAGAAGTTGGAAGACCCTTGTCCAAAAGGATGGACTGTTTTTATAATAGGATGGCATAGACAATCACAAAACATCCAAGATATTGCTATGATAAAATATTGTTTCTGAAGCTATATGAAAAACTTGCTATATATCAGCTTCATGCCCTCTTACTCTTTCTGAATGGAAAAATAAAGTTTATTTGGGGCGAGAAGAATTTTGTGAGGGATTGGATCTCAACCCCTTTCAGTGAAGGGGTTCATGTGGATTCATATGTGAAGACCTAGTGGGATGGAATCAATATGAATCCCAGTCATTCTTCATAATCCCTATCTCATACACTATGGATGGGGAGATAGCTAATTTACATCTCTAATCCATTTTTTTTCATCAAAACATTTCAGTGGTTCCAACATTTCATAATGACACACCATGGAAAGGTGAGTTAGCCACTTCTTGATAACTTTTCCAGCAGTTCCAGCAAATCAAAATCAACTGTACTCTTAAGTGACAAGATGTTTGTGGTGCGAATGTATAGGGTGTCAGTATATAACAGAGGTAGACAACTTCAGCTCTTTTATGACTCATGGACTTCAACTCCCAGAATTCCTGAGTCAGCTATGCTGACTCAGGAATTCTGGGAGTTGAAGTCCATGAGTCATAGTAGAGCCGAGGTTGCCTACCCCTGATATATAAGATTGAGATAATTATAAACTGAACACAATGCTTTGCCTCCTAAAGTACATGAAACAAAAAAGAACCAAATACTGCTGTGTTTGTTTGTTTTTTTGTTTTTTGAAAAAAAGCTCATTGGATAGGGAGTCAGATTGCCAAAAGATTTACTATATTTCTTTTAGCCTCCTGATTTGCTTCAAAGATAGACTTTCACAATATGTGGATTTTCCTGCATCTTGTTAACTTTGAAATAAATGATCCTCCATGAGACAGGCAGGGGATCAATGTTTCTTTAAAGATGGAAAGAAAAAAAAACTTTCTTTCTTTCTTTCTTTCTTTCTTTCTTTCTTTCTTTCTTTCTTTCTTTCTTTCTTTCTTTCTTTCTTTCTTTTACTTTCTTCCATCTCCTCATACAGAATTGTTTCCAGAGACTTTACCTTTTCCTTGGTGTATCACCTTATTAATACACTGTTCTTAACAATGGTGTCAGCAAGATACCAATTTCAAAATGTGTTGCTGTGGAAACCAGTAGTTCATTATCCATCCTTATTCCCATGACCTTCTTTTTCTTATTTAGTATATTTTTAGATTGAAGGTGGTCCCAAGGCTCTATATAGTTAGTCAATAGGCATTTCATGTAGTCACCATTTTCCTCTAGTCTTGAATCAAGGATTATTGCATTCTTTGTAGTATGTTGTATAGGAACAATCAAAGAAATTCTTTGGAGAATACTATTGTTTTCTATATTGTGCTGCAAAAATGGGGCTCTCATTACATAACATTTGTTTTTAAAGGACAATACTGTAGAAAAAATAATTGTTTTCAATGCCATCAGAAAATATGACCTAAACATTTGCTAAAAGGGGTGTCTGGTTTAATATCTTCAGAAATTAATTTTAACAGTGAAAATGGAGAGTAAATGCATGCATAATTTGTTTTAAATAGCAATTAAATAAGCAAAGTATTCTTTCCCAGGTGTCCTCCACAACTGTTTAAGAATAAGTTCCTTTTTCCCTCAGAGAATCTAAAAAATTACAAATTAGAATGTAACACTAATAGCAAACAGCATAAATTAAGGAAGGAAATGAAGGAAAGAATAATAAATGTGTTAGGTTTCCATGATGATAAGAGAAAGAAGGAAGGTGTAATAGATCTTAATAAAAGCGGACAAAACCTGTGGAGTAGAAATTATTACTACACACAGAGAAATAAACATCTAGGTTCAACTAAGAATTAAAGAAGAAGCAGTTTGTTATAGTGGCTAAGGCACCAGGCTAGAGAACCAGAAGACCGTAAGTTCTAATCCTGTCTTAGGCACAAAGCGAGCTGGTGACCTTGGGCCAGTTAGTTTTTCTCAGCCCTAGGAAGGAGGCAATGGCAAACCACTTCTGAAAAACCTTGCCAAGAAAACTGCAGGAACTTGTTCAAGCAGTATTTGAGAATTGGACATGACTGAATGGGAAAAAGGAGAATTAGAGGACTAAATGTGATGATTCCCCTAGACCACAGGTGTCAAACTCGCAGCATCATGTGACGTATCATAACGTATTGCAACTTTTTTCGCATTGCCAGAGCTGGGGTGGGTGCAGCCTCCACGTGATGCAACCAGCCTGTAGTTTGACATGCCTGCCCTAGACACTTCCCCAGATACCTCTTCAGATGTCAGCTTTGGGGAGGATAAACCAGTTCCTGGCACATCAGGAGGGGAGTTGGTCAGTGGCTCCAAGCAGCCATCTGAGAGTGATTTGGCTGAAGCACAGTTGCAGAAGGACAGACCTGAGGTGGCAGATGGGGAAAGCATGCAGGTGCAGTTGGTCAGGGATGAGAAAGAGGAATTGCCTTCTGCACCCGATTCAAGAACACATAGGGCAGAGAAAAGGCAAGAGCAGTGAAGATCAGCCAGATTACTTGTGAGAAGAAAGTCTTGCCCTTCTTGATAGGCTGTACCAGAAGCTAGTTATTTAGCACAGCAAACAGATGGAGGTGATGCTGGGAACAAAGTGTTCATTTCCCAGTTGTGTGTTTTCTGGTTGTTGTAATTCCTGCCTTGTTTTGGATTGACATGGTGTCTTGACTTGGATCGTGCCTTGTGAACTCTGGACTTTTCTTGCTTTGTGAACCCTCTTGTATTGTGGATTTAATTTTGCCTGGTGGTTTGTTTGGTTTTTTTTAATTGAGAAGCTTTCAAGTGCCTGGTGGACTCATTGGCCATTGCTCTGTGGATTATATTGGTCTGCTTGTGGCTGGACATAATTGGGACAGTTCTGGGTTTTTGGTGAAGGGAATTGCTGGGTGTCACTGTGTTGCTTTTTTTAGTTTTGCCAGCTTTGTTCATTTCTGTCTGTACATTTTCCCCTGCTCTCTGCACCTGTGTTACTATCTTATCATGTAACCATAGTGAATGTCACATGTCTAGCCATGTTATGGTTTTACTCTGTTTTGTCCTACTAAGTGCGCATGTCTAGAAAAAGTTTTCTCACTTTTACTTTGTATTCTGTCTGATGAGAGATGTAGTCAGCTAGGAGCTTTTCTTTGGCTTTCCAAGTAAAGTTTTATATACAGTAGAATATGCCTCGGATTTCTTTCTTTGATGTTCACCATGCATCAAATGAAACACAGTTCGAAGCCCTCTGATAGGGAGGTAATAATCCTTCCCTGACACTGGGTAATATGAATAATTGTGTGTGAGAGAGTGGGACAGCACACTAAAATGAGACAAATAAAATATGATTTGATATCCTCTAGATTGTTCTGAATTCATATGAAAATAAGAATCCATAGGTTTGTGATACAAATGGTGACAATGAAAAAACCACAGATGACTTTTGGGGGAAATTGTGCAATGAATGGATAGTTAAGACCAAAAATGAGAGAGTACAGAAAAAGTTGTCATGACATTTAGAGATAGATAATTAATGAGAATGGTGATGACTTTTCATGAGTAGCTACTTACAAAATGTTCTTTTTGTTTCCAGTAAACATGTCAAAGGAATATATGTAGATCTAAACTGCAGTTGATATTTTTTTAATGATACAAAACTGGTAGAATTGCTAAAGGATACAAGATTTTGAATGTGGGACAGATTGTATTTTTATGACTCCTGAATATACTATTGACAGCTAAGGAAACAAATGGATCATCAAAGAATCAGTCCAGTGTTCTCACTTAAGGCATAGATGTCCAGGTTCAAACTATTCTTCTGGAGTCATATTATGCAAAGACCTAGCTGAAAAGGTGGAAGGAAGATCAGAAGTGGCTGGCCAACAGCAAGATAGGTGGACTCAATTTCAGTGGCTATGGGTGCTATTGAAGACCTGAATGGCCAGGTTAGGGGTACATTGTCAGAGAGAAAAATCTATCTATGCAAGTGGCAGGAGTCAATAATGATACAATGTTATGTAATCAAAATCAAGTCAAGGAATTATCTTGGGTTTCCTTCACATCTATCCAAGACAACATAGAGTCTACATTAAACTTGTGTGTGTGCATACTACTGCTGTCTCTTAGACTTAATTTTTTGCTGCTAAACTTTTCTTAGCAGTTGATGCATCAATACCTTGTTCATGAATTGGGAACATAGTTTTGTAGCATAGGGCTTTCCCAAGGTCACAAGCAGAGTAAGAGAATAAGCCTATGGCAGCACCTTGCTATGATACAAATAGCAAAGAGAAAGGTGGTAAATGCCCAAGAAACTGTGAACTATTTTGTGGGGGGGCAGTGGGTTTGAGAAAGAGAATTCAAATACGTATTTTTCTCCTAAACCAAGATTTAAGTTTGTAGGATGTATAGTTATTAAGATGCTGCAGTTGGGCTTTGGAAACCCAGGTTCAAACTCTTCAAATCCAAACTCAAACTCTTCTCAACTAAGTCATTCTCAGCCAAACCTCAGATGGTTGTTTCTGAAGATATAAATTTAGGGAAAATCTTCAAATAAGTTGCCTTGAGCATTCAAAGCTAATATCAAGGTGGGGCTTATCCTGAGAGCTGTTGTTTCCCTGAGCATGAATGTCAATTACCTTAATAAACTTCTGACCTCTAGGGCCAAATTTAAGAAATGTAAAGCAGGGTCTTCATTAATTCATGGGAAAAGTGTAAGAAGAAGCACCAACTTCAAATACAGAAGATAAGAAGGTACAGCTTGTTAAATGTACAGGTACAGCTCATTCAATGCCCTCCATTCAGCACCCATTTGAAGGTCCAATGGCTGGTCCTCATAGTTGTGACCATCACAGTATCCCCACAATCACACGATCCCAGTTTGGCCATTGGAAGTACAGCATTGAAGCATAATTGCCATTTGCAATTGCTGGTTTCCAAGTCAATGGAGAAGCTGGCAGGAGGTCACAAATGTTGATTGCATGACTACGGGACATTGAAATTGTGTGGGATTTGCCTAATGATGGAAACTGGGACATCATTGGTGCAGTCATGTGAGATCATGATTTACAATCTTGTCATTTATTAGCAGAATTGCTACACCCAATTACCATAGTTATGTGAGGACTACTTGTATTCTCATATTGAAAGAGGTTAACCAGCTGTTTAAGGTGTCTTCATTCTATTATGCGGGTAAAGATTCTTATCTAACTGTTGTGTTGAGTGTCTGGGTAAATTGTGCCAAAAAAATTATATGGTAAAACACTAGTATAAGTGCCAAAGATGATGTGGAACATCATCCACATGAGATAAGACTGACCCTATCCAGTCTTTCTGAATGTTCATCAAAATTAGATTATGTCAACAGTTTTGGGTGTTTTAGAGAAATAATAATAACACTAATGTTTTAATTGCAGAGTGTCTTTTTATAATTACTGGTTTTATATTTTTATGATATGCTAGCCAGAATCACATTTTGTGAGATGGTATATAAATATTATATATAAATAAATAAAATGACATCTTATTTCATTAACATTGGTCCTGCTGATTAAAAGGATGGATTATAAACAGAGCACGTAGGCGACTTGTTCACACATAACTGCTGCAAACATCAGTATTCAAAAGACATGATGCTTTAGAACAATTTTGTTTTGCAATTAGATATTAAAGAAGATGGCATATAGGACTTTTTTTTAGAAAAATCTAGAAACAAAAAAAAATGTTTTGTGTCCCTTTAAATAATATGCAACATTGAGACAGGGAAGAATTACATTAAGGGAAATGATGTGAAATATTTTATTTCTTTATAAATTACATTTGATGGCAAGGTGTGTTATTAATTTTCTTATTCTTTTTTAAAAGTATATTTTTTCCCAACATGCAGCAATGATGATGGAGTAATTAATGAAACTGACCTGCAAACCAAGCTGAAAGTGGCAGCGGGGTGGGTAGGTGGGGGGAACAGCTTAGATAATCAATTTAACCAAAACTTTAGTCACTTTGCTAGCTCGAGGTAATTTATAACCTGCAAGAATTGAGAAAATGACCCCTTTTTTTGCACAAAAAACCTCAACCTGTTAATTTTGGATGCAGTAGTTGAATAGGTTTTGCAATTAATCTTTCAGTGGGTACATTTTAGAAGGAAGAATGCTCCTACATTTAATTGTATTTTGGACTGAAACGCCACTTAGAAAGACAGCATTTCTTTTCTGAAATGATTCTTCTTGAATGCAAGACCTCCTGATATCAAATGGAAAGTGAAGTTCACCTGTAAATATTTGAACTAGCTGGTCTGGCCTGATGGGGAACGTTAGGGTTTTTAATGGGTCTTTTATTGTTATTGTATTTTTTTTAACTGGGCACTGGTTTAATTCCTTTTTAATTTTTGTATTGTTATTTATATATGCCCTGTTAACTGCCCTGAGTCCTTCGGGAGAAGGGCGGTATACAAATTTAATAAAAGTAAAAGTAAGTAAAGTAAATATATTTTGATCTGAAGAAGACATGTGACTACCTTAATGAAGAGTCATTTGAAAGAGTCATTTGAAATACCCAGCACATACAAAAAAACCTCTCTTTTGTTTCTTGTTTGCCTTCTCTGCAATTACCTTTTTTTCCAATAGTGTAGAAACATGACATTAAGGTTGTCAAAACAAATTCACAGACAGTGGGGGAGAAAGAGAGCAAGAAAGAGAAAATCTGTTTAGTTTTCATCTTAATAAAGCACTACAGGTTCCAAATCAGAAAGGCTAATTTACTTGTTAACAAGCAGGTCATCCTTTGCAAGGTTTCACGTCTTGGTTTTCTTTGCAAAATGTAATGTTTCTAAAATATTCAGTTTAACAATTATGCAGGATATGTCTTGGAAGCAGGCACCTACCTGATCAACAAGCTATAGCAGGGAATTTAAGAAAAAATTGCTATGTACACAGATTATACCTAGCTTCTGTTTTTCTTTTCTCTTTTCTTTTTCTTTTTCTTTTTGGTGTTCTGTTCTGGTGAACACAGGAACTCAGCTACCTTTGTACTATATATACATATATTATAGTATTCATTTTCCTGAGCAATGGTCCATTTTTTTACAGTAAGCAGAAGAGTTAAGTTGGCAGCAAAAGAATACATCTGAATGGTGGTAGCATTTTCATTGCCTCTGATCTGACCTGCTAGGCCTATTAAATGTAAATAAGGGTGTGGATATAATTTACTTGGACTTCAGTAAGGCATTTGATAAAGTAGATCACAAACTACTACTTGATAAGATAGAAAAATGTAGGTTGGACTGCATCACCACCAGATGGATTCGTAGCTGGCTGACAGGCCATACTAAGCATGTGGTCCTCAATGGAACTGCATCTACATGGAAGGAAGTGTGTAATGGGGTGCCCCAGGGCTCTGTACTAGGCCCAGTGATCTTCAACATCTTCATCAACAATTTGGACGGGGGAATAGAGGGGGAGCTCATTACATTTGCAGATGATACCAAGCTGGCAGGAATAGCCAACACTCCAGAAGATAGGCTTAAGATACAGGAGGATCTGGACAGACTTCAACACTGGGCACTATCTAACTAAATGAAATTCAATGGTGAAAAAAGTAGAGTTCTACATTTAGGCAAGAAAAACCAAATGAACAAGTATAGTATAGGGAGTACCTTGCTCAATAGTAGTGACTGTGAGAGGGATCTTGGAGTCCTAGTGGACAATCACTTAAATATGAGCCAACAGTGTTCTGCAGCTTCCAAAAAAGTCAACACAGTGCTAGGCTGCATTAACAGGAGAATAGAATCAAGATCATGTAAAGTATTAATAGCACTTTACAATTCCTTGGTAAGGCCACACTTGGAATACTGCATCCAGTTTTGGTCACCACAATGTAAAAAAAGATGTTGAGATTCTAGAAAGAGTACAGAGAAGAGCAACAAAGATGATTAGGGGACTGGAGGCTAAAACTTATAAGGAACGGTTGCTGGAATTTGTATGTTTAGTTTAATGAAGAGAATGACTAGGGGTGACATGATAGCAGTGTTCCAATATCTCAGAGGCTGCTACAAAGAAGAGGGAGTCAAGCTATTCTCCAAAACACCTGAAGGCAGGACAAGAAGCAACAGATGGAAACTAACCAAGGAGAGAAGCAACCTAGAACTAAGGAGAAACTTCCTGACATTTACAAAAATTAACTAGTGGAACAACCTGCCTCCGGAAGTGGTGAATGCTCCAACACTGGAAGTTTTTAAGAAGAGACTGGACAGCCTTTTATCTGAAATGGTATAGAGTTTCCTGCCTGTCCAAGGTCCCCTCCTCCTCCTCCTCCTCCTCCTCCTCCTTATTATTATTATTATATAAAACTTTTATTCATAAAATGTGAAACTCAGTCATCTGAACACTCAAACTGATTGGCACTAATGGTTGACACGGGTTGCTGCCAGCATCCTAGGTATCAACCAGATATCTCCTTAAAATGTAAGAATAACAGACCAGGACTCTAGCAGAAGATCTTCAAATGGTTGCCTTCAGCAACCAGCACCTCCCACACCTTCCCCTTTTATCAGCAGTCCCAAGGCATGGCTTCTCATTGCCTTCTCCTCCTCTCACCGAGTTGCCTCATTGCCTTTCTCTGTTCTACTCTGCTGGATTGCCTCCTGCTCCTAGTGTCCCTGAATAGATCCAGCTGTGAACCATCTACGTCCAATACCTCATGTTCAAATGGCTGAGTCTGATGAGGAACATGATGGGAGGGGCCAGGCTGAGAGATCTGCAGTGCATCAGAGCCTCCCTCTGACACCAAAGGCTCTCCAAACCCCTCCTCCTCCTCCTCTTCAGAATTATCAGACTCAGCTGCTGGTTAGGAAGTCCCACAAGATCTTAACCCTCTCATTCTCGACAATTTTTTCCACCCTATGTTCCCATGACTTTTTGGACACAGGCATTGTGTTTTTTACACAATGTCCAGTGGATTAGTTTAGCAACTCGGTCATGTCTAGCTTTGTAATCAGTTTGTGTGATTTTGCTGCACTCACATATTAAATGTGAAACAGTTTCAACTTTGACGTTGCAAAGTCAGCAATTTGGATTGTCAATAGATTTTTGTATCTTCGCTTTCATGGCATTAGTTTGTAGTGCTTGTTTTGAGCAGCCAGTATTAAGCCTTCTGTTTCTTTCTTGATGGTTCCCATCTTAAGCCATGCCCATGTCAAGTTGTTATCACATTTTCCTTCAATGTTTTTCAAATGCTGTCCATGCAAAGCTTTGGTTTTCCATCTATTTAATCTGTCATCCAGCCGTTTTTCCTTATATTCTGCTTTTGTTTCTGTTATTTTTATAATCCTCTCTGTTTTCACAGCCTGCAGCAATTTTTCTGTACTTTGATTTACATAGTCATTCAAACTTCGTCTTTCTTCTTCTACAGTTTGGTGGATTTGCATTAGCCCTCTGCCCCCTATTCTTCTTGGCAGGTACAACCTGTTGATGTCACTTCATGAATGTAGAGCGTGGTGCATATTCAAAGGTTTACGCATTTTCTGGTCTAGGTATTCCAATTCAGCCAAAGTTCAGTTGATAATTCCAGCTGGGTAGCGTATCACTGGGACTGCCCATGTATTAATGGCTTTAGTTATATTTCCAGCATTCAGCTTTGATTTTAGTATTTTGCAGACTCTCCTGATGTATTCCTTTTGTGTTGACTCTTTGACTTTTCCATTCAAGATTTTATCTGCTTCCAATATGCCTAGGTATTTGTAACCATCATCCTTTGTTAGTGCTTTCATAATACTTCCATTTCCCAGTTCTATTTCTTCTATTTTTCCCATTTTTCCTCGCTGCATGGAGAATATAGCATATTTTCCAAGTCCAAAGTCCATTCTGATGTCGCTGCTAAACAGTTGAACTGCATTGAGTATTGATTCAAGTTCAGTGTGGCTTTTCGCATACAGTTTTAAGTCATCCATGTATAGTAGGTGGTTTATCTTGCCATGCTGGCTTGAGATGTGGTATCCCAGTTTTGTGTTTCATAATATTATTGTCAATGGAATTAATGTGATGTTGAACAGTAGTGGTGAAAGAGAGTCCCCTTGGAAGATTCCTTGTCTCATGTTGATTTCACCAATGTTCTCCCCATTTGCTGTTAGAACTGTTTTCCATTTTTGCATATTTACTTTAAAAAATGTACAGATGTTTTTTGCTGATTTCAAAGTTTTCCAAACACACATTAATCCAACTGTGGGGTAATGAGTCAAATGCTTTCTTGTAATCAATCCACGCCATATTTAAATTTGTTTTTCATCGTTTTGCATTGTTAAGTACCATTTTGTCAATGAGCAGCTGATCTTTTGTTCCTCTTGATGTTTTATAATTTCCTTTTTCTTCTGCTGGATACAAATTGTTTTCCATCAGATGATTGAATACTGAATTTGCCAGTATTCTTGTAAAAAGTTTGAACGTTGTTGGCAGGCAAGTAATTGGGCGGTAGTTGCTTGGTTCTGTGCTCTTTTCAGGGTCTTTCATTATCAAGTATATTCAACCAGCTGTTAACCATTCTTCACTTGTGGCATTTTGAAGCATTTCATCAAACTGAGTGGCCATGCAGTGATGGAGGCTGGTGAGATGTTTCAACCAGTATCCATGCACCTCGTCCAGGCCAGGTGCACTCCAGTTCTTGACCTTCTTTACTTGTTTTGCAACCATATCGGTGGTTATTACAATATTTTCCATTTTGTTTTGTGTTGCTTGTTTTTTGATATCTTTGATCCAGGGGGCAGTTTTATTATGTTCCACTGGGTTTCTCCACAGTTCTTTCCAAAAGTTTAAGGTTTTTTCTTTACATGGTAGAACAGTAGTTTCGACTTTATTTTTGTCAAGTGACCAATAGAAGAGGTGTTGGTTTCTTCTGAACTGGACGTTTTCACGATATTGTTTTATTCGTCCTTCATATCTTTCAATTTTCTTTGCTGTTACTATTACACGCTGTTTTAGGTTTTCCATGACTTCCATTATTGTTTTTCCTCCAAGTTATATTTATTGTATAAACTATTTTTCAGCTTTTCGTTCTTTAGTTTTCCTTCTTTCAAGTATTTCAATTTGCTGACATCTCCTCATAGTTTTTTTTGTTTTATTTTCAAGTCAAAGTTTCCACTTTGGTATTCCAGTGGATTTCTTTTTTGGCATTTTATAACCCAATTCTGCAGTTATAACAGCGGCTGTACTGTACATTAGTTGGTTTGTTATATACAGTGTGCTGGATGGGATGGAAGTTAAAAAGTTGTTCACAGCATTTAGTAAATGTTTCATTCGTTTGCTATGCACTTCACCAATGGCAGGCAGTCTTTTTCTTTCTGTGTTTTCTTTGATGTGGTTTTCAATCTTTTCTTTCAGCATTTTTGCTAGATTACTTAGCTCTACACTTTCAAGTTGTTGCACAGGGGAGTCTTCATCCTGTGTGGCAGCTTCTTCCACTGGTTGGTCAGTTTGTTGGTCAGTTTGTTCAGGTATTGGAACAATTTCTTCAGCCTGTTCATCATCATTGCTTGTTGTTTTCTTTTTAGCCAATGTTCCTAGATGTTGAATTTCCACATCTGTAAAAACTTTATTACGGATGATGAAACGTCTTTGATCCATTAATCGTTGTTCGGTTATGTCACTTTCCGGATGCTTTTCCTTCCACAGTTGCATCATTTTTTTTTTTTTAAATCCCCTGGCTGTTGGTTCTGCCTGGTAGTAGCATTGGATGATTTCTCGATTTTCTTCGGTTGTCCAGGTTTTGCGCTTTTGTTCCAGTAGCTTTACAGTTGTACCCTCTGGTTCCCCAGCAGTAACAACTGAGCCCTGTGGCCCATTTTTTGACAGATGTCCAGGAGCCATAGCATCTGACGCGGTCCTTGTTGACCCGGACGATGACCGGTCCGGTATGGATTTTTTTTAATTTCTTCTCATCTTTGGTGATGGGAGGTGCCTGGGTTGATTCACAGTGGCTAAGCCACTACCAATCCGAAGACCGGTAATCTCATAACCATAGGGACTGCACCCGATAGCTGTCCACGCCCAGCCACGGGTATTGTTATTGTTATTATTTCTCTGAATTGAAAAAAGCAACAGCTCATCCAGATTTCATCACAACACCAATATAGGAGGAGATATTTCAAGAAGGAAAAATAAATAAATAAATATTTTGGATAAATATAGAGTATTTTTTTTAAAATGTTGGAATTAATTAGATTTTGGAAGCTTTTTGAAAAATAATTATGCTGCAAGCCAAAAAATAAGTAGTCTTTCTAAATGAAATAAATATTTCTCTGGGTTTTGAAAAGCTGAGTTAATATGTACAGGAACTTGGCAGAAAATATATCAAGAACATAAAATATATTATCTTATTATCACTTACGTTATACTGAGGAATAATTTCAAGGGGAAGACTTGAGGCAAATATATATATATATGTTTCAAATGTTAACTATTTAACACTGCCTAATATGCAATCAGCCCAGGTTCGAATCTCAGAAGGGTATAGCTGACTGATGAAGACTAAAGAGTTAGAAATGCATTTCAGTTTCCCTTTAATTCTTTGTTAGTAATTTACACAAATACTGTATGTATATATATATATATAACTGAGCCAAGAAATACTTTTTTTTAAAAAAATGGATCCTTAGGATACTACTATAAAGACTTGAGATACCTTAATTGCATGTAAAAATAACCACTCTTATTCCTGTCCTATAGACACATCCTATTCTTAGTATAGGGACGTGGTGGCTCAGTGGGTTAGGACGCTGAGCTTGTCGATCAGAAGGTTGGCAGTTTGACGGGTCGAATCCCGAGTGCCGCGTAACAGAGTGAGCGTCTGTTACTCATCCCACCTTCTGCCAACCTAGCAGTTCGAAAGCACGTAAAAATGCAACTAGAAAAATAGGGACCACTACGGTGGGAAGGTAACAGCGTTCCGTGCACCTTTGGCGTCTAGTCACGCTGGCCACATGACCACGGAGACGTCCTTGGACAAGCGCTGGCTCTTCGGCTTTGAAATGGAGATGAGCACCGGCCCCTAGAGTCAGAAACGACTAGCACGAATGTGCGGGGGGACCTTTACCTTTATTCTTAGTATGGGTGGAAGGTATTCTAGAATGGAAATATTCCAAATTCTTTGAAATAAACTCTCTGTGGGGCCTCATGTGTTTATTATCTGTAACACAAGAGGATGGTATCTCTATACAGAATCCACTAGAAGAACACAATGATCTCCTAAGCTACAATTTTAGCTTTGAAAATTAATTTCTCTAAGGCAATGAAAAGAAGGCATGCATAATTCTCTCTCTGTCCTCTAATTTGCATCACTTCCCCAATTTTGGTTTGTCACATCAGGGGTCTTCCCCATTACTGCAAATAAGTAAGGGTTGATCACTCCCCAACTCTCAGAAGAATCCTGATTTCTTTTATCTTTGTCCTAGAATTGATAAGTTGGAGTGAGAAATGTTTGTCTCACTCTCACAAAATTGTAGATTTCAATAAAAGTAAGATTTAACTCAAGAAAGTTTAACTAAATTACCCACTAATCCAAAATACAATTAAACTATGGTAATCCCTGCCACAAGGTGTGGAGAAATCTTGTCAGGTCCTATTAAGATGATAGTTGTGACATAACAGTTTAAGGTTAACAAGAAGTAGCAAGGGAATTTGAGAGACAAAAACTAGTCTGAAACCCAACCAATTTTGTTTAAGCCAAAGTTCTTACCAGCAAACAATATTTAGAAGATGAAGCAAGGAATGAAAGCGGTAGTTAGGCATAGATCAAAGTTTGCAAGAAAGTTTTCATAAAACATACAATAGAAAAATATAAAGTGTTAGGTTGAACTGTCATACAAATTCATTCCTGTATCGTACTGCATTCAATGGGTTGATAAATCCAGTTAGATTCCAACCTCCAGGTGAACAGAGCCAGCCTAAAATTTTCAAGTGTGACAGTTGATGCATCCTTGGATTCAAGAACTCCCAAGAAAGTTTTATAAACATGTAAGGTTCACTTTTTTTTTCTTGTGAAAGTACTGGAATTGGTGTGCTCTTTTATATAGTGATAGGAATATGATTCCTGTGTGTGCATTTTGATAACGGTTGATTTGGCAGAGATCTCAGTTGAGATGATAAATATGATAGCTAGCTAGAGATAACTAGCTAGCTAGCTACATGTTTTTCAGTTATTTCAAATTCATAATTTGTTCAATGGAGGTGTTTTCTATTACACACCGAACTAACATCCTTTATTTTTTTTCATAGCAGTGAATGGCAAGAGAGCCAGTTTGGTATGGTGGTTAAGGGACCAGGCTAGAGCCAGGAGACCATGAGTTCTAGTCCCACTTTAGACACAAAACCAGCTGGTTGACCTTGTGCCAGTCACTTTCTCTCAGCCTTAGGAAGGAGGCAATGGCAAACCATTTCTAAAATCTTGCCAAGATAACTGTAAGGACTAGTCAACACTAAGTGGAGGCAAGCAAATGAGACTTATGGTGATCTAGAGCTATGAAAAACCCAAATAGTTCAGGGACAAATATAAAAATAAACAAGCAGTCATGTTGTCCAAGGGCAAATCTCCACACTCAGCTTACACAAGCACAAACTTCTTATCATTTTGGAAAGTAGAAACACATGGTGTCATCCTTAACCATCAGCTAAGTCAATAAATAAAAATCACCCCTTGTGATTCAAGCGGTGTTGTCTGATTTTATGTGTTGCACTTCAATTCTGGGTAAGTAAATCTCCTCCAACTGATTATAGAATGTCTTCATTCCTCTCTGGACACTGGTCACTCACCCTCACAGCATTTTATGTATATAATAATGATAGACACACATATACCCTTTGTCAAACATATTGATGAAAAAAAAATCACAAAGATGGGCATACAGTATCTTTTGTCTGTTTATTTTAATTGATTCTTAGCAATTGGACAGATAGATTTTCTCCATGATGATCTGTTCCTAAGCTGATCTTTCAGGTTTTCCAATACTATACCTAGCAGCATTGTTATTGGATCCATCCATCCATCCATTGTTATTGGATCCTGGCCATTTTCTTTCCTTCCACCTTTCCCACAATTAAAGCCTTCTCCAAAGAGAAAAACCAGACAAATTTGACAATATGTTTGTCACTTTCCTTCTTTGGTCCAAGTGACAGGAAAAATTGTTAAAAAGTGGTATTTCCTTCCCTTCCTCTTTTAACTAGTCCAGAAGGACTAAAGTAACAGGGGAATGCACCATTCAGTATCATAGTAAACACAAACTGGACAGAAATTCAAGGGATCTCAAAGAGCTAGTCCCTTTGTTGAAAAGTTATCATGTGGGACCCAGGAGGAATGACTTTTTATGGAATCCCATCCCTCCAGATCCAAAGGGATCTCCCCTTTAGAAAGGCAGTAGAGATTTAGCCCCTTCCTGGAGTATTTGGGTCAGATTCCCTTTTGGTGAAATACAGCATATTTTTCATTCTGAATGTGAGGTAATTGTTTTAGGGTTTATTTTTTTATTTTTTTTTAATCCCATTTATATCCTGCCCTTCTCCAAAGACTCAGGGCAGCTTACAATCTAAGCACAAATCAATGTGCTTAGCTATAGCCTTCATTCTATGTATATGCCTGCTTATTAGGGCTTTTGCCCCCCCCCCCAAGCGGCATTATTACAAAGTCAACTTATTGCCCCCAATAATCTGGGTCCTCATTTTACCCACCTCGGAAGGATGGAAGGCTGAGTCAACCTTGAGCCTGGTGGGACTCGAACCTGCACTCATTGCAGGCAGCTGGTGTTACTTAAGGAGGCATTAGCCCACTGCTCCACCAAGGCTCTTTAAAGTGACATTTGTTATTTCTATTTTACATTCTGTTTAGGGATTTTTGTATGCTATCCAGATCACATTAGTTGGTCTTGGTAACCATATAAATATTATAAAGTAAATAGAAAAACTGAAAAATCCCAAAGCAACATAAGAAGGTGAATCTATGAAGGAATTTATCAGACCAGCTTCATTTCCAGAGAGATTATGCTTGCAGCATAAGAGTGCAATACAATAAAGCTCTAGGATGACAGGTGGTATATTGTCAAACACCTTACAAAGAACCAGTTTTAAGATTTATTTACAAATGGTGCCTCTTTAGCACTGCTAAATTTTGATTTCGGGTATCCTGGATCATAAGATTATGGAGAGACACCATTTGTAAATAAATATTAAAACTGGTTGTTTGTGATGTTTTTGACTACATACCATCTCTCACCTTAGAACGTGACTGCATTGCAGCCCAAGTAATTCCTTGCAAAGGACAAGAAATGGGCAATTAAATGCAGACTGTTGTGTTTCCCATAGCCACCTATGGTTGCAAAAGTTGGACCATGAAAAAACTAGACAGGAGGAAAATTGACTCATCTGAGCTATGGAATAGGAGAAGGATCCTGCGCATTCGTTGAACAACAAAGGTGACAAACTGGCAAGTACTGGAGTGTATAAAAGGCAAAAATCACACAATTCCACCTTACTTATTTTGGCCATGACATGCACTCAAAGTTATTGGAAAAGGCAGTTGTGCTCAGAATGGCCACCTATAAAAAAAGAAACGAGGCTGCCAAAAAATAATAATAATAAAAAACCCCACAGTTGCTAGACACCATCAAAACCAACACCAGCTAGAGCCGAGGTGTCAAACTTGCCGCATCATGTCATATGCCGCAACATATCATGACTTTTTTCCCCTTGCTGGAGCTGGGGTGGGCGGGGCTTCCACATGACGCATCCGGCCCGCAGACTGGCAGTTTGACACCCCTGAGCTAGAACATAAAACAACTGTAAGGTATGTCTATGGAGATTCTCAGTCATACAAATCATGGCTGTACCAAAGGTGATTTTTCAAAAGGCAACTGGACTTTGTTTTTGTTGAAAAAACAAAGTCTGTTGTCTTTTGAAAAAGCACCTTTGGGACAACTGTAAAATATCTTACAAGATTGGAAAATGTGGCTAGAGTTGGTCTGTAGAATCACTGACGATCAGACATGATTGAACAAATACCATCATCATCATCATCATCATCATCTCCTTCCAAATCTTCTATAAGGTTCCCCTGCACATGCATGCTAGTTGTTTCCGACTCCAGGGGCCGGTGCTCATCTCCATTTCAAAGCTGAAGAGCCAGCGCTTTGTCCGAGGATGTCTCCGTGGTCATGTGGCCGGCATGACTGGATGCCAAAGGCGCACGGAATGCTGTTACCTTCCCACCGTAGTGGTCCCTATTTTTCTACTTGCATTTTTACATGCTTTCAAACTGCTAGGTTGGCAGAAGGTGGGATGAGTAACAGGCACTCACTCTGTTACGCGGCACTCGGGATTCGACCCGCCAAACTGCCGACCTTCAGATCGACAAGCTCAGCGTCCTAACCCACTGAGCCATAACCTCCCTGAAATGTATGTGCCAGCTTTTTGTTTCCATCATCAAGGCTTCTTGTCATTTTGTTACTCGTAGGATTCATTTTCTGTTGCTGGTACTTAATTTGGATTGTTTATTTCTTTGGTTATGATAAGATTTTTCATGTAGCACAAATTCTCATACTGGTAATGATTTAGTTATATTTTCAAAAAGTGGAAGAAATGCAACAGTGTTCAGGGACAAAGCTATATTCTGTTTCTTCCCCCCCCCCATTATTTAACTGGAGCCTTGAGAGTCTTGTACATTTCTAAACATGCTTTCAAAACTAAATTGTGGATTTAAAGTATTAGAGGCGGAGGTCATTAAAGGATAATTATCACTCAGCTAAATTGATGGTATAATGTTATTTGTTGCATTCTAAATTGTATCCTAAAGGTAAATTTGTGCATGAATGTATGAAATACATTTGGAAATAACTAAAGGCTCATAATGTTTTTTATACAGTCTGCCCCCATTCCACTTCTGTGTCTTAGTTCGAAACATGCTCTCCTATAGCTTATAATTTGTTCCAAACCTGAATCTATGTCAGAACTTTCATCTCAATTATGATGATAAAACCAATTAAATCAGCAACTGAGTTTTTAAAAGTACAGTATGGAATTAACCCAGTGTTTTTGATTGCTGCAATAAATCTATTCAAGCTACTAACAGACCAAAGTCAGCAAAGTCCAAGCGTATCACCTCAATTTTAGGTACTGCATTCTTAATAACCTTTATATAATCAAATCAAGACTACTTTATTAAATTACCTTCATGGTAATAACAACAGAAGGCAAAAGAAATAAAAGAAAGTGAACTAATTCTCAAGAATATTAAAATAAGGGGAAAGATGTCATAGTGGATTAAAGAATGTAGAGTGGGTAAATAAAAAGAAAAAAACAATAGCAATTGGATATGATTTCCAGAAAAGCCCTTGGGAGTTTATAGACATGCTGTAATCAATGTATTTCTATTGAGGATTGTCTCATGGTCTCAAAATATAACTTAAGTAGATCGGAAATCAATAAACATTTGGGTAATCCTTTATCAACAGCAATAGTAATAAAAGCAATGCAACGTCTAGTCAAAAACCATTATATACTTGGAAAAACTGGAATCAATTGTAGAAATAAATCGTGCAAAGAAAAGGACAGAAATACAGGTTAAACAAATATTTGATTAGGCTTCAAGACAAACAAATCTCTCTCTAGCAGCACTATTGATTTTCATGGCATGCTCAAAGTCAACCGTAGTGCAAATATATATTACATGCACATACAAATTCTTTCGGATTTACCTGAAGGTCTTACCAGTGCCTTTAATAGCCAGATAGGATTTAATAAATAAAATATGTGCATATGTCCATATGTTAATTAGACTGGCGCTCAAGGAGACATTGGTCCAACCTTATTAGCAATAGTCATCATCATTAGTTTAATTTACTACACTTGGTTGTTGGGATGCTTAAAAAGTCACTGTTAATTGAGAAATTAAAAAATATTTTAACTATTAACTATTTAAATTAATAATCAACAATATTTCTGCACCTCTTTTAGAGCCAGCTTGGTCTTATGGTTAGGGCACCTGGCTAGAAAATGAGTTCTTATAGGAGTTGTAGTCTAAACTGAGTTCTTACAGGAATTGTAGTCTTATTAACCTTTAGGCTTGGAAGCAGGCTGGGTGTCTTTGGGCCAGTCATACTCTCTTGGTCCACAATATCAGTCTTGAATGACAAGTTGGTCAGTCAATTCCTGTTACAACTAATAGAATACTCGGTTGACCCAAAATAAGCAGACCATGTACTTGCAGGAAAACACTGGGAAGAAAAAAAATCTGCACCACTTTAACAGAGTTGGAATGCACCTTGGAGATTTTATAGTCCAATTCCCTGCTCAAGCAGGGAACCCTATGCCTTTGCTGACGTTCAGTAGTGATTTAGATTGTTGCATAAGATATATGGTAGCTCTACTAGTCTAATGTGTGGTCCTTGGTGCTCTCGGAGCTGGGTTTTTTTCATGAACCATGACTGCACCTAGCATTGATGAAATTATCTAGTTTGGGTAATGAAACGTCTGCAAAAAACCCCACCAAGCTCAGAGAGCACCAAGGATCCCTCATTTCAGCCCTGAGCTACAAATATTCTTCTTTATTCTAATAAGCTAGTCTAGAATGTAAATTTCTAGCTGCTGGGAAAATGCATTCTAATTCCTACCAGTCAATTGATGATAGGATTAGTTGACTCAACACAGGCAGATCATTGGTTACTTGCCATTAATGACAGCAAGTAATTAGCAGTCAATTTCCTAACAGAGGTCTGAACTACATATTCATTGCATTTTGCATGTTAACACTTTTAAACATCTGAAAAGGAGACAAGTTCAGCTGTGTCAGGACAAATGCCCCCTAAGCAAACTTGAAAGCTTGTGCAGAAATATATATCACACGAGATAACAATCATCTTTTTTTAAAAAAAAACAACAACAACAAAAACCAGTATGTGCAAAAGGGTTGATATCATTAACTTCTTCCAGAAAGTTATAAGATTTTCCAAAATGAAGGTTGGTAATGAAAGCACATCATTTCATCATCCAGAACTGAAACACTTAGACAGCAAAAACAATCACAACACGATACCAGTGGGAAATAAATCCACAACAATAAATCGTACCATTTCTATAACCAACATAAAATGTGAACAGTTTTAATGAGACTTACAAAAGATCTAGCCTTCAAATTTAGGCTATAGAAAACTCTCTGGTGTAGTTTAACAGGTTGGATAGAGCCTCTTTTAGCTTCCTAACCTGGGGCGAGAGACTGACTTCAAAAGCATTCCACTTTCCATGATTTAAAAGCCAGATGTTCTTTCCAGTCCTCTGAAGTGATGCAACTTCTGTTTTAAAGATTGTTTACCAAATGTGAAATAATCTTATGTCCATCAAAAGTTTTGGAGAGCAGGTTGCACTTGAATTGATACTAATAACTGTTGAAAGAAAAATCTTTATCAGGGTCCAGCCCAAGCTAGGAATAAACAAAAAGGAGGCTGTTTGGAAATAAGGTTCTTTACTGAGTTGCAGAACCAGACATAAATTTGATTCTGGGGCAGCTGACCACATGGTGCTGGGAGTAATGGGTTTTTATACCTTCTTGGGCTTTTGTGTTGTACCTGTTCCTGTGACCTGAGCTTTTAAGTGTGTCCTTTTGGTATTCTGATGGTGGTGGGTTAATCCTATTACGTCCTAAAGGTCATGTCCTGCCTCCCTGGGGCTGTGGGCTGATGGCTATGTCATGTGTTGGATTTTTGCGTGGCGGGTTGCTGGTTCTAATTCTATCACTCTGCTATTGTTAGCTATCAGTTTTGCTGCAAGGAATTTCGAAATATTTTGTCTTGAATGGGTTTCTGTAGGGAGTATTTGCTCATGAACAGGGCCTCAGTCTTTCTGAATGGGACTATCAAATCTGCATTTCTACAGACCTTACCTGCTTAGTTTCCGTTTGGGGCTATTAAGAAAAACTGGGCCTGCTTTTCTGCCTTTAAGATCCTTTGGGGAAATTTAATATTCTGCCTTTTTAATATTCCCCAAAATATTTCCTTCTCTGGGGGTGGGTGTGTGACTTCCCACATAAAACTTCAGCATGATATATTGTTTGAAAGAAAACTATGGGCTGTACCACTTCAAGCTTAAATAAAGGTTAGCAACAAAGGAGAAGTGAGGCAGCACAGAAAACTCCATAGAAGAATTAACCTATCCTAATAGTCCCTTCCCCCACCCATTTCTTTAATTGTGGAGAATTTTGTACATGTGAATTCTATTTTTTTTTTAAAAAAAAACAACAACAACAAAACAAAACATATAGCCAGAAAAGAAAAGAAAAATTGACAGGATCACATTTTGAACACCTTGGGAATTTGAAAATTCCATTATTGCAACTCTGGAGGGAATAAAGACTTCCAACTGAAATATAAATTTGAAAGCATGTTTCTGTTTAATTTTGTTGTGAGAATGCTTTGACTAAGAAGCAGGCGAGACAGCTAGTTAACAGTTTAACTTTTTATTCTGAACCAGGCAAAGAACAAGGGAACATGACATCTATTTATACTGACAGCTGCCGGCGGATCGACCAATCCGGGGTGAGTCTGCTCCCGCGCCGTGGTCGCCGCCAATCGGGTTCGTTTGGTTTTGACAGCTCGGAGCTGTCATCTGTAGCGCGTGTTGAGCTGTCAATGGTTGGCGCTTGCGCGGTTTCGCCCGGCAGCTTTTGACAGCTGTCAAAAGCTGCCGCGGTTTTACCTCAGCTCTGTAACTTCTGTTTAACTTAATGTAATAACAATTAGTAAATACACAACACCCCTTCCCCCTCCCTCTGATTGAGTTGATTTTACCCCAACTGTTTCTTTTTTGGTTTTCCCCATTCATAGTCTTTCAGGTATGTGGGAGGTTTCCTTAATCTCTCGGAGCGCCGGGGGGTAGCCTCGGTAGTATGTTCTGGTTCTCTTGGCGCTTCTTGGGTTGGCTCCGGGGGTGGGGGGTTTGGCTCTGCTGGATCTGCGTTGATTGGAGTGGGGTGTTGAAATGGTATGTTCCGATCAGGGGAGTCTTGTCGTGCCAGTCTTTGCGCCGGTGCTTCTGTTGGTATTTCGTCGTCACCCCTTCCCCCTATATTTTGAGGACTGCGTTGGCGTAATTGGTCTATGTGTCTGCGGATATGTATATTTTGTCCAATGTCAATGATGTATGACAAGGGGCCTGTTTGTTCGATGACCACCCCTTGTGTCCATTTGTTCCCTCCCCCATAGTTTCTAGCCCAGACAGCTTGCCCAGTGTTGAGAGTTCTATGATGGAGGGGCAGTTCTGGGTCTGGAGGGGATCTGTCTGGGTGGAGACGGTCCAGTCTGGTGGTCAATCTTTTGCCCCAGCGAAGCTCTGCTGGGGACTTTCCGGTAGTTGTGCAAGGCGTGGTGTGTTGGGAGAGAAGAAATTGTGCCAGTCTTTGGTGCCAGTTGCCGGAGATGATCTTGCGTAGTGCCTCCTTGGTTGATTTTACCATCACCTCTGCCAAGCCGTTCGACGATGGGTGAAAGGGAGCCGAGGTGGTGTGCCTAATAGAGTTCGCCGTTGTGAAACTCTGGAATTCGTAGGAGGTAAATTGGGGCCCGTTATCGGAAACTATAACATCAGGGAGGCCATGTGTGGCGAATAATCCCCTTAAAACTTGTATAGTGGCCGAGGAAGTTGTATTGGCTACTGGCGCCACTTCTAGCCATTTTGAAAAGCTGTCTACGACAATTAGGAATGATTGTCCCTGGAACGGACCTGCATAATCTATATGAATGCGAGACCAAGGTGACTTTGTCGTTTCCCATCTATGTATGGACGCCTGTGGCTGGGCTGCTCTAACTAGCTGGCAGGAATAGCAGCCAGCTACGTGTGCCTCAATGTGTTTGTCTATACCCGGCCACCAAACATAGCTCCTGGCCAGAGCCTTCATTTTGACGGTGCCCGGGTGCCCTTCGTGGAGGCTCTCTAGTACTTTAAGTCTGTGTTTGTCAGGGATGATTACTCTGCTGCCCCATAAGAGACATCCCTGATGGGTGGATAATTCTTTTTGTTTTAAGAAGTAAGGTTGGAATTGTGGTTCCCGGGGTGAATATTGCCAGCCCGTTGTGACATAGCCTAGGACTCTGCCTAGGATTTTGTCTGCCGTGGTAGCTGCGGAGATATCTTTGACAGATAAGGGGCATTCTGGCAGCTCTGAGATAGCCAGTATTCTTCCAGCTGGTGCTGGGTCTGGGTCCACAATTGGTTGCGGCAGTCTGCTCAGGCCGTCTGCATGGCCCATGGTTTTCCCTGGTCTGTATTCTAGTTTGTATGAATAGGCTGATAGAAATGTAGACCATCTTAGGATGCGGGGAGACAATATTTGTGGTGTTAGCCTGTTTACTGTAAAGAGTCCTAACAGGGGCTTATGATCAGTATAAATAGTAAATGGTCGGCCATACAGGTAATCATGAAATTTTTTTACGCTGGCTACTATAGCTAGAGCCTCTTTATCGATTTGAGCGTAATTCCGCTCAGGTTTTGACAGCGTTCTCGAATAGAACGCTACAGGGGTCTGTATTCCTTCTTTAGTTAAATGGCTTAGGACCGCTCCGATGCCGTACGGGGAGGCATCGCAGGCGAGACATACGGGCAGCTGATCGTTAAACAGGGCTATCGTTGCGTTGCTGGAGAGTAAGTTTTTTAGGAGGTTAAAACTTTTATCATGCTCAGGGGTCCACGTCCAGGGTTTGCCCTTGTCTAATAATCTATGTAAGGGTTCTGCAATGGAGGCTTTATGCGGTAGGAAGGTGTGGTAAAAGTTGACTAACCCTAAGAAAGCCTGAAGTTCTTGTTTGTTTTTGGGGGTCGGTGCTGCTTTGATAGCTTTAATTTTTGTGTCCGTGGGGTGAATTCCCTTAGCGTCTATTTTAAACCCTAAGAACTCTGTTGAGGGCACCCCGATGGAGCATTTGTCTCTTTTTAATTTGAGACCGGCCTTCCTGAACCTTAGGAGTACCTTGGTTAGTTTGCCAGCCAGGTCATTTTCTGATTCCCCTGCAATTAGGACGTCGTCAAAATATGGGCAGACCCCGGGAATTCCCTTAAGTGTTTTCTCCATGATTTCCTGGAAGATTCCCGGGGCTGCAGAGATGCCAAATTGAAGGCGGTTAATTTTGAATGCTCCCTTGTGGGTGACTATTGTTTGAGCCAAAGCGGTGTCAGGGGTGACAGGCAACTGTAAATACGCCTGCGCCAAGTCTAACTTGGCAAATATGGCGCCTGACTTAATGGCCGCGAGGATGTCTTTGACAGCCGGGACCGGGTAGGCATGTGCGTTTAAAGCGAGGTTGAGGGTCGCTTTATAATCGGCACATAATCTAATTTGGCCGTTTGGTTTAACTGGGGTCACTATGGGAGTCTCCCACTCGGCCCCTTCTACCGGTTCGAGGACCCCTAAGTTTGTTAATCTGTCAAGCTCCGCTTCTATTTTTTCCCTCAAGGCGAAGGGAACCCTTCTGGCCTTGATTCTGACAGGCACCACATTTGGGTTCAGTTTAAGTGATACGGGCGGTCCCGTGTATTTCCCTAGTGAGCTGTCAAAAACGTCCGCGAATTGTCGGCAGACGGATTCCAATTTTGACAGCTGAATGGCGTTGACACCTGTCAACGCTATTCCTAGTGCCTCGAACCAGTCTAATCCTAGCAGGCTTATTCTGTTTTCTTGGGTCACCAAAATAGGAAGGGATCCTTTAAATTTTTTGAACTCTACGGGGACGGAAGCTTTTCCCCGGAGTTTAATGGGCGTTTTCTGGAAGTCGGCTAGGCGGAGTTTGGTGGGTCTAAGGGCGGGCCCTTTCCTACTTCGGTTACAAATGTCCCTGTACGTTTGCCATGAAATTAGTGAGACGGAGGACCCAGAGTCCACCTCCATCTCACAGGGAATTCCCTGAATCCGTACGTCCACCTTGATTTTGGGCTTAAGAATGCTGTGGACTGTATGTTTCTCCGCCCTCCCCCTTACATTGGACACTGGGGTTCTGGGGCTGTGCCTAGCTCTGAGTGTATATGGGGCCATACCTTCGGCTGTCACCTCCAGGTCGTGCAGGTTTTCCCGGCTCCGGCTGCGGCACACTGCTTTGAGGTGGCCTGTCTTCCCGCACCCGTGGCATTTGGCACTGCGGAACCGGCACGTTGCCCTAGGGTGGCTTCCCCCGCAGCTGGCACACTTCGCCCTGTTAGTCGGGAAGTTGGCCCCCCTCTGATTGTTGGCAGGGCCCCCCTTGTAGTTGCGTTGCATCCTCAGTTTCTCGAACCGCCGTTGCACCGCGTCTATATCTGTGGGGCCGTCGTCGTCCTCAGAACCGCTGAACCTGCCGTCTTCCTGGTGCACGGACCCCCGTGGTCCGCTGTCCGGTACCCGTCGGTCGTCTCCGTGGCAGTCTTCGTATGCGATGACTTCTCTAGCCACATCGGTCATTGTCATTTCAGGCTTGGCGATCAGCTTCTTCCTCAGCCGTTCGTCCTTGAGCCCTATGACAATCTGGTCCCGGATTCGGTCTTCCAAATCCGGGAACCGGCACCGACGTGCGGCATGCCTGACCCTGGTTATGAAGTCATTTGCTGGCTCGTCAGGAAGCTGGAGTTTCCGAGCGAAGTTCACTCTCCAGTAGAGTTCTGACTTGAGGGGCATGAAGTATTTACTCAGCCCCTCAGTGAGGTCTGCATAGGAGATGGTGGCGACCGGCTCCGGGGTGAAGATCCCCACAGCGGCATCATAAACAGCAGGGCCGCTGAGCCAGAGGAGGGCGGCCGCCTTGGCCCGGTCATCTGTGATCTTCTTAACTACCAGGTACCCTTCTACCTGGCCCAGATGCGATTCCCAGCCTTCTGGGTGGCGGGTATCGAATTCTCGAATGTGGCCGTGGTTCGTCATGCTGTCTGTAATTGAGGTGCCGCTGCTTGCGTTGAATGGAAGTTTGACTTCCAGTGACTTCAGCAAGTGACCAGCTCAGCTAAGGGAAAAAATCTCTTCTCCCCTTAGGTAGTGACTTCAGCTAAGCAAGCAGCATCCCATCCTCGTCGCCAGTGCTTTGACTAAGAAGCAGGCGAGACAGCTAGTTAACAGTTTAACTTTTTATTCTGAACCAGGCAAAGAACAAGGGAACATGACATCTATTTATACTGACAGCTGCCGGCGGATCGACCAATCCGGGGTGAGTCTGCTCCCGCGCCGTGGTCGCCGCCAATCGGGTTCGTTTGGTTTTGACAGCTCGGAGCTGTCATCTGTAGCGCGTGTTGAGCTGTCAATGGTTGGCGCTTGCGCGGTTTCGCCCGGCAGCTTTTGACAGCTGTCAAAAGCTGCCGCGGTTTTACCTCAGCTCTGTAACTTCTGTTTAACTTAATGTAATAACAATTAGTAAATACACAACAGAGAACATAATCCAAACCATCTTGGCAGTGCTAAGGAAATCCACTAAAGTTGTTTGAGTAGGATTGAAGGAAAATAGGCACTTATTTTATAGTGAGATAGACTAATGGTCCATCTAGCCCAGTATATCAACTGTCTTAACAGCTACTTTCTATCTAAGGGCTTCTATCAGGATCTTTTCTATCTACTATTACGATTGAATTGGAAATTTTCTGTATGCAAAGCATGTACTGTGTTTCTGTCTGTTCTGCTATAGGAATGAGAAAATCAGTTTCTAACTTGTATTGTTTTGCCCTTATTCATCCACAATATCAGCTCATTTCAGCTGCATTAATTTGTTCAAATGAAAATTTTCATTTAAGCAGTTAGTTAGTTCGATGCCAGTGGCTCAGATTAACTCATGATGCTGCATGAACAAGTGCCCACCGTTTCAACCTGTCTTCTGCAGCAACTTGTAGGTTTTCCAAGAATATTCCCATAATCACTTTAATCCAGTTCATTTTCTTTAACTGTTGCTTTTTTTTCTTATGTTCCCTTCAACCTTGCCCCAATTTTTTTTTCTGGAATGTTCTTGATTGGTTTGAAGAAAATTATTCCTCCATTGATTGTCTTCTCTCTATATTTACACCAAGCAACTGGATATTTTACAATTTTTTCTCAGGGCAGAAGGGGCTAATTGTCAAACTGTGGCAGTTTTAGACTAAAATATGCAGATGGTATTAGGTTGATAACCCATGCTGGATACATCTGGCACTCATTCTTCTTACACAGCAGCTGGGTTGTTTATGGCTTACCAGGATATTTGAATTCAGCCTTTGTTATTTGTAAACCAAACCAAAGTTTCTAACTTAGCATGATGTATGAGTCACTCAACTGCATGTTATTTAATCTTATGTAGGTAAACTACTATGATTTAGCTATTTGCACCCACCAGTAGAAATTAGTGCATTTTTCTTGATGATTTTGAATGTTCAGCAATGGTAGCATTTATTGATTGATTGATTTACTTGTGTTTATTAAATTATCAAGTGACTCTGGGTGGCTTACAAATAATAATAATAATAATAATAATAATAATAATAATAATAATAATAATAATAATAATAATAATAATAATAATAAACAATTTAAACATTGAAAGATTAAAACATTGGCCATCCAAAGTTAAAACATTAATAGTACACTGTTACTGGTAATAGCATCAGTGTACGGGTAGTCCTTGCCTTATGACCATAATTGAACCCAACATTTTTGTTTGTCAGACATTTGTTAAATGAGTTTTGCCCCATTTTACAAGCTTTCTCAACACAGTTGTTAAGTGAACTGCTGCAGTTAGGTTAATGGTTAAGTGAATCTGGCTTCCCTATTGACTTTGTTTGTCAGAAGATTATAAAAGGTGATCACAGAACACTGCAACCATCATAAATATGAATCAGCCAATCGTCTGAATTTGGATCATATGACTGTGGGGATGCAGCAATGGTCGCAAATGTGAAAAACAGTCATAAGACACTTTTTTGGTGCCATTGTAACTCTGAACAGTCACTAAATGAACTGCTGTAAGTCGAAGACTACTTGTACCATGTATATGCTAGGAAATGTGATCAAATTAACCTTTATTACATAAAGAGCATAGCAGATGTTTCCCTATAAACAGAATTCTCCCAGTTCATTATGTATTAATGTATTTCATTAAGAATAAAGCATCCAGAAATAGGTAAATAATGGTCAAAATCCTATGTCCAAACGTTGAGAAATATTACACAGAAATACACATGAAGCAAAGGCAAAAATGAAAGTTCATTGGCCTGATCTAGTGAATTAAAACCTAACTTATTTATTATAACTAGTTATGAAGTGTTTTCAGTGTTATTTGTATGCTTTTTGGAAATTCTGAAAAAAGACAATTGAATTAACTTATTTATTTATTAGATTTATTTGCTGCCCATCTTGTCTTATTCCTTTGATTCTATTTTGTAAAAACTGAATAATGCAAATACAAACCAGGAACCATTTTACCCTCACACATTTTTGTGTGAACTACTACCTCATTAAAAAAAAACCTCACTTCCACAATTGTCTCTTACACACTTTCCTGCTGCATAAAGGTAGACCATGCTGTCATATAAAGAACCTAAGAAAATCTCTCAGAGGTAGCCCACGAATGGTGGTGACCTGTATAGTTATATTAGTGCCACCTTGTGTGCTTTCTCTATTTTATAGCAATGAAACAAACTAGATGGAAATTCTGTCCTTTGTAAGCATCTAGTTCAAAAAGAATTTCAGATCAAACCCTGCAGTTATCAAATTCTTGATGGTAGCAACTAAAAGAAAAGTCACCATCTAAAAGCTTGCTTGGCCTTTGCTCATTTCTGTCTTTCAATATGAGCAGAGAATCTTTTGATGCTACTTTCATCCTGGGAGATAACAAAACTTGCTTTACTGAGAATCTGGCAATTCTTTTACTCATACCTGTTCAAAACATTGGCAACTGAATTTGCTTTATGAAGTCAAGAATCACTCTTATTTGTAGACAGTATCAACCAAAGCTTTCAACATACTGTTTTCTTTACAACATCAAAAAAGCATAGTTGTGTATTTTTTTAAAAAAATACACTTTGGTTTTTAAGATATCAGAAATAAAAGCTAAGTAAGCAGATACTCTAAAAGAAAGATGAATGTAGCTGTATGATTTCAGCTTCTAAAGTAGGGATTCCTTACTTTTTGCAATCACATCTCCCTTGAATAGAATCTGTATGTACAAATCTCTCAATAGAAATCTAAGGAACAAAATGAACATAAATGAACAATGAAAGCAACCCAAAGAAAACTTGAGAAAGGTGGATTTATTGTAACAATGCCACAAGAAGGCTCTTCACCCCTTCCTTGGACTTTGTCTGCAACTCTCCAGGGGAGATTCTGCTCACAGTTTGGTAAACCCTGCTCTAATCCAAGTATTTGGTTGGTAAAATTTCAAGGAAAGCTGTCATTCATCAAGTTTGATGGAATGTTTTTATTGATGACATTTGAGGATGCCCTCTGGTAAAGCCTCTTCTCTGTTAGTGTCCTTGAATAACATTACCATGACGTGAATTAGGCATTATTTTATTTTCCTACAACATCTCAAAAGTGATGATAAGTTAGGATCATTTTGGAAATTAAAAGGGTATCTGGATCCAATATTTGGCCCTGTATTTAATTATCTTTAAAGACTTACATAGCTTGAGACTGTAAAACACTGGAAACCAACCCTTTTTGGCACCAGGGACTGGTTTCAGAAGAAAAATTGTTTTCCATGGCCTGGGGGGGAGGGGGGAGATGGTTTCATGTGCAACTTAGTTCCTGTGCATGTGCAGATGAAGCTTTGCTCACCTGCCACTTGTACAGCCTGATTCCTAACAGGCATGGACTGGGAGTTTTCCATGGCCCAGGGCTTAGGGACTCCTGCCATTAAAAATATATATTTTTCCATTTGATCCTTCCCATATCTCCAACTACAATTTGAGGTATTTCTGATGTTTAGTTCATTGCTGAAGGTGGCAGAGAAACTGTATTTTCTTATACAGTTTCCTGAAAAACCCCCCAATATTTTTCACTAATCAAAGAATGTCAGATAGTTTATAATATTTTAAAACAATATTTTGTTTTTATTTTGTGTGGTGTTCATTAGAAAACCAGTCACTATCAGTAAGTACTAAAGGAAGAGCTTTCTTTTATTTTGTCTAGGTTTTTTCCTTCTCATTTCTTTTTCTGGTGGTTACTTTTTACAGGTTTAGCTTTGTCTGGTTTAATTTTTCTGTTTTATTATATTTGGTATTTTGTTTATATTTTGTATTCTTCTATATCATTCCTGTCATCTTAGCTTTTCTTGATCACTTCCCACAGTGACATTTCTGCTCCTTATCTTGTCATTCTTTCTAATCTGAAAAAGTTCACTGGGAAGACAACCCAAAGTATCTTTATCTGAAATGTAATGCAAGTGTAGGAAGCTGGGATTATAGAACTATAGTACAAAGCAAGACTGCAGTAAGAACCCCCAGACTGCTTTTATTCCTCTGTTCATTAAGAGGACTCTCTGAATGTTTTGAATCTCTTATTTCCTGGCTTTTCACGATCCAGACTGAGGAGCTGTGGATGAGATAAGCTACTAATGAACATTCTTACCAACCTCTCAGCCCTTCAAGATGGTCAAGAAACTCAAACTGTGAGTACTATGCATCCAGTTTTGGTCACCACAATGTAAAAAAGATGTCGAGACTCTAGAAAGGGTACAGAGAAGAGCAACAAAGATGATTGGGGGACTGGAGGCTAAAACATATAGGGAACGGTTGCTGGAATTGGGTATGTGTGGTTTAACGAAGAGAAGGGTGAGGGGTGACATGATAGCAGTGTTCCAATATCTCAGGGGCTGCCACAAAGAAGAGAGAGTCAAGCTATTCTCCAAAACACCTGAAAGCAGGACAAGAAGCAACGGATGGAAACTAGTCAAGGAGAGAAGCAACCTAGAACTAAGGAGAAACTTCCTGACAGTTAGAACAATTAACCAGTGGAACAACCTGCCTCCAGAGGTGGTGAATGCTCCAACACTGGAGGTTTTTAAGAAGAGACTGGACAGCCATTTGCCTGAAATGGTATAAGGTTTCCTGTCTGAGCAGGGGGTTGGACTAGATGACCTCCAAGGTCCCTTCCAACTTTATTATTATTATTATTATTATTATTATTATTATTATTATTATTATTATTATTATTATTATTATTATTATTATTATTATTATTATTATTGTTATTATTATTATTATTATTATTATTATTATTATTATTATTATTATTATTATTATTATTATTATACTACACTACCTGTATTGTAAGGTTACAGTAACAGAATTTGCAAGTCTGAAAGCATTCCTTCCCTTCCTTGTCTATACTTTCCAGGGAACTAGGGAAGGTCCCTTCCCCAAACCCCATTCCTTCAGTGGGCTGAGGTATCTCATCTGACTGCTCTTCCTCCTGTCTCCCAAGATTATTCTCAATTTGTATGTTTAAAATTAATTCCATTTGTTTCTCAATCTCTTCACAATCTGTTATCCCACACTTGAAAGAAGAGATGTTATGTAGGAAAAAAGATTGATAGCTCTCCAGATGAAATAGAAGTCCACATGGTTCAGAGGTTAAAAGCCCCATGGGAGTGGGGATCCTCAGTTTTTGACTCAGCTTTCTTTCTATATAGGTAAAGGTAAAGGTTCCCCCGCACATGCGTGCTAGTCATTTCCGACTCTAGGGGCCGGTGCTCATCTCCGTTTCAAAGCCAAAGAGCCAGCGCTTGTCCGAGGACGTCTCCGTGGTCATGTGGCTGGCATGACTAGATGCCAAAGGCGCACGGAACGCTGTTACCTTCCCACCGTAATGGTCCCTATTTTTCTACTTGCATTTTTACATGCTTTCAAACTGCTAGGTTGGCAGAAGATGGGACGAGTAACAGGTGCTCACTCTGTTACGCAGCACTCAGAATTCGACCCGCCAAACTGCCGACCATCTGATCAACAAGATCAGTGTCCTAACCCACTGAGCCACCGTGACCCTTTTGTCTTTGTATATACATGGTGTCAAATCTAAATTGCAACAAGGCAAGGGTTTCAAAGAGTGGAAAATCTCTAGGAAGAGGGTGATCTGCAAGGAATGGGGGGAAAAATCCCGGTTCAAGATGAAGTTTTTTGCAGTTGTGTGTTTGGAACAAGGGACATTGGGGAAAAAAAGCAGATGGATCAAATATTCCACCACCCTGTAGATGCTGCTGATCCCTAAATTTTACTTTCAGCAGAGAAATTAAATTCTCCAGATCTTTTGGGGCTTGGGTTGGAGGGAAGGACTAAAAAATTATGTCCAAAATAAATATACTACTAAGAAAGTGTTTCTTTCCATTATTACAGTATAGGAGAACTGTGTTCATCTGGAAAAAAAAAGAGTCGATAAAAGTTTTTAGTTATCCAGGTAGAGTTGTTTGGAAGTTGAGTCATGTCAATTAGACTTCTTTTTTGATTTGAAACATTTTGCTGCAAAACAAAAACAAAAGAAGTCCAATTGCCATGACTCAGCTTTCAGACAACTGAAAAAGAGAGCTGTACTCACAAACACGTATGCCTTTTAATAACATTGGCTAGGTGGAAAAGATTCTACTAGTCTCTTCCTGATTTATTCCTGTATCATACAACTCGAAAGAATAAGTTTATATTTTGGAAGATTTTATTTTTAAGAATTTAGAGTCTTCCCCAAGATTTCAAACAGTGTTCCCAATGTTTTGTGCTCATATGCCAATTTGAAAAGAGAGAGTTGGGGAATCAGAACAGGCTTAATGTTCTAGTCTACAAGTTTTTTTTAGTTCTGGCTGTATGGAAGCAAATCCTTACATGAAGACAGTGCAGCTGAGTGCAGGATCCCAATTCTTCCTAAGCTTATTCATCTTTAGCAGGATTCTGAAGGAGCATGGTTAGAACACTGGGCTGATGATTGGCAGGCTCACATTCAAGACCCTTTGCTGCTGTAGGATGGGGTGAGCTCCCATCACACACTCCAGCTCCTGCCAAGCCAGCAATTTGAAAGCAGGTGACCTCAAGTAAATAAATAGGTGTCTCTTTGGTGGGCATTGTCATGGGAATGCGAAAGGAGCCCCCAACTTGGTGTCCTCTGGGCAACTGTGTTGTCACCGTAAATCCTTTCACCATGGAAGTACTTTGGTGCTTCTGACATGGAAGTAGTAGTAGTGGCAGGATTCTGCTAAGAGGAGATTCATTCTTTGGGTGGTCATCCTTCTCACCATAGGAAGCAGCAATAAATTTATTAAAAAGGCAACTGAAATAAAATGACATCTTGCCCTGCTCTGCCAAACATTCAAAGCTGATAAGTGACTGGTTTTCCTGCCAGTAGATGATGCCAAGTGAGAGCATACCCACAAATCATTGTCTTGAAAGCAACCCATGTTAGATTTCAGGGGGTAGTAACTCTACCATTCTCCATGATGAGATCCATAAAAGAATGAGATAGCACTCAAGAGGGTAGGAAACATCTTTTATGACTGTCAAGAAGAAGCCAGACACATGTGGATAACAATCTTCTCTAATTTTGTGTCCTTTGTTGATATACATCACGACTTCCATTCCTCATTATTGAAATGTTTGATATATAAATTAATCATTCCCATAAAGAAGTAAAATATTTGATGGTACAATTATCAAGTGAGAGATCTGAAGCCCACTCCCACTCCCCCAAACTTGATACAATAACTTTTTCCCCTTTTAATACGCAGATCTATCTTCAAACACACATACCAGTCAATGATTTAAAAATTGGAGGCTGAATCTCCTTTTGTCGGCATGCAAACTGCATACTTTGTTGGCATTTAACAAAAATAACAACAAAGAAAAATAAAAAAAATAAAAACAAGAAGAATGAACAGGAAAGAACACAGCTTGATTTAATGATCCTGGGGTGAGTTTGTGATGCTAACACAAAAGAGGGAGAAAAACGTAACTGTAATCTTTGGCTCCACTATAAAGGCAACCAATTTGTTTGAAAGTTACAGAGAGACAATAAATAAGATGCCCTGTGAAGCCAGATTTAATTTTCAGGGAAGATTTACCCTTTAAGCCAATTAAGTGGAGATGGAAAGGGGGAAAAAACCCTGATATGCATATCAAAAGAAAATGTTAAACTTGAAATTATTTCTTCGCCTCTATTCCTCTCAAGGGAGTATTTGCATCTCTGCTGAAATTAAAGAGTAGATGTTCTGTAAGTGATCTTCTCCCCCAATCTCCACAGCCCCATTAATTATATATCATAATCACTTAGTTAAAGTCCAAGAGCCCCAGAGAGCAATGAATGCCATTTCCAGTGAGAATACCCATGTTGACTTTGCAAGCACATCAACACTGATAAAAGATTCATATTATTTTCTGTGGAGCTATTTATTTTTATCCTTCAAGTAGTAACAGTTGAGTTCATAACATTTTATTTGTATTAACAAATTAGCATATTATGGTGATTAGTGTCACTCATTGCAGAAGCCCAGGGACAAGAAAGCCAAGATTGTGTGAATCCATTTTTTATTTCAAATACCCCATATTAACATTGAGATAAAGGAAATGTGGTTGTCTGTCTGTTAAGGACATCTTCTCATCTACTTTTCCAGAAGCTCAGATGAGGTTTGTAAAGGTCTGACAAGATCTGTCAGTTGTCACTTTTACACCTGACAGAAATGCTGCTCGTAGAGTACTCACTCACACCAGGGCTGATTTTGAGAGGTTTAAATAGGGGATCAGCTTATTCCTTTCTGAGCACCTCTGGGAAACTCACAAAAAAGCAGAGGAAATACATATTTACATGACTCATAATTAATACATGGAATTTAGCACTATCAGGTGAGGGACCAGCTACTGGATTTATTCATAGAGGACTGAACTATGTTGTTGCTAGTTTATCTTCTGACTGGAAGACAACATCACTAACAATGGAGGAGGACTGTCACCTTCCTATTCCTGCTTGTCAGCTTCTGGGATGAGCTTGGGTGCCATAGATTGCTGGACTCAGTGGACTTTTGGCCTGATTTATCAGGGCTCCTTTTAAGTTCTCAAGATGTCTATAAGCAGCCAAATAATCAAATTGTCTAGGTGACATGCAGTGCCTTTTTTCTAAAAAAAAAAGGTGCCAGAACTCTCATCTTGGTGGGCGCAGGAGGCGGGGTGGGGGGTGGGGTGACAATGAGATTTTTTTAGTACAATTGCCAAATGCAATAAACTGGTTTTAGGTATATGTGTGCACTAATTATTTCAACACCAATACATTTTAACAACATATTCTATTTGTAAATGAATGCAAATGCAAATTATACAATTTCTTGTGCAAAAATAAAACAAAATAATAGATTTAAGAGCTGTTATCATTAGTTATCCTTAGATAAAAAATAATTCCATCATCCAAAACTTTGTTTTACTGTATTTAACGAACAGATATTTTGGGATTAAAAAAAAAGACTGACTACATTTGATTGTGTATCACGATGGCATTAAAACAAAATTCAAACAGTGTATGAAACGTCTGCTGGCTATATCTGTACATTTTCCTTGATAGCACTCTATTGCCTTCTTTTTAGCCTTTTTTTCAACTTCTCAGCTTAAAAAGGCAAGGCAATGGGAACTGAAAGTTACAGAGACTGTTTAAGCAGTTTACTAAGCAACCTGTTCACATTTGGTCCTTCTTACCCTCCCACTTTTAAATTAGCCTGTACGGATCGCATTTCCTTTGATTTGAGCCATCTGAAGGCCTGTCACTACGATGCATTCTGCTGCTCTGCAACCTGGCTGCCTGAGGAGAATTTGGCTCTCCAGAACACTTTCTTTCAGCTTATTTTTTGTGCAAAAAAAGGTGCTGGAACGCCATTCTGAGCATTCTATGGAAAAAAAAGCCCTGGATATATCACATATAATTGAAGATTGTAATTAGTTGCATGTGCACATTCAGCAGGTGTGATGTATTTGTGCTGGCATTTCTAGACCTCTTTCCAACCACATCCAGAAAAATTTGTAACAAACATTGGAATTCTTAAGGCCTTGTTTGGTATTTCCCAGCAATCTGTTACTGGAAGGAAAAAGCAATCCCTGCTGCGTTACTGATCCCAGAGAAGCATTTGCATGTGTGCAGGTATCCTTTCGGCTTTCGGCTTAGCCGAAACTGGTCTTCCCAGTTGCAATGTATGGCAGTGAAAGTTGGACCATAAGAAAGGCTGAGCGCAAAAGAATTGAGGCCTTTGAACTCTGGTGCTGGAGAAGACTCCTGCGAGTCCCTTGGACTGCAAGGCGATCAAACCGGTCAGTCCTAGAGGAGATCAACCCTGACTGCTCTTTAGAAGGCCAGATCCTGAAGCTAAAACTCAAATACATTGGCCACCTAATGAGGAGGAAGGACTCACTGGAGAAGAGCCTAATGCTGGGAAAGATTGAGGGCAATAGAAGAAGGGGACGACAGAGAATGAGGTGGCTGGATGGAGTCACTGAAGCAGTAGGCGTGAGCTTAAATGGACTCCAGAAGATGGTAGAGGACAGGAAAGCCTGGAGGAACATTGTCCATAGGGTCGCGATGGGTCGGACACGACTTCGCAACTAACAACAACAAGGTATCCTTAGGGTGAAATAGTTATGGATGAGAAATATTGGTTGCAAAGTTGGCATTTCTGGATGTAACACAGATATTTTGGACTTATTTTTGTTTCTTTGCATGTTTGATATTTTTAAAAAGGCATATGCTACTGACTACGCTTATGCAGATATGTAACATCTTTTGCCAGGATACATGACCACTGCTTTTCCAGAATATGAAAAGTGAAAGATTGTGACTAAACAAAATTTTAATGTACAGATAATACCACCAGAAATTATTTTAGCCTTTTTAATAAATGTTGTTATTGATGTTAAGCTCACCATGGAAAACATCATATATTGTTATGTATATACTAGATTAATTATTTAAAGACTGAAGTGCAACATAACTAGATTCTAAATAATCTATTTTTCAAAACACACAACAGTCCAAACAGTAAAAGTAAAGTCCAAATTAAGAATATTTCATTCTTAAGAATTGTTTAATTTAAAGTGGTTTAGTTGTAATAGATGGTTAGATTCAAAATAGTTTTCAAGAGTATGTACAAAAGATACTATTTTTTTTCTAGCATCAGCTAAATTAGACATATTACATTGAGAAAAAGGTTTCTCATTTCTTGTTACCTTTACTGATTTCATTGCAGAGATGTTAACATAGGAAACAGATTATTTTGTTATCTAATTTTACCTTCCAAAAGACAGAAGTAGATGAAAAATGTGAGGCTCTTTCCTGTTGGCTTTTTTAAAAATTAGCTCTTTTAGATTCTAAAAGTTTAGTTCCTAAAGAAGTAACCTGTAAATAATTTTAATGTCCTCCTCTAGTGCAGGCTCTTTTATGACTCAAGGACTTCAACTCCCAGAATTCCTGAGCCAGCCTGGCTCAGCTTGGAAACCTCTCCCTTTCCCCTCAGCATGGCTGGCTTAGGATTTCTGGGAGTTGAAGTTCACAAGTCATAAAAAAGGGCCAAGATTGCCTAGCCCTGCAATAGGCTTTCAGAGGGACCTCTTTTTTTGCAAAAAAAATGGTGTCGGAACGCCATTCTGAGCATTCTATGAGAAAAAAAGCCCTGGTAACATGACAACTGATCACACAGACCAGCAGCAGTTCTCTAGAAAGTTTGCATAGACCAGACATGTCAAACACAAGGCTCGCGGGCTGGATCTGGCCTGCAAAGTGGTTTCATGTGGCCCGCAAAGCCATCCTGGAAACAGTGAGGGAACATCCCCCGCTGCCTTTGCCCTGGCCCAGGCCAGCTGGGAGACAATGTACAATTTCATGGTGGCCATCTATACTGAAACACATTCAGTCTTAACTCCACAAAGCCCTCTGGTACAGCGAGGGAGCGGCCCCTGCCATCTCGGCTCTGCCCCCTGGGTGCACACTGGAAAGGTACCACCCTTTGTGAGGAATGAAGAAATGCACCATCGCCTGGAAGTGGCCAGCACATGGCCCTGCCTACTTCAGGTAGGCTGGGGGCTGGGGCAGCATTGCGCTTCTCTTCAGATTCGTGCTGCCCAGCTCAGCCTCTCAGCACTGTGAGGAGAGCGCCCTGCTGCATGCCAAAACCAGGCAGGCTGGGGGCTGGGCAGTGTTGCACTTCTCTTCAGATTTGTGCTACCCAGCTGAGCCTCTTGGTGCTATGAGGAGAGCACCCTGCTGCATGCAAAAACCAGGCAGGCTGGGGGCTGGGCGGCATTGCACTTTGCGCTGCCTGACTCAGCCTCTCGGTGCTGTGAGGAGAGCTCCCTGCTGCCTGCCAAAATTAGGCAGGCTGGGGGCTGGGCAGCATCATGCTTCTCTTCAGATTTGTGCCGCCTGGCTCAGCATCTCAGTGCTGTGAGGAAAGCACCCCGTTGCATGCTGAAACTGGGCAGGCTGGGGGCTGGGTGGCATTGCGCAGGTAACATCGACTCTCATACTGCTCATGGTGTCCCCTCTAGCAGAGCCCACCAAGCCAGATATGTGAAGTAGGCGAGGGCCATGTGCTGGCCACTTCCAGGTGATGGTGCATTTCTTCTTTCCTCACGAAGGATGACACCTCCCTAGCTGCATTTCTTGCCTGTTTTTCTCCCTCCCTCATCTCAAATATTTTCCCACCACTCTGTTCAAAGGAAGGAAGGAAGGAAGGAAGGAAGGAAGGAAGGAAGGAAGGAAGGAAGGAAGGAAGGAAGGAAGGAAGTCCTGCCTTAGTCCTGCCCTACTGCCCTTTCACCATCCCCTTGGCCTATCTCCCATCCTGTTGCTAAGGAAGCTTTGAATACAAAGCCAGGTCTCCTCACATGGAGAGGGAGTGGGCTTTCCTCTGACTTTGCCCTCATACCCATCTTGAGCAACCTGGCTAAGGAGAGGAAGCACAGCATCAGCAGCCTTAAGGAGGAGGTAAGTGCAGCTGGGCACCCCCATGGGGACATTGGGCTGGGCTTAATGCTGCAGGTGCTTGAGCGCTGGGCTGAGTGTTTGACCTCTGCTGCCCAGGGCTCTGGGCACCCCGTGCCACCCTCCAGCCCCCCTGCATGGTCTGAGAGGAACAGTGAGGCTCCTCCAGTGGACCATGCCTTGGCACTTGCTCCAGTCCCACCCCCTTCTGCCAGAGACCCTGAGATCTGTCCCACTCCTGTCGAGGCCCCCATAGGCATCCTTGACGCGAACGATGTACAGCTGACCATGCCAACCCAGTAGGCTACACACACTCCAGCCACATTCACCCAGTAGGCTGTGCCCACCCTGACCACACCCACCTGCCCCCCCCAAGGGCAACCACAATGCTGATGCGGCCCTCAATGAAATTGAATTTGACACCCCTGGCATACACCAATCAAAAAGATGAGTCACCAAAGTCAGAGCCTTGGTGGAGCAGTGGGCTAATGCCTCCTTAAGTAACACCAGCTGCCTGCAATTAGTGCAGGTTCGCATCCCACCAGGCTCAAGGTTGACTCAGCCTTCCATCCTTCCGAGGTAGGTAAAATGAGGACCCAGATTGTTGGGGGCAATAAGCTGACTTTGTAATAATGCCGCTTGGGGTTTGTGTGAAAGCCCTAATAAGCAGGCATATACATAGAATGAAGGCTACTGCTAAGTTTGTAAGCCGCCCTGAGTCTTCGGAGAAGGGCGGGATATAAATGGAATTAAAATAAAATAAAATAAAATAAATCATATTACCATGTAACTATAACACTGAAAGAGATGAGTAGAACAGGGGTCTTTAAACTTGGCCCTTTTATGACTTGTGGATTTCAACTCCCAGAATTCCTCAGCCAGTATGCCACAAGTCCACAAGTCATAAAAGGGCCAAATTTGAAGACCCCTGATATAGAATAACCATAAAAAGAATCATGTGGGTTTGAAATAAATCTTTATCCTGAAAATCTGTAAAGCACTAGCATTCCTACTTGGGCAATTTATTCAAAGACTTTCTCCAAACCCTACATTATTTGTACATGTTTGTTTATGTGATCGATGTCCTAATTTTCCAATCGTATACACTTGACCGATGATTGGTACACTCCTTCTATCTGGGATGGTCATCCTCTTCCACCGAGTGCACAGCTTCAGGAGGGATGCACATGGAGTAGTGAGGGAGGAAGGGGACACCAGCCAAGCCAGCCAGATCAGCCGAATCAACTATGGCGATCAATAGGGTGACAGATGTCACAGCTAGATCACCCTCACATCCTAATTTTCTAATCAACAGTGTCTAAAATAGCTAATAAAACATCAGCAATGATGCAATTAAAATACTTTTGGAAGAACTAAAACATATTCCTATACAGAGGTTGAGATACCAGTCATTTGACCCTGCACTGACCAGAAGTAAACCCAATGAGATCTAATTAATTTATTAATTAAACTCTTACATTAAAAATAACATCATTATAAAAGTAACAAAAAGATCCAGCATCACTCTCCTACCATAACTTAAGCCACCAAAATCTATTCATAAAATAAAGATTTACCTAAAAAAGTAATTTATGGTTTGCCTCTTCATAGAAGAATAAAAGAGGACAACCTTCCCTAGAAGAAGGAATCTACTGCAATATAGTTCCCTTAAAGCTAGTTATAACAAACAGTCCAAAAGAATACCACAATAGTATGAAAAATAACTAGGAGATCTAAGAGAAATAGCAGGTCTTCCTTCTTCCTGCAAACAGAACAAAGCAATCTCATATCAGAGCTAAATTTCCAACTTGAAATAATTCTTGGTAATGAATAAATGAGAAGCAAATAGAGCAGCAAGGCCTCCATTTTACCTTGAACGCCCTTAGATACACACCATCTGAGACTATGCTTGCTGCTCAGATCTCAAAGGTCCAGTGTTGTTTTTTTTTGTAAAAGGAAAAGGTGCCGGAACTCACACATGTCATACAACCCGCCTTGCATACCCTACAAGGTTCCATCCAAAAAAGGTGCTGGAACTCCGTTCTGAGCGTTCTATGAGAAAAAAAGCCCTGCAAAGGTCAATGGATAATTTCTTTAACAGAGGACTTATATTTGTCTCCTTTGAGAGTTGGCAATGGAGCAAGACTTTCCATGCCCAGAGAGACACCGAGCTTGTGTACCTTCCTAAAATATCTGGTCTGTATTCTCTGGATTGATTTAATTAAACAGGATAAAGCTAATATTAATATTTATGGAATGTTTATAGAGTAAAGAAAATAAAGAGAAAGGTGTTATTTTATTTCTTCTGATGTCTCAGAAGTCTTATGATGCTTTCCCCCCGCCCTTCTAATAATGTTTAATAATACAAAATTTCCTTAAATAATTACATTGAGAATTTTCTTGGCTCATTTCTGAGGGGGAAATGTTCAGCATCATGATTTCATGAATGCAGGTGTCATTAGTAACTGGGGCCAGGAAAGAGAAAAAAGATTTCCATAGCTCAGCATTAGTGTTCTTGGCATACTGAAAGTGTCTGATTCAATCAGGTGTATACCCAGTCAAGATGAAAATCAAGTCAATGAAAAAATCATTTAGAAAGGCCAGCTGGATGAGACCAACATCATTTAACATTCTGTGTTGCCCAGGTGCCAAAATTTAGACTCTGCAAAGTGCTGCCACATAAATTCGACAGAATGAAAAGCAGGTGTCTTTCAAAATGCTAACTGGTATACTTTAATCTCAGTCACCCCATCAATATAATCAGTAGTAAAGAGTAAAGAGGGACGCGGTGGCTCAGTGGGTTAGGACGCTGAGCTTGTCGATCAGAAGGTCGGCAGTTTGGCGGGTCAAATCCCGAGTGCCGCATAGCAGAGTGAGCACCTGTTACTCGTCCCAGCTTCTGCCAACCTAGCAGTTCGAAAGCACGTAAAAAATGCAAGTAGAAAAATAGGGACCACTACGGTGGGAAGGTAACAGCGTTCCGTGCGCCTTTGGCATCTAGTCATGCCGGCCACATGACCACGGAGACATCCTCGGACAAGCGCTGGCTCTTCGGCTTTGAAACGGAGATGAGCACCGGCCCCTAGAGTCGGAAACGACTAGCACGCATGTGCGGGGGAACCTTTACCTTTACCTTAAAGATACTAGGCATTGTAGTTGTACAACATATAGAAAAGTATAGGTTTCCAGTTCCTGCAATATATTGTATTAGCACTCAGATAAACCAGTGGCCTGTCCAAACAAGTTCCTGGTTAGTGATATGGAATTCTTACAGTCTAAAACTAAATTACCTTTCTCCCTTCTAACCCTAATGTTATGCAACACAGAGTATTCCAGGGATATTGTTGTTAAATTAACTCTCCCTCTCTTACCCAGGTCACTTCAATTCATACCAAATCAGTACTTTCATCCAAAAATGAGTCTTGGATAATGTGTTTACAACCAACTGATTTGGTTGCATTAAAAGGCAGGACCATTAGATTGCAGTGTCCACCATCATGGTCACCTAAACTTTCTTGAATAGACTAAATCCTGAAGGGAAGAGAGGTTAGCCTTTTCTCTGCACAATAGTCAGATTCAATAAACATCTTCAGAAGTTTTTCCAGCTACTGGACACTGTAAAGGAGGCATCAGAAGCAACATTAAATGCTTTAACAAAATATCCTGTGTGTACAGTACGACTTTGCAGGGCAACATACAAAATACAACAAAAATCACATCTTTGAGTTTTTTCTAGCAGAATGAGTTTTGAATTCAGGCTTCCATCAAAATAAAAGATGTTTCACCAATTTTTAGAAAACCTGGCAGCTAAATGCAACCTAATATTACCTCCCCTCCCGACATCATTAGCAGGATGATTGTACAAGAACTGTCTTCCCCTTCTAATCACCCCTTAGTATTTCCTGGAAGACTCAGTACACCAGGGGTGATAATGATAAGCTGTGATGTCAGCTGTTGGATGGTGATGACATCAATGGATTAATCATAAGTTATGCTGAATAAAAGGGGTAACATGAGCTATTTATGCACAGGTGAACATATCCCCATAACTGGCAATGGTGAGCAAAAATAATTAAGCAAGCAATATAAAATTTAAACTCAAGCTAGTTTAATATACAGGAGGGACTAATGAGAAAAATATTGAGTTGATTTAGAATGATCTACCAGTAGCATGGTAATAGCTGAACATATAAGTCCTCAAAGAACATATAATTGCATATGATTATATGTTATATGATTATATACGTTTTTGGTGTACCTTTCATCCTACTTTTATGACAAGGTGAGATAACATGCTTTAGAGTGGGCACACATGTGGTATTGGTATCTATCTTTCAAAAGGATATTTTCTTGGAATTAAGGAATTAAGCACTGTACAAATCTAGGAAAAGATCTACTGTAGCTTCTTTAAGCTGATGCTCCGGTGCTTGCTTCAAAGCACCTTTTTTGACTTGAAGTGCAACATATTTCTAATTTTAATGCATAATTGTTTCTTGGCCTTTGGCTAAAAGCAACCATAGTATCATCCTAAATGTATTATGACTCAGGAATGTCATCATACTTGCAAAGAGGTACAAAATCCAAAGTGCAACTTTGTCCCAATGATGCACATTAGTCTAAGAAATAGTATAAGAGGTACGTATCAGGACAGTGCAGATTGAATCCCTCAAATATTCTTGCTTACAGAAGATTGTTGCTGCAATTGTTAAGACATTCATTTGCTTCCAGCTCTTTGGAACCCAGTGGATATCATTTTGCCAGGATTGTTTGGCAATAATTACATCTTGGAGTTATTGTAAACTCATGCTTCTATCGTAGTCGTAGTATCTAGCCCTCTAGTCTTTTATCAGCCTGGTGTTTTTTTCCAATTTGCTTGACTATTTTTTAAACCCTCAGGGTCTTCTCCAATGATTCTTGCCCTTGCACTTAAAGTAACTGCACTTTTCAAAGAATCTTGTTCTAGTTTAGTGATTGTTTCTTAGTATATATCATTGGTATGGAGTTGGTTTTTTTTCTGTACAGTTGTGTATATTTCTGCAATCTCTTCTTTGTATCTTTTTTCTCCAATAGATTTTTTGTTTTATCTTTTACCTTGACTATCTCTGAACAAATGTACCAATTGAAACTATATGTCCATTTTATCCAAAGTCGTTGGGCTGTTAGGTTGTCAGATGGTCTATCACTTCTTCAATCTTTCTTCAGTTGATCCAACAATGGACCTATAGATTCCCACCTCTTCTGCTGATGCACCTCCAGTCCACTCTCACATTGCTTAATGGGCAGGCTTTTGGTTTCTGCCATAACTGGGTGAAGTATGCTTCCTTTACCTACCTCCCCTTCCTATGGTACTGTAAAACCTGCCCTTCTCTTAAACACAAACAAACAACTACATGTTGTAAAGTAGGCAAAGAAGTACCATATTTCAGTGAATGCTAATTTTTCACTTGTATGAACTTGAATCATCAGTTCTTTGTAGCCACAGGATTTCTATGGACCTTAATGTGTTTGCTTTGCTTTAATCATTGTAGCATCCAAGCAACAATACAACAATAAAATATGGGGATGGGGTAGAGGGTGGAAGGGTTACATGAGAGAGCATGGCAGGGGAATGAAGGCAGCCACATGTACAGGCTAGTGGGAAAGTAAAGGAAAAGAATGGAGAATCCCATAGATGGAACAATCTTCCAAAAGGAAAAGTCAGGCACTAGTAGAGATTTGCTATGCAGGAACCAGCCAACAAGTCTTACCTTGCTGCATGGATGGGAATAACAATAAGCAGAGGAATGTCCAGTCAGAATCTGCAGTGACTGCAGTCCAGATTAAGTTCCAGTCTAGAACTTTGGCCCTGTTGCCAAATTACTCCCATCCAGATTGGAATTTTAACATAGCTTCAAGAACAAAAGGAAGCATGTAACAAATAAATAGCTTAGGCTCCCGTGCAGTGCAGAATTTCCCTAGACGAGACTGAAATCAGATCAGCCTTATTCATTAGAGGAGGCAAATCTTTTCTTTATATATGAAAGCAAATGGATTTGCAGACAAAACACAACAAACCTTTTGAGCCTGTTCATAAAATCAATTATTAGGGAATTTCACTTCCTGGTTTAATTACTTTATTGGATGATATTCACTAATTGTTTTTAGAAAACTGCCAGAAAGGTCAGAGAAAACAACAGCAACAAAGGGCTTAATAGTAACTTCTTCTAAAGACTTGTAAAGCTAGAATAGACTTAAACTGCTTTCAGAAATAAACACAGCAGGAATCAGCCCATGGAGATTTTTTTTAAAAAAAAAAGTGTTTTCCCACTTTCAACCCGAACTATGGAATTGAAAATATAGTCTTAAAACTTAAAAAATGTAGACCTTTTGTAGTATTTGTTTATCTATTTTCCACCTTTATTATTTTTATCAATAACTCAAAACTTGTGAATATATCAGTATATACTGTACATGTAGCTTTCATGGGGACATTGTGCATTTTGCCATTACCTTTTTTCTGTATTTTGGGTTCCAAGCCCAATTCAAAATTGTGTGCTTCCTTTTAGCCTCCAAATAAAGTATAAACTACATAAACCTAACTTTCAACAGCATTTTAGATCATCCAAGATGATTAGGTGCTACTTATTTTTAACTCAATCCTTCAGATGTACTTCCAAAATCTTGGTTGTGGACCTCAACTGTTCAACATCGTTTCAAAATAGTACATATTGAGTTGTTTCATAACCATTATTCAGGAAAAAGATGGGCCAATGATCTAGAACCATATGTGACCTAAACCCTATTTCTATAATCCCTAAAAACAGACCTAAAATTTACCAATGGTGTAAGTTTCAACATACAAAAGGAAAAATCTATCATCCTTTCACTGAAAATGTTATTTTATAAAAGCGATCAATACTATTTTAAGAAATCCAAAGCATCATGAAAAAGCCACCCCCCTATCTACATATTAAGTCACAATATGTGGCTTTGACTCTTTCAGCTTTTGGCCACCAAAAGTGATTTGGACCTCAGCAGTTAAACATTGGCCTCACTCTAATATATACTTTTATCTTGTAATCCCACTACAGCATATTTTTGAGGAACTTGAAAAAACCAAGCAAAGTTTTCCTACAACCTGATTGGGATTATCAAATTTTCTGGCAGCAATCTTTCCCCATCCCAAAGCAATTTAGTTCTTCTCAGAAACTGATAGTTGTCAACCTCTACTTAAGTTTGCTACCTTATAAATTGTATGGTGAAACTGAAGGAATATTTCAATCCAAGATGGAACAGATTGCTACAGATTGGATAAGAGGAAGTATTGAAGATATACATAAAAGTATACCATTCAACTATAGAATAACAGAGTAACAAAGATGGAACGGACCCTGGAGATCTTCTAGTCCAGGGGTCTTCAAACTTGGCCCTTTTATGACTTGTGGACTTCAGCTCCCAGAATTCCTCAGCCAGGCACGCTGTTCTAGTCCAACTCCCTGCTCACACAGGAAACTCTATACCATTTCAAACAAATGGTTGTCCAATCTCTTTTTAAAAACTTCCAGTGTTGGAACATTCACAATGTCTGGAGGCAAGTTGTTCCACTGATTAATTGTTCTAACTGTTGGGAAATTTCTCCTTAGTTTTAGGTTGCTATTCTCCTTGATTAGTTGCTTCTTGACCTACAGTTTGATTATTTTATTTATTACCATATTGCAATTATTTATTTACAATGCAATCCAGAAAGGATTGTGAGCAGTTTACAATAGAATACAAATATTAAAATATGTGGTTGATGTGGCTGATGTGGTTCCTATCTTCAAGAAAGGGAAAAAAAACCGGATCCAGGAAACTGCAGACCAATCAGTCTAACATCAATACCTGGGAAGATCCTGGAAAAGATAATCAAAAAACAGATCTGCGAACAACTAGAAGCAAACAAAATTATAACTAGTAGCCAGCATGGCTTTTTTTTTTTTTAATTGAAAAGTTTTAACATACAGTTTATCTTTAACAGTCCCCCCTCCCCCTCCCCTCTCCCTCCCTCCCTATCCCTCCCCCCCTCCCCCCCCCCCGACTTCCCAGAGCTAAATACAAGGTATAGAAAAAAAAAACCAATCATAAGCAACCATATACTAACAACCATAAACTCTAAAATCCATCACTCTCTAGCTTATACAGGACAATACAAATCTTAATAATATCAAATATATATAGAAAAGAAAAAAGAAAGGAAAAAAAGGAAATAAAAAAAGAAAAAACGAAGGAAGACTTATTCAAATGCTACATAAAACTTCTTAACCCTATATTTGTTCTGAATGTACTCAACCCATTTTCTCCATTCCATAATATAACGTTCTTGCGAGTGATCTTTCAAGTAAGCCGAAATCTTTGCCATCTCTGCCAGGTCGGAAACCTTTAAAGTCCATTCTTCTATAGTCGGCAGTTCCTCTTTCTTCCAATACTGGCCTATTAAAAGTCTTGCTGCCGTGATTAAATTCAACATCAACTTAGTGTCCACAACCGTAGCATCTGTAATTATTCCCAACAAGAAGAGTTGCGGACAAAACTTTATCCTTTGCTTGAAAATCTTCTGCATATTCCACCAAATTTTTATCCAAAAAGCCTTAACCTTTTTACAAGTCCACCATACATGAAAATATGTTGCATCTTCATCACCACACCTCCAACATTTTGGTTGATAATTCGGATACATACTTGCCAGCTTTTTAGGATCTAAATGCCATCTATAAAACATTTTATAAAAGTTCTCTCTTAGATTTTGAGCTTGTGTAAATTTTACATTCCTCACCCAAATCTTTTCCCACATGTCCATTGTAATAACTTCTTGAATATTTTGGGCCCATTTTATCATACAATCCTTAACAAGTTCTGTTTCTGAGTCAATCTCTATCAATGCAAGATATATCCGTTTAATATGTGCTGGACCCTGATTTCTGATTTGCTTTATCAGATTTTCATCAGTCATTGTAAAACCATTTTTCTGATCTTCTTTCCACCTGGCCCGTAGCTGGGTATATTGAAACCAATTCTGAACAATCTTCTCATCTCACAAGAGACTATATGGTTTCAAACACCAGACATTTCTTTCCAAGTTTAGAATCTCCTTGTACGTAGTCACATCATGTTTGAAACCAGCATGTATATTTTCTATTGCGTGTTTTGGAATTGCCCACAATGGTATCTTGCAGTCTAGCTTATGTCTGTACTTCTTCCAAACTCTCAGCAATGCCTGTCTTAGAATATGCACTCTAAACACATTATCTACCTTCTTATCATACAACAAATATGCATGCCAACCAAACAACAAGTCGTGGCCCTCAAGATTTAATAATCTGTCTTGTGTCAAATTAATCCAATCACTTATACCTGCTAGCGCAGCAGCTTCATAATATAATTTAAGATTAGGCATTTTAAGACCACCTCTTTCACGAGTATCCTGCATAATCTTAAGTTTGACTCGTGGTCTTTTCCCTGCCCAAACAAATTTGTTGATACCTCTCTGCCATTCCTCCAGGTTAGAATCTTTCTTAAGAATCGGTATCATTTGAAATAAAAACAAAAATTTAGGCAGGACATTCATTTTCACTGCTGCAATTCTTCCCAGTAAAGACAATTGCAATTTTTCCCAACTCTCCATTTCTTTTTGAATTTTTCCCCATAATTTTTCATAATTATTTTTATATAATTTTGTATTAGAGGGCGACAAAAGCACCCCCAAATATTTGATCCTTTTGACAATCTCGAATCCAGTTAACCCTTCTAGAAGGGTCTTTTGCGATGCTGTCATGTTTTTGGCCAAGATTTTAGTTTTTTGTACATTAACTTTAAATCCAGAAACCTTCCCATATTGCATTATTATCTCCATCAGGTCCACAACAGAGCTCTCCGGCTGGGTCACTGTAACAACCAGATCATCTGCAAATGCTCTCAATCTATAATCCTGATCTCTAATCCGTATACCCTTAATTCTTTCCGAATTTCGTATTTTTACCAATAATATCTCCAATGTTAACACAAATAATAAAGGCGATAGCGGGCACCCTTGCCTTGTACCCTTCTCAATACTACATACTTCTGACAAACTATTGTTAACTATTATTTGAGCTGTTTGTTTTTGATATAATGCCCTGATTGGTTGCAAAAATATATCCCCAAAGTTCTAGCCCATTAACATTCCAAGTTAGGAATTTAGTCGCCATTCTTGTCGCCCCGAAGCTTCTGGAGCACCTCTCCAATGGCCCTGTCTTCTTTGGGCCGCGCTCCTCCCACTGCCTCGCTGTAAGTACGCTTTGAAAGTTCCATAAACTTCTGCTGGTCTTGTTCTTTTATTTGTTTTGCTCTTTTTAAAGCAGCACGCGTCACCCTTAGCTCTCCAGCATCAGCCAACAAAGTTGTAAATTGATCCCTTCCAGTACCATCCTCCTCTGTCTGGCCATCTTCAGCCTCATGAGATTTTTCTTCACCAGATCCCTTTGCCGCTTCCAAAAGTGATAGTGGGGTTGCTTTTAAAACATTGTTGTAGAAATCACGCGCCTGTGCCACAGTAACCAGACGGTATCTTTTACCTTCATACATCGCCACCAGCCCAACTGGAATCTCCCATCTGAACCTTATATCACGTTGCTTAAGTTCCTGCACCATAAATGCAAAGTCCTTTCTTCTCCTTAAAATATTTGGAGGGATTTCCTTTAGGACCAAAACTTCTTGGTCAGCAACCACTACTTTAGTGTCGTAGGCAGCTTGAATAACTTCATCTCTGATTTCTCTCTTTGTAAAGTAAACCACCACATCTCTAGGTAACTTCCTCTGTCTGGCAATCCATGAGTTAACACGAAAAACTTTATCCATACATCCCTTTATTTCAGATGCTGGCTGACCCAATACTGCTTCCAGGGCTTCAGAAATCAGCTGCTTTAAATCTTCTTTAATATTTTCTTTTAAGCCTCTGATTCTAACAGCATACTGCATCTGGTGAAACTGAACAAGGCTTAACTCTCTGTCCATTTTGTCTCGTAAGTCTTCATTCTCCAATACCTTTACTTCTAGTACAGCATTTTTTTGAGTCAAATCTTCCACTTTTTCTTCCAGACCTTGCACACATTCAGCCACACTTTCCACTGTAGACAAAATGTCTACCCTCATCGCACTAAATTTCTCTTCCATCCTCTCTTCTATTCTCTCCTCCATTTTTGCCAATTTATCACCCAATGTTACTAAAATTACCTGGGCATGTTTTTCAAGGGCATCTTGTAAATCCTTCGATGTCAATGCAGCAGGAGGAAGCAAGGTTTGCAACGATGTCTGTTGCACCGGAGAAGTTCCAGCACTCCGAAGAGTTTTTGAGGGAGGTTTAGCCGCCATCTTTTACTTTCACTTATGACGCACTTTCACTTTAAGTTTAAAAAGTCCATTAAGCTCGAGAGTAAAAATAAAGATCCTCTTCACCTTTTCCTCTTGTACCGCTCTGCCTGCTCCTTTTATTCCAGAGTCTTTCCTTTTGGCAGGGGTGGTCGTAAACGCCTGGCTCTGCTCCAAGAAATCCGGAGCAGAGACGCTGACCAGCTGGGAGCAACCCAGGCTACGGGGGAGTTCGATCCTTCAGCCGCCCAAGCTTTAAACTCAGGCGGCCCCGGAGAACTCGACCCCTACCTGGGGCCTCACCCCCTCCTCTTCTCCCGAGGAGGGGGCTTCAAATTCACCCGAACAGCTGATCGGCGCTGTTTCGGGTGAAATCTACACAGCTGAGCCGCGGGCAGCCCGAAAAGGCTGTCTCCGGCGCTCCGCCGCCACCGGAAGTCCCAGCATGGCTTTGTTAAAAACAGATCATGCCAAACCAATCTTAATTCATTCTTTCATAAAGTGACTAAATTAGTAGACCAGCAAAATACTGTGGACATAATATATTTAGACTTAAGCAAAGCATTTGACAAAGTAGACCACAACCTACTTCTTGGTAAGCTAGCTAGAAAGAGGCAGAATAGACAAAATCACCACCTGATGGATTTGTAGCTGGCTGACAAACTGTACTCAACAAGTAGTCCTCAATGGTCCTACATCCACATGAAAGTAAGCAATAGGGTACAACAAGGCTCTGTCTTAGGCCCAGTACACTTCAATATCTTCATAAATGACTTAGATGAGGGAATAGAAGGGGAACTCATCAAATTTGCAGATGACACTAAACTGGCAGGAATAGCCAATACCCCAGAAGACAAGGTCAGGATCCAAAAAGATCTCGTCAAATTTGAACAATGAACTTTAATGTGGAGAAAAGCAAAATTTTACATTTAGGCAGGAAAAAAAATCAAAGGTATAAACACACTTTTGATTTATGTGTATGAGTTTATAGTTTTGAGACCTTGCATTATGCCTTCTACTATAAGTCCCTGAAATCTGTGAGCATCTTAGAGCAAGCCACATCCAAAAATTCCTAGAAAGTCAGCATTCAGAAAATTATACTATCAATACACAGAAATAAACCTTGTATAGTTCTAATGAATAAGCTAAAGGGAAGTTATTCACTTATTTCTCCTTAATTATACAATGTAGTAAAAATTATACAATGTAGTAAAAATACAGTGTAGTAAAAATTCAGAAATAATTCATTATTAGTGCATCCAATATAATGCCTAGTAGTTTTATTAAAATTAGTGAGGTTAATGGGCAATATTTAACAGAGTGAGGGAGATACTCTTGTAATAACAATGCAAATAAAACTAATGCCTGGGATATGAAAGGTGATATCCCATTTATTCACAATTCAGCTATGTGTGTGTTTATTAGTTCTACTGTATGTATATGGGTGTGTTAGAACACTCACAAAATTATATATTCTGTATTTCTAGCATGCATACTCAATGTTATTCCCATAATAATCCTGAATAGTAGATTAATAGCTCAGTGAGCTTCTGTTGGTGAGTGTAACCAAAGCACGCCAACTCTCAACCTTTATAAATGATGGTATTCAAGAGACTGTAAACATATTGCAAGTTTGAGCAAAATACATGTTTTCAGTGGCTTTCAGAATCTTTGAAATAGATGCATCTATTTAAATCATTCTTTTTACTTTATTGCTAATTCAAATTCATTCTCCAGCTCATATTTTACTCCATGATGGCTTTTGTTCAGGATTTGAGGAATGGATTCATTTTGATGTGTGATATATTTCACACATTTTTATTGAAGATTATCATTGTGGCTACCTCGGCTGAGCTAATTAATACAATGTCATTGATATGTTTATAAAAATTAATGTAGCAATCTTAAACAACCAACTGTGCCAGGGAAACAATCATCTTGCAAGGTGCTGTTACATTTTGGCTGTTTCTGTTGATTCTGTAACTGTTTACAATCAAGAGATCTATGTATGGATCTTCAATTTGATAGGAAACATTTATTACTAAACCAAACACTTTGCATTCACTACTTATGATATAAAGTCAACCCACTTTGCATCTAATTAAGAGATCTGTGTTCTATAAAATGCGTGGGTTATCCTGTTGTGTGTGCCTATGGGTGGCTGACTGAATGCAGATTATCTATGACTAAATTCTCCGAGCCTCTAATTAAGGGGTGAGGGGAAGCTCAGCCAATATGTCGTTAATGCTGTCATGCAGTGTGCAGAGCATGAATTATGGAGCAGTGGCTAGTTCAGATGAATTTTAAAATAATTATCTCTAGTGCAGCAAAACAGTATTTCACGGAAAGTACTTAAAAGTGCTGCACAAAGACAGCACCATCTACTGGCCGTTAGGACAGTTCTGCTAAACTGAAAACGCTCCTCAAATGTCCCCAGCAATATGCAGGCTTAATAAAATGACAGCAGAGAGTTGGCAAAGTGCTATAGGAAGGCACAAAGAGCTTATTCCTATTCTGAGTTGCAGGAAAACACCTACAACAGTGAGATTCCATGACCCCCATGAGCACAAGAGGCAGGAGATAGATAGATAGATAGATAGATAGATAGATAGATAGATAGATAGATAGATAGATAGATAGATAGATAGATAGATAGATAGATAGGAGAGAGGGAGGGAGAGGGAGAGGGAGAGGGAGAGGGAGAGGGAGAGGGAGAGGGAGAGGGAGAGGGAGAGGGAGAGGGAGAGAGAGAGAGAGAGAGAGAGAGAGAGAGAGAGAGAGAGAGAGAGAGAGAGAGAGAGAGAGAGAGAGAGAGAGAGCATGTCTTACTGTAGGACCATTGTCAGAATACAGAAGATGTCTGGTTGAAGAAGTTCCAGGAGCAAGAGACAGGACCGCCTCTGGCCATGACAAGCCGTTAACTGCCCATCTAAAGAAATAATATTAAATTAGATGGATAAAAACTGTAGGACATTAATGTCCCCAGTGTGATTTCCTGCACTGAACTTTCGCACAATGATTGAAGGGGCCTCGCCTTCCCTTAAATCATTTCTATGGGAAGAATAGATGGATTGGTATATTAGTTCCATCTATGTTCATTTTTCAGTCAGTTACTTTTGGCACCCATCAGTGATTTTTACAAGAAAACCTCAGCAGAAAATAATGGGAACTTAAATATCTACTGAAATACTATTCTGGCATACCACATATATTGTATAGATACACCATTATGCATACCATAATGTTCCTTTTGAGGTATATAGACATAGATGGTATAAGTATAGGTTGGACATAAGAACTGCATTTCAATAACACTACAAAAATGCAAAATCCCTAAAATTGGTAAATCCCAATAAACATAATAATTTGATATATATATATATATATATATAAACTTTAAGGTCTGAGTAGCTCTGATACTTCCAGTTTATCTTATACTTCAGCCTATCAAGTGTGACCAGAAAGAGAAGGCATTATAAAGGTTCCTCCTTTGGAGTGTCACAAAGGTGTTTTTCCAAAAGGCAACTGGAATTTATTTTTTTCCTTGAAAATATTTTGCTTCTCGTCCAAGAACTTTCTTCCATTCTTAAGATTTGAAGAAGAACTGAATTCTGAAGAACTGAAGAAGTGTCTTGGATGAGAAGCAAACCATTTTCAAGGAAAAAACCAAGAAAGTCCAGTTGCCTTTTGGAAAAGCACCTTTAGAACAACCATGACCTGGATGTTTGAGAATCTCCATAATAGGATAGGATAGGATAGGATAGGATAGGATAGGATAGGATAGGATAGGATAGGATAGGATAGGATAGGATAGGACAGGACAGGACAGAATAGAATAGAATAGGAACTGGAATGGACCTTGGAGGTCTTCTAGTCCAGCCCTCTGCTCAAGTTGGAGAACCTATACCAGGGGTCTTCAAATTTGGCCCTTTTATGACTTGTGGACTTCAACTTCCAGAATTCCTCAGCCAGTTTTGAAGACCCCTGACCTACACCATCTTAGACAAGTGATTCTCTAGCCTCTTCTTAAAAATCTGCAGTGATGGAGCACCCACGATTTCAGGAGGCAAGCTGTTCCACTGGTTAATTGTCCTCACTGTTAAGAAGTTTCTCCTTAATTCCAGGTTGCTTCTCTCTTTAATCAGTTTCCAACCCCCTCAAATACTGGAATACTGCTATCATGTCTCCCCTATTTCTTCTTTTCTTTAGACTAGCCAAACCCAAGTCCTGCAGCTGTTCTTCATATGTTTTAGTCTCCAGGCCTTTGATCATCTTAGTTGCTCTTCTCTAGTTTTTTTTCCAGACTCTCAACATCTTTTCTGTGATATGGTGACCAAAATTGGCTGCAGTATTCCAGGTGTGGTCTTACTAGGATTTTATAAAGCAGTACTAATACTTCGTATGTTCTTGATTCTATGCCTCTGTTTATACAACCCAGGATTGTATTAGATTTTTTAGTTTAGTTACTCCTTAATTCCAGGTTGTACCTTCCCTGTTCAATTTTGAAAGAATCTTGAATATTTGGATCTTCTACTGAGCATTTTAGGAAGATGTGATCTTATTTGATATTGTGATGTTTCCCATTCATTGTCATTCCTATTATTTTAGAAGTTATTGTTGCAATCAGATTATAAGATGCTCAAAGCAGCATGGAAATCTGACTAAATAAGTAAATACATTCCCATAGTCCCCAGCTAGTATTGCCAACATTTCTTTATGGGTGTTGAAGTCCAATGCATTCAGAAGATACAGTTGGGGGTAGCTGACATAGGCAATTACCTGCTTCTTTTCAATACATGATAAAATGTGGCTGATAGTTTTAGGCATCCTATAAAAACACTGACTAAATGTTTTCATCCTTGTAATTCGAAATTAGGACTACGATCAGCAGTGGCATCTTTGTGGGAAGAAAGGGGTGGGATTCAGACAAGGTGATGCTTATGGAAGCATGATCCAAGCTCTGTCTCTTTTATAAGGTAACGGTAAAGATTTCCCATATCCAGTTGTGTCCAATTCTAGGGGGCAGCACTCATCTCTTAGCTGAGGGAACAAATGTTGTTCAAAGACACTTCTGTAGTCATGTGACCAGCATGACTATGTGCCAAGGCACATGGAACATTCTTACTTTCCCACCAAGGTGTTACCTATTTATCTACTTGCATTTGCATACTTTCGAACTGAAAGCATGGTGGGCCGGAGCTGGGGCAAGTAATGGGAGCTCATCCTGTTGCACCGTGCTTGGGTCTTGAACTCAGAATGTCAGCTTTCCAGTCTTTAGCTGTTGAGCCATCACACTGCCTTGCCTGTCTTATACTGCAATCAATATGGGCAGAGCATGGAACAGGCTTTTGAGAATCTCCATCTTGCCTGATTGACACCCCTCACCCAGAAATACCATTTTCTTTCAGTCGCTTAATACTAAAAGCTGATGGAAATAAGCAATTGCCTTAATTTCATCTTACTTCAGTCCAACTATACTGTACCTTCTATAAGGACTCATGGACCCATCTCCTGACATCTCCCCTTATAAAATACCCAGGAAACACCTAGCTCTTTTATGTACAATTGTTGTTATTGGATCAGTGAGAGGTAATCTCTTTGAATGTGACTAAATTTTGCAAAATCAAGCACACTTTAACTGCCCACTCTCAATCCACCACCAATTGTTAAATACACTCTTGTATTTTTTATTTAATTTTATTTTTAATGCTTCGTATTTGTAACACTGGTCTGTGAACATAATAAAATTACTACTACCAATCTATATTTTCTAAAATCTAAAGAAAAAGAGGAAGTTAGGGTCAGAAATTTGTTCCCCTATTAATGGCAGAAAGAAACACTCAATCCAGGCAGCTGAGTAGAACTTAAAGTTGTGTTATGCCTAAAGTTATTGTACATCTTTAAATTATTATTTTTTTAAAAATACAAAAGTAGGAAGAGCTTTTTTTTTCTTTCCAAAGCAACATGTTGTTAGCTGCGAAGTCGTGTCCGACCCATCGCGACCCTATGGACAACGTTCCTCCAGGCCTTCCTGTCTGCTACCATATTCTGGAGTTCATTTAAGCTCACGCCTACTACTTCAGTGACTCCATCCAGCCACCTCATTCTCTGTTGTCCCCTTCTTCTATTGCCCTCAATCTTTCCCAGCATTAGGCTCTTCTCCAGTGAGTCTCCCTTCTCATTAGGTGGCCAAAGTATTTGAGTTTTAGCTTCAGGATCTGGCCTTCTAAAGAGCAAAGCAACATATTTCAGTGAAATTCTGGAGTGGGGAATAAGATTTTTATACTTCCTTTAGATATGAAAAGGTAAATGGATCTGTACATATACACGGTATATATATTCTGTTTTTCATCATACAATCCGGCAGTCTTCTATCTTCCACTGTTCAATTGAATCATGCTAAGATTCATCATGAAGAAATTTTAGAATGAAGGGCATCCAGAATGTATAATTGGGGAGGAAGAGAACCCACAATCATCCCCTCCCACCTCACAACAATAAAGAAACTTAAAACAACACTAAAATAAAATCAAAACGAATTCAGCTCCAGAAAGGGAAGTCGAAAAACAGACTTTCAAAGGTTTCAAGAATTGGAAAAAGGAATTTGGCACTGTATTTATTTATCTGCATGATCAGTAATCCAAATCTGGCCACATTCCCATTCACACAAATACGGGCCTTGATTGAGTACAGCAATACATACACATATATCCTATTCTAGACATTTGCTAAATCTATGGAGGTTGGCACAGAAGAAGTTGCTCACCACTGCAATCCAGTTTCTGTCTCAATGGGTATGTCAGAAGGCCAACAATCTGGCTCAAATTGAGAGAGTTACCCAGTGATGAGGATTATATTTTGCCTCATTACAAGAGAAAGTTGGTCTCCTTCTCTTTTAAGAAAAAGACATGAGGTGAAGAGTAGCATCTGCCTTTCCCCTGCAGAAAACAAAGAATAAGGAACTATATTGCTTTAACCTTCATTGAGAAATAGGGATTTCTATGACTTTCGGGATGGGGTTTCACAATAAAGAGACCCTTGAGAGTTGGCAATGAAGGCTTGGTAGTGTCCAAGTCTTCTTGGGTAGAGCTGATTTCATTTTCTTCCTCTCTGATCTCCTGTATTAAAGCCCAGTGGGCTATTCTACAACATATATTTAGCTATTTCTACACATATTCCAACTGAGAAAGTTACCAGTTACCATTAGTATCACCAAGACTTCTTCCTTCTTCTTTGCATGGAGCCCTGCAACCAAGAACAGAATGAGTATGGGGTGTGTTTAATGGCCTCCATAGAAGGGTAACAAATGAGCAGAAATTGCAGCTGGAAAGGAGTCCTTTTTTCTTTTTCTTTGAGTGGATGGGTGGGGGAATGAAGAACTAGGAAGAGAGTGCAAACTAAAGAACAAATGTTTGTTTCAGAGGTTTAGTTGTGTTCCTCATCTGTAATTCGTTCTCTTTGAAGGTGTCATAATATTACACTCACTTCACCCCTACACAGTGATTAAGATGTTTCCTGTAATTAGAAGATGCAGGCATAGCCAGGTAAAATAAATGGCACTTAGGACTTCAACAAAGTGGGAGGATCACTGGTTTCTAGACTATCAAAAAAAGAGAGAATGGTGTGTTAGCCTGTTCTTTGTCGTGTCTGGCTGGATTTAACAGAAAACCACACTTCCGTCCTGGAGTTCTGATTCTGAGTTGGTTGAACGTGGATCTGATTTTGCACTAAATCAGGCTTCCTATTTGGTATCATTTAAAAATTAACTACTGTTTGTTATTTTCTTGTTGAAAAAGCAATCCATTTGGGGAGCTCAGATTTCAGAACTACCAAGGAAAGAGAGGAGGCAGAAGGGATCCCCCTTTGAGGACTGGACTGGAGAATCTTTGGCCATTCTCCAATGTTTCCTTTTCAGGGAAGGCTGCTGAAAAGGTTGTTTGAGCTGCAGCTTCAAAGGATCTGAAGGAAATAATATCTGGATTGTTTTCAGTTGGGTTTCAGACTGGGGCACAGTATTGGGACTGCATTGGGCATGGTTTTTCAATGTTTACAATAGATAAAGTGCATCCCTTTTGCCTCTCATTAATTGTTTAGAAGCCTTTGATATTAGTGATATTAGAATCCCTTCCAGTTGGTGCTGGGTTTGTGTGTGTGTGTGTGTGTGTGTGTGTGTGTGTGCGTGTGTAATCTAGGCTTAATTCTGAAGATTTTCCACCTTTGGTTCGGGTGGGATTGTGCTTCCCTTGTTATTGCCAGTTCATAACATAAGAGTCTTTTGGGCTCAAGGCTCCTGTTCAGCCTCCTCAATATTCGGTTGGCCTCAGTTGTGTTGACTTTGTGCAGAACTGTAAAGTCTCCTGGTTGGTAGCTTAAGGCCAACGTGGTAGATAAGTGCATTCTTTTTTTATGTGTGTGTGTGTGTTTATTGGCAGCTCTTGATTATGCATTGATTATGTCGTCGATTTGTTATTCTGATTTTTTCCCTTCTTTTTATTCTTTTGGATTTGGGTGAAGGGGATGCAATGCAGGACCACAAATTGTAAGGGTACCCTTATGCAGTTTGTAAATAAACAAACAAACAAATAAATAATGGGTTGAAGCTTAACATGGTTTTATCTCAGGAGAAGCATTCACTGCCTCCCCTATCTGACCTTTTTCTATTTTTAAGCAAGACTCCACAATTGGAAAAGAATAATCATGTAGATCTGCACTGGGCTCATTTAATTATTCCCTAGGGCTGGAGATTCTGTATATTCTCCATCTGAAGCTGGGGGGGGGGAGGATGGGGGGGAGAACAGCAGCAACTGCAGTGGGCAGAATAATGTTGGAAAGTATTTGCATGTGTGTGTCGTTGTGTGTTGTATGTGTCTTATGTATTGTGTGTGTGTGTGCATGCGTGCGTACGTGCATGCGTGTGTGTGTGTGTGTGTGTGTGTGTGTGTGTGTGTGAGAGAGAGAGAGAGAGAGAGAGACCTGCTTGTGGAAAAGGCCATATTTTCTCTCTTTTAATGAAAATAACGTTAAGCCATTTTTAGAGTATGCAATACAATTTTCATGTTCCTTCCATCTGAAAAGGGTGGGAAATCTTTCCCCTAATTTTAGCAGTTAGAGCTGTAGTGTATTCCACAGGCTACAAAAAAGATTTTTAGGGGTCACAGGCATATCATCTTACATTTAAAATGCAGTCTATGAAATCAGATTTGTTTTCAGAAACAGCAGTTTGAATCTATCAATCAACACCCAAGCTAGACTTCCAATCCAGTGGAATTTCCAGTGTGGGGAGAGTATGTAGACAGAATTAGGTTATTTTGTTCTGCATTTATAAATAACGAAAGGGCTGAGAATCCCTTCAAAACTTAATTGCAGTATTGTGTAAAGAAATTATTATGACTAGGGAGATGAAGAAGACTTGCCCCATATTCTATTGTTTTAAATGTCTGCAAGCACTCGAACAGAATATTTATAGACATTATGATCAAGCTGATGATATTTTGAAGCACAAACTTGAGATGAATTCTCTATGCTTTCTTTATATCCATTTTTTTTTAAGCAGCAACCATGGTTGCCTGAAAATCTTTGCAAAATCTCTTCCAATGAGAATCTCAAATCCTTGGACTGAATCAAATGGATGCAAGTAGATTTCAGTACAGAAGATAAATCAAAGCTGTTAGGCATATGGTGATAGCCTACATAGTTGGGTTGAAAATATATAAACTATGATGTTGTGACTTTAAGATGTTAATTGGCCAATGGGTGTGTAAGTGTTCTCATGGCCATAAGAGGGAGCTAGGAATGTAGCTTTTCTCTCTCTGACTTCACTGCTCTCTCTACTATTACTGTTTTGCTGTACTGTTGGTTTACTACTGTGATAAACCTGAACTGTGTATTGACCTCTGGACTGGTAAGAAGACTTTGTATTTGGAATTCTCCTTGGACTGTTACTATTGTGTATGACCTGGACTGTTTATATTTTGACCGTGCATTTTTGTTTTTACACCACCTCAAAAGTAAAATACATTTTGTTTTCACAACTCAGTGTACTCTTGTGGTTACTGTGTGACTCTTATTGCTCTTAGTACCCTTCTTTGTCTGTGCAACTCCTTGGTAGCACAAGGAGACCTCTGCACAACAAATTCCTAACAAAAGCAGGATCCTGCAAGAATGCCTGCTTCTAAAGCTGAATAAGCTCCAAGCTTCATTAGTGGTTCTAAAGTTTTACATATTCTTTAGATGTACAATGTATTGCTTTTAAGAAAGCGTGGATGAAATACTGTATTAAATGTTAAAGTAGTGTAGGGATAGTTGACAAATAACTTTTGCATGGTTCTAGCCAAAGGTAAAAGGTAAAGGTTCCCCCGCACATGCGTGCTAGTTGTTTCTGACTCTAGGGGCCGGTGCTCATCTCCGTTTCGAAGCCGAAGAGCCAGCGCTTGTCCGAGGACGTCTCCATGGTCATGTGGCTGGCATGACTAGACACCAAAGGCACACGGAATGCTGTTATACCTTCCCACCGTAGTGGTCCCTATTTTTCTACTTGCATTTTTTACGTGCTTTCGAACTGCTATGTTGGCAGAAGCTGGGACGAGTAACAGACACTCACTGTGTTACGCGGCACTTGGGATTCGACCCGCCAAACTGCCGACCTTCTGATCAACAAGCTCAGCGTCTTAACCCATTGAGCCACCGCGTTCTAGCTAAAACTTGAACATAAATTTGATTTAGGTTTAATTTGTAAGATAGCCTCAGATTTTTTTTAAAAAAAAACCTTCTTTTTTCTTTTTGGATTTAACAAAGGGTGCTTGTTTCTTAAAATTATAATTTTACAGAACTAAAAATTATATGAAACTTCCTTGAAAAATAACTTGGAAACTTCAGGTGATGCAAAATGTCATTGTTTAGTTAATGATGGCTAAACATCAAAGATAACTAATTAATTAATTAATTCAATTTATATAGCCATCCATCTCAGTCAATGACTTTGGGTCGCCTACAATTTGAAAGGAAAAAAAAAATACAATTAAAAATACTAAAAACATTTTGAAACAACAAAACTAATAAAAGCAATAAAAACAGCTACAATTGTACTACATCACCCCCAAAATAGCAATAGGATCCATCAAGAGCGTGTTTTTTTAAAAAAATAACAAAGGCTCTAACTCATGGCCTTTGAATGTACTTGACATATAATTCACCCTCAAATGAATAGTGAAAAACCACTTTTTGTAGTTCAATATATTTAATACCACAACTCAGTTCTTTCACTTAGAATACCTTATATTCTTATTAGCTAATTTCATATAGGCGATTGCTGCTGAGTTTTTTTCAGCTGCATTCCATGAAATCCTGGAGGAAGGGAATAGAACAGAACAATAACAGAGTTGAAAGGGATATTGAGGGTCTTCTAGTCCAACCCTCTGCTTGAGCAGGAGACGCTGTATCATTTAAACAAATGGTTGTCCAGTCTCTTTTTGAAAGCTTCCAGTGATGGAGTACCCACAACTTCTGAAGGCAAGCTATTCCATTGGTTGATTGCTCTCACTGTTAGGAAATTTCTCCTTAGTTCTAGATTGCTTCTCTCCTTGAGAAGGTTCCATGGCCTAAACAGATTTGAAAACACTTGCAATAGAGATCCACAAAGCTATAAAGAACATTTGCCTTGTTTTGAGCCAGACTGTCTGTCCATCTTGTTCACCAGCACCTAATTTATATCAATAGGCATTAGTTCAGATAACTGTCTTTTCAAAACTGACTTGCAAATGTGTGGAGCCTTTTTATACATATGAAAACAAGTGCTGGGTCAATCAGTTGCAATGCAACTTTAAAGTTATGGCTACAGTGAAACTGTCAACCTTTCAGATGTTCCAGGTGGGTTTGTTGACACAAACAAGCAGGTTTATCCCTTTGGAGGAATGTGTATTTATTAATATTTATTGGTCTGTTTACCTGACAGATTGATATCCTATTTATCCTCCACTGAGTTCCAGGCAGCTCACAAGAATAGCCAAGTTAAAACATTACTCTGAAATACAAAGAGAAATTACAAAGCAGCGGCTCAGAAAACAACCAGAGAAAAAACAGCAGAACTTGAAAAAAATGTTTTGAATCCTAGAAACAGCCAGCAATCCCCTGACGCCCTTGGTAAATGTAAGGTTGCATCAATTCTTCATAGAAGAATGATCTTGACTAATGCATGCAAGTCTTTTTTCAAAGGAAAATATATACAATGTATCTCACTCACACACAAACTAAACAATAATAATCCAACCCTGAGGATGGGATTTCCAAGGTGGAGGTGAAAAAAAATAGAGATATATACTTTGTATACTTCACAAAAGGCTTTCATCAATTACCCAAAATTCCTTCTATCACTTGGGAAAAGGCACGGCTTTCTGGCACACATCTGCAAGCGATAAAAAGAACTTTTCCGTAAAAGAGACAGATACCATTGGAGATTTCACTCTAGACACTGCTATCATGTCTCCCCTGGTCCTTTTTTTAAATTAGACCTAATTCTTCATATGTTTTAGCCTCCAGCCCCCTGACCATTCTTGTTGTTCTTCTCTCAACTCTTTCTAGAATCTCCACATCTTTTTTATATTGTGGTGACCAAAACTGGATCATCATGATAGGGTTTGTGTGTGTTCCTGGGAGGGATGAGCAAAGAATGTTGGGAGTGTGTAGTAACAATATATATTTCCAGCACTTGGGTCTCGAACACAGGCTTGCTAAGCTTCAACCCAGCATCTTAACCACACAAGCCACCATGCTTCTAAGTGGAATATATATTATATATTCTAAGGTCATTATAATATACAATTTATAGAAAGAGCTCTGATGCAATTTAGCAGGAAGAACCTATCTGTTTGTTTGTTTGTCCAATTTCTATGGCCACCCATGTCAATAACTCAGGGCAGCTTACAAAACAGATCACAAAATATATTACAGTTAAAAACTGTTACCTATTAACTTGCTTAGTAAGAGGCACATGTAGAAAAAAGTCATTGGAACAGTAGTGGTTTGCCAGCTGAATGTGACTCAGCATTGTGATGTAGCTAAGGGGGAAAAAGACTAATACTGTACAATCTTAAAGGCTAATGCTGTACCGTCTTAGGCTGCATTGACAGAAGAGTAATTTTTAAAATCATGGGAACATTTTATTCTACTTGGTTAAATCCTATCTCAGGTTCTATGTCCAGTTCTGGGTGCTAATTTTAGGAAGGATTTGGAGAAACTGGAATAAGTTCAGAGACTATTGAAGGATAATTGGGGACTAAAAATGATGAAGCAGCTCTGTATGTTTAGCCTTAAGAAAAAAAAGATTAAGAGGAGAGGGAGGAAGAGTGGGAGAGAATATAACAGCTCTTTTCAAATTCCTGAAAGGGCATGACATAGAAAAAGGTTAAGATTTGTTCTTTCTCTCATTCTGGAATATAGAACATCGGATAATAGATTTAAGTTACAAGAAGGCTAACTGAAGGTTAGGAAAAAAATCTAACTGTAACTGCAGTTTGACAATACAGTAAAACCAATTTCCCAGTAATATCTTGGACTCACCTTTGCTACATGCATTTCAGCAAAGGCCAGGCAGCTCTTGAGGATATTTTAATTTGAAATCCTGCATTGAATAGGGGCTGAACTAAATATCACCTTCTAAAAGTCTAATTTTGGGGAGAAAAGTGCAACAAAATTTGGCACATCTTTAAACTTTCTCAGTTTAAATCTGAAACTTAAACTATAAAATTTATCTTCCTTTCTTCCTATCTGTGTTATATCATAAAGCAATGATAAAATGATTGTATTGTTCACATGCTATACATATTTTACATATATTTAAGCCAAGGCTTGGGTTACCATATCTTACTACATTATTTGATCTAATTCCCATCATTGTTGACCATACTCACCAGCAGACAAAGTTCTTGGATATTGGAATGAAGTATACGTTTTAAAATTCATTGCCCTTTGATCCATATATTTGCTGTTTCTTTCCCCATAGCTATAGCCATATAGTACCATCTGATTATAGCAATTCATCAATTGGATTTGATCCATACTTTAGGAATCTCATTACTCATTACTCTCATTACTTCTGCACACAGAGAATAAGGTAAGAATAGAAATACCTGAATGTGTAGCAGGTTGAATTCTTGGGCAAAGAACAAAAATACTTAATCCAGTGAAGGAATTACTACATGTCTGAACCAGAATAAAACCATGGACCACTAACATCATGCACATTTCTTTGGAATTTGCACCCATTTGCTTTCTAATTTCATAATACATCAGTGGTATACCTATGAAACAGTGATGTAAGCATCCTTTCCACTTTTATTACAAAGCAACTCTATTGGTAGAATAGGGAAAAGAGCTATTTCCTTTGGTGCCAATTTTTTTTTTTTAAAAAAAACACCTTTATTGTGTGTTAGTTTTGAGTGTATACACTGAAATGTGTTTTAAACAATGAAACATTCTTACTTTCCACGTTATTAGCATCCAAGTTAAATGAGCTTTTTCTAGCTTCTTTAGTTATAGGATATAAGTGTCTATAGAAAATACCTTGTCTGTCCCCTTCAACTTATTGTGAGGAATATCCCCCCCCCCAACATATACACTAAGGAAGTTATTAGGAAACCAATAAAAGAACAAAATATTATGGCCACTCCCGGGACCTTCCATGTAAATTTGTTTACATGCTGTATTTCCAGCATATGTAGCTCATTGCATTCAGCAATCAGCCTTCAGCTCCTTATTTGCAAGCAATAAATTGAATGTTTAACAAATGGTTCAGCACCAAACAGAGTGTAATACAAGAGTACCATTCATAAATGTATAAGGAAGAAGGCTTACAGTGAGTTTAGAAAGGGGTTAATTGGGGCATAGATAGATACACTTTTGCATGCAGATGATCCCATATTATTGGCTGGGAATCTAAATGATTTGCAGGACATATTTGATGTATTGCATAATGTTATGAGGATTATGCAGTATCAAACCTAATGTATCTAAGACCAATGACAGAGAAAGTGAACAATTGAAGTGAAAGCATGATTCTTCTTAAAAAAAAAAATTCCAAGGGATGCATCCCAGAGGAATAAGAGGCAACTCAGCACAGATATTATGTGGGAGAGAAAGAAGGGGAAGTCAGCCCTTCCCTAATAGTTTGCAGAGTACATTGTAGATGCAGATAATAAGGCGCTCAGCCTGGCAAGATTTTGTCTATAGATCTGAAGCAATAAGGAATTCAACTTGGAAGAATGGCCATGTGTCATACTTGGTTTTGGCCTCCAATTTTCAGTTGTCAAGTCCAAATCTCCAACTAGGCACTCAGCAGTCTTTGCCATTGAAGTTTAGTCCCCACTGAACTGTCTTGAGATTATGTACCCCCTATATTCCCTCTACCCAGATTTCTTTATCCTTTAGTACAGAGATCCCCAACCATTTGGGCACCAGCACCAGTTCCATGGAGAGAGTTTATTTCCACGGACCAGAGGATGTGTGGTTTTGTGTGCTGCCTGCATCCCGCAGATGGGGCTTTGTTTATTTGTGGAGACTGGTTGCTGGCATGCTGTGGCCCGATACTGGTCCATGGACCAGGGGTTGGGGAGCCCTGCTTTAGTAAACTCAGTCTGAAAGCCAGTGATGTATAGAGGTTAAAGTACTGGAGACTAGCAGTTCCAGGCCCATTTTAGACCAGACTATAGTCACCTCTCTATATCAGCTCTAGGTAGAAGGTTATGAGATTTTGCCAAGAAAACTGTAGAGATTAATCCAGGCAATCACCAGGATTCAATAATGACTCAAAGACACCACCCCCAACTGCCTCAATCCACTTTTTAAAATCTTCTGGTAGCCAAACTCAACTTGATCTTTTTTTCATAATTTTGCATCTGTGGCACTGTTCAATTCCATATTTCATGGAATTTTAAACATTTTCTAATATTAATCAGGATTACATCATATCTAAGACTATGAAATGATCTCCTAGCAGTCATGTTCTCCCCCTTCTTTTTTACTTTGTCCTTCTCCCTCTTTTTGTTTTGGTTGACATAACGCCATCCTCTTCTTAAATCTTGAGTCAAAGACAAATGAGGACAAAGCTTTCCAAATCATGAACAGTATTCAATGCAGAGCTGGAAGACGATAATTTGCATTTCTCTAACACTCAGAGGTGATCCAAAATGAACTGATTGAAAGTTGCTTCAGCACTAACAAAACAAAGTTAATTTTTCTACAAGGCAGAATTAATTGATAGAGGGTTGTCATTGTTGTTTGTTTTTTTTTGCAATTATTTTACAAAAGGCTTGCAAATATTCTGGCCTAACCATATATAAATATGTCAATAATGTGATTAACACCCATACACATACAACAACACACATGCCACTTGGCAAGAACAGCCTATACCTTCCATGAGAGCTCAACTCAATTTTATTTTGATGTGAATGAAATGTTGAAAGTAAATTCTCTTTCATCAAGCAGATCTGGTAGAAAATTGTGCCAGGTATTTCTGACTGCAACAACACTTTCATCCAAATTCCTCTTTTGGTATACAACTCCAAAGACAGGAGATATATCTCTCTCTTCCTGTTATGCCTGGTTGATAAACTGACCAGACCAGGGTCCAAATGTTTAAGGTGAAGTTATCTGTCCTGTAATTGTAATTCCTATTTTCTTACATTCTTTATACCTGGGAAGGTTCTTATTCTCTGTCTTCAGGCAGCTTTAGAGTTACAGCATGGTGTTCAAAGTACAACACATGTGCAGGGGCATCACTCTGGATAGATTGCTTGGATTGATGGATTGATTGCTTATGTCCCATTATGTCAATGTCATTTCTTAGCAACTGCATATATATTTTTTCTCCATGATGATCCGTCCCTAACCATGATGATCTATCCAATCATCACTGTAATTGATTCCATTCACCTTGCTGTTGGCCATTCTCTTCTTCTCTTTCTTTCTACTTCTCCCAACATTATACACTTTTCTTAGATAAGTTTTTGCACAATGTGTTCTAGGTAGGATAATTGTGTCTCAAGTGAGACTTCTGGGTTGATTTGTTTAACAATCCATTTGTTTGCCTTCTTGGCTGTTCTTCTCAGGAGTTTTCTCCAATACCAAATTTTGTCCTACTTCTTCAAAGTCTAATTTCATTTCCATAGAGTGTCACATGGAATACCACCGCTTGCACTGGTCCATTCTTTGTAGATAGAGACATATCACAGCATCTTAGTATCTTTTCTATTAGTTCATTTCTGCTGTTCAATTCTATTCTACCATGAATCATGGAGATGGACAGAAGGTAGGCGGTGGGCTTTATCCTATGACTGGGATCTGACACAAACTACAGTAGATATAGTTTGAATTCCTAATGCATTTTGAAAGCTTTTATTCTAAAAAGTGTCATGATGAAAAATGATTTGAATCATCAGTTTGGAACAAAAAACAAGCCAAAAAATCAATTCAAATTTATGATGTGGTTCAGTATTTCAGGAATCAAATTGTTGAAGTGATTTGATTATTCAATTGAGTCACTAGTGGGCTGAATCATTGCACAACCCTATTTTTTTCTCCCCCAATTACATCTTTTAAACCTACGTTGGCTCAAAGGTGTTTGGCCATAATGGATTGGCAGGCAATATGAGGCTATTGTAAAAGTATAATTGGCTCTTTAAAGCAGGCATGGGGTCCTGCAGAAGTTGGGGGATATCTCCAAGCATCTCTCAGCATTGTGTTTCTTGGTGTAACTGCCAAAAATTGTAAGTCAGCATTATCAAGAAGACCATAAATGCTTCATTCCCTCTTTTGGATGGATGTTCTTCCCACAATGCCCTGTCCACAAATTGAGGAAGACCATAAGTTTAAAATGGTTCTCACAGGAGATTAATTAAATTGAAAGAAGATAATGCTGCAGGCAGAATACAGTACTTCTGGGATAGCTTCTTTGGCCATAAAGTTCTCTTTTTAACTAATTTGCTTCTTCTGTATTCTGTGAGGGAAAAGAGTTTAAAAAAGTAATTTACTTTTTTTAAAAAAACATTTTAATTAAAACGTACACTTCTCTTTTACTGCAATTTGATTGCAGAAAATTTTTGCTAATAATTTTTATGTTTAATTTTTTGCTAATAAAAATAGTATTTTTTTATTTTTTGCTAATAATAATAAAATAATAAAATTCATTTCTCATAAGTGCATCAGTTTTGAGCAGATTATAAACCAATTGGAGGTAAGGAGAGGATTTTCAAAATGTGATCCTCTGTTCACTGAAATAAATGAATATTACCACAGTGGAGACGTGTCTAGGGTCAGAATGATTGTCTTGGAATAGTCATTTACAAAGGCCCTCAAATTAGTGCCTGTACAATATTCTTTCTTTTTTCAAATAATCCATCAGCCTGATGGCTATGAAATAGATGTGGGTTTTTTTTCCAGAGAAGACAAAGATTTTGGTGAACCTGTTATAAATGGGTGTTGTAGAATCTTGCGCCTATGATTCGATAGCTGAAGAATGTTTTTGGGTACTCTGTAAAATCTTCCTAGCAGTTTGTAGTTTTTCTGGTTTCCCACACTAGTTTTAAATTCTATTAGATCCTACCTGCGATTGAAAAATATAGATCACCACAGAGACTGCAGAGCATTGAAGAGATGTGTAGTAAGAAAGAAAAACCCCAAACTCAAATATGTGAGGGAAATTTCATCCATCTTTTCAGAATTTTCATCACACAGGTCTCTAAGTAGCAAATATGTACAAAAATGACTATGCAGTGTTAGTGAAGAAATATAGATGTGGATTTGGCTTGCAAAAAATTTATACATTTGTGAAACCAGATATAGAAATCTATAGTATCTATCAAGATACGCCGCCCTGAGTCTTCGGAGAAGGGCAGGATATAAATGTAATTTTAAAAAAAAGAGAAGCACGTACAAAACTGTGCGTTATTTTCTACAGGAATTATTTCAAACTAATGCAGAAGCAGAAATTAATGCTGAAGAGAAATTGTAGCTAACACATCTATAATTTGGGAACTAGGGCTGTGTGGTGGGTCAAAAAAAGTCAAGATGACTGCTGCAACTGCACAGTGAAAGCCTTGTCTCTTTTCTGTGTCAATTGAAGGTGCAACAGATGTTTAAAAAAGGAGGCTTCAGTTGTGCTGAATATTGACTCTTTTGCTACTTTCCCCTATCACACAGGCCCCTATTAAGAAACTGATCATCCTGTGCAAAAAACATCCTTTTCCATCTTGTCCCAACGTATTTATCTTCATATCCTTTATTTACAATTTAATGAACAAAACTATATATTCACTTTTAAAAATGATTTCCCCTAATGAATATAATGATTTCTTATTTTTCTGTCTCAGCAGAGAAGTTATAGTTATTTGGTTGAATTCAAAATACATACAATATAGCAACCGATCAACTAGAGCTGGTCAGGCCTGACACTTCACTCCCTCTGACACAACAATGTTTAAATTCACTGCTGCTCTCCCCTAATACGAGTTTATACAGGATTCAAAGGTTACAGGCCATTGCTGCACACTAAAAAAAAATATCACCACTGTAGTACCATTCTAAAATCACAGCCTGCTTCTTCAAGAATACTTTAATCTCTCTCCCTGACAGGTAGGAAGCATAACGCATTTGAACCAAATGTGCTTAATATCTTTATTAAGTATAATATGATTCTCCAACCAAGAAACATTGTGCCCTTTCAGAATTAGGTGAGGTCAGAGAGCAAGAAATTTATTTTGAATCTGTTGCACTTTTTCTCACTATTGCCCTTCTCTCCCAAAATGGGCAGGGATCATGTAGCATTAGGAAAAATGCTGAGAAGCTTCAAAGCAGAATCAATCTGGGGAGGACCCAGTCATAATTTTCAGGGCTTGGAGAGCAATTTGTTCAAGTAGGTTCCATCATTCTTAGACAGCAAAGCTCAAAAGGTGAACTCAGAGATTGCGGGAATTATAGTGACTTGCCTTCATTGGATTATGAATGATGGCAAAGACCTGGATTTTTCCATAATTTTTAAAATTCATGAAACAGATGGGAAGATAATTTATGTTTAGGGCTAAATTTTACCTGGCCTAGTGATGGAACTCTGAATACTCTCTACTTTAAATCAGAAAGATGGAACTAATGAGTATTCACAACTGACATTTACTAGTTATGGATGGAAAGAGCATTAACCTTCACTGAAATTTTCTCCCTAGGAGGCCCAAATGGCAAGGTGAGCAAAACTAAATGTTATCATCTTAGATTGGGACACCAGCTGTATTTCTTTTTAGAGAAGGCAAATTTCATCCTGATCACTATAAAATGCTCTCCATGATCTTTTATAGAAACATTAATTGGTTCAAAAACTGTCTGGTAGGAAAGAGCAATATTATTTGACCATCTTCACTATGTTACTGGAATCAGTCCAGTGTGCGTTAACTAATGCTAAACCTTGTTTCTTGAAGGGTTATTTTTACTCTATTTATTCCTGCTCTTTTTAAAAGTCTTTCTCCTTTCCCCCTCATTTTTGGAGTCCATCTCCATAAATAGAAAGAAAGTGCCATGAATTCCATGGATACAGCCAGATTCTACATCAAATGTAACAGGTTCCCAATAACAACCAATGCCATAACAACTAATAAAGCAGAAGCTCATTTGCAATATTGTTTTTGTTTCTCAGTTTGGTTGAACAAACTCAGACTTCTTCAAATGTCTTGGGAGCAGAGTAGAACCCTAGAATTCTTAGCTACGTAGATCAGGGTATTTGGAACTCTGGGAGTTGAAGTCCCAAAGCACCTAGAAGACATCAAGATGGGAACAGTGATCAAACAAAGCAAGCATTTCACACAAGGTTCTGCTGTTTTACTTGTGACAGCTTTGGATCATCTAATGAATGTTTCCTATTCATGTGAATCTTTTCTTCTTCCTCTTGTCAAGGTTCCGACTGACGAACCCAGCCAAGTGAGCATAGCTGAGGCAATGCAATCTCTAATGCAAAACTTTATTGAGCAAATCATATTGGCACAGGTTAAAGATAAACCAGCACTGGCTAATTCGCACCAAAGCAGCATACTGTATTTAAATATAAAAATTCCCTTCTCCCTTGACAGTGCAGGTCACATTATCCAATTAAGCTTCAGTTAATTATTATGAGAAAAGGTCTTCAACTTTCTTGCATGGCCTTGGTTCTCAGTCTCGGCAGCACCTCAGCTGCAAGGTGCCCATTCCATTCTGTCCCACCTCACCCTGTCTCTGTAGGCAAGCCAAGAAACAGAAGTGCCCAAAACAGCTTGAGGCTTCTTGGATCTTGACATCTCTGTTGGCTGAATAACAGAGGAGGCAAAGAATGCTAATATAATTCAATCTGATCTGAGGTGACTTGAGTTAGATTTGACTTAAACTTAGGTAAGAATATTCTTTTCAACTGGAATCTTGAGAACTGCGGGATCCCTTTATTTCCACACAATTCAAATGTATGGCTTCTTGTTGTTGTTGTTTTAAGCCTGTCAAACAGATATTGCTCTACTGCATCAGTTGCAGTTCCCAGGGAGGGGAGTTTTAACTTCTGCTCTGCGTCAACACCAGCTAGGTTAGCTGCATGAACAGAAGCAATGAGAGAATTACAGAACAGAGCAAACCATAAATCTAAGCAATTTTATGAAGAACCACATCTAAATAATAGGCCAATGCAAAGCAATCACGGTGTGTCATAACAAGGCATTTTGTGCAGTGGGGGGGGGCAATATGATTGGCCTCACCAAAGTGTTTTATGTCGCCCTGCCACTTTCAGTAGATGGAAAAGGCTTTTATGAGCCAAACTGGAGATCTGAAGTTCAGAAGAGGCATGATTCAATTTAATTTTGCACTTCAAGATTGAGAGGCAAACTAATGCACTTCAATATTTAATTCACAAAAGCTTCCACTATAAACTATAGAAGGAGAGCATCGAAGGCTGCAGACTTTTTTCTTTACAGAATGGGATTAGAATGGATGGCAGACCTTTAGAGAACATTAGCATGCCAATGTTTTATATTGTTTTATATCGCTTTCACTACAATAAAGTTTTAGCAGTTTTCCTTGTTCACTTTCTTTGCAGGGATTTGGAAAAGGCAGCAGAGCAACATGCTTTAAAAGCTATAAAGAATGTGTGCTGAATCACTATAGAAAACTCCTTAATCCACGTTAAAAAGAAAATAAATTTTAAATGATTGAAATTAAACTGTATTTTTTTACTTACTTTTCTAGAGTAGCACTTTGGTATGGCACATTGGCAAATTTGGATTCTTGAGAGAAGGATGGTAAAGAAGACCAACTAACTTTCCCTTGTGTGGTGATGTCCATCTGCACCTCTGATCATTGACTTTTGTGGTTTGGTTTATACTCTTCAGAAAATAAATCCTTAGTCATTGCCTTCAGAATACCCAACAGGTCTCAGTGTGAAGTAGGCTTTCTAAGGGCTGTGGCTTGCTGTCAATACTCTATGCCAGGGGTGCAAAACTCGCAATGTGACGTGTCACGACGTATCAAGACTTTTTTTCCATTGCCAGCAATGGGGTGGATGCGGTTTCACCATGACACATCTGGCCCGTGGGCCAGCAGTTTGACACCCCTGCTCTATGCCATTGTTAAGCAGATTTGTTCTGAGCTGATTTTACTTTACAAAGTAACATTATTGCAGATAGGTGCCACAGGTACTAACAGGTTGTTAATGGGTGGGAGGCTTCTGTCTCTGCCAATATTCTGAATGGAGAACACAAGCATACAATAACAGGTAAGCTCAGGAGAAGCAAAAAACTATTCATTAGCCCAATGACCATTATTGCCAGCTGGATCACTGTGGTATCATGGATACAAAGTGAGAAGTAGGTGTGGCACTGGATATAGAAATGTCATTTTCAGTTGAGAGTATATAAAACCATCATTTTAAAGTTATCTAAAATGATCAGCCAAAGATCCTCATCTACTTGCACAATCCTCACTGAAAAAGCAAGAGTTCATGTCCCTTCTTAAAAGCTAAATGGAGCCAAGAACACATTTGGGACAGCACGGTCCAAAAATTAAAGGCAGCTATGGAAAATGACTTCTTCCAGGTTCATCCTCCTCTCAACTTACAAGGAGGACTCTAACCCTAACCATTTCTCGATTCTACACAAGACAGAAAATGGGAGTCCCTAATGTAATAAAGGGCTTTACAGGCTGACTTGCAACCATTTGTTTATGACCATCTGAAGTTACAACGGCACTGAAAAAAGTGACTTATGTCCGTTTTCCACACTTACAAATGTTGCAGCATCCCCATGGTCATGTGATAAAAATTCAGAGGCTTGGCATCTGGCATGTACAGTATTTATGATGGTTGATGTGTCATATTATCACCTTTTGTGACATGCAAAGTCAATGAGGAATCCAGATTCACTTAACAACCATGTTACTAAGTTAACAACTACAGTGATTGACTTAATGTCTGTGGCAAAAAAGGTCATAAAATGGGGTAAAATTCACAACCATCTTGCTTAGCAACAGAAATTTTGGCCTCAGTTGTGGTATCATTTGTAGCATCCTGACAACTTTGTAGGTAACATCAACATTGCCATTGCAAAAGAATGCCTTGCCCATTGATCTTTGTCAGTTGATTTGAATAGAGGGAACATTGTGAACATTTTTATTCTCCATTTACTAGGGTGTATGTATAATAGGATTAAGGGGCTGATGAAATATGGAATCAAGTATTTTGTGTGATCACTTGTTCTGCTGCAAAGAACAAACTTTCATTACGGATTTTCATGTTAATGTAATAGAATAACGCACTTGCTGGTTAATGTGTTTTTGAAAAATTGACTCTTTTTTTTAAAAAAAGAAAAAGAGAAGAAGATGAGAGTGTGCATTTCAAAGTGCAAAGGGAAAGAACTTATTAAAGAGCTTTATTGCCACTGTTTTAGAAAGAAAAAGAAAAAAAGGAAGGCAAATAATTTTTAAAAATTGAGCCTTTTCTCCTTCAATTTTTTTCTAGGATACCATCTACACTAAAAAGTATTATTGACTCCCCGAAGATACTTTGCTTAAAGCTACTGAATATATAATTAAGTCAGCCTTCATTGGCCGTGCAGAAGTTTGAAGGGCCCTTTGCTTCAACAAGCTTCCATCAAAGCACCTCTTGAAAAAAAAAAAGATTTTACACAGCAAAATGGCAGCTTTGTATCACTTTGCATGACAAAAGCAGGTTCTTTCTATGTGCATTGCATACATAGAAGCCATATTCTTCCAAGTGAAGTGGCAGGTTGAAACAGAGAAGACCCAATTTGAGGCATTTAATCAAAGAATCCAAGTGGAGCAGGTCACCTTCTTAGCCTGAAGAATCTTGTTGACATAAAGATCAGCCATTTCCCCAGCACAATAGATTACAATTACTGCATATTTTGTTAAGTATTTTTTTTCCTTTAATTTTAATTACTAACATTTTGACACACTCAGATGAATAGGAGGCCATTCAGGCTACTGAATCTAAATTACTGTTAAGACAGGGAGTCCTGCTTAAAGTATCTCTGACAAATATCTCTCCAACGTCCCTTGAAGATGTCCACAAAAGAGCAGCTAACCACCTTCTTCAGTATTTGATGCTACTTTTACAAGAAGTTGATTTCTGTCCCTGACTTTTGTACTGAATTTCCTAACATGAAAGGGTACTTTGCGGAGTCCTTAGTGCTCTCTGAGGGAGACGGTGGCTCAGTGGGTTAGGACGCTGAGCTTGTCAATTAGATGGTCGGCAGTTTGGCGGGTTGAATCCCGGGTGCCGCGTAGCAGAGTGAGCGCCTGTTACTCATCCCAGCTTCTGCCAACCTAGCAGTTCGAAAGCACGTAAAAATGCAAGTAGAAAAATAGGGACCACTATGGTGGGAAGGTAACAGCATTCTGTGCGCCTTTGGTGTCTAGTCATGACGGCCACATGACCACGGAGACGTCCTTGGACAAGCGCTGACTCTTCGGCTTTGAAACGACTAGCACGCATGTGTGGGGGAACCTTTACCTTTACCTTTTTAGTGCTCTCTGAGCTTGGTTGTTTTGTTGCAGGCATTTCATTACTCAAACAAGGTAACATCATCAGTGCTAGTGAGGATGCGAAGACTAGCAGTGATGACATTACATAGTTTGGCCAATGAAACGTCTGCAAGAAAACAACCAAGCTCAGAGAGCACCAGGGACCCCTCATTTCAACCCTGAGGTACAAATCTTCTCCTTTAATAGTAGTTTGCCTCCCTGTTAACTTGAGATCATTCTTCTATATCTTGTACTATGAATCAACAGAGAAGTGACCTTGAACTTTTTTTTTTGGGGGGGGGAGTTATACCCAGATATTACCCCTCACCTTTTTCCAGTTCTTAATTTGCATCATCCTGTAGGTCTTCCCTCATGGGTCATCCTCATTGTTATTCTCAGCTTTGCTCCAATTCCTCTAAAACCTATGCCCCAAACTGGAGAGAAAATTCAAGGTAGGATATATAACCAATGTAGTATGTTACAGAAGAATTGCTTCCACCAATTAATGCAGTAATTTAAAATATTTGTAAAATGTCCCAGTTTATCCTCAGCAGGATGCGACAAAGCATTTGGGGGCAAAAATGTTCTGTTGAAACAGTCTAAATTTGCTTTTTGGTAGCAGTTTCACACTGGCCATATGTAGCTGGTGATCAACTAAACTAAATTTTAAGCATGTTTGTACCAAGTCAGTTATCCTCCACTCTTTGTCTTTGATGGATGTTTCTTTTAGTGAATTATAAATAGAATTTGCATTTGTTTTTGCTGAATGCCATGTTATTTTCTATCTTTCACTCTAACTTATCAAGAACATTTTGAATTTTATTTCTCTCTTCCAGTTTTACAATTTGCAAATCTGATAAGCATTCAGCTTTTTGTTCAGGTACTTAATGAAAAGTCGAAGAATATTTAGCCCAGAACTAAAACTGAAATGCTGCATTACAATTGATAAGAACCAGTTTACAGGCATTATTTGAATGCAATTTCCAAACCTGCTTAGTTAATTAATCATTCTGCTCATGATTAATTAACTAATTAACTAAACAATTTCATATATTCTATGCCTCCTTTATATGTACTTTTTTATTTAGATTTACTTCAAACTTTGTCTTCAGCTACATTGACTTTTCTTATCTTCATTTTTCCCTAATTGGAATTTTTTTTTTCAGTGTCACTTTTTGTAGGAATTGCCATCTCTTTTTGCTATCTTTCCCTTCTTGTGCCATTAAATCCTGCTTATCATTGTTCTGAATTTATTAAAATATTTTCTTAAAAACCATTGTATGTATTGGATTATAACCAGATTTGGTTAATATCAGAATTTTAGTTCCCCACCAGCTTCCTTGAATGATAGCTGATTCCTTTGTCCATTTCACTATCTTTCGAAAAAGAAAGAGTTGAGAGTGAGGTAACTCAGAAATTTTCTGAATGGAACATGTCTGGCACAGTTTATCTCCCAATAGATGTTGGAGTAATTAAAATTCCCTATCACTCTTTGAATGATCTGTCAGTTAATTTTTCTCTGGTTGAAAAGCTGGTAGTAGATACTGAGAGAAGAGAGGTGTTTATTCCCGCAAGTAATTTTGGGACCGACTCATGAGGGAGGCCACACCCTGGACCTTGTTTTCTTATCTGGACGGTGGTTAGATGATCTTGGTGGGGGCTCCCCAATTGTTATGCCCCTGTCATGGACCGATCATCATCTCCTGCGGCTGGTCTTCCATTTTGCCACCCCCCACCGTGGGTGTGTGGAACCAATTAAATGGTACCGCCCCAGACGCTTAATGGATCCCCAGAGGTTCCAGGCGGCGCTGGGGTCCCCACCTGCCTCCCTTGCTCACAGCTCGGCAGATGCCTTAGTGGAAGCCTGGGAAAGGGCAGCCACTGAGGCTCTTGACCGAGTTGTACCCCTGCGGCCCCTGACCCGGTGCAGATCCTGTCGAGCTCCATGGTTCTCCGTGGAGCTCCGGGAGATGAAGCGTCGGAGACGGGGCCTAGAGAGCGGTTGGAGATCCAGCCGATCCGAATCTGACCGATTGCGACTAAGAGCCTATACTAGGTCTTATCTCGCTGCGATAAGGGAGGCGAGGTCTAACCACTTCGCCACCCTTATCGCGTCCGCAGATAATTGCCCGGCCGCCCTGTTTAGGGTGACTCGCTCCCTCCTGAATCAAGAGGTGAGGGAAAAACCTTTACAGGGTCGTGCCGAGGAGTTTAACCAACATCTGTCGGACAAAATCGCTCGGATTCGGACCGGTCTGGACTCTGACTGGGCAGAGTCTGGCGAGCAGGACGCGGGCGGTCTTGTCGATATTACCTGGGAGGAGTTTGATTCTGTGACTCCGGAGGAAGTGGACAGGATCATGGGGAGGCTAAGCTCCACCACATGTTTATTGGACCCGTGCCCTTCCTGGCTGGTTTATGCAGCCCGGGAGAGGACACGCAGCTGGTTCCAGGCAGTTATATCGGCTTCTTTGAACGAGGGTAGCTTCCCCGCCGTCTTGAAAGAGGCGGTGGTGAGGCCTCTCCTCAAGAGGCCTGCCTTGGACCCAGCTGTATTGAACAACTTTTGTCCCATCTCCAACCTTCGCTTTCTTGTGAAGGTTGTTGAGAGTGTGGTGGCGCATCAGCTCCCTCTGGTCCTGGATGAAGCGGATTATCTAGACCCATACCAATCGGGTTTCAGGCCCGGGCACAGCACGGAGACGGCATTGGTCGCGCTGGTGAATGATCTCTGGAGGGCTCGGGACGGGGGACATTCCTCTGTTCTAGTCCTATTAGACCTCTCAGCGGCTTTCGATACCATCGACCATGGTATCTTGCTGCGGCGTCTCAGGGGATTGGGAGTGGGAGGCACGGTCTTACAGTGGTTCTCCTCCTATCTCCAGGGACGTTCGCAGTCGGTGTTGGCAGGAGGGCAGAGGTCGACCGCGAGGTCTCTCGTTTGTGGAGTTCCTCAGGGGTCGGTCCTCTCGCCTCTCCTGTTCAACATCTATATGAAACCGCTGGGTGAGATCATTCGTGGTTTTAAGATGTATTTTTAGTATATGGGCATGTATTTAATTATTTTTTAACTTTTGTAATCCTGTATTTTTATTCTTGCCCTGTTCACCGCCCTGAGTCCTTCGGGAGAAGGGCGGTATAGAAATATTATTAAATTAAATTAAATTAAAATTATTCTTTAACTCTCCAACAGTTCAGATATTTCCCAACATTTTTCTCTTGGATTTCTGTCCTACTCAGTGATTGTTATTTCAAACATGAGGATCATCCTATTCAAATCTCCTGTTTAATAAGATTAAGTCTCAGTTATGCATACTAAATCATATTTGCCTTCCTGTAATGCACACAAGCTCATCTTATTTTCCATACACTGATTATAAAAATATAGTCAACAGAAAACACAAATACGGTAAGTCAGTGCTCCTCTTGATATTTCATTGAGTAATTGAATAGGCCCCTGTGATGATCTCATTTGCTTACCGCAGTACACAAATCTTTATTTCTGCTTTTCATCTTTAAATCCCATAACATCAGTTTAAAGCCCTAATGATGAATGTTGATGTCCTTGGTCACACACATTGTTCCCAGCCTTTCTGAGATACCACCAACAGCAGCATACAACTAGCACAGTAATACAGCTGGCTACAGATATAAAATCCCTCCCATCAATATTATTTTTTATACCAAGTCATTCAGTGACTGTATTTTTCTTTCCTTTTCCAATTCTCTTCTGTTGCTCAAAAGAATAGAAATATTTCCTTACTGCGTAGATCAGGGGTGTCAAACTCAACTTCATTGAGGGCCGCATCAGCATTGCGGTTGCCCTCAGGGGGCCGGGTGGGTGTGGCCTGGGTGGGCGTGGCCTACTGGGTGGGCATGGCCAAAGTGCGTATGGCCTACTGGGTGGGCGTGGCCAGCTCTACATCGTTCGCATCAAGGGTGCCTATGGGGGCCTGGGCAGGAGTGGGACAGATCTGAGGGTCTCTGGCAGAAGAAGGGTCTCTGGGCCAAGGCCAAGGCAGTGGGGGCCTCCCCTCACTGTTTCCAGGATGGCTTCGTGGGCCACATGAAACCACTTCACGGGCTGGATCTGGCCCCCGGGCCTTGTGTTTGACATGTCTGGCGTAGATCCTAAATTTGACTGAAATCAAACTGGCCACTAGTCTCTATGAACAGGAAAATGAGTCCTTAGAATCCTGACTGGGAATTTGTCACAATTAATGCATATATATTTCCATACATGGCATCCATTTATTGCTACAAAGGAAATAAGTGGGTACATCAGTCAAGATTCTTCCTGGTGTTTACTTGCACAGGTAGATTAACTACTGTATTCATGCTGAATACAGTGTGCATGTACATATGTGCATTTATCACCATGAAACAATTTATAGTCATCAGTAACCCTTCTATACCATTGACTAAAATTCTCTGAATAAGCTTTTTCCACCAAACCAATTGCCTATAATATAATGCATTTTTGTGTATTATGTTCACAGACATAGGACATTTTGTGATTATTCCCCCTCCTCCCATTTCATAAATTTTGAAAAAGTTTTTCAGTGGAGAACTTTGCAAGAGATTTGATTGCCAAACTTGCATGTTCTGATTTAGAAGTTTGGAATGAAGTCATTTGCATTTTCAGCTTTGTATCATTGTTAAATAATGGACCAGAATGAATCCAAGTATAAAGAATAAAGGACAGAGATTTCAGTACAGTACAGTGAATGCTGCAGGAAATAGAAGAGAAACATTTGTGTTGCAAAAATTATCTTTACAGTGGGCCTGCAGATCCTTGCCTTGAAATTTTACAACCCAAGGAGTTTAATAAATCACTTATTTTACTTGGCCATACAAAAGAATTTGTGGCACTGGTAACCTCTGCGAATGCCTGATGAATTTGGCCTGGTGGTTCTTCTCCCTGGCTGGCAGCATAAAACCACCAGCAGAAAAGATGAGTCATCCCCCTCCACTCTAGAGTGGAAAAGCTGCCATCTAAGAAAAGGCAGGGTGCTGAAGTGGATTCAAGCAGTTGTTAATTTAGCGGTGATAGTATTTGGATTCTGAGCAGCATCTACAGCTTCCCAGCATGCATGAGTGAGTTATGTCTTGGGTGCCCTTTGGCTGGCTTTTGTTCTGGTTTCTGATGAAGGAAAGTTTGTCGCTTCCATCATTTCTGAGTTGCAAAGAATGCAAATTAAAGGCTGATTTGTGATGGACTGGAAAGCATATTTTAAATAGGAAACAGGCCGAGCTACAAAATCCTCAAATTAAAACTTCTAAGGGAAAGTGTTAGAATTCATGGACTTGTGAAGACGACAGTTTTGTTGTTTAATCCTGATGCATGCACCCTGCCCCCCAGCAAGTTGTTCTCACTTAGCATTCAAAGAGAGGGTGCTGCCAAGCATTTTAAATAGAAGTAGACTCCTTTTCATGTTAATATTTGCACTGGATAGCTTTCTATTTTTCTTTGTTATGCCTTTCCTTGACACGCATTGCATTTTTGAACAGCATCAGAAAACAGAAATTCTGATTATAGGACAAACAAGTATGATTTGCAGGAGCTAGAGAAATTACTAAACAGAATGTGGATGTTGTGTGATAGACACCAGGAAACACTGAGCAATAAAATAGGTGACCCCTGAACCACCACAAAAAGGTGTTTTTTTAAAATAAATAAATAAAAATAAAACTCTGATTTGTTATTGTCTCTCCTCCTAAAGTGGAACTGGAATTCATAATCTTTCAGTTTCTAATCTTAATCACATCACCAAAATAGTTCTTACATGTAATCCATTATCACTGAACATAATGATAGATCAGTTGACAACCAGGGATCAATAAAATATGGAGGATCATTTTTTTCTCCATTCTTCATTTGGGGAGTTTGCTGTCTCTTGTTCTGGTTTGATCCACATGGTTACCTTAATTACTGGATTATTCTATCATAGAAAGCAAGATAAGATGGTTTACTTTTCAGCTAAACTTTATCCAACTAAGACTGTCCCTCATTCAAGATGTTTTGGCTGGCATTTAATATAGTCTATGAATTTTCTTTTTGACTCTTGATTTTTCAGTCAGAATACAGATGATCATGAGTCTAGGCTTGTGATTCATTTTAGATTATTAAATTACCTGTGATCCATTATTATACTTTTCCATGTACACTGTTTATGAGATGTTTAAAAATGACAGGATCAAAAATAAAAACCATGCTTATCATTTGCAATAGCAAACAGCTACGATATATATTTGCACCTAATATTTTTCCCATATAAGATATGTATGGAGTTTTTTTTCTGTGTCCATGTGTCTGTACACTATATGCATACTTATTTGTATGAAACTTTTAGTTAGCTGCCATAGGCAATAGTATTAATTGAACTAGTCACTTGAATCTGACATCAGAACAAACAAGTGGCTGTTTTCTGCTTGAGCAGGGGGCTGGACTAGAAGATCTCCAAGGTCCCTTCCAGCTCTTTTCTATTCCAGAATAGTGGATTTAATGCGTATTAAATAAAAGAAGGCTAGGATTACAATTCAAAATCAGTAGTTGAAGAAACACACCTAATTATTGTTTTGCTTTAATTTTCATCGGCTTTTTCAATGGGGGAAAACACCAATAATTTAGAGATGTACATTAATTAATTTACAGAAATTCACTACCCTTTAAACTTAATGTACCTTGTACACTAAGGACTAGAAATTCACTACCTGTAACTTGAAAGTAGTGAGATGTTCTCAAAGAAGCATCTCTCAACAATTTTAGTATGGAGAGAAAGGAAGATATAAGAATACTGTTTCTTAGATGTCATTTACAGCATTGCAAGTGAAACACTACACTGGGACTGGAAATAGGCAAATCGTGTAGAGACATCCTTCAAGATATTAATTGTATAAAACAGTGTTTCTCAACTTTGTCATCTTGAACATGTTTGGACTTCCAGAATTCCCCAACCAGCCTTTTTTGGAGTTGAAGTTCATACATCTTTAAACTGCCAAGGCTGGGAAACATTGATATAATCCATTAGAAGACTTCAGATTATTTTCCAAGGAGGACTTCCAAGGAGGACTGATCATTAAAATAATCAATCTAAAAGTTAATAATAAAAGAATGTCTATTCCACTTCCTATGAAGTCTGGCATTGCAGGAAACTGTTCCTGGAGTGCCTGAAAGTGTTACTGCCATATTTAAATGCCATGTAGTTCAAAAGCCCCATGTAAAATCCCCATGAGTAGTATTGCAGGCTAACTCTCTCCACAGCCTGGAGTTTGATCCTGCCTGGCTCAAGGTTGACTTAGCCTTCCATCCTTCCAAGATCAGTAAAATGCAGAACCAGATTGTTAGGGACAACACGCTGACATTGTAAACCACTTAGAGAGGGCTGCAAAGCACTGCAGGGCAGTATATAAGTCTCTGTGCTATTGCTATTGCTATGCAGATACCTTCAGCAAGACTTTCGAAGACCTTCCTTTTAACCTGGATAGGATGATTATCATCTGCCTCTGTATTACTGTAGTAGTAATGAGTTGTTTAAGTTCTGTGTGATCTTAGGGGATGACTACTTGCAGGAGTCCAATAAATATAGAGTGCTGAATTCTGAAATGAGTTCAGCATCAACCTCCTAAAAATCTGAATTCATCTGAAGTATTTGAGGAGTAGTGGTGCAGGATATCTACAGGCAAGCCATGAAGCAGCAAGGCTATTTTAATTTTTAAAATACTTGTCTTAGGAAGGATTGTATTTACAAACAACTCTACAAAGTTGAAGGGAAGCACCACAGTCAAATGGCAAAGCTTCTACTCTGCAGGCAAAATATTTCACATTTTCATCCTTGGCATTTGGAAATACTCATTTGTGTGTGTGTGTTTGTGCGTGTGTGAGTGTGTGTGCAACTGTACATGTATACTCTATACCTGCCAAGTTGCTGTAAAACCATGCCAGTCTGGACAGAATTTTTATAAACTGATTTAGAATCTAGCCAGCACCATCACAGGGGAAAAGCAGCTTCAATGTGCAGTGCAGATAGGCAGATAGAAGTGATGAGTGATGATTTGGTTGGCGTCAAAATGGATGTCCCTCTGGTTCTTTTCTGTATTTGATTCAAGGGAAACTGATAACCAGAGAAGCAACAGTCTTCTTTGCAAATGGAAAGACTAAGCATTTTGTTATTCAAGTCAATATCTGTGGAAAACAATTCCCTACCACTATTTTTCCCATTCATCTGAGTTCTTCATTTGATAAAGATACAATTCTCCTGTTGGCAATAATTATCTCACTCAGCTTCCCTCCCTCTAATTTCTCTCTGTTGGATGAATTTACTATTTTCTCATGAAACTTGGCATTTAAACTAGTCAGGGAATTTCTGCACAACTGTAAAACTTCATGTTAAAACTCAGTTTTACAGAAAAGAATGGAAAAGGGAAAGGAGCAAGGCCTGAGTGGATGGTTATTTCTTTGCATTGTTTGGTGTGGTGCTTTACATTCAGTTTGGCCCAGTGCATGGATGTCCAATTTTTTGGCTTATCTGGGCCATATTGAATTGTCTTGGCTGCATATAAAATATATATGATATAGTCAATGTGTATAAATAATAAGGCCTTTGAGCTATGGTGCTGGAGAAGACTCCTGTGAGTCCCTTGGACTGCAAGGCGTTCAAACCGGTCAGTCCTAGAGGAGATCCACCATGACTGCTCTTTAGAAGGCCAGATACGGAAGCTAAAACTCAAATACTTTGGCCACCTAATGAGAAGGAAGGACTCACTGGAGAAGAGCCTAATGCTGGGAAAGATTGAGGGCAAGAGAAGAAGGGGATGACAGAGAATGAGGTGGCTGGATGGAGTCACTGAAGCTGTAAGCATGAGCTTAAATGGATTCCAGAAGATGGTAGAGGACAGGAAGGCCTGGAGGAACATTGTCCATAGAGTTGCGATGGGTCAGACACGACTTCGCAGCTAACAACAACATAAATAATAAACTTCATTTATTTTAATATATTTTATTATAACATTGTGTTGCCACATTACTAGCTGTCTGGGGCTGCATGTGTCCCATGAGCCATGGGTTGGATACATCTGGTTTAGTGGTTAAGGAACCTGGCTAAAAAGCAAGAGACTGTGAGTTCTAGTTTAGCCTTAGGCATGAAAGCCAGTTGGGTGACTTTGGGTCAGTCACACCCTTTCAGCCCAACTCACCAGGGTGAGTGTTGTGGGAAAAATAAAAGGAGGAAGGATTATTACTGTGTTCACCTCTTTGACTTATTTAGGAAAATAATAACGGCAGGGGGGGGAGTGGAATCCAAATAAAATAAATAATAAAATACTTACAGGAGGACACAACTGTTGGTTCTATAGCTGGCCATCTTTTCTTTTCCCCGTAGGCTTCAGAGGAGATAGAATCACAATTGCTCTTCAAAAGGCAAAACACTTTATTTATATATGCAGCTTTGCTTTGTGTTACATAACCCACTCACTTTTATGTGAAAGTAAATGGCTACATTCTCCACCTAGTAATAATGAAATACTTTTAATTTCTTTTGTCTCTCTTTCTCCAGAAGGAGAGGGATAAATCTCTCCAAGAGCAAGTGATTTGTAGATTGCTATTTGTTTTTTTCCCCTCTACTGTACTTTTGCATTTATTAGACTTGTAGCACCACTTACAGACATTTTCATGGCATAATCCTTAGCTTTAGCTGATTCATTAAGTCTACATACTACTGAAGTAAAATGAAAGCACTATGTTTCATAGTTTTATGTTATGTAGGAGTGCTCTGGAAAATTAACTTGTAAAAGACAAAATGCAAATTGAGGGGAGCGTGTTTGGCCAAGAGTTTCTGAAAAAAAACATTAACCAATTTGGCATCATTTGGGGGAAATGTCTGATGGCAGGGTAGTACATCTGAAGCAAAGTAGCAATAGCAATAGCACTTATATACCACTTCACAGTGCTTTACAGCCCTCTCCAAGCGGTTTACAGAGTGAGCATATTGCCCCCAACAATCTAGATTCTCATTTTACTGACCTGGGAAGGATGGAAGGCTGAGTCAACCTTGAGCTGGTGAGACTCAAACTCCCAAACTGCCGGCAGTCAGCAGAAGTACAGTAGCCTGCAGTACTGCATTCAAACCACTGTACCACCATGGCTTATAAGTAAGAATTTATTTCATGATGCTTTTGTGCCTTTGAGTCAATGTTGAACTCTGCTGTTTGCCTGGACAACTCCCTGTAGCTCTCATAGCAAACATTCAGAAATGGTTTGCCATTGCCTCCTTGCCAGGACTGAGAGAGTGTGACTGGCTTAAGATCACCTCACTGGCTTTGGGCCTAATGCAAGACTAGAACTCTCAGTCTCCTAGTTTATAGCCCGATGCTTTAACCATTGCCCCAAACTGGCTTTACTTTACTTTATTTTATATGTATTTTAACTCAACTTCGTAATGATGCTATTTGGCATATTAGCAAACCATGAAGCTAAAGGAATGTTTACCGGTAATTGATACCAGGATGCAGAATGCTGCAGATAGTCTGCTGCTGACAGCATTTTTTCCTCCACAGTTTTTTTCTTCACTGCTGTGATAGCCGAGGGTCAGTAATCAGAAGGAAATAACATACTTTCTCTGGGTTTATAAGGCAGACAGGCACATTAAAAAGAGACAGTCCATGGTTGATTGAGGCATGCCTCATAAATAATATGTTTCATTAAATATGCCATTGGATCTAAGAGGATCAAAAACAAAGGATTAAGAGCTCACCTGTAACGTAGCAGATTTAATCACATTTGCCCCCTTTGGAGGATTAGTCTCTCCAAACTCTAAATAGATTATCTTCCCTCTCTATAATAAATAATAATAATAATAATAATAATAATAATAAATCCTATTTATAGCTTCATATTTGTTCACCTAGAACTCAAATATTTTCCCCTCCTTCTCTTTTATATGCAGCTCGGTAACACAGTGATTATTTGGTAGTTTGGTTTGAAGAGTGATTTATGTATATCGTCTTTGATGACACATATTGGTGGTCTCACTCCAACATTAGCATTAAGGCGCTGCTGTCTATTGAAACAGAACAAAAAAGAGTGCTTTGAACAAGATGCTTTAATCACAATAAACAGATGAAAAAAGAAGTGTCTTCTCTAAGACTGCAATCTTCATTCGATTTTTGACCAGCAGCACTCAGTTTATACAGTCATTTAAAAATAAACTGATTACAATGCAGACCAAGGAGATAAACAGGTTTATCACAGTTCAGTTTGTGGACAGACAAATGTGTGTACATCTTTATGGATGGCAAACAGCTGAACTGCTCAGGAAAATAAATTCATGCAGTAGAGGGAGAACAAGGTCATAAAATCAAAGCAGCAACAACAATAATCAAATGCCATAAAATTGTGGATTATATTTACAAGTAGTCCTTGGCTTATGACCAGTAACTTATGACTGTTAGAAATTACCATGACTGCATCCTCCCCCAAGTCACGTGATTGCATTTTTAGAGCTTGGCAACCAGCTCATATTTACAGTCATTTTGTAGTGTCCCATGGCTATGTGACCACGATCTGTGACTTTTTTTTGTCAGTTTCCAGTGTTTATTTCCAATTTTAAGAAAAAAAAACCACCCATTTGGAAAAATTGATTTGCTTAACAATTGTGGTGTTCACTTAACAACTGCTGAATTTGCTTATGCCTGCTGTGTTTGCTTAACAACCACCATAAAAATGTCAAAAAATCAAGTTTGGTCATATGATGCATCAACTTATGACCGCAACATATTATGACCTTAATTCCGTGGTCAGTTATGATCATAAATTCAAGACTACTTATATACATTTTAAAATAAATAAATAAATAAACTAATACTTTGGGGCTCTAAAAGTTTTGATATTTCAGACTCTGTCCTAACAATTTTAAATGGAATTAAATTGTAACAGAATTAGCCATATAATAGAAATATCATTCCAAATGGGTTTCACCTGAAATAGACATATCCCTTGGCATACATATAGCACCAACTGTCAATGCGGGCTGTTTGCTGCCAACACAACTGCTCAACATTTCTGGGGTGGCCACCAATATGAGAAAGGATGCTGTGCACCTAATTGTGTGACTTTTAACAAAACTCTCAAAACACTCTTCAAAACAGTGAGTCCTTCATTAAACCAGCCAACTAACAACCAACCAACCAACTAATCAACTAACCAGGTTACTGCTGACCCATCAACACGTATTTCTGTCCACAGAAACTTGCTAAGTTCCACATTTATTCAAAATATCTTCTTAATTTTGAAGTAAAGTTTTCTGGCTACAGTAATAACAATAACAACAACAACAACAACAACAACAACAACAACAACAACAACAACAATAATAATAATAATAATAATAATAATAATAATAATAATAATAATAATAATAAAGTTGGAAGGGACCTTGAAGGTCATCTAGTCCAACCCCCTGCTCATTCAGGAAACCCTATACCATTTCGGACAAATGACTGTCCAATCTCTTCTTAAAAACTTCCTGTGTTGGAGCATTCACAGCTTCTGGAGGCAGGTTGTTCCACTGGTTAATTGTTCTAACTGTCAGGAAGTTTCTCCTTAGTTCTAGGTTGCTTCTCTCCTTGACTAGTTTCCATCCGTTGCTTCTTATCCTGCCTTCTGGTGCTTTGGAGAATAGCTTGACTCCCTCTTCTTTGTGGCAGCCCGTGAGATATTGGAACACTGCCATCATGTCCCCCCTCATCCTTCTCTTCATTAAACTAGACATAAATCAAAGGAGATGCTGTAGCATTTTCTTCAAATGAATCTTCAACTTTGACTGCAGAAGCATTCCCTCAAAAATATTTCAAAAGCCAACAAAAGAAATGATGCCAATTCATGGAGCAATTAGATATATCTCCCAATTTCTTTGTCTTCTACTTATCTTATAAATCATACACGTAGAGGCAAAAAAACCAAAATCTTGAAGAAGCTACTTTCAGTCAGAAGAAAATTTGTCATGACTGAGCCTCGGTGACACAATTCTCAAGCAAATGTGCTCTTAATCAGATTAAAGGGCCTCTATTTTGCTGTTTGCTATGATAAAAAAACAAAAACAAAGGCCAATCAGCTCTGGACAGCCTCCCTGAAGAAAGCACAGATGGAAAATTGCTGATGTGACAACAGCCACAAAATCTCCCTGCTTTCATCATCCCCAAAGAGTTTAATAAGGTAACCTTGGCCTTTTTATTTTTATTTTTATTTTATTTTTTCAAAAAGTTTCTGAGCACCACAGAAAGATTGCTACTTGGATTTTTAACTTGAAATGAAATAAGATGCTGTTTGTTGATCTGAACAAAGAAGGAAAAACAGCTGGTGTCGTTTTTTTTCAACAAGCAGAAGCATAATTTAGAGAGGAACGTATATTTACAATAGGAACAGGTATCCCTCTTATATCATGTCCTGGTTTTTGAAAGAAAAAAAATCCAATATGCTCTGAAATACTAAGAAAGGAAAGCTGAATGTGTTACATGGAACAAACAAGCTGACCAAAAAACAAAACAAAAAAAACAAGCTTTTTAATCTGACCTATAGAATTGTCCACTAATTTGCTTATGTTTCTAAACCTTTAGGAATACATTACATATTTATTTTTTTTGTATGAGAAAAAGAGGGGAGAAGGAAAGCAGGAAGAAAGGGCCAAGGAAGGTGCATTTCTCTGGTTTTTGCCTTTTATAGAACAGAGAATATCATCAGAGATGTAAGGGACCTTGGAAATTTTCTAGTCCAACCCCCTGTTCAAGCATGACACCCTATACCAGGGGTGTCAAATTTACAATGTCACGTGACGTGTCGTGATGTATGATGACTTTTTGGCTATTGCCAGCAATGGGATGGGCACGGTTTCCAGTAGTTTGACACCCCTGCCCTATACCATTTCAGACAAGTGGATGACCAGTCTCTTCTTAAAAGCCTCCAGTAAAGAAGCACCCACAGCCTCTGAAGGCAAGCTGTTGCACTGGTTGATTTTTCTCATTATCAGGAAATTTCTCCTTAGTTCTAGGTTGCTTCTCTCTTTGGTTAGTTTCTATCCGTTGCTTCTTGTCTTGCCTTCTGGTGTTTTGGAAAATAGGTTTTTCCCCTCTTCTTTGTGGCAGCCCCTAAAATATTGCAATACTGCTATTTTATCATCCCTAGTTCTTCTTTTCACTAGGCTAAAGGTAAAGGTAAAGGTAAAGGTTCCCCCGCACATGCGTGCTAGTCGTTTCCGACTCTAGGGGCCGGTGCTCATCTCCGTTTCAAAGCCGAAGAGCCAGCGCTTGTCTAGACGCCAAAGGCGCACGGAACGCTGTTACCTTCCCACTGTAGTGGTCCCTATTCTTCTACTTGCATTTTTACGTGCTTTCGAACTGCTAGGTTGGCAGAAGCTGGGATGAGTAACAGGTGCTCACTGTTACGCGGCACTCAGGATTCGACCCGCCAAACTGCCGACCTTCTGATCGACAAGCTCAGCGTCCTAACCCACTGAGCCACCGCGTCCCTTCACTAGGCTAGACATACCCAAATCCTGCACTTTACTTCATATTTCTGGTTTCCAGCAACCTAATTATCTTTATTGCTCTTCTCTTTACTCTTTCTTGGGTCTCAACATCTTTTTTTATATGGTGTTGATCAAAACTGGGTGCAGTATTCCAAATGTGGTCTTACCAAGGCCTTATAAGAGGTACTAACAATTTGCATGATCTTGATTCTTTCTCTCTATTAATGCAGCCTAGGATTGCATTGGCTTTTCGGGTAGCTGCAGAACACTGCTGGCTCATATTTAAGTGATTGTCTATTAGGATTTCAAGATGCCTTGCATCACCACATCCACCACCACCCCAATACTCACACTGCTGACTCATAAGCTGAGACTTTCTAAGTATTATCAGCTTCAAGTTCAAAGTCGGTAAAATTCATTTGGATGGATGCTGAAGCATGTTAGCAGCTTCTATGGGGATTGAGAGGTGATGAAGATTTAAGAAATTTAGAGACCAGGATGACAAAGGTTGCACACTGCCCCTGCTCTGTAGGACACCCTTCCCTCTGAAGTGAGGAAAGCCCTCAGTCTCTTGGTGTTTCCCAAAGGGGTGAAAACCTGGCTGTGCAGCCTTGCTTGGAGGACACAGAGGCCCACAGAACATGGGGCAGGCTGGCAGCATGAGAACCCCTCACACACACTTGTATTAATAACTGCTAACTACCCATCTTGGAATTTTTCACCTTTTCAAATGTTAAAACAATATTTTTATAATTTTAAACTTTCTAATCTTAAATTAATTCTAATTTTTATGTTAATTTTGTTGATTATATTGTACTCCACACAGAGCCCTCCTTTGAGGGAGATAGGTGGTTAAGAAATACAATAAATAAAATAAAGGAAAGGAAAGGAAAGGAAAGGAAAGGAAAGGAAAGGAAAGGAAAGGAAAGGAAAGGAAAGGAAAGGAAAGGAAAGGAAAGGAAAGGAAAGGAAAGGACTCTAAAAACCAACCCAAATGTAAGAGATATAATACAAACACTGAGCAAAGTTTTCTCATGAGGTTTTTTGCTTTTGCTTTTTTTTTAAATACAGGAATGAAGGAATGAAATCAATGCACATTTTAGTCTTGCTGAAGTTATCTGGAACAGCTGGGGCAATTAATTGGACTTAACTTCAACAACAAACAACAAACAGCCTTTCCTAAGTAGGATAGATTTGTTTCAGTGATACAAGACATAACTAACCAGAGTGTTAAGGGATGTTTTCTTCAACTCGCCGTCATTCAGATGTGCTAACTTTTCTAATGAGCACTAAGCAAGGCACAGCTCCCACCCTTGGCTAGGGAAATTTGGAGTACAATGTTTCAGGGAGATGTTTGAGCATGCCAACAGCATTGGAAGAATCAGACATTCTTTAGCAGAAACTCAGTACTGGGAGATGTGACTGCTTTGGTTCATTTTTGCCTGGCTAGAATCTGTCCTCAGGTCAGAAACTTCTGTCAATCCTCCTCCTCTGGGAGAGCAAGTTATGTTTGAAAAGAAGAGGATATAGAAGAAAAAGCCTAAGGGGGCCCAGTTCCAAGTAAACAAATTTCTTTAAGGGATGCTGAAGGAGCTCATTCTGCAGAAAGCCTTGTATAACCCAAGGAGAAATTAAAGCTGTCTATGCTACGAAGCTGTTTCCACAGCTATAGGGTTGCTGCAGATATTTTTGTGTAACCCAGACTTAATGTGGGTTTCTATGGCATTAGGGCCAATTTTTACTTCTATAGCTTTTTTATTTTCTCAAGAGGGAACTGGCGAGAACATGGTTTCACTGGCCTCAAGGCTTTCCTTATGTAACGTGCTGCCATATGTCAACCGTTTCCCATTGCAGGCTTTTGTAAGCAGTTGAATTCACTGAAGGAATCTTGGGCAAGGCAAGAACACAACAATTGGCCTCTTGGAAGAAATAATAGAACCAAATCCTGAAGGCAAGACATGAAACAATAGATGGAAAATAATCAAGGAGAGAAGCAGCCGAGAACTAAGGAGAAATTTCCTGACAGTGAGAACAATTAACCAGTAGAACTGCTTGCCTTCAGAAGTTGGGGTGCTCCATCACTGGAGGCTTTTAGAAGAGACTGGACAGCTACTTGTCTGGCATGCTATAGGGTTTCCTGCTTGTGCACAGGATTGGACTAGATCAGGGGTTCCCAACCCCCAGCCCGTGGAACTGCACCGGACTGTGGCATGCCAGCAACACAAAACCATGCCCCCTCCAGTCTGTGGAAAAACCTCTCTCCACGGAACCGGTCACTGGTGCCCCAAAGTTGGGAACCTCTGGACTAGATGACCTCTAAAGGTCCTTTCCAACTCTTTTATTCTGTTAGGGATGCTTTAACTGCATTCCAAGACAGGGGAGGGGGATTGTCTTGATGGCCTAAATAATTGTATGATTTATGGGACCCAAAAGGGAAAGCAATATTTCTCTGTGGCTTAATCCCTGATTTGGTTTTATATCCAATCCAACCTTATAACCTACCTCTGCAAGGCAGAGAATCAAAATGGGCAAGAGGTCAACCATGGTATCACAATACAAGCCCTTCTCCTTTTATATATGTATCAATATCACATCCACAGGCAAAAGGGGCAGAGTGTGCATTGTAATGCCATATCCACTATTTTGCCTGTTTTGACCTCCTCCCCTGGATGCTGCTGTCCACACATTTGCAAGGTAAGAGAAGCTAAAAAAGAAGATAAAATATGGAATTGTCCTACAAGTTTGATTTGCAAGAGTGCTTTTAGCTTCTGCCTGGCAGAGCTACTGATCTAATACAGAAACTGTTCTGACTTTGAAAAGCCAGCTCTCATGAGATACACCAGGGAGGATCTTTCTAGCAATTCACTTTAAACCTGTCAATTGCCAGGTTTTCAAACAGCAGGGCAGACTGGTTGGAGAGTCCCTTAGTTTCTGCTTTGTTAATTAAATTAAAAAAGAATTTGTAATTGGGAACAATTTGCATTAATAAAATGACAATCTTACAGATATTGCAAACAAAATTATAGAGCAGTGATGGCAAAACTTTTAGAGACCGAGTGCCCAAACTGCAACCCGAAACCCACTTATGTATCATCGGGTGCCAGGTGGGCATGGTCCATTCAGTGGGTGTGGCCAATTGGGTGGGCATGGCCCATTGGGTGGGTGTGGCTGCGGTGGTAACGGCAGACTGGGTGGAACTAAAAAGTTCAATCAATTCCAACTTTTTTTTCCTGCGAGAAGTTGAAATTGATTGAACTTTTTAGTTTTGGGTTTTTTTGCACATGGCAGAAGCCTAAAGCAAAAAGGTTTTATAAAACCCAACTGAAGGCCTAGGACTGGGGTGAGGGCACGCGTGCCCACAGAGAGGGCTCTCCATGCCACCTGTGGCCCGTGTGCCATAGGTTCACCACAACGGTTATAGAGGCTCTAGAACTGTAAGGTATTAAACTCAATGGGATGAATTGAAAGGGCTTGCTGAGAATCTAGCAGTGCATTTTCTCTCAAACAGATGCAAAAGACTGAGTGATTTCCATAAATGTGCAATATGTTCTGATAATATAGTGCATGTTTAAATTAGCCAACTCCAACCTACCTTAACAAAATGCCCAAGTAACACCTGGAGCCCATAGCAATGTTCTTGCTTTTCTTTCTTTTACCCCTCTTTCTAGGTTGAAATTTCTCTATCCAAGACTGATTTAGTCCAGTTCACTCTTCCTCTGGGAGGGGCAGTGTGGTGGCTCAGTGGTTAAGATGCTGGGATTGTCGGCTGCAAAGCCGGCAGCCCAGGTTTGAAACCTGAGCACCACATGATGGGATAAGCTCCTGTCCTCTCCCCATCTCCCATCTCCTACTAACCTAGCAGTTCAAAATCATGCAAATGCGAGTAGGTAAATAGTTACCACTTGGTTGGGAAGGTTACAGCATTCCCCGTGCCTTGGCATATAGTCATGCTGGCCACATGACCCCAGAAATATCTTTGTACAACACTTGCTCAATGGCCTTGAAACAGAGAAGAGCACTGCCTCTTAGAATCAGCAACGACTAGCGGAGTAAAATCTACAGAGACTCCTTTTTTAAAAAAATCCTCTTCTGGACCAATCAAGTCTTATCTTGCCAAACTCCTCCCCCCTCATCCCAATTCACTGGTCAAATTTCCTCTCTGGTTGAAACTTGGTAGCCTCGTTCCCACCATTGACTGAATATGCTGACCAATATTTCCAAGCTCTCCTTCTTCTCTAATCTGCTGTCAAGAGTGAAAGTAAAGTCCGCCTGGAGGGAAGAAAGCCTGGCACTTTCTCCCTTTTTACCTCTCTTGCTTACTCATAAGTAGACATTCTCTTTTGAAGTTGCTGTGAGTGTTGGCATCACACCCAGCACTACAATTCAGTTCTATAACCAGCTTCCTCAGAGTTTCATTTTTGACTTTCTGCCTTTAGAGTTGCCTTACTAACTCCAAAGTAACAACAACAATCTTTCTCTTAATCACTTGCCGTTGTTTATCTTAGTGCATGCAAAGATTTGTTTCTTCTGATTTCTCGGTCATAAACCACAAATCCTTGCTGGTCAGGTTTTAAATTCCTTCCTTCTGGCAGAATCCTGCAATTTTATTCCTTCAATTTTTTTCTCAATACTAAATGAAGTCAACTAGATTAGATTCAGGTTTAAATTATCCTACTCAGACACATGCAAAGTCCTAGCTCTCTGTGACTGGGAATGCTGGGAAATGTGGAAGGAAAAAGAAGAAGAGGATGACCAGCAGGAGGGCAAATGGACTCAGTTACTGTGACAATGGAGTTGCCACTGAAGAGCTGAACAACCAAGTTACAAACAGATCATCCTGAAGAAAAAATCTACCTATGTACTTGTTAAGAATTGACAACAACTTGAGGACATATACTCATTCAATCAATCAGATTGTACTAGTTGGTTGAATAAACCATGATTAAAATTATCTGTAAAGTCACGTGCTTCACATAGAGACGGACACAGAGCTGGGGTAGAGATGAGTTTATTCTGAACAGAACGAACTGGGGAAACAGGGAAGCCTGGCGTCTAATTGTACCTGCCCAGGTGGATGGCATCCAATCAGTTCAAACCTGGGCTTCCTGCCAGTGCAGGTGACAATGGGTGTAGATCCTGGCTTCCCACTAGGCTGACCATGCCTGGGGCTGTCAACAGCTTAACTCATTAGGCTTATCCTGAGTGAGCAGTTATCACCCGGAGCTGTCCAGCCCCTCTGCTGATCTGCACCATCAGCCTCCTGCTGTGCTGTCCTTTGTGTATGCTGGGAGGCATACACTGCATTATCCATGGTTTAAAATGTGCAAATGTTGCCACTCACATGGAGTGAAAGCGGCTCATAAGTTAGTTTCAAGAAGATCTTCTCACAGTCTGAACATCCAGTAATGGGGAGGTTAAGGTAGTCCTTGACTTACAACCACAATTGAGCCCAACATTTCTGTTGTTTGAGACATTTTGTTAAGTGAGTTTTCCCCCACTTTATGATCTTTCTTGCCACAATTGTTAAATGAATCCTTGCAGTTGTTGAGTTAGTCACATGGTTGTTAAGTGAATCTGGCTTCCCCATTGACTTTGCTTGTCAGAAGGTGACAAAAGTTGATCACATGATCCTGGGACACCACAACCATTACAAATATGAGTCAGTTGCTAAGGGTTTGAATTTTGATCACGTGACCATGGGGATGATGCAAGAGTGAAAAATGGTCATAAGTCACTTTTTTCAGTGATGTTTTAACTTTGAATGGTCATTAAACAAACTGTTGTAAGTCAAGGACTACCTGTATTTAGATTCTAAACACACTGATTTTATCAAGTGAAACATGACACAATAAAGCAAATAATGTCAGTGGAATTTGACTTTATTACACTTGCTCTGAGTTGGATCAAATAAGTGTGATGAAAACTCTGAAGATGGAGCAAGAAGAAAGGCTTCTCTTAATAATTCTGTAACCCAAATAAAAGGATGCATTTCATAAAGTTTTCTTAGGAATAAATTGTCTCATTTTTTTCATTAGTTACTTATTCTCTACTTTTTAGATTTCACAATGACTCATTTAAATTTCCAGTTCTGCATTTAGATTTCTAATTCTAAAGGAAGAGGTTTATCTTCAGCAGATATGCTTCCTGTACAGAAATTCAGAGTAGAGAAGAGAGAGAGAGAGAGAGAGAGAGAGAGAGAGAGAGAGAGAGAGAGAGAGAGAGAGAGAGAGAGAGAGAGAGAGAGAGAGAGAGAATGTAATTGACAGTCTTTATACAAGCTCTTCATAAACCATTCTCTACTTAAATAGTCATTTTGAGAGACAAGGTCAAAATGGACATGAAATTATTTTTCTAATTAGTTTGTATTCCAAATGACAGTAATAACAACTCAGAAGCAGGATCAGCGGCGTTTCTTTTTACTTGAGGTTATGAAACCATGTTTTGTTTAGAATAATTTTGATATATTTCAATGACACAGATATAATTTCATCTGTGATAAAACTGAAACCAAACCAAAGGGATTATGCTCTTGCATGAAAGGTTAGGTATGGAACGCAAACATTGTGGATAATTTTTAGACAATATTACTATTGTTTAATAACCAAATGTTAAACATAAGCCTACTCAGAAATAAGTCCCAATGAATTTAATCAACTTACTGCTAAGTAACAGGTATCAAACTGCAGCTTAAGAAACCGAAATAATTTCACTCTTAAAGCTATATGAAGTGATAACATGTTCATAATTATTAAAAGAAACAGGAATGTGATGTGTTTTCAAAGCTGGAAAGATACAAAATGACTGACATTGTCAAATGATTTCCAAAGCACTGAACAATTCTAAATACATTGCTATCTGTATTTGTGTGTTTGAGTTCTTCTTGAGTAATAATCGAAAAATTGAATCATTTTTTAAAAAATTAGATAGGTGATGTTTTATTGAAAAAAACAGATTAAACACTGTAGTTTATTCTTTGTCTTGCTGGGAAATGTAGTTCTTTGAACCTTTTAAGGTAGTGACTATTAGGGGCATTAAATGTAGAGTCACCAAAGAAGATAGATCTTCTTTGTTCCTCTCTTTTTTTCTGCTTTCCTCATTCCTTCTTCTTTTTCACCCCTATTAGGACATACAGTTTAGGAATGCAAACTTTCTATTGGATAAATAAAACCTTACTTGTCTTTTGGACCTTCAGCATCTTTCTCTGGATATTTCTGTCGGACTCAACACATACGCTCTGCTATACAGGTAGTCCTCAGCTTGCAACAGTTCATTTAGTGACTGCTCAAAGTTACAACGGCACCGGAAAAAAGTGACTTATGACCATTTTTCACACTTATGACCATTGCAGCATTCCTACGGTCAATGATCAAAATTCAGATACCTGGCAAATGACTCGTATTTATGACAGTTGAAGTATACTGGGGTTTTTTTGTGACCTTCTGAGAAACAAAGTCAATGGAGAAGCCAGATTCATAACATAAATTCCCTTGCAACACCCTATTCGCCTTTCTGTCATTCACTCTGCCCATCACAGAGCTCACACTTTCATCAAAACACGGTCCTCCTTTCCATCTCTAATCTTCTTTTAAACAAGTACTTTTGTCTCAGCATTTGATGCAACAACTGGAAAAGGTTTGAATCTTTCATTGTGATGCGCAGACTTAAGTAGCTCTCTTTGATCACTCTGTGGGCTTCACTTTGGTCTTTGTGAAACTTCAAGAGGCTACTCAACCTTTGCTACGATCATCTTCTTTGAGTGGGATTTCTCTAAAGATTTTTTTTTTTGCTCCATATATAGAGTGCAAAGCCTTTTTTTCCAACTGGCATTTAATAATATCATTTGGCAATGCAAAAAGAAAGTGCATAACTCACACTAGGATTCTTTAATTTACTAAAGAGATAAACATCAGGCTGTTATCTCTGAATTAATTGCCAAGTCTTATCCTTGGCATTTAAGGGAATCTCTATAAACTTATATCATCAGATATTTCACAGCTAAATTACCTGTAGAGAATGTTTATGTTCTTTGCCACATCAAGATGATTTTGCTGAATTTTAATTACATTTATGCTTTACCTGGCTGACTGCCCACTTATCTGCAAAAAATTAATTATAACAAAGAAATAATATTAAGTCCTATTGACTGCATTTAACTTGCATGATGTGAGTATCCATTGCATTCCCAATAACAGGATTTTATGGAACACTCTTTGTGATCATATTATCATAGTTTGGCATAATAAAGTAATGAAAACATTCTACTCATTTATGGAACCCCTTCAATCTTTCTTTCATATAAGTCATGATTAAACCAGTATTATTCGAAATCATATAAATCATGATTAAACTAGTATTCTTCAAAACCTATTATTGAAAAAAAGAAGATGACTACCAATTTTAAAACTAGCGAGAATCACTAGCCCATGTTTTGATACCCTGGTGTATTCTAAAGTGGATTGTCACTTATTTCTGATTAAGTGAGGACCTATGATTAATTCAAGATTTGGTCTGGTTAAAATTGCTGCAAGAAAATTTGGTTACCCACTGTTCGAAATCATATTGGTTTTCCTAAATTCCTCTTTCAAACACTTTTAAAGTGATGTGTATAGAATAGTTCAAATAGGGTCACATGAAAACAGTATCCGTGGTCAGCCAAACAAGAGGGATTAATCAAAATTGTTGGCAGCGAAAGTTTAAGCATATTGTGATATTTTTATGAATACATGCTATGGACCTCATATGTTCCTATTGCTTTCTGCAAAAATGATTTATTTTGCTAGCTGAAGAACCAAAATCAATTTCCTACCCAACGGGTTTTATCACTTGAATTGGATAGAAATGTTATTTGCATGCATGGACTATTCTAATCTCTCCTAATGGATCTTTGAATGACACATTTGTCCTTAAGTCTTCTTTAACCTCCAATACTGCTGAGATCAGGGTTAGTTTCAGTAGCATCTGGAGATATCATTTTATTCATCTGTACAGAAATCTAGTAACGGTTGGCATCCTCTTAATCCATTGCCAATTGCTTCCGTGTACTGAGACTCATATTATTCCTTGTTAAAGAACCTTTAAACTTAAACCAAATTTCCCTCAAAACTTATATAATTGCTTTTCACTTTTTAGTTCATTTTCCTCTTTCTCCACAAATACTTAGTTTATGCTGAGAGGCAATTAATCCATTCTCCATTCTTCATTTCTTTTGGAACAAACATAGAATAAATAATATTTTAATTGAGCCAATATTTTGAAGGAGTCCTCCTACCTCAGGGGTGTCAAACTGCTGGCCCATGGGCTGGACGCATCATGACAAAACCGCGCCCACCCCATTGCCAGCAATGAGAAAAAAGCTCCTATACGTCGTGTGATGTCACATGATGTCGCAAGTTTGACATGTCTGTCCTACATACTCCTCATCTTACATTTCAGTATTCTACTCGCAGTTGCACAAAGCCCAGTATTGCATATGATCTGTCTTTGGGATTAGTTGTTTTAGTTGGAAGCATAATTTATATATTAAGAGGGTAGAGCACCACCTTGCATTGAATTTAAATATTCCCCTGCCCAGCTTCTCAGCTACACAATAATGGCTTAGCATATGCTATTATAAATACAGAATCCTCAAAATGTTTGGACCCTAAGGCAGTTTTAGAAATTAAAAGAGCAGATAATCTTAAAACATACGTATAAAGGTCATATCCGTTTCTTAGCCGAGGGAGCCAGCATTGTCTGAGGACACTTCCATGGTCATGTAGTGAGCATAACTATACATCAAGGTGTATGGAATGCAGTTACCTTTCTACCAAAGTGGTACCTATTTACTTGCATTTGTGTGCTTTCAAACTGCTAGGTTTGCAAGGAACTGGGGAGGGGGGAAGTAATGGGAGATCACCCCATTGCATGGTGCTGAGGTCTCAAACCTGGGCTGTCAGCTTTCCAGCTGACAAGCTTGATGTCTTTAACCACTGAGCCATTGCACCCTCAACAAACATATAGATAAGTGGAAATCTAAAAAAAAAATCTAAAAGCTGTCAGACTAGGAGGATTCAGACTTGCCTGAAAGTGGTCCTTGAAAAAAAGACTAACCTGAACTCCCTTCAGAGGGACTGAAATGTTTTCTGATTATTTGTTTATAGTACTTTTATAGTGCCACACTCCATAAGGACGGGATATAGTTAAAATAAAAAATCAACAGGACAATAAATTAATATAACATAACCAAGAAAATCTATAACAAAACACAATGACAAATTCAACATTAGCATGAAGGTCGATAATATTAGGTTTCCAACCATCAGCTCTCAATCCACTCTTCCAAAGAGTTCCATTATCATAGCCTTCCTGGCTCAGGTACAATTAGATTTCCAGTGGAAGACTGATCCAAAGGGTGGGTGCTGCTATTGGGGAAAACATTTTTCTCAATTCGACCTCAGAATTTTTATAGGGGAGGAAACCTCATCATTATTTTACCAGATGCACAGATAAGATGGGCAGGATCTGCTTGAAGTAGTTGGTTCTCCAGGATCTCCTCATTCAATGACTGCGCACGTGAAAGTGTGCAAAAGGAATTCCTAACACAAGCCATTCCTTTTTCGGTACCCAAAAACTAATGATCCCCAGCTGACACAGTGCACTCCTGATGCTTGCTGCAACTGGCCTTCTCCCATTTCCATACAGATTTCCCATCATTGCCTTGGTACCAAAAATAACTACTTCCTTGTACTCCCTACAAAAGAGCTAGGAAGTTCACAGTGTAATGGATAATAAATTCTTATATGAATAAAGCCACAAGCTAATTCTAACTACATGAATACTGCCTGAAATTATTTGACTGCCTTTAACAGTACTCACACTGAGCTCTGTTCACAGACCTGTCTGGCAAATATTTGCTATTTCACACAATTCCCATTATTCAGAAAGGGTCCTTTTCCTCTCTCTTTCACTTACATTCCATCTCTCTTCACTCTTTACTATTCAAAAGTTGTTATTATTTGCATCATTGCCCATCTAGAAACAGAAAAAAATACCCGGCGAATTCCCCACACCACCTCTGGTCCCATGCTATAAATAATGGACGATGAATAGCAAATTAGCAATGTGCACGCTGTTTGGAAGGAAAGAGCCTGGAGGCTGAAATGTGTTTGCATAAACTATAAGTCAAACAATTACCCAATGACAAATGCTTTCATAAAAATCCTAATAGGTGTGTGGTTCACTCAGGGTGAATGCTAACTTTTCACCTAAATTATTCACAGAAAACAATTGAGCCAAGGAATTTGTTGTTGACAAATCTAAGGTATTTCTTATGGGGGTCTTGAGGATGAATAACATGAGCTAGTCATACCCAGAGCTGGATTTTAAATCAACTAGAATAGCACAAGAGACATTTTACCGGCAATACTCCTAAAACCAACGAAAATTCTTTTTAATACAGAGCATTTAGCAGACTTTTTTTCCCCCAATGCAATTCAAAAATGATGCATGACAAAGAGGAGAGAAGAATGATCAAGCTTTTGGGGGAGAAGGACATTCCAAAGATGTTCCATCATTGCCCTCTAAAAATACTTAGCAGAAATGGACTTAAATAAAAGCTCGTCTTGGAATAAAAAATGGAAAAGAAACATTTTCTGGACCTATTATATTGAATAGTAATTGAGGTGAATTGATTCTGGTTTGGACTGATAGAAAGAACAGCATCAACTGGAAGAAATAAAAATGAATAGCTGGAGGGTCATTGTTTTTAGCTCACACCAGAAAGAAAGCTCAAACTTCAAGGACTATAGAAAGTATATTATGGTCTGTAGATCAGTAAAAAGACTATTGCCAATAGATTTGTGAATTGTACATATGGATGGATTTACTTGCTTTCTATGGCTGGCCACCTCAAGCAAGTGACTCTGGGCCACAAACAATCATAAAACAGTTTAAAACAATTACAGTATAAGACAAATTAAATATATATGACAGCTGGGAAAAATAATCACCATGTATTTATGCTGTATGTAATATGAGAACGGGGACAGGGATAGGGGCTGGAGAGAGATTTTATAGTCTGCTAAAATGCTTTGTAGCAATTTCTGGATAGATTGTGTGATTTGAGGAAGCCAAGCAAGGTTTTGATAAAAAAAAAATAGTGCAATGCAGGGAGCACATGAGTATTTGAACTGCTGATAACAAAAAAATGGAACACCTAGCCCTTGCTTAATTAATAAAGTCCAATGCAACTCCTAAACTCATCGAAATGGAAATCTGTTCTTAAAAATGCAGCAAAGAAGGATGGGTTTATCCACAACTTTAATGTACATGGAGAATAAAAGAAAGAAAAAAAGTATTTTCAAAATTCTTTCTATGAGATCCAAGGCAGCTAATGTTGGTTAGACACTCCACCCTGCAGTAAGGATTTATATTACCTATGTGAATAGCCAATTTGTTTCAAGCACAAATTATCATTATTAAAATTTAAAGGTAAAAGTCGCTAAAAGTGATCCCTTTCCAGTCATGTGACTCCACGTGACCCACTAGAGCTGGGAGGCAAGGAATGTTGCATGTCCCATCCCCTAAGGAGGTACAGCTGGCAGGACCCAGAAGAAGGGCCTTCTCTGTGGTGACTCTCTCCCTTTGGAATATCATCCCTTCAGAAATTAGACTGCCGCCCACTCTGACACTCTTTTGTAAGGCCCTGAAGACATGGTTTTGCCAGTGGGCCTGGGGAACCCAGAGTGGGATGGAGCCCATCAAATGGCTGATTTGACTCTCTGTTGTTGCTTGGGAGAGGGATATTGATTTTTATTTTTTTTATACTGTACATTTTTATTGCCTGTAAGTTGCCTAAAATTGCTGTGAGTGACTTTGCAATATAAATTTCACAAACAAACAAACAAATGCATAGTAAATATGAAGGAGCTCCACCTTCCTAAAAAAAATTGAGCAGGTCTGTGTTAACTTGTATTTAAGTAGTTATTACATGCAGGACTAGAGAATCTATACATCATAAAGTTTGTAAGGTTGAAAAATACTGGTATAGCTCAAGGCTCATTATGTCTTACATCAATCAACCACCATTAACAGTAAGCCCATTTAGTTACAGTGGTGGTAGACTCTGCTAGGTCTTCTAGATTCTTGTGTAGGCTGGCACAGGGTCTGAAATCTAAGCATTTCAATTGTTTATTACCTTTATATCCCACATGTCCTTATGGGAGCTCAAAATGTCCTCTTCCATCATTTTATCCTCAGAATGTTCCTGCAAAGAAAGTTGGGCTGAGAAAGAGGATTCGCTCAAAGACACCCAAATGAGCTTCTGTGATTGAAGCTTCATTCTGTCTTTCCCACTCTAGCACTCAGATATTGCAACGTTGATTGCCTGATACTGTTCATTTAAACCTGACTTTTTCTTCTGTTTCTAGAATGGTGTTTCTCCTGTTAATTGAAATTCTTTCTGCTGTTTTCAATATGGTATGCCTACAAATACTTTTGCCTAAGTAAAGCCTTGGAAATTCATCTCAAACTTAGCTTTGGGGAAAATTCAGCTGGCAACTTTAATTTTAATATGCTTAAACTATATTTATACTCTTCATGGCACCTGGGTTCCAAGATGTTTTATACAATACCTATCAGACAGTTTCTTACAAGATATGCAGCTTGGCTGTAATTTTTTATTTTCTTTTTCAAGATGCTTGCATATGCTTGAGAAACGTGTTGCCCACTTGAAGCATAAACAGGAGCTGTATTATTCAGAGCAGACTGCAGAGGTGTGGGAGGTTCATAGTTTTTAACAGACAAATATATCTTAGTTCAGGGACGACAGCAATGTTTTTCAGTGGCCAAAAGCTATCAACTTCTGAATGCTTTTTTTTTAATGAGCTATTTAAAAAAAACCTTTCTGGTTCAGTACTTGTTCTCTTCATGGATTCCATTTCATTTTAAAACTTCAAACGTATTACGCTTTCAAGTATGGGTTTGCAAGAATAACAAACATATTCCAAACCTCACTTTTGATCTTAGGTGAAGAAAAATCCCCAGTTTTGATGTTAAGTGGAATCCTCTCCCATCAGGTGGAACTTAAGTGGATTTTCTCACTTATTTCCTATCTCTTATTCCATTCCTCCATGCTACCTTCTCTATGTTTATGATTTCATATTATAATTTAGCTACAGACCCTATAAAATGCACAACTTCTTATTTGATGAAATTATCTAAGGGAACCCCATGTACCAGTGGTCCCCAACCCCTGGCCTGTGGCCTGGTACTAGGGTGTGGACAGTTCGGAATCACGCCGTGCAAGTGGCATGGGTGTGAAGCTCCATTTGTGTGAATGGTGGACATGTGTGCCTGCCACTTGTGTAAATGGAGCTGCATGATTGCACATGTGAACACCAGTTGATCTGGCTTGGAATTCCGGTTGGAGTCCTGCTGCACAAGCATACTCAATTTTCTTTCTTCACTGCAGAATAAACATTTGCTCTTTTTTCCCCTCTGCTTGCTAGTTTTTAAAGTCCATTTGCCATTCTGCTTCTAGAAAAAAACTTAGATTTTTTTTTTACTATGACTCATCTGTCAACAGCATGCTGCTTGGGAATTCTAGGAGTTGATGTTCAGACATCTTAGAGTTGCCAAGATTAAGAAATGTTGGTCTAAACCAATTAAGATCTCTGGGTCTGGAATCTAATTTGTATTTACCATTAAGATCCTCCTTTGCTAAAATCACCTCTGAAAAAATGAACTTTTCCTTCAGCTTTCATTTAAAGACTTACCTACATGAACATTTGTGATTGTTAATAATTAAAAATAATTACAAATGAAATTCTACATATTTTGGGAAGGGGAAGTATGGTGCATTGCTTAAAACACTGGGCTAGGAGCAGGGTGATTCATCTTTTACTCCACCCTCAGTCACAAAAATTCACTGAGTGACTTTTGGCCAGTCGCTCCTTCTCAGCTCAACCTACTGTATCTTAGTTGGTTTGCTGTTGTGGAGAGCAGTTGATCAAGGGAGTTCTAAGTATACTGTCTTGAATTCCTGCACAAAAAGTGGACATAAATCTAATAACTAAGCTTTGTTTCAGCTATGCATTTTCACATTCATTTTGTGGCAGTCACTCACATAAGACATATGAGACAAGCTGTGGTTTGTGGACAAGCTGTGGCCATTTCTTTTATAATTTAAAAGGTTTAGCGATGAAATTATGTTTACATTTTATATTTGAAAGCAGGCTTGCATGCAGACGAAAAATGAGAGGAAATAAAAAAGAATTGTAAACCATGTTCAAAATTGGCTTCTCAAATTTCTCTGGATATATAGTAACTACAATATCCAGAATTTCCTGCTGACATAGCCATTGGACTCACAGTATATTTTTAAGACACCTGATCTGTGGAAGATTGTTCCACAGAATATTTTAAGATACACAAGCAAAGCAAAATTGTTACTCACTTGCACGATCCTACTCTCTACAAAAGTTCCAGATTAAAACTCAGAACAGCAATGATCACACATTCAATTAAAAGAAACCAATTAGATAAAATAGCTTAAAAAAGCTCAGAATGTAGTTCTTTCAAAGGTCTACATATCCTAAAGCCCAGGGCTTTTTTTGTCATAGAACGATCAGAATGGAGTTCCGGCACCTTTTTTGGATGGAACCTTGTAGGGTAGGCAAGGCAGGTTGTATGACATGTGTGAGTTGCGGCACCTTTTTCTTTTACAAAAAAAGCACTGCTAAAGCCCAATTAATGTTGTATACAGAGATAGTTTTACTGCAAGCATCTTCATCAAAAGAGGGACAGAGTTGGTATTATTTAGTATGTAGGCTTCAGAAATGTCCTGTACTTTTAACAAGATTGTTTTGTGTATGGTGTAAGAAGAGGACTGCTAACTCTGAGCAAGTCTTTGTGCAGGACAGAAATTCATTCCCATTAAGGTCAATAGCTTAGTGTTGCTTAAAATTGCTACTGTATTATTCTGTCCTTTCCTCTACAGTAGTTCTTAATGATGCAAGCAAAAAGTTATTAAAAATTTACAATTGATTATGTGCTATCAAGCCACTTTTATTTGTGGCAACCAAATAGATACATTTTCTCCATGATGAACTATCCCTAACTTCTTCTTTTAGATCTTCCAATAGTTCATTTCAGCCTGGTCATTTCTGCCTTGAGGGAGAACTCCATGTTGAGTTATATGATGATTTATTGCTTTGTTTTCTTGGCTGCATGGTCTTTCCAAGAGTCTTCTCAAACCCCCAAAGTTCAAAACAAATACCAATGAGGTGGAACTAGAACTCACACTCTCCCAATTTCTACACTGATGCTTTAAGTATTAAACCAAACTAGCTCTCTTGGCAGCATTCTTAGCTACAATAAATTCTCTAGAAGCTGAAAGACAGTCTTTCTGGGGATTCCTGGGAAGGATCAGTTCTTGAACCCAGGACCAGCTTTTATGATATATTAGGGACTATATAAACAAGGTCTCTAGATCTGTCTAAATCTGCCTTGCACCTTTGATCCAGATGAGAGAAGCAAAAATTGAAGAGAGCAGTTATGATAGGTTTGCAATATAAGAGCTAATCAATTTAATCTGAGTAACTTCAAGATCTGATTTTTTTTAAAAAAATGTTCCTAAACTGTCATGGAAAAAATAGAAATGTCTGCATATGCTTTGTTTTTGGCAAAGAAGAATTAAAATAGCAGGAGTGCTAAATTCTGCTTATGACATTAATTCTGATAGCATGGTTGAGAAAAGCACAGCATAGTTACCCCCAAACTGCCTAGCACTGAGTCTCAGAGCTCATCCTCACATCCAGCTACCTTTAGTGAGATGTCTCAAAACCCATTTTTAGAAAAGTTTAGAAAACGATGTCTCGTCTAAGACATCTTCAACCCATTATGGAAATAGTTCAAAGTTTGTAGGTAGATGTTACAGTTTTAAGGTAGTGTTTCTTCTCTTCTTCCCACGTGGATGAGATCTGGCCAGCTTCTCTGGTTCACTAAAAGATGCTTTAAGCATAATTCCTCATCTCCAGCCATTGAGCACTGCCCTCTGTGGTCACGGTGGCTTGAACAACTATGGTAGAAAAATCCTGTTAGGCATATGGTGCTAGCCTACAATGTTGGGTTGAAAATATATTAACCATAATGCTATGGCTTTAAGAAGTTAATTGGCCAATGGGTGTGTAAGTGTTCTCATGGCCATAAGAGGAAGCTAGGAACGTAGCTTCTCTCTCTCTCTGAATTCACTGATCTCTACTATTACTGTTTTTGCTCTGCTGTTGGTTTACTACTGTTGTAAACCTGAACTGTGTATTGACCTCTGGACCGGTAAGAAGACTTTGTAGTTTGGATTACTCCTTGGACTGTTGCTATTGTGTATGACTTGGACTGTTTATTTTTGACTGTGCATTTTTGTTTTTACACCACCTCAAAGTAAAATACTTTTTGCTTTTAGAACTCAGTGTATTTCTGTGTGTGATTTTTACTGCTCTCAGTGCCCTTCCTTGTCTGTGCAACTCTTTGGTAGCACAAGGAGACCTCTGCACAATAAATTCCTTAACACTGGTTATGGGCCCAGGCCTGTACTGAGAGTAAGTACACACAATATTCCTAGCTGAGTTTGTATTTGGTGTAAAATGGCACAAGAACAGTTGTCAGGCATCTCCTGGATAACCCGGTTGGATGGGACAAACTATGTTTCCTGGTCCACAAAATGCTGCTTGCTTTTGCGCAAGGAAGGACTATGGGCTGTTGTAAATAACCCACCAGATACTACTGCTTGGGATCCAGATGACGAAGAGGATGTAAAGAAGTTAGATGACTTTAAACGTAGCAACGAGAAAGCTCTTTGCATTATTGGACTAACACTGAATGACCAGCAGCTTGTCCATATTCGTGGTGAGGAGTCTGCTGCTAGGTGTTGGGATGTTTTGCGAAGGCTTTATGTTCGTGACAGTGTGGGTGCACATATACACCTTACACGTAAGCTGTTTAGGGCTCGTCTGCAGAAGAATGGAGATATGCTGACCCATTTAAATTACATGAAGGCAACTTTTCAAGAGCTTCATGAAAAGGAGCTGATTTTTTCAGAGTTGCATCAGGTCTACATTATTCTGTCATCTTTGGATGAGAGTTATGATGAGTATGTTTCTTCTTTGGAAGTCCTGACCAGAGAGGAACTGACATTGACTAACATTACTGGGAGACTGCTGGAAGAGTCCAGAAGAAGGCGTGACAGAGACCAGCTGAGAGAGACACAGCCACGAGAGAAGCAGCAATTCACCACTGCTTACAACGTCAAGAAATGTTATTCTTGTGGGGCTAAAGGGTATATAGCCAAATTCTGTAGAAAGGGAAGAAAACAGAATGCAAATAGCAGTGGGAAGGCTAAAAAGAGCATTGGTTTGGCTATTTCTGGTGAACCAACATCCAGAAACAATGAATTGTGGGTTGTTGATAGTGGGGCTTCACAATGCATTACTAAAGTGAAAGAGAGGTTTATTAATATGAAAAACAGCAACCAATATGTTTCACTAGCCAACGGTTGGAGGATGAAGGCCTCTGGTGAAGGTAATTCCTATTGTCCATGCATTGATGAACAGTTACCTATGTTATATATACCTAAACTAAGATTCAACCTGTTATCTGTAAGGGAATTGGTTAAAGTTGGGTTTGTGGTAACATTCAGAGGGGAGCAATGCACTATTGAGAGGAATGGAACCTGTGTAACTGCTAATTTGAAAAATGGTTTATTCATTCTCACAAGTAACCAGGTTAGTACAGTTAAAGCTAACTCAATATGTGAGAACAAGAAGCCACATGATGAATGTATACATTTATTGCATAGGCGGTTAGGGCATGTAAACTTTAACTCACTACGTAAAACAGTGGAATTAGTAGAGGGAGTTAAACTGAAGCCATGTAGTAAGTATTTGAATTGCAATGCCTGTAATCAGGAAAAGAGTAAGGCAACTCCTGCAAACAGGATAAACAGCTTCAAAACAACTGTACCTTTGGAAGTTGTGTTTGCTGATTTAATTGGACCCATGAAACCAAGTTTAGGAGGGTCATGTTATATTTTAAGTATATTGGACCACTACTCTAGATATGGTTTTTGTTATCTGCTTAAGTCAAAGGCAGATACTTTCCAACAATTTGCAAACTGGCTGAAGTTCGTGGAGAGAAAAACAAAGAGAAAGGTTCAGTGCATAATTACTGATAATGGTACTGAATTTACAAATAAGTGTTTTGTTGATATGCTACAATCAGCTGGCATTGAGCATAAACGTTCAGCCCCTTATAGACCTCAACATAATGCATTTGTTGAGAGACGTGGGCAAACGTTACAAGCCATGATGAGAACCATGTTAAGAGATTCAGGCTTAACAGATAGACTGTGGGGGGAGGCAGCAAAATGTGCAAACCATGTTCTGAATATAGTTGCTAATACTTCTACTGGTAAAATACCATATACAATATGGCATGGTAGAAGACCAAACCTTGATTACCTGCACACATTTGGCACCCCAGCTTGGGTCCACATTCCTGCACAACTCAGGAGTAAAGGCCAACATAGGGCTAGGCAATTATACTTCGTAGGTTACGAAGCTAACCACAGATCCTATCGTTTCTGGGAACGAGGCACAACTAATGTATATAACAGTGCTAGTGCAAAATTCCTTGAGCACGTTGGTTGGGATAGGTTAGAGCAAGAAACTGTTAATACTGATCCTCTAGTGTTTGAGGACTCCTCTGATAACGTAACTAGTAATGATAATACATCTCCTGTAAATATAAAAGATGAAGAGGAGATAGGGGAGATAAAAGAGGAATCAGAGGAAGGAAAGGAGACAGAAATTCAAAGCCCTGTAATTCCTTGGCGTTCAATGCGTATCAGACATCCACCTGATCGCTATGAAGCTAGTATAGTATGTCAAGTTAGTGTAGAGCCATCTAACTATGATGAGATCAGGATGTATCCTGAAAAGGAACAGGCATCATGGAAAGCTGCAATGAACAGGGAGTTGAAGTCTTTGCAGGATCTTAAGGTTTATCAGAAAGCTAAACTGCCACCTGGTGAGCAAGCTATAGGTTGTAAATGGATATATAAGTTAAAGAAGGGTGTAGACGGGACTGTAACCCATAAGGCACGTTTGGTTGCACAAGGTTTTGCCCAAACTACTGAGGATTATGACGAAGTGTTTGCACCCAGTCTAAGGGCAACTACTTTAAGAGCAGCTTTAGTATGGGCGGCTAAAAACCAATATATGGTTAACCATGTAGATGTTGAAACTGCATATCTACATGCTCCATTGCAACATACTATTTATTTAAGAATACCACCAGGATTGACCAGTGATAGAGACCATGATTGTTGGGAATTAAAGAAAAGCCTCTATGGATTGAAACAATCAGGCTATGAGTGGAATAAATGTATAGTTAATGAGTTAAGTGCATTAGGTTTTGTAGCCAGTAATGCTGATCCTTGTTTGTTTAGAAGAGAACACAACGGAGCATTATCTTTTCTCTTATTATTCACAGATGATATTGCAATAATAACAAAAACTGAGTTAGAAGCACAAACTATCATTTCAAGATTGCAAAATAAATTCACAATTAGAAATCTTGGAGAAATTAGCCACTATTTGGGGTTAGATATTGTGAAAACGAATAGGGGTTCTAAGGTGTCGCAAGCCGGTAAAATATCTCAGTTATTAAAGAGATACAATATGGAAATGTGTAAACCAGCAAAAACTCCGATGGCTATGGATTTTAAGGACACTAATGTTGAGAGTCCTGTATTTGATAAGACTATGTACCAATCTTTGATAGGAAGTCTTATGTATCTGAGTAATTGGACTAGACCTGATATTTCTTACTGTGTAAATCAATTAGCTAGGTACAACAATAATCCTACTGTTAGACACTGGCAATCAGCTAAACGAGTATTAAGGTATTTGAAGCAGACTATTCACTACTCGTTATATCTAGAGCCAAATCGTGAGTTAATCCTTACTGCATATGCAGATGCGAGTTTTGCCTCTGATTCAAACAGTCGTAAATCTACCTCAGGGTTGGCTGTAATGTTGGGTGATTCTTTGATTGGATGGAAGTCTATTAGACAAAAACACATAAGCTTATCTACAATGGAGGCTGAATTTTCATGTTTATCAGTGTTATGTACAGAACTGCTAGTGTACAAACAATTATTGTTAGATATGGGTTTAAATGTAAATGATCCATTTATTGTGTATGAGGACAATCAAGCTGCGATAAAGATGGCTAATAATGCTGCAGTAAGAACAAGATCTAAACATACTGATCTTCGTTATTTAAATGTCAGACAATGTGTCAAAGATAAATTAATACAGTTAGAGTATTGTCCATCTGATGTAAATATTGCAGACCATTTTACGAAGGTACAAAGTGCTGTGAAACACAATGCTAATTGTGAAAGAATGTGCATAAGATTGTAAGAGTTATATATTATTCTACCCAAAGGGGAGAATGTTAGGCATATGGTGCTAGCCTACAATGTTGGGTTGAAAATATATTAACCATAATGCTATGGCTTTAAGAAGTTAATTGGCCAATGGGTGTGTAAGTGTTCTCATGGCCATAAGAGGAAGCTAGGAACGTAGCTTCTCTCTCTCTCTGAATTCACTGATCTCTACTAATTCTGATAGCATGGTTGAGAAAAGCACAGCATAGTTACCCCCAAACTGCCTAGCACTGAGTCTCAGAGCTCATCCTCACATCCAGCTACCTTTAGTGAGATGTCTCAAAACCCATTTTTAGAAAAGTTTAGAAAACGATGTCTCGTCTAAGACATCTTCAACCCATTATGGAAATAGTTCAAAGTTTGTAGGTAGATGTTACAGTTTTAAGGTAGTGTTTCTTCTCTTCTTCCCACGTGGATGAGATCTGGCCAGCTTCTCTGGTTCACTAAAAGATGCTTTAAGCATAATTCCTCATCTCCAGCCATTGAGCACTGCCCTCTGTGGTCACGGTGGCTTGAACAACTATGGTAGAAAAATCCAACATTTTGCTCCTGCCAATATATCATTTTTGTCCACCTATTGAGTCCTTCCCAAGGACCTGGGATAGGCAGATGTGGATATTTGATGGTGTTAGAGCAGCAGTGTCAAACTCAGAATGTCACATGATGTGTCACAACTTTTTTTCCATTGCTGGCAATGGGGTGGGCGTAGTTTTGTCATGATGCATCCTGCCCGTGGGCCAGCAGTTTGACATCCCTGTGTTAGAGGGATCATCACAGACTGTGAGCTGTTCTGAGTAATGCTGCTTTTTGCAACTGATGGTGAATCGTCAATGCCAATAGTGTTCAAGTGGTGCTCCAGTTGTTTCCTTATTAATTTAACTTTTATATATTTAGTGCACCTCCACAATTGTGCTAGACCTGTTTCAAAACAGATGCTAAATAATCTTTTGGAAAAGTGGTAGACTGATCTGTTTAGTTTTTTAAGGCATGGTGCTGTGATTGATTTCAACTGGGACAGACAGCTTGTTTTTGCAAGTTGTTTGTTGCTGGTTCTCTCCCAAATGAGTGACTGCATTATGAGTTTTCAGCTGCTTCTGCTCAAAAGGGATTTTGCATGGTCATTCTGTCAACTCCACATCCTTAAGACAGCTAGGACCTCAGTAAACCTAGCACTCATTCAGTCAGTGTCTAGAGACTTAAAGCTATCCCAATCATGTGGCATTTTGAAATACAATTGGACTCAAGAGCTTGTACCAGATTGTCTGCTTAGAACCTATAATCAGAGAACTGCAAGTGGAGCTGAGCTCTGCCTGAAATATTTTGTTAACAAAAAACAGAGCAAAGTTAAGGCTTTTGACTGGTTACTTTAAAGGACTAAGACAGCCACCCAGAGTCACTTTATAGGGGAGATGTGGACCATAAGAATGAATGAATGAACACGAATGAATGGGAATTTTAAAGAAGTGCCACCAAAAAGCACTCTGAGATTTAAGTAAATAATAAAACTCATTGGATAGGTATTCACATCCTGCCAGCTGATCTGTTATACCACTCAGTATTGCCACTCTCATATGTGAAAGAGAATGAAAGAATATATTGTCTGTAAGGACATCAGAAACAATAGTAAATCCATTAAATTCTGTTCCAAGGTGCTTTGAAGACTCCTCCTTAAACTTGCTGTTTAGAACCAGGTCTCCACTGGCCGTGATGGATAGGTTTGGCTAAGAAGTGAGACTAATGTATATAGTAAAGATTGGAGGAAACTAGTTAAAATTCTTTTTTAAAGGGGGCAGTTGACAATACGTACTCTAAAAATAAGCTTCTTATATTAGAATGAATCTGGAAAAGCTATACAGGATCAATCCCTGATCAAGATAAGACTGCAAACTTCTAAATGGTTTCACTAGACTAGATACTAAGGGTTTGCTTTCCACATCTGCTATTTGGATTGATCTCTCACAGCATTTTAGTCAAGAAATGATTATTGCCTTTTTTTTCTCATTCTGTCTCCTTAAATCCAATCATCTCACCGAGGCTACCTTTCTCTAAATCCATTACAGCTGTGTAAAGCTTTAAGAAAATGGTGTGATTTGATAAAACGTCAGCCAGACCATCTTATGGAAACATGTGCAGTTGCTGGAATTCTTTCCTAATAGCCTAATTACTTTTTCTGCAATAAATTTGTTCATTGGGAGCTTATATTCTTGAATGCCTGTTCATCTACTTCCATTCCTGCTTTCTGGGGGAAAAAAAGATAATCATGATGGGTCTATGGGTATTTTCCTGCTCACTGAACAGACTACCTGCTGTGTCCCTTTCTCATCTTGTTTCAATTAGTCCAGCCCTGGAAAAGCTTCCAAAAAATGGAGTTTGCCTCTATATTACTTAGTCCATTTTCTGATGGTTTCTTAAGTAGAATCCTGCCTTGTACCTGCCCTATGCAACACTAAACTCTGAATTCACAAGGCTTGCTGATCACTCCATTATGCTGAACAGAAGGCTTTTAAGCTTTTCTGCATTTAGATTCCCTTCCCTTTCCTCTTATCTCATGCTGTTAATTTCTCTTGCTTATTATTTCTTATTCCTTTGCTGTCATTTGCATAACACCGCTTACCCCAGAAGGGGAAAAGCATTACGGATGTGAATGTTAACAGCCATGCACTACAAGGGATATGATTGCACTTAGCTTAGTTTTAAATATCATCAATGCAGGGAGGGGTGTAATGGAGCAATAATGGCAGAGAATGGAATCTGAAACTGGTCTTCCTGTTCATTTGAGAGTAATCATGCAGGGAGAGAGGGGAATTCAATTGCTGCAGTGAGGAATATTTGCAACTGATCAACTTGCTTACTTCAAAACAGCCATGCAGATGTAGTAGGAATCCAGAGTGAAATCAAGTTGAAGCAGAATGAGGCATGCACATGAAATGGGGACAAAAAGATCAGCAAGAGTCATGTTTGTTTCCCCCCCACTGCCCTGTTGTTATTCATGCCCACTCCTCTCTTTATGGAATTTCAGAAACCATTGCCTTACAACTTCAAATATCAGATAGGAAACATGGAATGGGGTGGAAATGGTGTTAAAGCCAAATATGTTAGCCAAGTAACTTTTCATGAAGTCAGCACAGCATTTACTTGAGGATGGCAAGTAAATGTGGAAAGACTCAGACAAAAAATGTATCTGTGTCTGTGGAGATTCTCAATCATCCAGGTTGACATGAGGCTGAGTACAAGATAACTCATTCTTTATTCTTGCTAGAACTGTACTGAGACTTGGGCTGCAACCAGCCACAATATATAGTCTAGCCCCTAGGTGGCAGCCAATAGGTTTGAACCCATTCTTGCCGCCTGGGGCTAGCCAATTACAGGACTGGAGACAGCTACTCTAGGTTACTGGGGAGCTGTTAGCCTCTCCAGCAATGCACGTGGTGTAACACCACAAGCCCAGTACATAACACAGGTCATAGTTGTCTCAAAGGTGCTTTTTCAAAAGGCAACTGGACTGTTTTTTTCCCTGAGGAAGAAGAAGAATCCAGCAGGAGGAAGAGGTTGTTTCACTTCTCAACCAAGAAGCTTCATTGATTCTGGCAGGATGGTGGGGGTGATGAAAGGATTAGTTCTGACAGGATGGAGGGGAGGGGGTTGGGAGGCACATATTTCTTTGCAGTCATCTATGAGTAAAGTTCAGGAGAGTGTTATCTTTAGCTTGATTTAATACTCTCCCCACAGCTGTCCTGGAAAGGAAATAGGTTGTCCTTGACTTCCAACCCCAATAGGAACCCAAAATTTATGTTGCTAAGCAAGTCAGTTGTTAACTGTGACTTTTCTTGCCACAGTTGTTAAGTGAATCACCACAGTTGTTAAGATAATAACACGGTTGTTAAGTGAATCTGGCTTCCCCATTGACTTTGTTGGTCAGAAGATCATATGACCCCAGGACAATGAAACCATCATAAATATGAGTCAGTTGCCAAGTGTCTGGATTTTGATCTTGTGACCAAGGCGATGCTGCAATGGCTGTAAGTGTGAAAAGTGGTCATAAGTCATTTTTTCAGTGCTGTTATAACTTTGAACAACACTAAACAGACTGTTATAAGTCAAGGACTACTTGTATAGGAAAACCATATAAACCACATCTCATGTTCTTTTCTATTGCCAGTTCTACAGGGACATTCACCATGAATTGATTGTCCCCTTTATTTAAATTTTTACCTTCAGGATCGGTTAATCAAGATAAATTTATTTCTTACATATAAGCTTTGCTCACAAATGGTTTGCAATAGTTGTTGTTAGGGGATAGTTTTGTTCATTTTTTAAAATGTGCTTTCATTGGTCAATAACCAAAATAAAGGGGTTTTTTTAAAAAAAAATCACCAAATATCAGAGATGAATTAGATGGGATGGAAATGAATTTATTTATTTATTTATTTATTTATTTATTTATTTATTTATTTATTTTATTGGATTTGTATACTGCCCTATTCCCGTAGGACTCAGGGCGGTTTACAGGGTCAACGTGTCAGCCATATAAATTTTACTAAACTATGCACACATTTATCTAGGGATGGTGAGTACCAACATGTAGAAAGACTTGGAAAATAAGTGTATCTGTGAGTAAAATGGTGTTAGTACAAAATTCACAATATTCTGTATTGCTCGGGGCACAGTTCCTTTTGATCAACAGTGCAATACCAGAGAATGTTGCCAGGTGACAAATCTGCCTTTATTATTCCTACCTCTACTTTTTTAGCCATTCCAAAGATGTAATGTAATGCAGAATGACAGCTAACATGTTGTCAGCCAATTAGAGTACATGTTGGGCTCTTGCCAAAGACTGAGGCTGGACCTGCATGGCTGTATTCACCCATGAATCTTCTGCCCCAAGCAATGTACTGAAAATGTTATATCCCCACTGACTGATCCACTTTTTGCCTCTGGACTAGTCCAGCCAATAAATATGGTATGATGCTGACTTTCTAGAGCAGCAGGAAGCTTGCAGATACAAGCTGGGCAACTCATAAAATATGTCCCAAAGGAATTCCTTATTCAAAAAATGATCTGGTTCAATTGGGGACTTTACATAGAAAAGGGAGTCTCTTCCTCTTCCAGATTCTTAGTTAAGCCTCCATTTTCCTGAACTCCTGAGTAATCTTACATCAAGAACAGTACCAAATGCCAGTCAGTATGAAGCTCTCTAGTCCTGTAGCTGCAAAAATGGGGCCAAGAATTCTTTAACTGAATTCTGAAACTATGCAGGACTATCTCCTTGAGATGTTTGTTCTTTATAACATTCACAGACATAAACTCTAAACAAAACCCCCAAGAGCCACCATATATTAGCAGCTGATACTCATAAAAACAGTGCATCTATGTGCAACAATACGTTGAGCATTACAGTATCATTCTGAAAGGAGTAGCTTTCTAAGGGCTTTCACTGGATCCATAATGTGAGATGTTTGGATTTGGCTATTTAACAAATTTGTGTAGCTGCCCATGCATCTTAAAACATTTCTTAAATAGCCATTACAAGAATTACACATAATAATAATAATAATAATAATAATAATAATAATAATAATAAGAATAAGAATAAGAAGAAGAAGAAGAAGAAGAAGAAGAAGAAGAAGAAGAAGAAGAAGAAGAAGAAGAAGAAGAAGAAGAAGAAGAAGAAGAAGAAGAAGAAGAAGAAGAAGAAGAAGAAGAAGAAGAAGAAGAAGAAGAAGAAGTTGTTGTTGGAAGGGACCTTGGAGGTCATCTAGTCCAACCCCCTGCTAAGGCAGGAAACCCTATACCATTTCAGACAAATGGCTGTCCAGTCTCTTCTTAAAAACTTCCAGTGTTGGAGCATTCACCACTTCTGGAGGCAGGTTGTTCCACTGATTAATTGTTCTAACTGTCAGGAAATTTCTCCTTAGTTCTAGGTTGCTTCTCTCCTTGTCTAGTTTCCATCCATTGCTTCTTGTCCTGCTTTCAGGTGCTTTGGAGAATAGCTTGACTCCCTCTTCTTTGTGGCAACCCGTGAGATATTAGAACACTGCTATCATGTCACCCCTCGTTCTTCTCTTCATTAAACTACACATTACCCAATTCCAGCAACCGTTCCCTATATGTTTTAGCCTTCAGTCCCCCAATCATCTTTGTTGCTCTTCTCTGTACTCTTTCTAGAGTCTCGACATCTTTTTTTACATCGTGGTGACCAAAACTGGATGCAGTATTCCAGGTGTGGCCTTACCAAGGCATTGTAAAGTGGTATTAGTACTTCATGTGATCTTGATTCTATCCCTCTGTTAATGCAGCCTAGCACTGTGTTGGCTTTTTTGGCAGCTGCAGCACACTGCTGGCTCATATTTAAGTGATTGTCCACTAGGACTCCGAGATCCCTCTCACAGTTACTAATATCGAGAAGGTACCACCTATATTATACCTGTGCATTTGATTTTTTCTGCCTAAATGCAGAACCTTACTTTTTTCACAATTGAATTTCATTTTGTTAGATAGTGCCCAGTGTTCGAGTCTGTCCAGATCCTCCTGTATCTTAAGCCTATCTTCTGGAGTATTGGCTATTCCTGCCAGCTTGGTGTCATCTGCAAATTTGATGAGTTCCCCATCTATCCCCTCATCCAAATCGTTGATGAAGATGTTGAAGAGCACTGGGCCCAGAACAGAGCCCTGGGGCACCCCACTACACACTTCCTTCCATGTAGATGTGGTTCCATTGAGGACCACACGCTGAGTACGGCCTGTCAGCCAGCTACGAATCCATCTGGTGGTGATGCTATCTAACCCACATTTTTCTATCTTATCAAGTAGTAGGTTGTGATCTACTTTATCAAATGCCTTACTGAAATCCAAGTAAATTATATCTACAGCATTCCTCTGGTCCACTAGTTTTGTCACTTGGTCAAAGAATGCAATAAGGTTTGTCTGGCATGATCTGTTTTTGACAAACCCATGTTGGCTTTTAGTGATAACTTTAACAGTAGAAGATAGTGTTTCAAAGATGCAAATTAAGGCAGTCAACTCACAGTTCTAAGGGATTCTCAGGTCTGCTGGAATAACCAGGTTTTGAGAAAAGTCAATAGGGCGGGAGCTAATTTCATTGGGATGAAGCTTCTTAGTAGAGGAGACCTATAACATGCCCCCCCCACCCCACCTGTACTATTATTTATTTAGCCTTTGCTGATGCGTTCATGATGGCTAATGCAATAGTTAAATTCAGCCAATGATGAAATTCCACAAACCATGATAAAACAAAATATAGCTTAGCACAATATGTGAAGACAGCGTGATCATATCCATGTGGATGACTGCAACCAAGTGCACATATGAATATTATAAATTATAACAAGGTTCTGTGATTAAATTTCAACTCTAAATACAGGAAGAAAACATCAAATTTACCCAATGTGGATTCAAACTGTCAGTTTCTCTTACATAAAGTATTTGTTAACCTGCCAAGGTTTTTTTTCCTTTTTCCTAAATCAAGATTGTACAAATTCCACTTGCAACTATTCATGGTTGAGCTACTTAATCAGAAATTAGGTGCTGTGAAACATAATCTGATGGTACTGAAATACAGAGTACAGACATTAAGTTTCTTTAAAATTGCCTTTGACAGAAAAGGAAGGAAGGAAGGAAGGAAGGAAGGAAGGAAGGAAGGAAGGAAGGAAGGAAGGAAGGAAGGAAGGAAGGAAGGAAGACATCTTTTTTTAAAAAAAAGATAATGCTGTTCAGAGAAGGATCTCAGCTGCTTCTCAGATCTTGTTAATCTCTAATAATCTTCAATTATCAAGTAGAATAGTTGTTTACAGAAGGTGACCTTTTCTGGAACTGAAGCGTGAGTCAATAGCAGCAATCCTGGAAAGGAAAATATAGATGGGGAGGGAAAACAAAGATGACATGATTTATGCACTTGTGCATTTATTATATAAACGGGGACCCCTGCCCTTTATTTAGGGAGACCTGCAGAAGTGGACATTTCCAAAGTGCTGCATAGAGTTAATAAGCAGTCTTTTGCAACACAGTAAATTTTCATACCATTTTTATATGTGTATAACCCTATCTTTGCTTTTTTTATTATTCTATCAACCCCCTGCCAATATTTTTGATATAGAACAATCGTACATGGAAGGAAAAAAAAAATAACTTGTACCATCCAGGAAGGAATTTAAAAGGTAATAATGGTTTTCCTATTCCCTAGACATTTGGTTTTGTTTGTTCTCTTTGTCTCTCTCACTGGCTTTTTTTGCTGCTGTTGATTCAGATGGAAGGGAGAATTGTACAGTCTCCAAAATTGCTGTATTTTTTTCCTAATTCTTGGAGAACTTTAGGAATGTTGAAGGATCATTAGATCCTTGTATTATTTTTTTTCACAGCAAGCCAATAGATTTGACTGTGACTGTGAGTTTGTGTGTGTGTGTTTTCTAACATTAGATAATTCTGCATCTTCAAAAATTGAATTTGTAGTCATCTCTAAATGGAGACAGAGGTTGAAAATTCTTTAATCCATAAAATAGCAATAGCAATAACACTTAGACTTATAAACCATTTCATAGTGCTCTACAGCCCTCCCTAAGCAGAATACAGAGTCAGCACATTGACCTCAACAATCTGAGTCCTCATTTTACCAACCTCGGAAGGATGGAAGGATGAGTCAACCTTGAGCTGGTCAAGATTGAACTCCTGGCAGTGGGCAGAATAAGCCTGCAATACTGCCTTCTAACCACTGCAGCACCATAGCTCCAGACCATACAATAGGAGCTATAGAATTTTTAAACAATTTCATGAAAAACATCTATCTTAATTCTTGAAATAAAACCAGAACATAGTCTTGTTGGTCTTTAAAAAATGTGCATTTTTTGAAGCAAGAGAATGAATCTCTGGTTCATATTCTGAATAATCAGAATCAGAATAGAGCTGGAAGGGATCTTGGAGGTCTTCTAGTCCAACCTCCTGCTCAAGCAGGAGATCCTGTACAATTTGAGAAAAGTGGCTGTCCGATCTCTTTTTAAAAATCTCCAGTGGATGAAGCACCCCACAACTTCCAAAGGCAAACTGTTCCATTGATTAATTGTTCTGACTGTTAGGAGGTCCCTCCTTAATTCCAGGTTGCTTCTATCCTTGATTATTTTGTATCCATTGTTTCTTGTTCTGCCTTCAGGTGCTTTGGAAAATAAGTTGATTCCCTATTCTTTGTGGCAGCCCCTCAAAATGTTCCATCGCTTTCTATGGGGGGTGAGCTCTTACCCCCTGTGGATAGGGCTCGCAACTTGGGAGTCCTCCTAGATTCACAACTTACTCTGGAAGATCATATAGTGGCCGTGACTAGGGGGGCTTTCGCCCAGGTTCGCCTGGTGCGCCAGTTGCGGCCCTATCTGGACCGGGATGCCCTGTGTACGGTCACTCATGCGCTCGTGACCTCTCGCCTAGACTATTGTAATGCTCTCTACATGGGGCTTCCCTTGAAGACTACTCGGAGGCTCCAACTGGTACAGAATGCGGCCACGAGAGTTGTCTTGGGAGTTTCCCGGTACTCCCATGTTACACCTTTGCTCCGCGAGCTACATTGGTTACCAGTTGTCTTCCGGGTGAGGTTCAAGGTCTTGGTTATGATCTTTAAGTCCTTACATGGCATGGGTCCGGGATACCTCGAGGACCACCTGCTGCCGGCGTCAACTCCCCTCCGCCCTGTGCGTGCCCACAGAGAGGGCCTCCTCAGGGTGCCTCCGGTCAGGGAATGTCGACTGGTGGCCCCCAGGGGGAGGGCCTTCTCTGTGGGTGCTCCGGCATTATGGAACCAACTGCCAGTTGAGCTCCGGACGGCATCGGACCTTTGATCCTTCCGTTGCGGGCTGAAGACCCATTTATTTGAATTAGCTGGTCTGGCCTGATAGGGGTATATGGGTTTTTTAATTGGTTTTTATTATTCTATCATTGTTGTATTTTAATTGGGCATTGGTTTAATTTTCTTTTAATTTTTGTACTGCTATTTATATATGCCCTGTGAACGGCCCTGAGTCCCTTGGGGAGAAGGGCGGTATAGAAATCAAATTAATAATAATAATAATAATAATAATAATAATAATAATAATAATAATAATAATAATAATAATAATAATAATAATAATAATAATAATAATAAATACTGGAATACTGCTATCATGTCACCCTAGTACTATGTACTTCTGGTACAGTGTAGAAGACCCTGGACAAGCTAATTCCTGCTATTCCTCTTCAGATATTGCAAACCAGGATGAATGAGGTGATGCATTAAATAAAATATGAGAATCAGCTGTTCTATGTACAGCTGTACATAAATTTGATTGCTGAAAAGTACAAACTTGCCTGATCATCTGGAAAATCCTACCAGTCCTATGTGAGTAAACTGCATTTTTGTCTTGAGGAAATGTTTCCTGCCACAGAGATGGTACAGTTTGCTGATGAGGCACCAGGTTGATGCAATTTGTGTTCATTTTTGTTTTTAGGCATGTCCAATAACCAGAAGTCTCAGAAGTGATATGGAGCAAAAGGCATAATAGCATTGCTTCAGTGTTAGAAGAGCAAGGGGCATTGCTTTGGAAAGCAGCTCTAAAAGGCTGTTTCCTCTGAAGCATAGTCAAAGCTGAAGATTATTCTGAACTTTGCACAGTCCCAAAGCTTATGCTTCCATAGTCTCAATAGTGCTTTTTCAAGTGGCAACTAGACTTTGTTTGTTCTTCCTTGGTGTCTTTTCATTTCTCATCCCAAAAGCTTCTTAAGAGCTAAAGAAATTTCTTGGATGAGAAGCGAAACATCTTCAAGGAAAAACAAGGAAAGTCCAGCATCTTGAAAAAGCATCTTTGGGACACCATGGCCTGGCTGACTGAGAAACTCCATAAACAATAAACATATGTAGCTTTATATACTGTAGGGTTTTTAAATATTGTGTACTGTATATATAAAGGTTTGTTTCTTGTATTTCTTTTTGTTTTCCTTTATCATTTTCCTTTTTAAAAGTTTTTAACAGTTTTAATTGCTATAAGTTGACCAGAGTCATCTAATGTTTTCATTTTCTCTTGAGTATGTATTGTTATTTATTTATCGTATGGCCCATTCACATCACATTTCGATAAAAACATAAGAGATAAACATACAAAACATGAAATATAGCATTTAAAATATTGTAAATGTATATCTAAAATGTATATCTTCAAAATGTATATCTTCAAAATGTATATCTTCAAAAAGCCTTGACAAATACTTAACATATATTTGCCTTGCCTTCGAGCTAATAAAAAGAGAGAAAGAACCTGTGGCTCAGCAAGTTAAAAACAACTGCCTAAGATACAATCAGCCCAGGTTCGAATCTCAGATAAAGGGTATGACTGACTGATGAGAACATAAAGAGTTCGAAATGGCCATCTCAGCCTCCCAAAATTCTTTATTAGCAACTTGAATAATTTGCACAAATAATGAGCTGTCATAGTTGACTATATCCTGTGGATAAGCCTTGAAGATAGGCCAAAACAGGAATGAAAGAGTTAATTAGCAAGGTGCTTTCAAAAAGCCTTGACAAATACCAGTAAAGTCTTCCTTATAGGCCAGGGGTAGGCAACCTCGGCTCTTTTATGACTCATGGACTTCAACTCCCAGAATTCCTGAGCCAGCTCAGGAATTCTGGGAGTTGAAGTCCATGAGTCATAAAAGAGCCGAGGTTGCCTACCCCTGTTATAGGCGGTATTTTGGCCCTCCACCACTATTTGTTGTCTGTAACATTCCTTAGTCACATGTGTTCCCTGGGTGGTGCTAAAGAACAATCACTTCAAGCAAAATATCTTGAATGTGTAAAAGTCAATAATCAGTGTGCCATTTTCCACCAACTTCCATTGTTAATATGCCCTGGTTCTGTCAGAAAAGGTCTTTAATTTTTTCTCTTATTCCTATTAAAATAAGAGAAGAATTATATTGCTTTGAAATAATAGATGTACACTACTTCTTAAACTGATACCTTTCACTTTTTAAAAAAAAACAGATAGGGGGATAGATTATTTCCTAAGACCCAACAGAAAAGCTACATGTCAAATAAAAAATATTGAATGTGTGTTGTATGTGTATCCCTGTATCCCTATCTTGATCAAATGGGATTCCCAGTGTTCTATTATGGAACTTTGGTACATAGTAAGCAATTAATAGTAGTAGAGGGAAGTAAAACATCAGAATCACTGTCTCAGCTTCACCCCATGTCAGCATGACAGCTAAAACTTGCCATGCATGACTTATTCCTTTGCTTAAAAAATTCTCTATGAAAAAATTAAGTATACCTTGTATTTCCATAATGTCTGGGAACTCCTGTCCTAGCAAAGCCCTTGTGGAACTGTTTAAATATGTAACTAACCAAGGCTCTTCATTTGAAGCACAAGGCAGTGAAGAAAGAAGAAAGCAGACAGGAAGAAAATGCTAACGTTCAATTATGTTTATGTGCCCTTGCTACTCTCCCACTGTGTGGATTTTTTCCCCCGATTTCCCCTTTTACTGCTTTTTTAATTGTCAGAAGTGTGCACTAACCCTGACATTAATATGAATTCCAATAAATTATTCAAAATCTGAAAAAAAAAACAAATTTTGAGCCAGAGATTTAAGGAGATGAATGTGCTTGTTTTTAAAATTATTTTGCTATGTACTTTGAGTGGGTTGAAAATATTAGACTTGAAGGGGTGGTTATATGCTCAATGTAAATCAGTGACATCCCAAATTGCATTTTAGAGAAAATGCATTTTACCAACTACCCACCATCTTTTTTTAAAGGCAACATTGACACAGTTTATTAATTAAATGAGATTATTTAATTGCGATAAATTTGCTGGCCTTATCACTGGAGTTTTGCTCACACTTACAAATTAAACAAGAAACTTTTAACTTTGCTTCCTTGTTTTGCTGCTTTCTGAATCTGTCCATCTCTGGACTTCGTTACTCACCCTTCCCTCCTATTGATACTGAAATTTTACTGAGAAACTACACAGCCATGGTTGTAGACACATGTACTCTCCCTTTCTCCTTACTCTGATATGTCAATGAACCCAGGAAGTTTTCCATACAGTTGGGACAGTGATATAAGAATTCCACTTTATTCATACAGCCAGGTTACATTTTTGCTTTGATGCTTGCTTCATTCATAAATATGGTTTGGAAACATTTTTGAACAGAGAAGTTTTTGGTGCTAGTTTTTGCTGCAGTTCTGGTGGCCTATGCCAACTCATTCCCAGTGAAATTTACAGCAGTTTCTTTGACCTACAGTACAGTACTTAAGAATGAATCTGACAATGTTTGAGCAGGTTTCTGCTAACAGTCGAATCACTGAGTTGAGATTCTGTCAAAGGGACTGTAAATATAAGGATTTTTCCCTTCCACAAATCCAGGGACAGCAATGCATATCTTAGAACAAGTGCCCAAAACTTACATACATCAACAATGCTACTGTTTTGCTTTGTCTTTCAGCTGCCAATCAGTTTTATCTAAAAGGATAAATATAAAGTTCAGGTAGTTATCAAATTGAGCTCAACTATATAACTGCGCCGTGCAAGATTTGTGTTGTTGGTATTCAATAAACATTATAGGAGCAGTTTGTTACTGCCTTATTTCAGGATTTTAACTTCCTAATCTAACCAATAGCCGTCAAATTTCCTAGACTGTTCCCTATCCAAAAAATAGCCATGGATGGTTGATTTAGATAAGAAAACCAACTAAGTTTAACTATGTGTTGTCACCAGCTGTCCATTTTGTAAAAAAAATTGAGAAGTATGGAGTATATTAAAGTCTTTTTCCATTAGATTCAATTAGGAATTTACAAAAGATTTTTTAAAAGCTGGGGGAACTGTTTTTCCAAGCACGTTCCAAGGTTGATGAAACTATGCTACTTGTGAAGTGAGTTAGTAGAGGGAAAGAGAATTATTTATAATTCTTTAACCTCCACCACTACTTGTCTTTTAATTAGCACGGTTTTCAGAGAAAATGTACAATGGCTTTTCTGGAAATAAAAGAAAATGTTGTAGAAATAGATGGTGAAGGCTAAAGAAAGAGCATAATAAATGAAATTATGAATAAAAGTAATGAAATGATTTGGGATAAAATTGAAATGAAAGACCACCAGAACAAATGTTTTAGAGATTTTTATGACAATGATATTGATATGTTGAAGAGTATGTATGTTAGCATTCAAGCACTAATAATGGAAAGTATATTATAAACATTATGATCATGTTGAAAAAATAGTAAGGCTGCAGATGTTTGGTATAATGAAACAAATGTTAAAATATGGATGTGGTTTGCTTACCGAATAGTTGTGCAACTTGTTTAATGTCTAAGTGAAGATTACATCTGTGCCTGACAATTGGAACAATGCTGTTATTATTCCCTTATGTAAAAGGAAAGGTAGTAAGAGCAAGTGCAAGCATTACAAGTTTGTTTAATAAGCTTTGAAAAGTGTTTGGCAGAAATTTGAATGAAAGAAAAGTATGAGAGGTAATAATGAGCAATATTTGGGAAGTAATATAGAGTACTATATCTTTTTGTATTTGTAGAGAATTATGATGTAATCTAAGTATTTGAATGTATTTCTTATACTGTACAGATAGGAGAGGAGAGATCTTCCTAGGAGCCCTGGTGGTGCAGTGGTTAGAATACAGTATTTCAGGCTAATTCTGCTGACTGCCATGAGTTCAATCCTGATTGGCTTAAGGTTGACTCAGCATTCCATCCTTCTGAAGTCAATAAAATGAGCACCCAGCTTGTTGGGGACAATATGCTGAAAACTGCTTAGAGAGAGCTGTAAAGCAGAGTTCCCCAACCTTTTTGGCTTTGCAGACTGGCGGGGGCAGTATATAAGTCTAAGTGCTATTGCCAATTTTCTCTTTTCCTACAAGGCTACTGCAGAAAAAAAAGGAATCTCAATTTTTACTCTTCTCCAACAACTACAGTGCCTTATGCTTTTTTCTCTTCTCAAACAAATCTCAAGCTAGAGAGGGAAAAGGCAAACAACCAAAGGTTACTGGCAGAAATAGCAATATGATGGACTATCTTCCAGGAGGCCCTTATTTCTACCTGTGTCCCAAAAGAAAAAAAGAAAAAAAAGACCACAAGTGCCAGGGAGGTTGTGTTGTTTCCAGCAGGTAAATCAGAAAAGGTCATGGTTTCTAGCATCCCCTGGCCAAATGGGAGGGGGCCAGGTGGAACCATCTTGGCTGCTGACCTCCATCAGCCTACTCTTCCATGCAAATCGGAAGGTCCACATAGGAGATTGGATTGTGTTTTTCTGATGGAAAACATTCTTTTCTGCCAGAACACTGCTTCTGGGCCTCAACCTTTTTCCAGCTTTGGCACCGAAATGGAGGCTCCTTTGTGAGACATGTTAGCAGACCATCTTGGTGCCAGTACACAGAAGGCATGTGGATGAGGATCAAGAGTGAATGAATATTTCCTTTTATTTGTTTTCATCTAACAGCTTTAATTTCTTTGGCTTCCTATTCCCTGGTTCTTCTCTATGTACTGCATAATGCTGCTTACTGCAAAAGGGATTATGTGAAGGATGACTTTGCTACTTTAATCACTCTTAGCACTTCCAACAACTACAATTCCCAGGATTTTTTAGAAGTTAAACAAACTTTATTTTTAAAAAGAGAGCCATGGAATATAGGAAGAATAGATATCAAGAAGCTGACTGACAGACTCTTTCTGGCACATATAAAAAACTATTCTCTAGGCCTCAATTTTGTATACAGTCTGAAATCCTCCTGGCATGCATTTTCATTTTATGTTCTCTGGCTGAGAATTAGAAATGTAGGGAACTGCTATATCTTCTCATTTTGAACAATTAGCAGTCCACTAAACTTTCCATTTACATCACATGTACATCACCAGATGTCTGGCAAAAGGCGGACATGTCCTCCTTTTTGTCCTCATGTCCTCCATCCAGCAGGCATAGCTTTAAAGTCAAATATTGTCCAACTTTTGGAGTACCTACAAGCTCTCTTTTCTGAATTGGTTTTTCTCCGGAATGCAGCGTTTCCCTGTTAAGTACTAACCACAAAATAACAAGCTCCACTCTGTGACCATAATTAGTTGACTGGGCTGTGTCTTTAAACTTACCTCAGAGGGTCAACTAATTGCAAAATAAATTGTTGGAAGATATCAAGACAAAGTTCTACTGAAGCCCCATGATAACAGGGCTTCTCAAAACAATTGGTTGGTGTGATTACTTCAATCCTTACACCAAAAGGTAGAAGAAAAGAAGAACATTAATGGATAATGGATTTTATTCATTTGGATCTTTCCACCGTGACGGGTTTTCTAATTTTGTCACTGCTGAATCCCCCACTGAGAGAAGAAAATTTAAAAGATAGAAAAAGAAAGGTGGCAGTCTATCAACTTGCTTTGAAATAGGAAAACATTAAAAAATAGTCATTAAATGATTGACCATGTCAGTTGAAGTTGCGTGATCCTCCCATACACAAGTGAATCAATAGACTGAGAGAAGAGACAGCTAGGTTGTTCAAGTCCATTTGATTGGATTTGATATGTTAAATACATTTGATTTGATAACTATATTGGTCTACATTACTATTCTTCAGGAATTAAAATAATGTTTTAAACATACTATACTGGGCAAATTATGGTTAGAAAGTTGATGATCATGAATTGACAGATGCCAAGCATTCAGAATTTATTTCTGGAATCCTAGATCTGAAAAGGAAAATGTAAATGGATTTTTCCAATTTGTCCCGAATTATCCATAACTAAAACAATGGTTGCAGTCTTTCAGAGAAAAAGGGGAAAAATACTGTAATAAGAACCCCTAGCTGAATGCCCTTATTTGTCATCAGGCTGGAAAAATGTGTAGAACTGGCAGGTAGTCAAGATAGAGAGTTGTTGTGAACTAAAGAAATAGTTAACTGAAATAGGAAAATCTAACATTGGATCCAAAAAAGGGGCATCTCTTTTTGGCAATAGAATGAGTGTTTCAATCTATTCTAGATCTTCTAAGGATTCTGACCCAGGGATGTAAAAGTAAATTCAGAGTGTATTCTGTCTTCCAACAGAATTTATTTTGGAGGTTACCATATACAGGTAGAACTATACAGATATCTTTATCTACTGGTTTTCACTCAGTTTTATGAAATAGAAATTTCTTTTGAAGTTTCTTCAAAGGCCAAAAATAAATTGATAAAATTCCGATGTTCTTGAACTTATTTAGCTTTGAGATAGATGTTAGTTAAATGTTCTTAGCATTTGACATAGATGTGCTATAAGCAACAGTTGTGTAGACTGCTGAGCATCATGATCAAATTATAGTGAGGTATAAATGGAATGAAGGAATGTCTATGTTTTTAAGTGGGGACAAATGTAGTTCCTGAACCTCATACTGCAAAAATTGCACTGTTATTGAGTTCCATGGGGAGGGTAAGAGATATGTTTCATCTATGTATTAATGGATATTGTGGAAATTGGATCGGTTACACTGCATTTTTTACTTCTTCTGTGATGCTCTGGATGCAACCACATGTATTCTTCTGGAAAAACAAGAGACAGCATTCAAGAAATTCAGAAGCACCTGGACAAATAACAAGGTGACAGACTCTCATCTGGCCATGCTACTCCTGGATCATAAAGAAATAGTTCCATTTGCTCAAATGTTTATTTTGGAACTTCCTTCCAAACTACCAAGGTGATATCATGGTGAGCAAGTGGCAGAGCTGCAATTAATCGAACTGCAATGTATTATGTTCAGAATTATAATAAATGTCATCTTGATTAATTAAGGAAATTGAAAAGAAAGGATTAGAAAGAATAACATCGTAATAAGTTCTTAGTAATAAACAATGGATCAGCGAAGAATATTAATTACTAGGGTGGGTTTGCAGTTGCTTGCAACTGTTAATGCATTAAGCATACATAGAATGCTCACATATTATGCACACATAAAATGACAGCTCTGAAGTAATTATACAGAAACTGACAACCTATTGAGCATTATGTTGGGTTCCTTGGAAGTGCTGACAAGTTATGATTCACAAAATGTCACCTGTAGATTAAATTAAAAGCTAAATCATTCATTTCCATAACTAGTTATAAAAATGTAATTCAAAGAAGGGCAGTATTCTAACACAACAGTACCCAACTGTTAGCCTCTAAAGTTCCTGTGACATTGAAATTTCAATGACTTCTGGAAGAGACTCAGTTGAGAAAAGGTCTTCTACTCTAATGACTGAGACATAATATTGAAAATGTCTGTCACCTTGTTATTCGTCCAAGTTCTTCTGAATTTCTTGAATGTTGTCTCTTGTTTTTCCAGAAAAATACATGTGGATACATGTGGTTGCATCCAGAGCATCACAGAAGAAGTAAAAAATGCAGTGTAACCGATCCAATTTCTATAACAGACTCTGTTAATTCAGCAAAGTTCATTCAAAATTTTATTTACCATGGAATTTAACACAATCACAACAGTAGTAACAATAATAATATTGTACTACTGACTACATGTTAGTTTTAAATGAAATAGCATTGTTTTAACTTTAGCAATCCTGGTAGGTCATCCCATTAACTCGCACTTTACCCCCATCACAAAAAATATATAGCCTAAGTTTTCTGTGTTACCTCAGAGGAACAGGTAATTAATGACTAATAAGATAATGAAGAAGACAATGGCAAATAACTTCTTAAAGTTATCACAGGCACTGCTTGAACATGTCCACAAAATTATGCTGAATTGAACCGAATTTGAAGGAGACATTAGCTTTCCTAAGACAATATTTCTTAGCCAATGGTTTATTCCCAGCCAGTGTCCTATACAAAGAACAAAGATCATTAAAAACTCATGGCTGGAATGGAATAATAGCAGGGCAAACAGACACCAAGAAATTTTCAATGGAATTAAAATTGGGGGAGGGAGAAATTATGTGAAATTATACATTTCCTAAGTAAGAAGCAGAACAAATTTACAATACAAAATAGTATGTAGGAATCACACAATTCCCTTTCATGTTATGTAACATTATAAAAAGTGCAGAAATGAATGAAATAAATGCATGAAATGAGAATAGGAAAATATTACTTAATCGAATATACACCAGTTCTATTCATTGTACTTCACCCTACTTTTCTATAATTGCAAAAAAAAATTCTTGCTTCTATCATATTTATACATTGTTCCTATATTGCTTTTTCTTTAGATTTCTTTCCCCCAAGTCTCTCTCTTTGAGAAACTTATCAACTTCAACCAACCACTAATTTGTCAGTCTTCTACTTATCCTTGGCCCACTTATTCTTTCATATAAGTCAAAAGAAAGGAAAAAGCTGGGGAAAAAATGCAGGAATGGAAACCAGAATGATCAAGGAAATTGAATTCCTTTCTTATAAAAGGGGTTAGAATGATTGGGAGTGTTTCCTTGGGGTAAAAAAACAGTTAAGGGAGTACACGAAGAATGTATTTAAAATCATGCATAGTTAAGAAAGATTATCCCCTCTTAGAACATGAAGGTGAGTGGAAAGAAATTTAGGACAATTTTTTTTCTTCACAATACATAATTAATCTCTGGAATTTCTGAAAGCAAGAGAAGTTGATGCTCACTAACTTGGATGGGTTTGAAAACAGACTGGACAAAGAGATGGAGAACAAGTCTATCAAGTCTTAAGTTTTGAGATTCCATATAATCTCCAGGATGTGAATAGCATGCTTCCAAACACCAGATGCACAGGAACACGAATTTTTCAGGGAAGTTTTCAAGGATGAGGAACATGCTTCTTTCATCACAAGAGTGATGTGTGAATGTTGAGATTTTAATTGTATAATCATAGCTGTGATAATGTAGCCTTTCTGGCTTCCCATGATTTGATTCAATTCAGTTTCAAGGGAAAACAAGAACAAAAAGTGGAAATATTTCCCTTTTTAATATTTTTTATCCACAATAAAAACCCTTGAGGTAGTTTTTGACTCAGAGGGGATGTTATGGGCTCAGTCAGCCAATGAATTTCCATGATTGGGGAAGTATTTGTGTTTCACCAGCCATACTACTTCACCTAAAATCAGCAAAATTCTCCACAAACACAATATCAAGACAGCCTTCGGCACCGACCAAAAAATAGCTAACATCTTAAGAAACCCCAAAGACAAGATCCAGCTTGAAAACCAAGGAGTCTATCAAATACCATGCAAAATCTGCCCAGCCACATACATTGGACAAACCAATAGGAGAATAAATACATGCATCACAGAACACAAGAACGCAGTCAGAAAAGAAGAAAAAACTTCCTCCCTTTTCCAGCACCTTAAAGCAACAGGACATGAAATTGACTTTGAAGGAACGAAATTAATCTCCAAAACTGAACACTACAACAAGAGAATAATTATGGAAGCCATCGAAATAGAGAAACACCCCCACTTCTTCTTGTTGTTGTTGAATTTGTATGCTGCTGAGGTTGGTAAAATGAGAAACCCAGATTGTTGGGTGCAGTATGCTGACTCTGTAAACTGCTTAGGGAGGGCTGTAAAGCACTGTGAAGCAGTGTATAAGTCTACGTGCTATTCCTATAACTTTATTCTACTTCGCTCTTCTCCTTAATTTCTTTCTTCTCCTTTATTTTTTTTAATTATAAAATCCTGACATCTGTTTCTCAAGCAGCCAACTAGAGAATGAATCACAAGAAATACAGAATACCAAAACCTGAATTGTTTGTAAATGGCATGTTTGCTTAAAGGAGTTTTCCCTGAGGCTCTGTAATGATTCCAAACATTTTGCTCTTTCTAATATTTTATAAAGAATAGTGGCATGGAAGTCTCACTTCTAAGTAAAAACACAAAAGGAGATGCAAAATTACACTACGTGTCTTCTGCATGGGCATATGCCAAGTTGAAAAATACAGGATAGGATTCAAAGTACTTCAAAAGATGAAAAACAAGCTTCTTATGTTTATTTCTCTGCTGTTATGTTATTAAAGGTTATTTTGTTACCTGAGGAAACCCTTTCATTTGCTGAGTATAACTAAACCCACTGACAGTTTGCTCTGTGATAGAGGATATTTACAACAAACATACTTTCTAAGATTCTGACATTATTTTCCCCCTCAAGTAAAATGATAATTCAGCAGGAAGAGAGATTTAAAAGGAAAGACTATGAAAAGGATAAACAGAATCTAGTTAAGATTTTTTAGGTTTGCATCTACTTCATCACGAAAGACAATCCATTTTTTAAAAGTCAAGTGCCTTTACAGAAATCAATAGTGACTTCTGTATTGCCAGCACTGATGATGGGCAAATTCAATATAAAAAAAACTTGTGAAGTGTTAATACCACTTTATAATGCCTTGGTAAGACCACATTTGGAATATTGCATCCAGTTTGGTTGCCAGGATAAAAAAAAAAGGTTGAGAGACTAGAAAGAATGCAGAGAAGAGCAACAAATATGATGAAAGGGACTGGAGGCTAAAACATATAAAGAATGGTTGCTGGAATTGGGCTTGTCTAGTTTAATGAAAAGAAGGGTGACCTGATAGCAGTGTTCCAATATCTAAGGTGTTGCTACAAAGAAAAGGGAGTCAACCTATTCTCCAAAGCACCTGAAGGACAAGAAGCAATGGATGGAAACTAATCAAGAAGAGAAGTAAGGAGAAATTTCCTGACCGTTAGAACAATTACTCAGTGGAATAACTTTCCTCCAGAAGTGGTGAATCCTCCAACCCTGGAAGTTTTTAAGAATAAATTGGACAACCATTTGTCTGAATTGGTATAGGGCTTCCTGCCTGAGCAGAGGGTTGGACTAGAGACCTCCAAAGTCCCTTCTGTTGTGACTCAGGGCCAGCCTGTGGGTCCGGCAGCCGGCTCAGATGTCTCGGATGACTCAGATGAGGGGGAGGAGGAGTGTGTGGGAGACGAACCGGCTGATGATGGTTTGGAGGCTTCGCAGAGCCCCCAGACGGGGCCCTCTTCTCAGCTGCGTGAGCCCGATAGTGCGGAGGATGATGACCCACAGCTGGCCCTGTTCAAGGACGCCCGACGCAGGAGGCAGTCGAGCAGGACCAAACAGAGAAAGGCTGTGGGACTCCTCGGGAGGAGGCACAGGGAGGCCACGCCCTGATCTCTAAATAAAAGGAGTGTTTGGGGAAGGGCTGGTTGCTGAAAGCAACCCTTCTGTTTGAGGATTCAAGTTCCAGTGTTTTTGTTTCTTGTTCTGGTGTTTGAGTAATAAATCTTGGCAGACGCTTTTCAGCCTCAGACGCTCTCCAGTCTCTACTGTTTGAACAGGGGTTTGCCTTATTGCAAGGCCGGTAGCAGGCTGGTTCAGAACACCTTCAAACTCTGTCATTCTGTTAAAAACATGTATGTTGGGGAGGGACAGGGGTAAGGCTGTTGAAAACTATAAGTAGGTGAGACATCCAATTCATACCCCCAGGGGGAGATCCTTCTCTGTGGGTGCCCCGGAGCTATGGAATCAGCTCCCGGTTGAGCTCCGGACGGCGCCCGACCTTCGCTCCTTTCGCCGCGAGCTAAAAACATATTTTTTTGAACAAGCTGGCCTGGCCTGATGAGGGGATCGGGGGGGTGGGTTTGCTATTGCTATTTATTAGGTTTAAAATATCTATTTTAGTATGTGGGCATTTATTTAATTTAGTTTTAACTTTTGTGATTTGTATTTTTATTCTTGCCCTGTTCACCGCCCTGAGTCCTGCGGGAGAAGGGCGGTATAGAAATATTATTAAATAAATAAATAAATAAATAAATATAAATCCATCATAGCATTTTCTGGATAGAAGGATGTGCTTAATTTCTAACTGATGTGCTGGAGGCAGAACTTTACCCCAAAAGTAGTAGCCAATCTTAGGGCAGAAACTTTTTTTTGTATTTTTATTTAGTTAGCAATAGCAGTTAGACTTATATACCACTTCATAGTGCTTTACAGCCCTCTCTAGGCTGTTTATAGAGTCAGCATATTGCTCCCAACAATCTGGGGCCTCATGTTACTTACCTTGGAAGGGTGGAAGGCTGAGTCAACCTTGAGCCAGAACAAGATCGAACTGCTGGCAGTCAGCAGAGTCAGCCTGCAATACTACATTCTAACCACTGCACCACCATGGCTCTATTTATTTACTGTATGGCAATGGTATAATTAGCCAGGAGACTTGTTGGTACAAAGTAGTTATTTGGCTGCCGAAGAATGCTTAATTTGTGTTTGCAGGCTCTCCAGATGCATGAGAGGGGCAAACTCGCTTTGCATTAGAAGCATTTAGTTAAAATTGATTACTACTCTCCACTTGGATATTGAATCATTTCTTCCTCTGTCCTGTGAAAAAATTCAGTTTGAGAGAAACCTTTGGTAAGCCTTTAAAGGTAGAACTCAGAGAAACCACCTGGTCTCTGTGGTGTCAAAGGGTATACCTCTGCTCTACTCAATCATTTTTGATGGATACGTATCTATCAATCCCTATACACCCATTGGCATATCATTCTTTTACTGTTCTCCAGTGTCAGGATGTGGCTTGACCTGTTCAGTAAAACTGTTTCTCAACCTTGGAATCTTGAAGATGTGTGGACTTCAACTCCCAGAATTCCTCATGCTGATTGGAGAGTTCTGGGAGTTGATGTCCATGCAACTTTAAGTTCCCAAGGTTGAGAAACAGTTTTACTGAACAGGTCAAGCCACAGGTCAAGTTCTATGGAACTTGATGCAGAGAAGAGAAACCTGAGGAATCTTGAATGAGAAACAACAGAAGAGTGCGCAACCAATTATTTAAAGTGCCAAAGTCTCCAGTTCAGTCTCAGAGTTCCCTCAAAAGTGGCCAACTATAAAGCTTTTTCCTGCACTTTGCTTTGCTTATATTGCTGCAATATCCATCCTTCCTTCCTGCTTTCCTTCCTTTCTGTAGAGGTCACTGTCTTATGAGGCCAACACTGGAATTTATATCTGCCTTCATGCATTATGTAAGTAGAATGGATTTTAGGTTTCCATGTATATTATTAACAGGGTTGGGATTCAGAACAGTGTTGCATCCAGCTAAAATATGCATCTCTATAGAGTTTTTCGGGACGTGGTGGCTCAGTGGGTTAGCACGCATGTGCGGGGGAACCTTTACCTTTACCTTTACTATAGAGTTTTTCAACTTAATCCAAAAGTTCAACAAGTAACACCTAGTGGGAGGGCCTTCTCTGTGGGTGCACCTGCCCTCTGGAACCAGCTGCCCGTGGAACTTAGGACTGCCCCCGACCTTCGTTCATTTCTCCAGGACCTGAAGACCTGGCTCTTCGAGCTCCCCGGCCCAGGCTGAGAGTTTTTAGTTTTTAATTGGGGTTTTTATTCTCAGGGATTAAATTTAATTCTTTTTAATTGTTTTTAATTTTTGTATCACTGTTTTAAGTACCCTGTAAACTGCCCTGAGTCCTTCGGGAAAGGGCGGTATATAAATCCAATAAAATAATAATAAATAAATAAATATGCAATACAATATCAATTTATGCCAACTCAAACCTATTCAACAACACTGCTGCATTCACTGTGTTCAGACAGCCTCTATTCACATTTATAATAGTGCAGAACCTATTACTGTATCTCACACATAGAAGGCTTCTGTTGTTTAGGGAAATAATTCTAAGCATAGCATCATTCATCTGGTCATATTATCCACACACATGATTTTACATAATGGCAAAACAGCTCCCACAACTGGAGGTTTTGTACAAACTGAAATCACAGTAAATATGTATTGGTCTGGAATGACAGGCCTTTCCCTTGTTTGTTTTGGTTCACCTTCCTTGCTTTTTCAGACTGATTGTGAGAAAGCGGTTGGAACTGAAAAACACTTAAGGCCCTGAAAAGGTGGGTTGATGACAAGTGATTGAAAAGATTGAAACTGGTGGAAATCAGGCAAGACAGTGTCCGCTCCATGAGTTTAATACAAATTATTGCTTCTTCCAGAGATTCCAGGAAGTAACACAATACAAACAAAAATTTACAGGTTATGTCCAAAGTGTTTTAAGGACGATCTGGACCAGGAGTGTGCAACTTTGGCAACTTTAAGACTTGTTATGATGGCTTCCCCAGATGCCTCTCTGAATGTTAGTTGGTTTGCTTTTGGCTGGACTTAATTGGGACAGTTCTGGAGTTTTGGTGAAGGGAATTGCTGGGGAATATTAAGAAAACCACTAAACTATTGTCACATTTGTGTGTGAGTGAGCAAGCAGCATACTTGCGGACTTTAACTCCCAGAATACCCCAACCAACAAAGCTGGGAATTCTGAGAGCTGAAGTCCACAAGTCTTAATGTGGCTAAGGTTGGACAGTGGACACCCCTGTTTTAAATAGCTTGCTTTCTATTGCTGTCTCCTCTGTGTGGAATTGTTGTCTTGCTGTTATTTTACATCAAGTAAGTTGCTTCTGGAGTTCATATTAAACCAACACCAATTTTTGTAAAGCACTAGTTAGGCAAATACAGGCAACTGCCTCTGCAGAAGACAAATGACTTGTCACATCAGTTGGGACTAAACAAAGTGATGGCAGAGAGCTACTCCTCAAAATTATAGAAATGATTGGAAGTAGCTGGTAGATGATCATGAAAGAATACATAATCATGATTAGCAAAACACAGCTGGCAAACCCAACTTCTATTTCTTTATGAAATTACCCTCCTTCACAGAGAGATAGTCTCATTGTTTAAAAAGAAGCATTTTTTGTTTAAAAAAAACAAAATATAAAACACCTGTTCTGAAAGCAGTCTATCACTGTTTTTTTTTAAAAATGAGCAAATGTGCACAAAAAGCCAGACTTCCATTTCAGAAAGTGCCAGCTGGCATTTTGTGAGTGACTCTCTACAAAAGCCAAAATGATTGTGGGGACAGCTTCCTATGCCTGGAGGGGAGGAAGCACACATGTTGCACCTGAAATCAGCCAATAGGAATTGGGCAGATCCCAGTCCCTACTGCATCATTGGCACAGCTGCCACCAGGGTGCAGAAACCATATATCTTGTGGACTTGAGTTGAGAGAAGATGGAAAATATCATTTTAACAACAGAGCAGTCTAGCTGGATAGCTCAGCCATGGGCTGAGATAAAAGCAGTATCAGGAAGACATACTCTGGTTAGCAAGTTATCTTGAAGCAAGAGAGTTGTGTGGATAAAATGTATGCTACAGAAATTAAGTTTATCCTCCATTTGTTAAACATCTCATGTTCCTAAGATTGAGTGTGACAGAAAGCTACAGCAAATGAATCCTAAAAAGTGCCATGTTCTCATTCACTCACAAACTTCAAATAAACCCTGGCTTAACTATTCTACAATAGTCTGGGTAGGTATATCAGTCTAAGCAATAAACTATGGTTTATAAAGCCACAAACCTAACATTAAGCAAACTATATTTACCTTTGCAATGATAGGAACACAGGACAATGCTTAATGTCTACAAGGGGTACATGACAAAATGTGTAATGTAACATCACAAGCAAACTCCACTCATTTTGTATTTGTGTTGCAAGATTACACAAAAGTGAATAAAGGACAGAACTTGTATCAAGTTTAGGCACACGTTTATCATTTTGATAAAATAGTTTGCTGAAGATTCCTCGGGGATATTGCCTTATCCAACCAATATAATTAATTCACCTAATGCAATATTGTTGTCAGTGGATCTGCAACCTGCATGGAAATAGTCTAGATCAGGGGTCTTCAAACTTGGCCCTTTTATGACTTGTGGACTTCAACTCCCAGAATTCCTTAGCTGGCTGAGGAATTCTGAGGGTTGAAGTCCACAAGTCATAAAAGGGCCAAGTTTGAAGACCCCTGCTCTAGATTGATCTGAGGTTTTCTGCATGCAAAGTATACCTTCTATCATTGAGTGATTCCCTCTAGCACTATAATTACACAGCAGGTCTAACTGATACAATGTGTCAAAAAGAAAACTATTTCCAAATCTTAAAGACAATGCAATACAAAAATTGAGATTAAATATAAGTGAATGGCAAATTCTTCCTGTGCTAATAGTTGAGATAAAGACAGAGTTAACATGTTGCTAATTAAATTGAAATGATGAATGCATCTATGCCCATAGTGTCACATTGGTAAAAATAACAAAACTAAAAACACATTGCATTCCCTGAAACTTGTAAAGTTTCTTGTCTATTCACCTGTCAATTAACTGACATCAAAACTCATTTCCATGTCTTAACAAAATAATTTTCACAGCTTACCTTAATTGCCAATAACGCTATTCATCACAGCTCTTTAAGAGGTTTAAACAGAATAATAGAGGTTTAAAGAGGTTTAAACAGAAGAATAGAAGTGGACAAAATGGTAACTTTTTCTCACCCCTAATCATAAGCAAAATTAGGTCATTGAAGAGGACTCTAAAATCTGTATATATACTGTACTTCTCTTAAAGTGCTATGACTGACAGTGTCACTGGTATTTAATTGAATAGATAATAGCAATTAGAACAAAAATGTTTTATGGGAGAAAAATATTTCATGTATGCTTCCCTTACTTTATGCTATAGTTACATACACTGAAAATTCTGAGTAAAATGAATTTACATAAACTGAAAGAAAACTAATGTGAGTCCGTGTGACTAAGTGTAAAAATTCAGGCACAAATTATCATATTTTGGACACATTATACAAAGATTTAGCTCTCTCGAGAAGTCTATGATACTGCAAAATGTGGAAGGAAACAGAAGAGGAAGCCAACATCAAGGAGCATAAATAAAGTTACAGTGGCAGCAAGTACACTGTAGGAAGACCTGAATGACTAAGCTGAGGATAGATCATACTAGAATATAGAATAACAAAGTTGGAAGGGGCCTTGGAGGTCTTCTAATCATCTAATGAACCACCTGCTTTGTCAGGACACCCTATACCATTCTGGAAAATAGTTGTCCAATCTCGTCTTAAAAATCTCCAGTGATGGAGCATCCACAACCTCTAGAGCAAGCCATTCCATTGATTAATTCTTATGGCAGCAAATTTCTCCTTAATTCTAGGTTTCTCTAGAAATGGTCTGTCTAAGAGTCAATGCTAACTTGATTACATAATCTATCATTTTTTCTCCGCTACTGTTTCTTAAGCTGAGACCAGAGAGATTTCAATGTTACATTACATCATGCTTACATACATGACTTCCATCACCCCCCTCTTGGAGGGAATTTTCTCTGTTTTATACATAATTCAATGTACATTGAATTATTTGAGAGAGGATTCATCTGAAATTCAGGTAATGTGGTAGCTGTAATAACTTGTGTTCATGCATTATGCTAGGTTTTGGTCTCATTAATTGTGTTTAATGGCTGTCCAACATTAACATGACTTAATGGCCATAATTTAGCTGTTTTTAGGATTTGGATTCCAGGTTGCTTCTCTACTTGATAAGTTCCATCCATTGTTTCTTGTCCTGCCCTCAGGTGTTTTGGAAAATAAGTTGACCCCTTCCTGTTTGTGGCAGCCCCTCAAGTCCTGGAATGCCTAATCCTTCTTTTCTCTAGACTAGCCAAACCCAACTCCTGCAACCATTCTTTGTACATTTTAGTCTCCAGGCCTTTAATCATCTTAGTTTATCTTCTCTGCACTTTTTCCAAAGTCTCAACATCTTTTTTGTAATGTAGTGACCAAAACTGAATGCAGTATTCCAGGTGTACTGAACCCCCTGTGCCAGGCATATAGGCAACCCCTTATCTGAGAGGTCTCTGACTACTCAGTCTCTGATCCTCCGAGACTTCTTGCCTCTGTGTAAAGCTTTCCAGCATGAGGAATTGGCATTCTTCTCTGCCTAAACCATGAGTTGTATCAAGGCCAGGCAATGTAGAAGAGTTGGAGAATTTGTTTATACAGTCTGATAAGGGTAATCCAGCATGTGATTTCTCTGCAGATTTGTCTTTGTTGGCATCTGGCATCTTCTCCAAACATCTTCTCCACCCCCCACATTTGCTGCTTCAATCTATAGCATGGGTGTCAAAGTCGCCTTGTCACATGATGTGTCTTGACGTACGTGACTTTTTTTGCATTGCTGGAACTGGGGTGGGCTTGTCCTCTGCATGATACAACCAGCCTGCAGGCTGGCAATTTGACACCCCTGATCTATAGCATTGAATCTGCTGTTATGGTTTACTCAAAAGGAGGCTGATACTTTCCCTTCACCCCACACTAATAATACTGTTAATACTAATAATGCTATCTTAATCTGAGTACATTTTTAATTTTAGAAGAACTAGTACAAAAAACATACCAGTACAATTATTTCTGTCAGCAAAATTCATTAACTGGACTTAGTGAAACAATACTACGTGTATAACAGTGCTATAATATTAAGCACTGGAATTTTACTCTGCTTCTGAGAGTGAATTCAGAGCCAAAGGCTTTATTATAATCAGCCATAAGGAAGTGACTTGAAATTAAATCTTAAAAGGTACCCAGAGATGATGAAACTGGGATTTACGTAGAACATAAATATAACATATATACAAATTAGATTCTATATTTGGATGCAGTCAACGGTAACACCTAGGGTCTCAGGTGCTTTAGATCCCTGAAAGAAGCTTAAATTATTCAGCAATTTAACTCTGGTTTACAATGCTGCAGTTTTTAGAACTGGCTAGCTCTTTTATAATTGTGACTGAGGAAACATTATCTGCACAATTTAATTTGAATGAGAAAATTAGTAAACCAAATACAGAACATCACTAAGGAAAAAGCATTTGTACACAGCCAAATGAAAAGATGTATCTGGAAGAAGCTAACTTCAGAGAAAATGTCATCTGATGTTTCTTACTGTAATTCTATGACCTTGACATTTAGTAACAACATAATAGCAGAACTAAAGGCTGGAAAGCACTATAGGATATGAAGTATTAGAACTCTTCATCTTTTTGCTTTCTTAGATGTCTGGGAATTTTTTTAAAAAATATGTTAAATAAAACATTATACACATGTAGCAGATATTGAGAGTACATTATTTTACCTGCGTGGACTTACCTGAGGTAAATGTACACTGATAAATATGTTTCTATAATAACATTATGATTTGGAAGAGAGGATGATGTTATTTCCAGTTATTTGATAAAATAGCTGACAAATCCCACAAGGAAGATACATGAGAGTTGAGAAATAATTAAAGCTTAATACAAGGTGATGGGAATTTGCTAGGAGAAGTGTGATGCAGCAACACATAGTTGCAGAAATCTGTAACTAGCTACTTTTTAAAGAATCAGAGCAAACACGTTCCTCAGAGATGTTAACATAAACCAAAGGAAGAAATTAAAGGAAACAATAAGGCTTCTGAAGACATGGTGAAGTAAAGGAACAGAGATCTCAGAAGTGGAAGGATCTGATTTCCCAAGGAAGAAAATAAAAGATCTCAAGAGTTAGGAATGATATACTGTAGAAGTGGGGAGCATTTCATACCTAAATCGGAGTAAGACAGAGAGAAAGAAACGAAAGAAGGGGAGTGAAATGTAGCCTATACTGTGGCTAGGAAAAGGAAGAAAAAGGAAGAAGACTAGATAGACCGCCTAAAGACATAGGAAATAAGAGACAAAACTAAGTTACCTTTTCTTTCTCTGAAACAAATAGAAAATGCAAAAGGTCAAAGGGAAAAGGTACAAGCTTTTCTCTCAGCATTACTCTGCCTAACTGAGTTGCAATCCTCACAGTTTCTAGGAAAAGGACCATCTTGAAGGTGCAGAAATACAAGGATTCTGTTAATGCAGCCTAGCACTGTGTTGGCTTTTTTGGCAGCTGCAGCACACTGCTGGCTCATATTTAAGTGATTGTCCACTAGGACTCCGAGATCTCTCTCACAGTTACTACTATTGAGCAAGGTACCACCTATACTATACCTGTGCATTTGATTTTTCCTGCCTAAATGTAGAACCTTACATTTTTCACCATTGAATTTCATTCTGTTAGATAGTGCCCAGTGTTCAAGTCTGTCCAGATCCTCCTGTATCTTAAGCCTGTCTTCTGGAGTGTTGGCTATTCCTGCCAGCTTGGTGTCGTCTGGAAATTTATTTATTTATTTATTTATTTAATTAATTAATTAATTAATTATTTTTTATACCGCCCTTCTCCCGAAGGACTCAGGGCGGTGTACAGGGCAATAAATATTAAAAAACAAAGTACAAAAGTTAAAAAAACAATTAAATAATTATGCCCGATATATACAATAATAAAACCATGTTAAAAACCCAACCCCAAACCCATCAAACCAGGCCAGATTGCTCAAATAAGTAAGTTTTTAGATCCCGCCGGAAGGAGCGAAGGTCGGGGGCCATCTGGAGCTCAACCGGCAAGCGGTTCCACAGGTCTGGCGCGCCCACAGAGAACTCCCTCCCCCTGGGGGCCACCAGTTGACATTCTTTGATCGGAGGCACCCTGAGGAGGCCCTCTCTGTGGGAGCGCACTGGACGGAGGGAAGTTGACGCCGGCCGCAGGTGCTGCCATAGGTAATCCGGACCCATGCCATGTAGGGCTTTGTAGGTCATTACCAACACCTTGAATTTGATGAGTTCCCCATCTATGATGATGATGATGATGATGATGATGGTGATGATGATTTAAATATCCAAAGACCTGGGTGGTTACTATATCCAAATATGCAATCAAAATAGTTAAAAACATAATATTTTAACGATTGATGAGATGGCCTCAAGAAGTGCAGTTCAGAAGGAGAAAATTTCTATGTGCCCTTCCAGCAGCTTTGGGACACTTTGCAAAGGAGGGGCAAAGCTAGCTTATTTAATATGTCCTCTGACCTTATGATATGCTTCCCAAGGAGACTGCTCAGTCTGTTGTGTTGAGATAGCAAAAGGATGGACTGCTGATGTTTCAAAAGGATGCCAACTGAGTTCATATTTAGTTGTTTAGTTTAAAGTATCTTGGGTGATACTGTTAACCATTTCTATATCTGTGGGTTACTATTTCTTTATTTCAGATAATGAAACTGTTTTTGACTAAGTCACAGCTGAAACATTGATTTGTGTGTGCGTACGTGTGTCTGTTAAGCTTTAAAGAAAAAGAGAGAGAAGCAATCCAGAAGTGTCCCTCAGCTAGCAGGATTTCTCCTTACTTGGCCTTATTTATATTAAATTGCAAATTAGCTGGAGGGATCCCATTTAGGTATTAGAGGGAAGCTAACTTTTCAAACCCAAGACAGCCTCTTCTTGTAAACAAAAGCTATATGAATATGATTCCTGCTCTGCTAAGAAAATGTGAGATTAGGAAGAGCATAAAAAGATAACTCATGCTAAAGGCACTTTAGCTATCTAAAATGGACAGTTTGGTTCATTTATTTTTTCCTTTTGTGCAGTTGAGACAAGCTGTTAAGCCAATATCTGACAAGGTTTGAAGTAGAAAATATTAGCTGATAGTGTGAATGCTGTGACATGATAAATTAACTTCAGAATTTGTGGATACAATGTTTACTTGTTTAAAATTTTTCAAACTTCAATAAGACGATAGTTATTTGTTGTCACAGAGGATGACTTAAAGATAAAATATTGTACATCTAAGGTCTCAAGAAAATAATTTAGTGGTGTTTTTTTCAAAAGTTCTAATTTTGTCTGGTGACTGTTAAGTTAATGGCTTCACTGAGACTAAGATACACAAGTATGGTGTGTGTGTTTTTTTTAATACAGACCAGTTGCTTAGATAATATCAGTACAAAATCATAAAGCAAGAAAGCCTCTCTTATCAGTTGAGTTCACTGATAATAAATGGAACTTAGCATTAGTTGGCCAAACAATCCATCTCCTCTCAGGGACAGATTGTTAATGTTCTTCCACCAGTACATTTTGTTCCATGTTACATCTCTTGGAATAACCAACAACAGGATCTCAGAGATTTGACTATGATGCTCTTACTACTGCCTTAAGAAGCAGATTGACTCTATTGATTTTAATGTAGACTTTGATATGTATGGTGGTTACTGTCCAGTTTTTTCTATCCCATCCTGTTTTCTGACCTTTCTCCCAAATATTATCTTAATCTCTCTCTCTCTCTCTCTCTCTCTCTCTCTCTCCATTTGATAATACTGTTTTAAAGAATTCCTCACTAAAACCTATGGTTGCTAAATAGATCGTGTGATCTTTTGATAATGGACAAGTTTATAAGTTCCCAAAGCTTATTAATCTGTCCTTCATGAACACAGCATCTTCCCTGTAATTCTATGAGGGGGAAAAAATCACAACTTTTGTGTTCCCATCTGAATTTGCTTAAAAATGAAAAGATGGGTGCACAAAATGGTTAACTAGAGACTCAACTGATGAGTCCATCCTCTGGAAGCAGCAAAAGTAAAAAAAAAAAAAAAGAGGAGTGGCAACTTTTCACAGCTTCACCTCCTATTTGAGGGATAGTGGCCCCTACCCTTGTTGCATTTTAGAAGGGAGTTTATAATGTATTTACCCAGGTATTATAATGTCTTAGTGCTACTGTGGTTTTTACTGTCATGTTTATCAGTCACTTTTGTCAAGGCTTTCGTTGTATCTTAAGAAGGTTGCCAGAGTCATTAAAGAAGGGGCACTTTATACAATGTTGTGCAAAAGTCTTAAGCCACCATTAGATTTGTTTTTGTACCAATGGTATAATGACCACATACAATTATGTCTCAGTCTCCTTATTAGGATACAACCAGAATATACAGGAAATTTGTATGCAGTATTCAAAAACAGGAAAAAGCAGAAAAACAGCTTCCATAGGCTAAAGTGGCAAGTATGGAGTGTGACCATCCCTTACGCTTGAGCAACGGCAGACACCTGGCTCCCATAAATGTAAATGGAATGGAACCCTAAGTACTGTTATTGCTAACACCTGTATATTTCCTACTGTTGCATGCCAAACTGACTCTATCATGCTCTTTTTCATTGATCCTCAGTTCAACTTTGTGAGCTTTAACATATCTTAGCGTCTTTACCCTGTTCGCCTTCTGCAAAAATATCTTCTTGGTTGCTACAGAAGACCGTTCCTGATCAAGCTTCTTTGGACTGCAGAAGGCTCATTTTGGCATCCAGATGAAGCTGCCAGATGCTGAGCCAGGTTCTTACTGGACTCCAGTTTCTCAAAGAAGAAACTTTGAGGAACTTCTCATCAGAATTTGAAAGTTTCCTTGGCCTTCCAGTCTTTTTTTTTGTCCTTCACCTCTCCTGATTCCTCACTTTTCTTTATAATAGCTTGGATATCACATCTTGAATGTCCAGTTTTTTGTTGATTTCCCTTTTAGAGTGGCCTTGCTGATGCAAAAGTATGATTTTATGTTTATCAAATACTAGCAACTTCCAATGAATTACATTCATTCAACATGTCTTTGTACTGTGTGTAATGCGCAAACATGTCTTGCACAAACCTGTGTACTAGACCTTTTTGTCATTTTGACATGAAATAACACCTCCATACAGGTGTTAGCAATGACAGTACTTAGGATTCCATTCCTTTTAGGTTCATGATTCAAGTCCACCCCCCCTCTACTATTCATTAAAGCATGGATCTCTTTCTTTTTAATTTTATACAATTCTGAACAAAAGGAGATGTGGCTGCTTTAATGAAACAACCAATTAAAACAGCACAACTTCAAACAGCTGCAGTGGTTTGAGGTCTTCTCTTAGGCATAAAAACTTTCCAGGGTTTTCCAGTGGTCAGATATTTTCTTCTAAATTATGTCCAGAGTACAGGGATTCTTGTCAACAATCTAAGACCTACAGATACTTTGTGGATACATTGGAAGGAAGCCAAGAAAATGATTACACAGAATTGGAAGGTTAAAACTATTCGTCCTGCAACAGTGGATTGCTGACATGTACTGTTTGTCTTCATTTGAATTGGGCAAAAGGAAGGCAAGAAAGAAGATTACCAAGCAATTGATTTAAATTTCCTTCAGTTATTTTGTTTATGAGTATGTATTTCCATTTAATGTTTTGTTGTATCATACATTGTGTCTGTTGCTATTAACTTGCAAATGGATGCTATGGTCTGGCAGTATTTGAAATATCCTGAAATTGACTTGTCCTCCCCTCCTTCCCCAAGATTAAAAGTAGAAATGCAGACTTGCAATCTTGTAATCTTTTGTTACACAGTCCATTCTTGTTCTTCTAGGGCCTTCTCTGCATTTTATCCATGTAAGAAATAACCTTTGCCATCTATCTGTGCCTTTTACTCTTTTTTTATGTTGGGGCTTGAGACAATGTGGAATATGAAAAATACAAAGTAGTCCTGTAGTGTGCTGAAATGTAGTGTGCTCTTTTACTGGTCTACTATAAAGAGTGTCCTCTCGGACTGTATTGTGCTTTGGTATGCTGGCCTGACAGCCACGGATAGGAAAGTATTACAGAGGGTGGTGAGCACAGCACAAAACATTGTGGGCTGTCCCCTGACACCACTGGATGTCAGGGCTCGCTGCCTTGGAAGAGTGAGGAAAATTCTCAGGGACGACTCCCACCCTGGTCGGTATCTCTTTACTCTCCTACCATGGGGTAGGAGATATAGGAGTATAGCCAGCTGTACCAACAGGCTGAAGAACAGCTTTTATCCGTGGGCTTTCAGGCTCTTGAACGGGAAATAATATTATAATTTTATGTATGATTGACTTGGGAGGCTGGTGTGTTGTGCAATTAGCTCACATGGTGTAACAAGATGGTGGGTTTGTTGTCACTGTGGGTTGTGGGGGGGCACAAAGGGAGGCTCAGCCAATCTCAATGTATACTTTTTTTTTTAATCCCATTTATATCCCGCCCTTCTCCGAAGACTCAGGGCGGCTTACAATCTAAGCACAAACCAATGTGCTTAGCAATAGCCTTCATTCTATGTATATGCCTGCTTATTAGGGCTTTCGGCCCCCCGCCAAGTGGCATTATTACAAAGTCAGCTTATTGCCCCCAACAATCTGGGTCCTCATTTTTACCTACCTCGGAAGGATGGAAGGCTGAGTCAACCTTGAGCCTGGTGGGATGCGAACCTGCACTAATTGAAGGCAGCTGGTGTTACTTAAGGAGGCATTAGCCCACTGCTCCACCAAGGCTCTGTACTTTGGTTGTACTTTGACAATAAAGATTCATTCATCATCAAAAATTAGCTATTTATGTCAGTCTTAATGCTAACAAGATAATTGTTTTAAATTTTCCAACAAAGGCTAATGAATCATTTTATATTACTGGGGGGAAAAACACTGATGGCAGTTAAATGGGTGAGAAGTCTTACAAGCAGGTTCTTCAAGCCAATTATTTACCATGTTGTCCTATAACATGAAGACGAGGAGGAAGAGGAAGGAGAAGAAGATACCCAAGCTAAACAAAGCTTTCATTAACTGTCATCTAAAGACTCATGGTCCTAAATGGTTTTTATTAGGTTACACTGAGGTTAACATTTGGGGCAAGTCAGTTTGAGCCACCTTAAGTAGGCAATTTTGTTCTTTGGTATGATGTCATATTGAGGTGGTAGACAGCTTCTGCTTTTTAAAATCAATCATCAAGCAGTCAAGCAATATTCTGTGGACTAGCATTTGATACAGCAACTATAAAGGCCTTAGAAAAGATATTCAAGTGCTGTGATGTAGCTATACTTACACAGGTCAGAATCCCGTGGTATTCAAGACATGGTATTAAGGAAGTGACAGTTGGATAGGAAGCAGGATAGGAAGAATATTGATGCCTTTGAGCTCTGGTGTTGGAGGCAACTCCTGAGAGTACCATGGACATCCAAAAAAGCAAACAAATGGATCAATGAACCAATCGGTACAAAGCTCTCACTTGATGCACGAATGACTAGGCTCAAACCATCTTACTTTGGACACATTATGCAAAGACCTAGCTCTCTAAAGAGGGCTCTAATGCTTGGAAAAGTGGAAGGAAAGAAAAGAGGACAATCAGCAATAAGGTGGATGCACTTAAGTACAGTGGAAATAGGTGCACTGTTGGAAGATTTGAAAAAAACAACTTAGGGATAGATTGTCATGGAGAAGCGTTATGTGGATGCTAAGAGTTGAGAATGACTTGATGGCACATAACAATTAAAACAAAATGCTATCATGCCTCAATGTATTGGTAAGAACATTTCTATGAGGCCACTGAATCATTTCCAGTGCAGCCAATCCCAATGACTTGCTGATATTTTTTTTCCTTAGTTCCTATCTCTTTTTTCTAACAATTAATTCTAACAATTAATAAAATATAACAAACCTTCTGTCTTGCAATCTCAAAGATGTGCCATAAAGGAAAAAGAGATTGAAATTAAGGAAGAAAAATATTTATTTATTTATTTAATTTCTATACCGCCCTTCTCCCGAAGGACTCAGGGCGGTGTACAGGGCAATACAATAAAATACAGTATATAAAAATTAAAAGAAATATTAAATACAATAGCCCAATTCAATAAATTAATACAAAACGTTAAAATACCCCTAAACCCATCAGACCAGGCCGGCTTGTTCAAATAAATATGTTTTTAGGTCACGTCGGAAGGAGCGAAGATCGGGAGCCGTCCGGAGCTCCACCGGTAAACGGTTCCAAAGGTCTGGCGCGCCCACAGAGAACGCCCTCCCCCTGGGGGCCACCAGTCGACACTTCTTGACCGACGGCACCCTAAGGAGGCCCTCTCTGTGGGAGCGCACTGGACGAAGGGAAGTTGATGCCGGCAGCAGATGCTCCCATAGGTAACCCGGACCCATGCCATTTAGGGCTTTATAGGTCGTAATCAGCACCTTGAATCTTACCCGGAGGACAACCGGAAGCCAATGCAGCCAATTAATTTTATTATTTTATATAATTAATTTTATTAATTATAGCTCTTTCCCTTTAGCTTAAGAGTGAGATGAAAATATATGCTTTCTGATTGATTGATTGATTGATTGATTGATTGATTGATTGATTGATTGATTGATTGCTTGACTGATTGACTGATTGACTGATTGACTGATTGATCAGGTCACTGGTTGACACCTCTTGTAAAAGCAAGGCCAGCAAAACAATTACTACTGATGTTGCACTCTTTAAGCATATTTGACTGCTGGGGAAATGGGAAGAATCCTGAGAAGTTGGCTACTGTTTCTATTTTGAACTTGGCCTATTGTTAATTAAACAAGCCTCCGGATATAAGAGATAGTGGAACTCTCTTTTGCTTCACTCTCTTCAAAATGTAAATGGACTGAAGGTTTTTTTTTATTCTCGCACATTTCCTATACAATCTACTTTTTTCTTGTTATTTAGTATTCATAGTTCAGAGAGATGGGAAGAAAAAGGAAGAGGACAACAAACAGCAAGGTGGATGGACTCAATTACAACAGTGATTCACCATTTAGCAAGACAAGCTTCATTAGCAAGCTAGGCATTAATTTAACAGCAAACATGCTTCCATTCAGGGCTTAAAAAACTGACTTCATAGTGTGCATAAAAATAAAGGTGGGTGGATTTGAAAATTGACTGGATAAATGAAAGGCTTTATGTATGTGAGTGTTTGTTATGTCCACCATTCTCTGAAAAAGTATTTTCTTAATGGAAGAGATTTACAACTGTCCAAGTGTGTGCAATATTCTCTTTATATATACTGATATATTTTTCGCATTTATTTATTTTGCAATGGCTCTTATCATAAACTGGAAAGTCACTAATCTCCATCCATGTCTAAATGATACTTAACACTGACAGGTTTTCATTTATGCAGAGGCACTGTATATGTTATCTAGCTGCATCCACACAGCAACCCTGTTATTTCATATACTAACATGAGTAGAAATATTATCTCCAAGTCCAGTTAGTGACCATGTTTACATAACAGGCTGACTCTGTTAGCTGTTCTCCTGAAGCCAGTATTTATTCTGGTGGACTGCCAAGACACAGTTTTCAGATAACCTAGTCGAAAGGATGCAGACATTTTTATTATTTATTTATTGGCTTTCTTTCCCACCGTAATCAATTAACTTTTGGTGGCTTACAATGAGGAAAACAAAGGCAATTTCAACATCTATGTAAAATATAAATATAAAATACTGCTCCCAGAATTCCACAGCTAGCATGGAGAACTCTGGGAGTTGAGGTCCACATGTCTTAAAGTGTCTGAGGTGAAGAAACATTGCTCCAGTGCTCCAAATCAGGCAATTAATTTTCCCAAGGAGCACATGAGGCTGTTCTGGAGGGCCAAACCAATAGGGCTGTGAAGGGGTGTAGGCACAGACACACGGACATATATAAATTGAACAAAAATAGTTGTTGCATTCAAAATAAAAGCAATGCAGTTGTACTGCATGTATGGCATACACTTATTTACATTTGATTTTCAATTTTGGATTTAGCTCACTTGGACTGGTCAGAGACAGTCAAAGGGCTGGATCTGGACTGGGGACCCTAAAATGCCAGGTTTACTCTAAATAATTCAGTTTATAATAGATTCTTAAAGACCAGCACTGAGAAACCTAATCTCCATGGGTAAGCTCTGCTATACAGCACTGCTCTGAGAAGTTTCACCATCTAGCTTTGCTTCTGGGAGTCCAGAACAACTAGCAGTTCCTCCTTATGAGAATGAATAGGTCAGGCTGATTTAGTTGGAAGAAGGCAGTCCAATAGATAACATTTATGCTTATATCATTTTGATTTATATACTGCCCCAAAGTGCTTTACAGCATTCTCTGCGTGGTTTACAATATTAGCACATTGCCCCCTATAATTTGGATATCAATCTCAGAAGGATGGAAGGCTGAAACAACCTGTCAGGATCAAACTCCAGGCTGTGGGCAGAATTCGCCTGCAATACTGCATTCTAACCATTGCACCAGGGTTCTACCCAAGTAACAAGCCACAAGTAACAAGGCTTTATAGGTCAATTCCAGTTAAACTATACACAGCTACCCAATTGTTCTTCCACTCCAATAATTGGGAACCTTTAATTTTCTTGCATGTATAAAAAATGAAAGAAAGAAAGGAATAAGAATCCAGATCCAGATTTAGGCCAGTGCAGCCTGATTAGGGGATATTTTTTTTTCATTCCAGACACGTTTTGTTCCATTTCCACCAAGATTCTTCAATGTGCAAATTAAAATCAATATAACAATTGTGCAACTCTTTTTTTCAGGGGATTTAAAGTGGGAAAGGAAGATCCTAATGTATAGTGCTTTCAACCTCCACCTTAATTGGGATGGGGATATAGAAAACAAAATCCACCAACATTTGCTACCAAATTTCAGTGGGTTGCTGCAGTCATAAATGAGGTTCTGAGATTGCTCATTTGTGATGTACTATGTCAGATTCCTTTGTTTAAGGATTAATCTTTAAGGATTAAAGATTAATGAAACCAACACATGATTGAATTGGCTGCAAATGCTTGATATCAAGTACAGAAAAGTATAAACTTTTCCAGTACAGAGAACTTCCCTGAAGATGGGCTCCATCATGAGTCTAAAAGCTCTGAAGAGTAAACCGCTGATCCAAGTGACCAACCCAGAATGGATCTTTCAACAGGATCCTGGGACACATATTTGCCTTCATTCGTGAAAGTACAAATTCTCTCTCTCTCTCTCTCTCTCTCTCTCTCTCTCTCTCTCTCTCTCTCTCTCTCTCTCTCTCTCTCTCTCTCTCTCTCTCTCTGTGTGTGTGTGTGTGTGTGTGTGTGTGTGTGTATGTGTGTGTGTCTGTCTGTCTGTCTCTGTGTCTCTGTGTCTCTCTCTGTGTGTGTCTTTTTTTCTGTACAACACTTTGAAGTAGCCCTTTCAGTCACTTCACTGAAGGTCCCCTCTTCTATTGTAGCGGCGTAGCCTATTTATCTTATATCTTAATAACAATTTTATTTTCTTCTGTAGAGAAGTGTAGAGATAAGGTATGCAACATTTATTATATAAACATCAGTTGACACTTGGAAAGGAGGAGGGACTGAGAAAGAAACTTAACATTGCTTCACATTGAAGAGAGAATCCTGAGCTACACTCCCTTAAAGTTAAAAGTAAAGGTTCCCCCTTTCCAACTCTAGGGGACAGCATTCATCCTCCTAGCCGAGGGAGCGTGTTGTCCAAATATACTTCCATGGTCATGTGGCCAGCATGACTATATGCCAAGGCACATGAAACACTGTTACCTTCCCACCAAAGTGGTATCTATTTTATCTACTTTCAATTGCATGCTTCTGAATTGCTGGGTTGGTAGGAGCTGGGCCAAGAATAGGAGCTCACCCCACTGTGAAGTATTTGGGTCTAGAACTGCCAACCTTCCAGTCAATAAACCCAGCATCTTAATCCCATTCTCTAATCCTGTAGTCCACCCACAGTTTTTGAGAGGGTTGGTAGGAAGTTCAGAAAACTAGTTCTAGCAAAGAAAATCTCCAATCTGTTATTGTCATAATAACCGACATTCTAATAATGATTTGCCTTAAGGAGTTAAGGGTGATCAGACAGATGGCTTTGTTTTTATTTTATTTGCTGGGAAGTTGTTAAATCAGAAGCCAACTGCTTTACATGTCTGCTTAATGCCATCTCAAAAAACCAATTGAAATTCTATTGCATATTTATTTGTGGGCCACAGAACTGCTAAGAAAACATTGCAGAATTTACTTAAAGGATCTTAGTCAAATCACTATTTGTTACTCATTAAAAAAAGAGAGTACATGAATATCCATGCACACAAATATACACGCATTCGATTGTGCTGGTGCAATGACCTTCAATATATATATATGTTTTCTGAGGTTTTCGCGGGTGTTTGTATGTAGATCTTTGGTCATTCGGGTTTTTCCCCACGTAGAATTGAAGGTATAAGAGCAACGTTTCGATGAAATCTCATCCGTCATCCTCAGGCTGGTGGCTTCAGCTTCGTTCTTCTGGGAGAAGTGTGTGGTAGTGGCTGTTTGTTCCTCTTTTTTAAACTGCTAGAGGGGGTGTGTTCTGTAGGTGGAGGTGTGCTCTGATTGGGTGGGGGGGTTAGCTGTGTTCTGATTGGGTGGGAGTGTGTTTTGAATGGGGGCTGTGTTCTGATTGGGTGGGGATGTGTTTTGAGTGGATGGGCTGGTCTCAGCTGCCAGCCTTAGACCTGAACTGGTGAGTTGTGCTGCTTTTGTTCGGCTCCGTGTTTGTGGTGGTGCCATGTTTTTATAGTGGGTGTCAGTTTGCTTATTGTGTGGTTTGGAGGGGTTTAAAGTGGCTGATGTTGCAGCTGTAGTTAGGTTTCTGTTTTGTGGTTGTGTGTCGTTATCGTTGTGGGTTCAGATTTGCTTTTTGAATGGTTGTGTGGTGGTGATGTCATGTGATGTTATCATGAGTTTGGGTCTGGTATCATTCTTGGTGGTTGGGACTCGTCTGTCAATCAAGGCGGGTTTCCAAATGGCTGGTAGGTGAGAGGTATCATCTCGTTTGTTCATGCTGTGGGGTCGTTTTTCTATCTCAATGGCTTCTCTGATTATCCCTCTTCACCCAAGTGCCAATCAAAGAAGCCTTGACAGCTATCCTAAATAAATACAACCCCCCAAAACACATCCTAGATCTGACCAACCACTGCCTATCTAACACATACTTCATCTACAATGGACAAAGATACAAACAAATGGAAGGAGCACCCATGGGATCACCCCTTTCACCTGTCATCGTAAACCTCTACATGGAACACTTTGAAACCCTCGCTCTAGAAAAATCCAACCACAAACCCAAACTCTGGCTCAGATACGTAGATGACACCTTTGTAATCTGGCCACACGGCAAAGAAAAACTGGATGACTTCCTCACACACCTCAATAGCCTACACCCCAAAATACAATTCACCATGGAAACAGAAGCTAACAATCAACTTCCCTTCCTTGATGTCTTAGTCTACAAGAAATCCAACGGCTCCCTAGGACACACTATCTACCATAAAAAAAACACACACAAACCGCTATCTGAACGCACTCTCACACCACCACCCAGCACAGATCAACTCCGTAGCCAAGACACTCATCTCCAGAACAAAACACCTAGCTGACGAACAACACCTAAAAACCGAACTACACACTCTCACTAATGTACTAACAGCCAATGGATTCCAAAGAAACACGATTACCAACTTAATCCGAAGAGAGACACCCACAAAAACCCAAGACAGAGAACAAGAAAATGGCAAAGCCCTCCTCCCATACTTAAAAGGGACCACAGACAGAATCAGCAAGGTCCTCCAAAAACACAACATCAAAACAGCATTCTACACAGACAGAAAAATATCCACCATCCTAAGAAACCCCAAGGACATAATTGGCTTAGAAAACCAAGGAGTATACAAAATCCCATGCACCACCTGCCCCACCACATACATCGGACAGACCAACAGAAGAATAAGTGCACGCATTGAAGAGCACAAAAACTCACTCAGAAAAGGAGAACAAACTTCATCCCTGGTCCAACACTTTGAAGCCACGGGACATGAAATTGATTTTAAAAAAACCAAAACTATCGCCAAAATTGAACATTTTAACAACAGAATAATCAGAGAAGCCATTGAGATAGAAAAACGACCCCACAGCATAAACAAACGAGATGATACCTCTCGCCTACCAACCATTTGGAAACCCGCCTTGATTGACAGACGAGTCCCAACCACCAAGAATGATAGACCCAAACTCATGATAACACCACATGACATCACCACCACACAACCATTCAAAAAGCAAATCCGAACCCACAATGATAACAAGGCACAACCACAAAACAGAAACCTAACTACAGCTGCAACATCAGCCACTTTAAACCCCTCCAAACCACACAATAAGCAAACTGACACCCACTATAAAAACATGGCACCACCACAAACACGAAGCCGAACAAAAGCAGCACAACTCACCAGCTCAGGTCTAAGGCTGGCAGCTGAGACCAGCCCATCCACTCAAAACACACCCCCACCCAATCAGAACACACCCACCATTCAAAACACACTCCCACCCAATCAGAACACACTTACTCCCCCACCCAATCAGAGCACACCTCCACCCACAGAACACACCCCCTCTGGCAGTTTAAAAAAGAGGAACAAACAGCCACATGCTTCTCCCAGAAGAAGGAAGCAGAAGCCACCAGCCTGATGATGACGGATGGGATTCCGTCGAAACGTCGCCCCTACACCTTTAGTTCTACGCGGGGAAAAACCCGAATAACCAAAGATCCACATATATATCTATATATCTATATATCTATATATATCTATATATCTATCTATATCTATATCTATATCTATATCTATATCTATATCTATATCTATATCTATATCTATATCTATATCTATATCTATATCTATCTATCTATATCTATATCTATATCTATCTATCTATCTATCTATCTATCTATCTATCTATCTATCTATCTATCTATCTATCTATCTATCTATGTTAAATGCTTGTTAACTATTTAGATTACCTTGCTAGGCCCCAAACATGGGACAAATCTTTATTTCCTGTTTTGGCCTAACCGAAGGCCATCCACAGGCAGTAGTCACAACAGTGACAGCTCATATTTGTGTAAATTTTAGATTGCTAACATATATATATATATGCTGGTCTTCTGTTGCAGTAGTGTAAATGCAGTGTTGCATGAAATTATACTAGTTAGGATGACAGTTCACTGGAGTTAAATTCATGAATATCTTGGGGAAATAAATTAGGTGATGTATTACATCATTTGGGAGTGAATTAAATATACAGCGTGTACAGATTTTTTAAATGGGAAATTCAAATTACTAAAACTTTTTAATAGATTTAGTGCTGAGTATTGACACCGAGATAAGCTGGATCTAAGTGCTTTCTCCCCTTTCCAAAATTTCATTGCTGAAATGTCTCCAGATAATCTTGGAATATTTGCTGAATGTGGTCTAGATATTTGGTAGTCTGTTTGACAACCAATTATGTTTGATTTCAATATTTAATGAGTGATATAGGATCGCTGTAGCATAGTGCCACTTACTTGATTGCAATTATACTGCTATGTCACCATACCTCACAGAGCTTTTCAAACTTTATCCCTCTAGGGAACATATCAAGTTTTCTGCCAAGAAGCCCTTAACATCTACTACAGAGTTCTTGCAATATTGTACTTTTTTTTCTATCAGGACACACACCAGAGCTGAACAGTAAATCAAGCTTTCCAGACACTTAACTCCTTATTCAGCGCTTGGCTTCACTTGGTAGAAAACTCTTAGGCATGCCTGGCCTAATCGAAATTGGTATTACAGAGAAGAATGAAGTCATAAACAACACCGTTGATTTCCCACTGAAGAGCAAAGTAGCCAGTCTTCACATAACTATGCTGCAGAGATTCAAATCTAGATCTTTTCCTACTGAGTTAACTTGGAGATTTCTTTGGTGGCCTTGAATGAGTGAAATATGAATAATGGTCCTTTCTAGCCTGCAAACAAGCTTGCTATCTTCAGATCTTATGCAACACTTTCTTATTTTTTTCTCACCCTCCCTTGAGCCTGGAAATGTTGATGCTTCTTCCCAGTTCTGTCTGGCCCTGGCAGTTTCAAGGCATTGCATCTTGCCATTCATTTTCATTTCCTCTTTGGCTGGAGCAATCATCAGTCACCTCTCCACCTCTTTTCTGCTGATGCAGGAGAACAGGATGGGGAGAGGCAATTTCCATGTCTTCTTTGATTGGCCTTTACAAGATTTTCCCACTTTAAAGTCTGTGCATGGGTGATGGTAGTACTGGTGGTTGCCCATCTTTTTTCTATCTTTACCAGGCATTTGTCCCTTCTAGAACTTTTCCTTTCATTTTTGATAGGAGAGTTTCCTTGATATATATATACCATTCATTGGTATATAAGTGGTTGTCCTGATTGACCAGACCTCTCGCCTATCTCATCTAGCAGCCTGAGTCAGTGGTCATAGCAGCCAACTGCATAAGGAAGCTCACTAGGTGCCCAGTAGAGGGCCTTCAGAAGCATTCATTACTGTAATAGTAGATGGGGATGACCTTGAGGGGAGTGAGGAGAAGAAGCTGCCTAAGGAACAACCAAATCATATTATTGGAAGGGATCTTAGAAATCATCTAATCCAATACCCACTGCAGGATCCACTGGAGCATTTTTGACAGATGACCATCCAGTCACTGAATGTTGCTTTAAAATACCTAAAGACATGGAACTGACCCATCAATTCATATAACGGGCAGAGAAAAATAAAGCCCAGAAAATTCAAAAAATAATCAGAAAGTAGGTTTCCCATTTTAAATAAATTTGTCCAAGAAGGGGAAGAGTCTTCATTTTTGGCTTTGCATTTGGTATATAATTTTTTCTTCCTCCTCCAAGATGCCCAGTGATACAACTAATGACAAAGCCTCAGCCATCAGCAACTGGCCTGGAATCTAATGAATTTGGACAGCAGACTAGTTGAGAAAGAAGAAGTTCCATTTTATACAGTAGTGTCCTTCTTTGGCAGTGCATGTGAGTGATTTGATTGTCACCTTATAAATGTTTTATTTTCATTTAAAAATGTGAAGCATTGTCCTTTTGCTTTCCTTTCCTTTAGTTGCAAAGAAAGAAAGAAAGAAAGAAAGAAAGAAAGAAAGAAAGAAAGAAAGAAAGAAAGAAAGAAAGAAAGAAAGAAAGAAAGAAAGAAATGCATTCATTGTTGTAGCCTTTGATTGTCTACATGAAGCCTCTGTGTTTCATTGTAAGTTTCACTGGAATGCTGGCTATTCCTGTAAATTAGTCTGTTATCTAAAGAGTTCCTTGAATCAAACTGCATTCCTAAATATGCAGAACTACATAGTATTTTTTGGCAACTGGATTAAAAGTAGCCTGCCAGTACTAACTTCTGTGATTTTTTTTATTTTATTTTGCAGCCCTGGAATTCTGTGATATTCCCACATCTAAGTACTAATGACATCAAATCCTAGTTAGATTGAGATCAATAAAAATCAATCTGGTTTGTTTGTTTATTTATTTATTTAGTGTATGGCATCTACAGCGGTCATGCAATCGCTGATATAAAATACTAATAAAACATTATACATACAAACAGAAATATAACTTTAAACAAAATGTCAGCAAATGCACACACATACACATACTGTACATACATAATATGCTGGCAATACAATTTATAAGATAAAATATTATATTAAAGCAAGACCATGATAAAATCACCACAATATGGAGCCATTGAATTGTAATAGGATAGATGTTAATTAGATATTTTAAAATCTAAGGAAACTAAACATCTAACTGCTTCTGGTGTTGCTCTGATGAGATTATCCTGGGTGTCTTGAAATTTCCTAAGGCAATATTCTTGTTTCACCCTGGTGACAACTTTTGTGGGGTCTTTTGTGCTTTCTGAGCTTGGTTGTCTGCTTGTAGATGTTTCATTACCCAACTAGGTAACATCATCAGTATGAGTGAGGGTGGTGTTTATTCCCTGATTATATGCAGTAGCTTATAAGAAGCTCTGCCACCCTTGGTGGGGATGTAGTTGTGTCTTTGGTAGTTTGCTAAAATACTGTTTTCTATTTGATTGTTAATCTCTGCTTCTGGGTGATGGCTGCTGGAGAAGATGTGGTTTTAGTATTTTCTTTTTAGCTTTTTTATTGTCTTTTCTGAATAGTGGGCAAATGCAGTTTATTACTATGTGTCAGTTGATGGCTGACTTGTCTGAATGCCTAGCTACCAAGGAATTCCTTAGTATTTTTGGATTTAGCTTGGTCTAGAATGCTCTCTTTTTCCCTGTTAAAATTATGAACCAGTTTTACACAGATGGGGAAAAGCAATATGACCCCTGCTTTAGCAATTTGACAGCATGAAAATCGGGTACCCTCAAAACCGACGGGGCCTGAGGAATGCCTCACCAGATCAGACAGTATATACATTATCTTAAACAGTCCTTTTATCTACTATTTCATTATCTATGATTGTAAGGTAGGAACTGAATCATTGTAATATCCAGCATTATGAGCATTGAAACTCCTTTTCCATTTGTTGGGGAAAGATGCATGAATCCCTCTTACCAAGGTGAATAATAAATTAACACTTCCAAAATTTCACTGATTAAAAAGTACATATTCATCTATACGGTACTTGCAGGACCTCTAACACCAAAGATAATTAACTGTCACCTCACATTGCTTAAGAAGCTTTTCTGCTGACTTTTCATTTGTTTAATCAGTAATAATCTGCTTTCTGCTGCCTCTGACTTTCACAGCTTATACTGAAGAAAAAAGAAAATAGACAAATTATTTTTAATATGGATATTATATCCTGTTTTTCAGATGCCCTGTGCCACTCAGAGTGGAGAGAAACCATTAAGGCCTTTATGAAGTATTATCTAATAAAAAAGTCTAATATGAGAAAGGAGTGATATCAGATAACATATCTAAAAAAAAATATCCACACTGCTTGTTGAGTGTTCTCCTATGCAGCTCTTAACCATTTCTACAAAAACATCATAGAGGATCCCAGACTGGCCTCCAGTGGCATGAGATTTCATAGTTTAGGTAGAGAGGCAAAAAGAATGTTTAGAGTCATACTAAGCACAAAATTTTACTGCTTTCTCCTCTTACCAAGACAAGGCATTTGAGGAGGAAAACAGGTCCCAGTGCTTTAATGACCTTTAACTGCATGAATGCAACTAGCTTGCATGTATTTTATATTTAGAATTCATTAGCTTCAAGAGGAGCCTCCTGAAATACAATCAACATTTTTTGAGAGGCATATTCAATTAAACACGGTGGTAAGAAGCGAACAATTGCCCTTTATTGCCATCAAGGATTTGGGCTGCTTGACCTTTCTTGAAGTCCCTATTTAAATAATGGCAACAACAGCAATTATTGTCCATTAATTACATCCTACAATTCACTCCACATCTAATTGGACAGTCCAAAGAATTAAAATAATTATTCCATTGCTGTGTTATTTGAAAATGTGGATTCAATGAGCTTAATACAGAACAGCCATGCTCAGAACATTCTGTTCAAATGTTCTGCGATTCCAACCAGATTAATTTTATTCCACCTGGATTTACTCTGTTTACAGACGTTACTGTCTGATCAATGTGATTTTATTTTTCTCTGACTGTGGCTACGTTTTGCTTCACTATGTGTAAAACATACAATATTGCATTTTAAAAACATTAGCTTTATTATTATTAAGTTTTCTTACAATTTTTATTTGCTGTCTCAAAACTTGTTTTCCTTTTTCTTTTGGAATTGGTCAATGATTGTAATAAAATCTCTTGTGCTTTATTGTGTTATGTTCTGAGATGGTTGTAATCCACTGGTAAAAACCAGAAGCAGTTAGAATATTTCATTCAGAGCTTGGGACAAAACTTTTGGAACACCCAAGTTTTGTTCTTGGTTTGCAGCTATTGAAGTATTCCATTGTAATGTAAAAAATGTGTCTTTTGATGTTGAAATTGACATTTTGATTCCTATGTAGATGTCTCATTGAAAATACACAGTGTAAAGACTGCAACAGCCACTATGTAGGACCCACAGGCAGAAGATTAACACAGCATATCCATGAATACTAAGTAGCAGCCAGAAGACATGATGAACACTCCTTAATCTCACAATATATGGACAAACTCAAACACAGTTTCAACTGTGAGCATTCTAGATCAAGCTAAAGCCAAAAATGCTAGGGAATTCCTGGAAATGTGCCATTCAGACAAATCAGTCATTAATAGAAACATAGAAATAAACCATATTTTTACAAAGAGACAATAAAAAGTTAAACAAAACAAAAATAGAACACATCTTCTCCAGTAGCCATCACCCATGTTACTTGAGGAATAGTCTTGTCCCTGACCCACCCCACCAATGCCAGCAAAGGAGGCATGCTCCAGGCCCCATCAAACAGGGTATTCCAACTAGCAGAGCCCAGGAGAAGAGCCTTCTCTGCTCTTGGTTCTGCCCTTTGGAATATCCCCCCCCCCGAGTGGGTTCAGCTCCCACTTTCCTGACCTTAGATCCTCAAAACCTAGCTCTGCCAGTTGGCCTGGAGCTCCAATGAGGGAGCATCACACTGGAGGTGGCTGAAAGATTAATAACAGATCCCACCTTCCCTCCATCCTCCTCTCTCCTCCCCATTTTTTAGAGTGGATAGTTTATGCCTTTGTAGTATTTTATTCATATTATATACATGTATTGTATAGTTTATCCTTTTTTAACATTGTGAGCCAGCCAGAGTTACCCTGTGCTAAGATGGTTGGCAAAGAAATTTAATAAAATAAATAAATAAAAATAAACTGGGGTTAACACCAGGCAAACAATCAATCAGAAAGTAATACCCTAATCAAGGAACTACCAAAGACAAAAACCACATCCCAACCAAAACTGGTAGAGCAAGCTATTATACATAAACAGAGGGAAAATCCCCCCACAGTAGCATTGAACGAACCACCTGCAAGTAAAATAAGTTCAAAGTTCATCAAGGACCTCACACTGACCTACCAAGCTGCCAACCCTGAGCTACAGACTCTCCTATTGGAAAACTACATCTGCAGCAACCAGAAGCGGAACACCTGGAAAGCAATTCTGCCTCAAGGGGGAAGTACAGAATAGCCTAGATCAGCAAAGCTGGCTTGAGGGTGTTCAGGTTTTATGCTGCCAAAGGATACTTAACTGGTAAATACAAATTCTCTCTTCATTGATTGCCAGAGCAGAGGTCATATTGATTTTTCCCACCTGTGTAAATCTGTGACAGAAACTTGATGCCATACATAAGGTTTGCTTGCATATGGTCTTCACCAGTCTAAAGGATCACAAGCAATCTCAGTTCCTGAGAACCTATTGCTATTTGCATTTATCAATTTTAATTAGCTTTCTGTTCTGCTCCTACTGCTGGCTTCTGCCTAAAGAAAATATTCATGAAAATTTACTAAGATGCTTTTTTTAAAGAAAGAGTTCAAATATGGTCAAAAGAAAGTCTACACATTCCCGCTTGAATTCCTTGCTAGAAGAACTTGTATATTGGCAAGGAATCCAAGTGGGAATGTGTAGACTTTCTTTTGACCATATTTAAACTCTTTCTTTAAAAAAAAAGCATCTCAGTACATATATATTCTATTTGATGATTAAATGTTTTAAATTATATACAAACTCTGTAGGGTTTTTCCGCTCCTATAATGAAACAGATACACATGAATGCATACCCGTGTGATATTATAGTTATGGAGATGGATTAAGACTGGATATACCCAAAATTCAAATTAATCCTTAACCATGGCACTTCACTAGTTGGCTTAAACCAATCTTTCTCACTATGTCAAGTTGTCGATACTGTATTGTAGACATAAAAAGAAAACATGATTTTTGTGTTTGCCACCTTGAGATCTTGAACAAAAAACAAAAACAAAAACAGAAGCATCCACATAATCTGATACTTTTGTCAAAAACATGAAAGCATCATTGCAACATTGGAACAGAAGCTCCATTTTTTCCAAACACACATGTGACAATGTGATACAGAAGGATTAAAACATGCGTCATATGTCATGTCATTGTGACTCTGCTTTCATCGTTTGCTCCCCTCCTTCATGTATTCCACTGGATATAAATATAACAAATGAATAAATGAATAATGCTATGGCACTTACCAAGCTGTCAATATTTCTTACCTTAGTCAAGCAAAGAAATGAGAGGAATAGATAGAAAAGGTTAAGTATAGTCAAATGTTAATCAGTAATTTTAAGTAAAATTTTCTTTTGGAAGTCCCTTCCCCTAACCTTCCCCTTATTAAGTGTAGAATCAGTCAATCTTTATTATGGTCACAGACCAGCAAATAAAAACATTAAAGCATTAATAGTAAAAAATAAAAGACAGAATAATATATTGTGATTGGTGGTGGATTAACAGTGGAAGTTAAAGTTTGCTTAATTTTACATATAGCATAGCAGAATTTGGCCACTACTTCACACGGATCTGATAACATGTAAAAAAGATCAGTATTTTCTTGATATTTTATTAGGTAAGGTGTTATAAATTAAATCTGTGAGTCCTTACAGAAGCTGTGGTATAGTTTGAGCTACAGTTTCAATGACCCCTTGTCCAAAGGAGCACAGTCTCAACTTATATGTTTTTGTGTGTTGTTTGTTTGTTTTGTTTTTGTATCTTCCAAAACTGCTCTGATTTCTCCTCAGATTGTGTAAATCTTGGGTGCACAATTTTGAGGGACATCTAGAATTTCTGTGTTGGACCAAAGACTATTTTCCAAAACTTTATCAGGCAAGAAACCTATTGTAGCGGCTAGGGAGGACCCAGTTGAATTAAGATGGGTGTGTGGAGTTTTAAAATATACACATATGCATTTCTTTTGCAGCCAACTGACAACCTTGGTGGAGCAGTGGGCTAATGCCTCCTTAAGTAACACCAGCTGCCTGCAATTAGTGCAGGTTCGCATCCCACCAGGCTCAAGGTTGACTCAGCCTTCCATCCTTCCGAGGTAGGTAAAATGAGGACCCAGATTGTTGGGGGCAATTAAGCTGACTTTGTAATAATGCCGCTTGGGGTGTGTGTGAAAGCCCTAATAAGCAGGCATATACATAGAATGAAGGCTACTGCTAAGCACATTGGTTTGTGCTTAAATTGTAAGCCGCCCTGAGTCTTCGGAGAAGGGCGGGATATAAATGGGATTAAAATAAAAAATAAATAAATAAAAATATTTGAGATTTTTCAGGATCTTAAGAAGTCACCTAAACAATTTTGGCCTTCTCATTTGAGTAGGTTTTGAGGTTCTGACAGGCCCTTTACTAAGCCCCACCTTAAAATATTTGGATTTTAAATAGTGCTAGGTTTTTTTTAATGAAATAATTACAGTAGCGGCTAGGGAGGACCCAGTTGAATTAAGATGGGTGTGTGGAGTTTTAAAATATACACATATGCATTTCTTTTGCAGCCAACTGACAACCCTGTTGATACCGGGGACATGCTAGCAAAAGCCCAAGTGTAGAACATAAAAATGCCACCACACCGAAGGCAAAGATCTGAGAGAATTTCATTTGACATTTCTCCCTCAGGTTAATAAATATTCATCTTCTGCTTTCTGAAATCTTACAGTGAGCATATGAATCCATGGAACCATGCCATCTTTTTCCATATCATCGCGTTTGAAAAGCCTGCAGAGGCTCACAGCACATGACACAAGCTAACACTCTGTTAGTGATCTTATAAACATACTTCCCTTCCTCTTGCTTTCAGTTTTCGATCCAACAGTCTAATATGTGAGAGATCATCAAGCTGCATGAAAAGTAACCAACTTAGGATGCCACATGTCTATATGACAGGTCCATATGACCCTAAGAATTGGAGACGAGTCAGCTTTTTTGATGGGGACAAGTTTTCATTACAGATGGGGGGAAAAACAATAGCAGTAATCCTGGAAGTAGCAAAATTTTGAGTTAACTGGCAGTATATAGCATAACCAAACAAAAACAAAAACATATTCAAAGGAAGCTGAAAAATTTTCTGATGTCTCGGGAATAAATTAGATAACAGCCTTGACATGTTGATCCAGGATGAGAACTAGGAGTACCAGATGCTTTCTCTCAAAACATCCCTTATTCTTTCACCTTTGCTTCATGGTATATTAAGGATATTGGATTGAATTCTTTATTTCCTAATATTGATCCTTGCTGCTTCTTCAGTCTACTTAAGTAGTTTTTGTTGCTATAGACAGAGAAGATAAGGCAGTATCTAAGGTATAGATAGTGAATTTGTGGCCCAAAGGCACCTGCATTTCCTCAAAGCATACCCTGCAGGTCCAGGATTATTCCAAAAGATGTTGCCAAATTGGATTTTTTAATTCAAAGGAGAAGTGACTAAATATATGAGAACCATGATTAATTTACTGTAATGTGAAGGGAACTATTTCAATTACATGAAATAGTTTTGGTTGTGGTTTTCCTGAAATTTCTGTTTTGATTTCACCCACTTTTTAAGGATATCTGGTCTCTGGCACAATATTCAAAAGCCAGAGGTATCCTTTGGTTCTCAGAAAGTGCATTCCTGATATAAATCTTTGTAGAGTGGAATTCGTACCTGACATTGGACTCAGGTTGGTCTTACCATTGGATAAAGTAAGCTGGCAATATCAGCCAGCAGAGATTTGGGATCACAAAAGGATAGGCAACTGAAAGTTATGGAAAGATATTCTCCAGTTGCCTTCCAGCTCATTGGTGTCACCCCCTCCCTAAGAGACAGGGCTTGTTTAATCAGCTTGTCTCAGGCAATTGAGAATAGAGTTCCAGAGAGAGTTTAAGGTAGTCCTAGGAATCTGCTGGGTGGTTTGGCTGAGAGTCTTGTCATTGCCTGGAATGGGAAGGTGGCTGGGAACATGGCTACCATGTGGCCTCTCCATATGCACTGATCCAGGATGCACATTGATTTTCTGAGCCAGCTCCAGGAGATGAAACACCAGAAGGATGAAAACTCACAGAGTGTCTGACAGGACACAGATAAGACCCCATATTAGAGATTACCCCATAGTGATGAACATGGCAAAACATCAATATTTCTCAACTCTTATTGTGTCTACTAATAGCCATCCAGTGGTCCTGTTTTTGATGACCCATTCTCTATTGATTCAGAGGGATCCCTAGAACATCTACTGGACCATTGCAAAGATTCAGGATATCTAGTGGATGAAGTCACTCAGATTCCTTCTATTTTGAACTCTAATTGAGCAGGCTGAGGTGCAGGGGTACAGTCAGGTGGCAAGGTCAGAGATGAGTTTAAACCAGTGTCTCTTGAAGAAATAAAGGTTCCCCCGCACACGCGTGCTAGTCGTTTCCGACTCTAGGGGCCGGTGCTCATTTCCATTTCAAAGCTGAAGAGCCAGGGCTTGTCCGAGGATGTCTCCGTGGTCATGTGGCTGGCATGACTAGACGCCAAAGGCGCACGGAACGCTGTTACCTTCCCACCATAGTGGCCCCTATTTTTCTACTTGCATTTTTACGTGCTTTCGAACTGCTAGGTTGGCAGAAGCTGGGACGAGTAACAGGCGCTCACTCTGTTACGCGGCACTCAGGATTCGACCCGCCAAACTGTCGACCTTCTGATTGACAAGCTCAGCGTCCTAACCCACTGAGCCACCGTGTCCCTATCTTGAAGAAATAGACAGGGCTTTTTAAAACTTTAAACAATTTTGTCACAATGGACAAAGAAAAACTGAAAAGAAATCAAGTTCCAGGTTATTATTGTTGCAGTTGTAATTTATAGTAAAAATACTCTTTAAACAAAAAGAGAAGGTGGTAAATCTGCAGCTGGAGGAAATGGATTGTCTAGATCTATTTATATCAGGTTTCTGACTAGATTTATTACTGAGAAAGCTTTGAGTGTGGTTGTTGTTGAACTGTAGCAGAGTCACGATGGTGTTGGTGCATCCATCCTTGTGCCTCCTGATCTCTTGGCAGCTTTAGTAGCATCTTCCACGGAATCCTTCTGAGTTGGCTCCATGAGTTGGGGATTGGGAGCACTGCTCTTCTCCTTTCTCTGCAGCCAATTTCAGGCAGTGTTGGTTGGCAGGGAGAGTTCATCCCCTGAGTCACCTCACTTGCAAGGTGAAGTACAGTTCCCCTTGCAAGTGAGTCTTTTCCCCTCCCCATATGAAGCTTTTGTGTGAAGTTATCCACTGGCTTGGTGTTTGGAATCATCAGGACACTGATGATACCCAATTTTATCTTTCAACTCTTTCCTGGCCAACTGAGGCAGCTGAGGTTCCTGAAGGCAGTGTGAATATTTATTGGGAGAAACTGTCTCCAACTCAATCCTACTAAGACTGAATGGCTATGAGTGTTTTGGCTGCCCAGATCTGGGGATATTCCAACTTTCATCTTGGGTGGGTTTGCACTTCCTCATTCAAGGATATTGCCCAATTTAGGAATCTTTCTGGACTCATAGCTTCCACTCAATGAATAAATGACAGCTGTGGCCAGGAAGGCTTTTATTCAGATTTATCTGATGTGCCAGTTGCACACTTTCTTTTTTTTTGAAAAGTTTTATAAAAGTTACAATATTATCCCATCCCCAACCCACCCCTAAACCCCCCTCCCCTCCCCCACTTCCCAAAGCTGATTAAAGGTAAAGGTAAAGGTTCCCCCGCACATGCGTGCTAGTCGTTTCCAACTCTAGGGGCCGGTGCTCATCTCCGTTTCATAGCCGAAGAGCCAGCGCTTGTCCGAGGACGTCTCCATGGTCATGTGGCCGGCATGACTAGACGCCAAAGGCGCACGGAACGCTGTTACCTTCCCACCGTAGTGGTCCCTATTTTTCTACTTGCATTTTGACGTGCTTTCGAACTGCTAGGTGGGCAGAAGCTGGGACGAATAACAGGCGCTCACTCTGTTACGCGGCACTCGGGATTCGACCCGCCAAACTGCCGACCTTCCGATCGACAAGTTCAGCGTCCTAACCCACTGAGCCACCGCGTCCCTTATCAAAGCTGATTACAGGGTTACAAATATATAATAATCATAATCTAACTAACATTATCCAACTATATAAGTAACCAAATATATAATGCACTTTAACCCGCCTATAACATAATTACAAACAGTCTAAAAGTATCCAACTTATACTAATACAATAATAATACCATATAGTATATATATTATTATAACTAATAAAAAAAGATTTAAGTTATAACAATCTAAAATTTACTCATAAGCTAAATGGAACTTTTTAGTCCCATATTTTTTCTGAATATAATCTATCCATCTTCTCCAAACCGAAATGTATCTTTCTTGTGAATGATCCTTCAAGTAAGCAGAAATCTTAGCCATTTCTGCTAAATTTGACACTTTAAGCGTCCATTCCTCTATTGCCCTACCAATAACCTCGCAGCTGTTATCAAATTCAACATCAAGTTAATTTCTTTAGTATCACAATCTGTAATAACACCCAATAAAAATAATTGTGGGGTAAACTTTATCTTTCTCTTAAAAATCTTTTGAATGTTCCACCAAATTTTAATCCAAAAAGCTTTTATATTTCTACAAGTCCACCAAATATGAAAATAAGTAGCATCCAAACTACCACATCTGCAACATTTGGGCTGTAAATTAGGATACATACAAGACAACTTTTTAGGATCCAGATGCCATCTATAAAACATTTTATAAAAATTTTCTCTTAAATTTTGGGCCTGAGTAAATTTTACATTTCTAACCCAAATTACCTCCCAAACATCCAATGGGATCGATTCTTGAATATTTTGAGCCCACTTTACCATGCAGTCTTTCACCAATTCCATTTCCGAATCCAATTCTATTAAAGCATTATAAATTCTCTTTATATGCGCTCGAGTTTGATCTTTAATCTGTTTTACCAAATTTTCATCCATCAGTGTCAAACCAACCTTCTGATCTAATTTCCACCTAGCTTGCAATTGGGTATACTGAAACCAAGACTGTACGATATTTTCTTGTTTTAACTCGGCTACCGACCTGAATTGTCAATCATTCCCTACCAACCTAAGTAATTGTTTATAAGAAATCATATCCAAATTCACACCCATAGATACACCCTCTATTGCGTGTCCAGGAATCCCCCAAATTGGTATTTTATAATTCAACTTATAATAATACTTTTTCCAAACACGCAATAAAGCACTTCTTAAAATATGAGATTTAAAAGCCTTGTCAACTTTTTTATCATAAATCAAATATGCATGCCACCCATATAATAAATCTAATCCCTCCAGATAAAGTATACTTTTATTGGTTAAATTGAGCCAATCACTAACCAGTGTTAAAACCACTGCATCATAATATAATTTCAAATTAGGCACCTTATGTCCTCCTCTTTCCCGAGCGTCTTGTAAAATCTTAAGTTTAACTCTCGGTTTTTCCCCCGCCCAAATAAATTTATTAATACCCTTCTGCCATTCATCCAAATTAGCATCTTTTTTCAAAATAGGTATCATTTGAAACAAAAAAAGAAACTTTGGTAAAACATTCATTTTAACAGCTGCAATTTTTCCCAACAAAGATAATTATAATTTTTTCCAATTATTTAAATCCTTTTGTACTTTTAACCATAACATCTCATAATTATTCTTATATAATTTCACATTAGAGGCTGTAATATATATTCCCAAATATTTAACCTTTTTCACTATTTCATAACCTGTCAATTTTGCTAACATTTCCTTTTCATTCAAAGTCCTATTTTTAGATAATATTTTAGTCTTATTATTATTTACCTTAAAACCCGAAACTTTCCCATATTGACTTATGATAATGTAACAACCAAGTCATCCACAAATGCTCTTAACCTATAACCATTCTGCTTTATTTTTATTCCCTTTATTTTAGTTGATTCCCGAATTTTAATCAATAAAATCTCCAATGTTAAAACAAACAGTAATGGTGACAGGGGACACCCCTGTCTTGTACCTTTTTCAATTTTAAATGCATCTGTTAATCCCCCATTAATTATAATTTGTGCCGATTGTTGTTGATATATGGCCTTGATAGATTGCAAAAATTTATCCCCAAAATTCATCTTATCCACAACTTTCAATAAAAATTGCCAGTTCAACTGATCAAAGGCTTTTTCAGCATCCAAAAATATCAATGCTGCAGGGACTTGATTATTCTTATCCAAATACTCAATTAAATTAACTATTTGTCTTACAATGTATTTCATATATCTTCCAGTTATAAATCCAGACTGATCAGTATGAACCATTTGTTTCAAGACTAGCATTAATCTATTTGCCAATATTTTTGCAAAAATCTTATAGTCTGTGTTTAAAAGCGATATAGGTCTATAATTCTTAGGCTGAGTAAGATCTTGATCCTCCTTTGGGATCAACGATATAAAAGCCCTCCTCCAGGATGAAGGCACCTCCCCTCCAGCCTGGATATTATTGAATAGTTCCTTTAAAGGTTCTACCATCTCTGCAAGTAAAGTTTTATAATAAATTGCCGTTAAGCCATCTGTACCAGGAGCCTTACCCACTTTTAACTGTTTAATTGCTGATATAATTTCCTCAGAAGTGATTAAACAATTCAACCCTTCCCGTTGTTCATATGAAAGCATAGGAATATGCGCTTCCTGTAAATATTTATCTATATCTAAGGTTTCAGTTGCACACTTTCTTAGATTGGGGGGAGGTCTGTTTCAGACAGTCATTCATGCCCTGGTCATCTTATGGCTTGACTATTGCAATGTGTTCTACATGAGTCTGCACTTGAAAACTATCTGGAAGCTTAAGCTGATCCAGAATACAGTGCTGTGAAAAGTGATGGGCATGCCTCAATATTCCCAAAATACACCTCTGCTTTGGAAAATGGACTGTCTGCGTGTTTCTGGGTGTGATTAAAAATGATTATCACTGCCTATAAATGGCACAGGGTCTGGTTACTTGAGGGACTGTCTGTCTCCCAAAGCATCTGCCCAAATAAATTTATCTGGAAGGTTTGGCATGCTATGAATTCTATCAATTAATCAACACCACCTGTTAAGATCCTGGAAGTGTACTTCATCTATAATAATAATAATAATAATAATAATAATAATAATAATAATAATAATAATAATAATAATAATAATAATAATAATAATAATAATAATAATAATAATAATAATAATAATAATAATAATAATAATAATTTAATTTGTATACCGCCCTTCTCCCGAAGGACTCAGGGCGGTGAACAGGGCAATACATAGTAAAAAACAGAATACAAAAATTAAAAAGCAATTAAACCATTATGCCCATAATAATTAATACATATTAAAATTAGAACTATTTATAAAAACCCAACCCCATCCCGTCAGACCAGGCCAGCTTGTTAGAAAAAGGTTTTGAGATCGCGCCGGAAGGAGCGAAGGTCGGGGGCCATCCGGAGCTCAACCAGTAAGCGGTTCCAAAGGTCTGGCATGCCCACAGAGAACGCTCTCCCCCTGGGGGCCACCAATCAGCATTCTTTGATCCGCGGCACCCTGAGGAGGCCCTCTCTGTGGGAGCGCACTGGACAGAGGGAAGTTGACGCCGGCCGCAGGTGTTGCCGTAGGTAATCCGGACCCATGCCATGAAGGGCTTTGTAAGTCATCACTAACACCTTGAACTTCACCCGGAGAGCAACCGGTAGCCAATGCAGCTCGCGGAGCAAAGGTGTAACATGGGAGTATCGGGAAACCCCCAAGACAACTCGCGCGGCTGCATTCTGCACCAGTTGAAGTCTCCGGGTGGACCTCAAGGGCAGCCCCATGTAGAGAGCATTACAGTAGTCTAGACGAGAAGTCATGAGCGCATGAGTGACTGTACGCAAGGCATCCCGGTCTAGATAGGGCCGCAACTGGCGCACCAGGTGAACCTGGGCAAAGGCCCCCCTAGTCACAGCTCCAATATGCTCTTCCAAAGAGAGCTGTGAATCTAGAAGGACCCCCAAGTTACGAGCCCTATCTACGGGGGGTAATAGCTCACCCCCCATGGCCAAAGATGGAATAATCGGAATTTCCCGAGATGCCGGCACGAACAGCCACTCAGTCTTGTCAGGGTTGAGTCGAAGGCTGTTCCTCCCCATCCAGACCCGGACCGCCTCCAGGCAGCAGGACATCATGTCGAGGGCATCACTGGGGTGGTTTGGGGTCGAAATAAAAAGCTGGGTATCATCAGCATATTGATGATACCCAACTCCAAAACCACGAATGATCTCACCCAGCGGCTTCATATAGATGTTGAACAGGAGAGGCGAGAGAACCGATCCCTGAGGAACTCCACAAATGAGAGGTCTCAAGGTCGATCTCTGCCCCCCTGCCAACACCGACTGCGAACGTCCCAGAAGGTAAGAGGAGAACCACTGGAGAACTGTGCCTCTCACTCCTAACCCCCTGAGATGTCGCAGCAGGATACCATGGTCGATGGTATCAAAAGCCGCTGAGAGGTCTAAAAGGACTAGGACAGAGGAGCAGCCTCTGTCCCGAGCCCGCCAGAGATCATTCACCAGCGCGACCAATGCCGTCTCCGTGCTGTACCCGGGCCTGAAACCTGATTGGTACGGGTCTAGATAATCAGCTTCATCCAAGAACAAAGGGATCTGCTGCGCCACCACACTCTCAACAACCTTCGCCAGAAAGCGAAAATTGGAGACCGCACGATAGTTGTTTAAAATTGCTGGGTCCAAGGCAGGCTTCTTGAGGAGGGGTCTCACCACCGCCTCCTTCAAGGCGGCAGGAAAACTACCCTGACTCAAAGAGGCAGTAATCATTGCCTGGAGCCAGCCTCGTGTCCCATCCCGGGCCGCGTAAGTCAGCCAGGAGGGGCACGGGTCCAACAAACACGTGGTGGAGCTCAGCTTCCCCATGATCTTGTCCACTTCTTCAGGAGACACAGGATCGAACTCTTCCCAGATTAAATCGACAAGGCCGCCTGTATCATCATCGTCAGACTCTGCCCAGTTGGAGTCCAAACCGGTCCGGATCCGAGCGATTTTGTCCGACAGAAATCGACTAAACTCCTCGGCTCGACCCTGCAAGGGTTCCTCCCTCACCTCCTGATTAAGGAGAGAGCAAGTTAGCAGCACCTTTAAGGTAGTATTACCATACTACCTTAAAACCGTATGAGCCCATAACAGTTATACAGTTCTATAACAATCAGCTTTCCATAAAAAACATAATGGGGGGTAGGCTGTTTGTGGGGGGAGTAAAAGAAAAAGTCAAGATGGCAGGTATGACCAACTATTACACCCTCTGACCATGCTAACACCTTCCACTTTTCCGTTCCCAGATTTTTTATCAGTAAGGTTTCTACCTTTACAGGGCCAGGAATAACATTTTATTTTTTGTTGTTGTTGTTAGTTGCGAAGTTGTGTCCGACCCATCATGACCCCATGGATAACGTTCCTCCAGGCCTTCCTATCCTCTACCATTTTCTGGAGCCCATTTAAGCTCACGGCTACTGCTTCAGTGACTCCATCCAGCCACTTCATTCTCTATCGTCCCCTTCCTCTATTGCCCTCAACCTTTCCCAGCATTAGGCTCTTCTCCAGTGAGTCATTCCTTTTCATTAGGTGACCAAAGTATTTGAGTTTCAACTTCAGGATCTGTCCTTCTAAAGAGCAGTCAGGGTTGAGCTCCTCTAGGACTGACTGGTTTGATCACCTTGCAGTCCAAGGGACTCGCAGGAGTCTTCTCCAGCACCATAGTTCAAAGGCTTCAATTCTTTGGCGCTCAGCCTTTCTTATGGTCCAACTTTCACAGCCATACATTGCAACTCGGGAGACCATAGCCTTGACTATACGCACTTTTGTTGGCAGGGTGATGTCTCTGCTTTTTAGTGTACTGTCTAGGTTTCCATGGCTTTCCTCCCCAGGAGCAAGCATCTTTTAATTTCTTGCCTGCAGTCCCTGTCTGCAGTGATCTTGGAGCCCAGGAAAATAAAATTTGTCACTACCTACATTTCTTCCCCAACTATTTGCCAGGAATTGAGAGGGCTGGATGCCATGATCTTGGTTTTCTTAATCTTCAGTTTCAGCCAAACTTTTGCACTCTCTTTCTTCACTTGCAACAAGAGGCTCTTTAGTTCCTCTTCACTTTCTGCCATTAGAGTGGTATCATCTGCATATCTTAGGTTGTTGATATTTCTCTGGCAATCTTAATTCCAACTTTTGATTCATCTAGCCCTGCCTTTCTCATGATGTGCTCTGCATATAAGTTAAATAGGCAGGGCGACAGTATACAGCCTTGCCGGACTCCTTTCCCAATTTTGAACCAGTCAGTGGGTCCGTGTCCAGTTCTCACTGTTGCTTCTTGACCCGCATATAGGTTTCTCAAGAGACAAATATGGTCTGGTACTCCTATCTCTTTAAGAGCTTGCCACAGTTTGTTGTGATCCACACAATCAAATGCTTTAGCATAGTCAATGAAGCAGAAGTAGATGTTTTTCTGGAACTCCCTAGCTTTCTCCATGATCCAGCGTGTGTTGGCATTTCCTCTGCCTCTTCGAAATCCTGCCTGTACTTCTGGTAGTTCTCGATCCACATACTGCTGGAGTCTAGCTTGTAGGATTTTAAGCATAACTTTACTAGCATGTGAAATGAGTGCAATGGTGCGATAGTTTGAACATTCTTTGGCACTGCCTTTCTTTGGAATTGGAATGTAAACTGATCTTTTCCAATCCTGTGGTCACTGTTGAGTTTTCCAAATTTGCTGGCAAATTGAGTGTAGTACTTTTACTGCATCATCTTTTAATATTTTGAATAGCTCAGCTGGAATACTGTCACCTCCACTAGCTTTGTTGTTGCTCAGCTTTTCTAAGGCCCACTTCACTTCACATTCTAGGATGTCTGGCTCGAGGTCAGTGACTACCTCATCATGGTTATCTAGGATGTTAAGCTCATTCCTGTATAGTTCTTTTTTTATTGAAAAGTTTTACAGTACATTTTATCTTTAACAAAACAAAACAAAACCCCTCCCAACCCCCTCCCCTCCCACCCCCTTCCCACTCCCCAACCCTCCCCAGCCCCTCTCTCCCTTCCCCCTCCCCCCTCCCCGACTTCCCAGAGCTAAGTACAGGGTATAAGAATACAAACAATCATAATCTACCTTATGCAAACAATCATAAACTATTAAAACTATCGCACTTTAACTCATATAAATTAACTCTAAACAGTATAACTATCACATCAATAATTCCTCATTCCTGTATAGTTCTTCTTTGTAATTTTGCCACCTCTTCTTAATCTCTTCTGCCTCTGTTAGGTCCCTGCCATTTTGGTCCTTTATCATGCCCATTTTTGCATGAAACGTTTTCTTCATCTCTCCAATTTTCTTGAAGAGATCTCTAGTCCTCCCTATTCTATTGTTTTATTCTATTTCTTTGCACTGTTGATTTAAGAAGGCATTCTTATCTCTTCTAGCTATTCTCTGGAATTCTGCATTCAATTGGGCGTATCTTTCTTTTTCTCACTTGCCTTTTGATTCCCTCCTGTCCTCAGCTATTTGCAAAGCTTCCTCAGACGGCCATTTTGCTTTCTTGCATTTCTTTTTCTTTGGGATGGTTTTAGTTGCTACTTCTTGTACAATGTTGCAAACCTCTGTCCATAGTTCTTCAGGCACTCTGTCTATCAAATCTAATTCCTTAAATCTGTTTGTCACCTCTACTGTATATTCAACGAGGATATGATTTAGTTCATACCTGAGTGGTCTAGTACTTTTCCCAACTTTCTTCAGTTGAACCCTAAATTTTGCAACGAGAAGCTCATTGTCTGAGCCACAGTCAGCTCCTGGTCTTGTTTTTACTGACTGTATAGAGCTTCTCCATCTTTGGCTGCAGAGCACATAGTCAATCTGATTTTTGTGTTGACCATCTGGTGATGTCATCCATCTCTAGAGCTGTCTCTTGGGTTGTTGGAAAAGAGTGTTCGCTATGACCATCGTATTCTCTTGACAAAATTCTATCAGCCTGTGCCCTGCTTCATTTTGTACTCCAAGGCCAAACTTGCCTGTTATTCCGGTTATCTTTTGGCTTCCTACTTTAGCATTCCAATCCCCCATGTTGATAAGGACATCATTTTTTGGTGTTAGTTCTATAAGGTGCTGTAGGGCTTCATAGACCCCATCAATTTCATCCTCTTCAGCACTGGTGGTTGGGTCATAGACTTGGACTACTGTGATATTGAATGGTTTGCCTTGGTTTCGAACTGAGATCATTCTGTCATTTTGGGGATTGTATCCCAGTATTGCTTTTCCTACTCTTTTATTGACTATGAAGGCTACTCCATTTCTTCTGAGGGATTCTTGCCCGCAGTAGTATACCTGATGGTCATCTGAATTAAATTCACCCATTCCTGTCCATTTTAGTTCACTGATTCCTAAGATGTCAACGTTCAATCTTGTCATCTCTTGTTTGACCAAGTCCAGCTTTCCTTGATTCATGGATCTTACATTCCAGGTTCCTACAGAGAAAACATCTTTACAGCATCGGACTTTCCTTTCACCACCAGACACATCCACAGCTGAGCGTCCTTTCGGCTTTGGCCCAGTCGCTTCATTCTTTCTGGAGCTACTAGTACTAGCCCTTTGCTCTTCCCCGGTAGCATATTGGATGCTTTCCAACCTGAGGGGCTCATCTTCCAGCATCATATCGTTTTTCCTTTTGGTACTGTCCATGGGGTTTTCATGGCAAAGATACTGGAGTGGGTTGCCATTTCCTTCTCCAGTGGATCACATTTTGTCAGAAGTCTCTGCTATGACCTGTCCATCTTGGGTGGCCCTGCACGGCATAGCTCATAGCTTCATTGAATTACGCAAGCCCCTTTGCCATGACAAGGCAGTAATCCATGAAGGGGAACATTTCATAGTTATCTAATTAAAAGGGCCAGTGTAGAGTTTAGTTATCTAGAAATTTAAGAAGTAAAATGTCCCTATCCTGAAAGATCCTTTAGTCTCTAGACCAATGCACAAAAACTCTTCTACTTTTTGCTACTAAGTCTCAGTCAGTTTGATGCTAGAGAAGATGTGTAAAACTATATTTACAATGGTGTAATTAAGCATGCATGTACCTATTTAATTAACAAGGACTACTGGATTACAAATATTGCCTGTTTGGTTCGAATTGACGAGGACTCAGAGTGGTTAACACTAAACGAGTTTATTGAATACACAAAGTCAACTGTCAACTGTCAAATGTTGCAACCTTTTATAGAGAAAGCGTTTGAACTGTAACCAATAGAAACAGTCTCTTTTCCCGCTCCTTGGTTGTGGCGTCCAATGAGTGCACCTTATTTTCCCGCTTTAAACCTTGCAAAGCTGCACTGTGTTTGCAATCTCTTCCATGGCTTATTGCTAACTATTTACATACACAACACCCCTTACCCCCCAGTTGGTGTCATTTCTTTACAAAATCCATTAGGTATTTTGGTGGCCTATGTATTCTGGACGGGTATCTGTTACTTTGGCTATTAGGGACACTTCTTCCTGGTTGACTGCTTGGCTGCTGGTTACTACTAGACCTGGGCTCTGGGTTACTGGCTTCAGATGTACTGTCTTGTGTATTAGGTTGTGTTTGGGATTCATTGGTCACTGGCCTACTTCGCAGGGGTATTCCCCAATCAATTGGACTGAATTGTTGTTGTTGGGCATCAGAGAATGTGTCATCTTGCCCAACCTCTACACCGCTTCCTGGCCTACTGTTGTCTGTACTGTTTCCCCTTACTGAGCTTTGGTCCCCCTCAACAGGCACACACCCACTAGATCTTTTCCTCAGCTGGTCTATGTGTCTTTTACAGATCCTATTCCCTTCCCCCTCAATGATGTATGATAGGGGACCTAAGATTTCAGTTACCACCCCTGGAATCCATTTGTCCCCTTGGGCGTAGTTCCTGGCCCAAATCAAGTCCCCCACTTCAAATGTTCTGTTAGGAATGTCTAATTCAATGTTTGGTTGGAGTCTGTCAGGGTGTAATCTGTCCAACTTGGTCGATATTTTCCTGCCCCACCTCATTTCAGCTGGACTTTTCCCTGTAGCCGAACAAGGGGTTGTGTGTTGAGCCAACAAGAACTCAGCTAGTCTCTGATGCCAGTCACCTCGAATGATTCTTTTAAGCACGTCCTTCGTGGTCCTCACATTCCTTTCAGCCAATCCGTTGGTGGAGGGGTGGAAGGGTGCAGAAGTCTTGTGCTTAATCGAGTTGGCCTTGAGGAAATCCTGAAATTCAATAGATGTGAATTGTGGCCCATTATCAGACACTATTAAATCTGGCAACCCATGAGTGGCAAAGAGGCCCCTTAATGCCTGTATTGTTCTGCCTGCCGTTACTGAACTGACCGGTACTACTTCTAGCCATCTAGAGTAGCTGTCGACCACTACAAGGAACGTTAACCCCTGGAAAGGTCCAGCGAAATCAATATGAATCCTGGACCAAGGATTCCTAGCTAGCTCCCATTTATGTGTGCGGATGTGTTGTTGTTCAGGCCTGGAACGTTGGCACAGATGGCAATTGGCAACGCATTCCTCAATGTCGTGGTCCAATCCTGGCCACCACAAGTGACTCCTAGCCAGGGCCTTCATCCTTACTATTCCGGGGTGTCCCTCATGCAATTCAAATAGAATAGCTGATTTGTGGATTTCCGGAATTACTACACGAGTTCCCCAGAGTAAGCAACCCATATGAACTGATAGTTCATCTTTCCTTCTGAAAAATGGACTGTATTTTACGTCCGGGTTGGCGTTGGGCCAACCGCTCATGACCCAGGCCATTACTCTCCTTAAGATGAGGTCCTTATTGGTTGCCTCAGCTATGTCTTTAGCAGTTAGGGGCAAATCAGGAATATCTTGTAGGGACATTACTTGTCCCACTGGGGCAGGGTCCTCCTCTGTTGCGCTAAGGGGCAATCTGCTAAGAGCGTCTGCATGACCCATGTCCTTACCTGGTCGGTATTGGAGGGAAAATGAATATGCTGAGAGGAAAATGGACCATCTCAGCATCCTGGGAGACATAATTTGGGGAGTCTGTTTATCTGTGGTAAACAGTCCCAGCAGGGGTTTGTGGTCAGTCAGTATTGTAAAGTTCCTGCCGTACAGGTAGTCGTGGAACTTTTTAACTCCTGCCACTATGGCTAAAGCTTCCCTGTCAATTTGAGCATAGTTCCGCTCTGCCTTGGTTAGTGTGCGGGAGTAGTAAGCAATGGGTCTTTGCATTCCCTGGGCGTCTAAATGGCTGAATACTGCCCCAACGCCATAAGGCGAAGCATCGCACGCCAGGTAGATTGGTCTATTTTCTATAAAGTGGGTTACAGTTGAACTACTGGAAAGGATGTCTTTTAAGGTCTGGAAACTCGCTTGGTGCTTGTCTTGCCACTGCCAAGGGGTCTTCTTATCTAAAAGCCTGTGCAGAGGTTCTGCAATGGCAGCCTTATGTGGCACAAAAGTGTGATAAAAATTTACCAAGCCTAGGAAGGCCTGTAGCTCCGCCTTGTTCCTTGGTTCAGGAGCCCCTTTTTATTGCTTTAATTTTTTCAGGGGTAGGATGGACTCCACTTTTGTCAATCCTGAACCCCAAAAAATCAGTGGATTTAACCCCTATGCTACATTTTTCCTTTTTTAATTTTAATCCAGCCTTTCTAAATCTGCCCAGTACCTGTTCCAGCCGCTCTACTAACATTCCTTCATCTTTTCCAGCTATTAGGACATCATCAAAGTAGGGGCATACTCCAGGTATGCCCTTTAAGGTCCTCTCCATCACTTCTTGGAAGATGCCTGGAGCTGCTGCAATTCCAAATTGCAGTCTGTGGACTCGGAACGCCCCCTTGTGGGTAACAATTGTCTGTGCCTCTGCAGCCTCCTTGGAAACAGTCAACTGTAAGTACGCATGCGCCAAGTCGAGCTTGGCGAAGATGGCGGCGTCCTGGATCGTGGCGAGGACCTGCTTCACCGTCGGGACCGGGTAAGCATGCTTTTTCATTCCAATGTTGAGGGTGGCCTTGTAGTCGGCGCAGATTCTCACATCCCCATTGGGTTTGAGGGGTGTGACAATCGGCGTCTCCCACAAACCGCCCTCAACAGGTTCTAAAACTCCGAGGCCTACAAGCCGGTCGAGCTCGGCCTCGATTTTTTCTTTTAAGGCAAAGGGTACCCTCCGGGCCTTTAGCCTGATTGGATTTACTGAGGGGTCTAGGTTAAAATTAATGGGGGGCCCTTTGTACTTGCCTAGAGATCCATCGAATACGTCTGCAAATTCTTTGCAGACGGATTCGAGGGTCTTATTTCTAATCACAGAATTTATTCCCCCAATCCAAATTCCCAGGGCAGGAAACCAATTAAGCCCTATTAAGCTGGTCCTATTCCCCTCCGTAACTATCAAATCTAAGACCCCCTTAAACCCCTTAAAGTTTACTCTAAGGCTGGTCTTCCCTTTTACGATTATTGGACTTTTTTGGAAGTCCATTAATTGAATATTTGTTGGACTAAGTGGAATTCTTTTTCCGCTTAGTTGTTCGATTTTCTCAAGGGTTTCAGTGGAAATTATCGACACTGAAGCCCCTGAGTCGATTTCCATTCTGCAAGGGACCCCTTGCAGAAGGACTGTGATTTTTAATTTTCCGTCCGGAAAATTGTGACCCCTTCCCCGCCGTCTCCGATTGACTCGGGCCACCTCCCTTAGGTTTGGAATTTTCACCCGGGTTTTAGGGGTCTCCTTGCCACTGGCTTTGGGGGTTACCTTACCCTCTGGCCACACATCGACTTCATTCAGACGGGTGTCCCGAACGCGGTTTCTGCAGATGGCCTGGATGTGGCCGGTCTTGCCGCAAGCCCTGCACTTGGCGGTACGGAATCGGCAGGAAGCGCGGGGATGGTTGCCGCCGCAGCTGCCACATCGGTTCTGAGTTTCGTTGTCGCGCGGTCTGGTTGCTGTGTCCCGCCACGGTCGTTGTGCCCCTGTCGGTGGTCTTTGCGGTGTTGCGGGTTGTTGCCGGCGGCCAGGTTCAGGCCCCTCGCTTCTGAGTTGTCTTGGTGCCATCTTTCCGAATCGCCTGGAGACTTCGGCGATCTCTTCCTCCCACTGCTGATCCACCTCCCCGCAGTCCACATAGCCCTCTTGGTTAATTTCGGGCGCTGCCGCCATGCTACTGCGGGGGGGGTCGCGATACCCGGTTGACTCATACGTTAGGAGTTCGTCTAGCACTTCCTGTAAATCGCCGGTAGGTTTGGCGATTATTCTATTTTGTAATTGTTCATCGCGTAAGCCCAGCACGACTCTGTCCCGAATTCTAATTTCTAAATTATCGTATTTGCAACGCACTGCGGCTTCCCTGACGGCAGCGACGAATTTCTGTATGGACTCCCCCGGTCTCTGATTTCTCTTTTCAAAGATGCGCCGCCAAAAGAGTTCGGACCTTCGGGGAGTAAAGTGAACTTTTAATTTTGCGAGGAGGTCGGCATAGGGCACGCTGGAGACTGGTTGTGGCTGGCACAGCCCGACAGCAACTCTGTAGACCGGTGTGCCGCAGATTGTCAAAAGTGCCGCCGCTTTTTTCCGGTCGTCAGTGATTCCGTTCACTAACAGGAATCCTTCGACCTGACCGATGTATTCTTCCCAATCTTCGGGGAAGTTAGGGTCGAATTCCTTCAGTGACCCGATTTGCGCCATTCGGAGAATTTTTCCCTATTCTGCCGCGGCCACTCGGTTGACTGTGACTCGCTCTGAATTTGCCGCCTTCACGACAATTCTTCCTAATCTCTGGTCTTCTGTCAATCCCACCTTCGTCGCCAGTTGTTTGGTTCGAATTGACGAGGACTCAGAGTGGTTAACACTAAACGAGTTTATTGAATACACAAAGTCAACTGTCAACTGTCAAATGTTGCAACCTTTTATAGAGAAAGCGTTTGAACTGTAACCAATAGAAACAGTCTCTTTTCCCGCTCCTTGGTTGTGGCGTCCAATGAGTGCACCTTATTTTCCCGCTTTAAACCTTGCAAAGCTGCACTGTGTTTGCAATCTCTTCCATGGCTTATTGCTAACTATTTACATACACAACATTGCCCATCAAACATCTGGTGGTGTGACATTAGTGTAATCCTGAACAGAGAAAGATCATTAAAAGTGCAATGTTAGAATCATACATTCCTTGTTGGATTCTTAAATAGATACACCTCCAAAATTACAGTAAAGAAAACACAGTGTAGACATTACAGATATTGAAAATGCCATTTAACCTATGTAAACCTTTTTGAGGAACATACATTAATAATGAATTTTGGCACAAAAATGTTGTAAGCCTTGCAGGAGAAATTGTTACCCATAAATATCTATCAAACATGAGGCATGAATAATTAAGCAAATATTACATTAGTAAAAGGGGAAATTATGCTGAAGCCACTTCAGCCATCTAAAATGGACAGTTTTGATCCTTCTTGAATGTAATTCAGATAATTCTGTTCAGTAAGTACTTGACTGTCTTCACCTTATCGTTCAACATCTACAGGAAACCACTGGGAGAAATTATCTATCAGTTTGGACACAGTACTGTCAATATGTTGATAATACACAGAATTACACCTTTAACCCAAATCAGGCCAGAGAAACCATGGAAATTTTGACTCATTGTCCTGAAGTTATTGGGTTCTGGATGGGAGAAAACAAGTTGAAAACACTTTAGCTCCTTGTTCAGAAAAATTCTCTGCCATAAATCTGAATGGGATGGCATCTTCCTGAAGGAGTAGTTTTGTGACTTGGGGAGCTCCCCTGGATAGGAAAATAGTGTAGATGCAATGCTTGGGAAATGTTTGCTGAATGTTTTCTGAAGTACCAGTTATGGCCATAACTAGAGTGGGAGGCCCTGCACTAATTTTTGCAATATTTCCCTTTGACTGGAGTATAAGAATGTGCTCCTTATTGCCAGTGAAGATGACCTAGAAACTACAACTGATATAAAATCCAGCAGCCCACTTGCTGATGAGTGATATTCACCAAAGCTAGGTTATCCTTGTACTAAGGGCCCTGCATTCTTTCTCCTAATATTTCCAATGGCAATTCAAATGCTGGTTTTAACTCATAAAGCTCTAAATGCCTTGCTCCCTAGGATCACCTTGTCCAAAAGGAATCTGCAGTACTTGTCTAGTGCATGTAAGGTCAGATCAACACTCACCCTACTAATTGTTTTAGAGAATATTTTAGAGATGATGGCTAATGAGTAATGAGTAATTTAATTTAAGTAGTTTAAAAGCAATTGTTGTACTGTTCTCTTAGTTTCTAAGTTTTTTATTATTATTGTGTTGTCCTAAGTCACTCTGGGAGTACCTGCAGATTATCGAGAAGGAAGGAAGGAAGGAAGGAAGGAAGGAAGGAAGGAAGGAAGGAAGGAAGGAAGGAAGGAAGGAAGGAAGGAAGGAAGGAAGGAAGGGCTTTCCTGGAGTGTTGGAAAGGTACTGTAGTAGGAAACCCTACTATTTAGATTGAATACCTTGCAAGCTTTTGCTAAAATGTCTAAGTCTAGAGAGATTTTTCTTAAAGTTTAAAGTTCAGCTGCCATCAGCACCGGACTGGAGCAGCTTAAAGATGCAATGCAGATATGTCCCTAAAAGATCCCAGCTGATTGGCTAGGGTGGCTGAGTATTCTAGAAGCTGGGATCTAACACACTTGAAATGCAGTAGCAAAAGAGACAGATTGAAAATCCTGAGCTTGCCAAGAAGAATACATTTTGGCATCTCTAAATTCCTGGCTTTGTCCTATGTCCGCTGTGTCCCAACTCTCTCTCCCTCTTGGCTTTTCCTCTTAGATACTGCCCAGAGTGAAAAAGCAGAGGAGTCTTTCTTGCTGCAAATTTCTACTTTGAGAGACTCAGGTTTTTTTTTTTAATATATAAAACCTATTATGCATGCTTCTTTCACAATTTAGCTCTTATCTGAACCCTACAGGATTTTTCTGGGACAATGACATTTGAAAAGAACCAGACCATGACTTGCAATAAATTTCCTAGGTATTGTGAAAACCTTCAGGAGCTATGGAACATAGGAAGAGATGGGGAATAGAGAGAAATGAGTCTGCATTTGTCTACTTAATGTCCATTTTAGTGCCCTCACAGTTAAATTGGTCTCTTTTTATGAAAATGTTAATGCTTATTAAGTTCTACAAAGGTATCACTGTTCTGCTCAGAAAAAAATAGAGCACTGAATATTCGTTCATATTTATATCCTTTTTCCTGACATGGTCTTTGTATTTCACTTGGACAAGACATACAATTCCAACAGTACTAGTTACACTGCATCTCTCTTTTGATCGCCTGAATATTGATCAATAAAAGTACAAATTGAGCATGTGGGGAAGCAGACATACAAATACAGCAATTTTTCTTTCAGATATAATCTTGCCGGTTTCATCCAACCATCCAAAATTGTGGTGATTTTGTTTTCACACAAATGTGCTGAAGGGAAAACCAAGTGACATTCAGAAAGTTCTCCCTGCAGAGGACACACGTTGTTCTGGTTGACATCATTAAGTGTTTGCAAATATGAAGTGATTGCAATCAGGTTTGCAGGTGGAGAATAATTTAATCATTAATTCTGGTGGGTAGACTAGAGGTCTTTGCTTGAGAGGAGTTCATAATAGAGTGAAAATACTAGACACAAAAGAAATCTAGTCATCACTATTCCCTTGTGGAAAATCCACTGAAGAGTTGCAAACATACAGACAATTCAGAAAATATTTTGTACTGGAGAGACCAAGAAGCTTCTTTGCAAAGGCTCTAGCATCGTTGTAATTGTGCCAAGCTTTTAGCAAGCTCACCTAGGATGGTTACAACCTCTGAACAACTCATAATAAAAAAGGGGAGGGGGAAGCAAGTGCAATCCCCTCCAAGCCCTTTTTTCTCTTCTCAGGCACTCTGACAAACTTGCCTGTAAACTTTTCTGTACAAACTTCTCAAATCCAGAAAGAAAATTCATCTGCTAAAGTGAGAGTGGAATAAAGAAGAATTTTATGAATCCATTTGGCCATTCTTTCCTAGTGATATTTTCCAATATGTTTCTTTTCCAATCCAAAATATCAAGGTGCCACATTTCAGTAATATGCTGTGCATACACAGTAGAACACCTGTACGTAGGAGATCCCAGTCAGAATCTGTATAAGAGAGATATTTCAGTCTAAAACACCGAAGAATCATTAGCAGTCAATACATATTGAGGATTAGTAACCTGATGCCTTCCAGATGCTTGGAGATGCTTCCAGATGCTTGGAGCTATCATTTGTACAAACTCATTGCCCCTGATTTTGTAAACTAAGGCTGTAAAGCTACATAACATCATATTTTTTTAAAAAAAAAATCCCACTGACATTCAGGGACCATTCCCCCCCACCCAAGGGAAATAGAAGACAGGGCAGAATTGCCCATCAGTTGTGCATGCTATTCCTTCGGATATAATTAGGAGGATAGTTCTGGACTTGTTGTTAAAATCTAGTTGTTATTTGTTAATTTTAAAAGACCTGATAATGAGTAACAAAACAGCAACATGAAGGACAAAATTCATCCGTCAAATCCTAGGCAAAACAACAACAAAAGTGATTAAAAGTTACTAAAAAGGACCAAAGGAACCAAACTTTTCCCAGGGCAGGAATTCGTGATATACTATGACACCGTTTAAGGTCAAGTCTGGGTGCAGGGTTTTAGAAGCCAGTTTTAAGGCCTGTGCAGATGTATATGTGTACAGCCCCCTTCACTGTAATCACTTTAGGGCTTTATATCTGCACTTTAAATGAGCTTGGATGTTACTGGTGCAGGCTGGTGTTAACGGACTGAAGTGTAGATGGTTATCTGCAGCCTTGAAGCAGCCTCCCCAATTACTTGAATTTTCCAATGTTTTCAAGCATACTCCATCTTCTATGAATCGAGGCAATCCAATTTGAGTATGTGGGGTTTTTTACAATTAGTTGATGAAGCAGACAAAGCTGTAAACGGCACACATAACCACAGAAATCAGCACAGCTCAACAACTTTGATTTACTTTTTAATTTCTCAGCCAGGCCTGTTTCCACTGCTATTAATACAAGAAAATGGGATTTTCTTCTTATGTGGCCTATTTAATTAAGCCCATAATATTCCTTGAGGGTTCAATAGGTGACTTTAAAGATCTCTGAGTACTATTCTAGAAGTTTCAGAGACAGAAAGGAGCAAAAGCTTATACATCACCTTTGATCTATAAGATACCTTGGTTTACTGAAAAATATCATGCTGTTTGCTTCCCTGCAACTTTGCTGAGTAATAGTAGGGTTAAAAACCCTGCCTTAGTTTTTGTTGCAGCATTTTTTAGACAATGAAGACATAGTTTTAAGTCTTAAGGCATCAGTTAGAAAGATCTGATAACCACATTCAATAACTTTCCTAACAAATTCATATAAAACAAAATAAGACAGGATGATGATTTTTTTTAAAAAAAAAATCCAACATCTACATCAATCAATGTTTTTCATTAAAATCAACCAAATATATTGAAAACTCTGGTGACATTTTGAGATCTTAGCTCTCTTTATCATGCAATTTGTTCCAAAATGAAAGAAGCAGAGGGGAGAAAAGTAGGGAAAGCTGCTTTGATAGTTAAAAGATGATGTCTGCAAGCTTAGTGTCTTCAGACGGAATGGAAAAGAATTTGCAAACTTAAATGAAATAGGCTCATTAGGTGTCATCTAGAGTTATGAACATAAAACAACTGCCTTTCCTAAATTTTCAAATATTTTTATTTATTTATTTTAATTCCATTTATATCCCGCCCTTCTCCGAAGACTCAGGGCGGCTTACAAGCTTAGCAGTAGCCTTCATTCTATGTATATGCTTGCTTATTAGGGCTTTCACACACACACCCCAAGCGGCATTATTACAAAGTCAGCTTAATTGCCCCCAACAATCTGGGTCCTCATTGTTATACTGATCTGCATCAAGCTTAGGTAAAATTAACAGGTTAAGTTTTTCTTTTTTCTTTTTATGACCCTCTAATCCCTTGCTTTGGAGTGGAGTCAAGATGACTGAATGGAGCTGAACATTTACTGGCTGGATCCCCTTCTTGATGCCTACAGGGAGTTCACAACAGATATTTTCTCTTTGCTCCCTCACCTCAACAGGTTCTTTAAGTTAACAACGCTGAAATAGGGTTGGGGCATTGGTGTTCTAATGCACTAATGGTTCCCATTGCACCCACTCCATCAGGACTGAATACTAAAGATTACTAGAAAAGCTCATGAATTTCAAAAGTCCAAAAATGAATCTATAATTGACATCTAATCCATACATACGATCTAAGTTTCTGCTTTTGAACAAAAACCTCTACTATGTCTCTTTTCAAAGTCGCCAATTCATGTTTTATGGATGGAAGCCGCTCAAATATTGAGATAACAGTTTGTGCTGGGAGGAGACCTTGTTTTGCTATAAACTCAGTTGTGTTTTCCCATGGTAGTCTCTTTGTATTCTGATTTTGCTTGTTATTTTTAGGATTTGTTTCAGCTCCCCTGAGGCAGACATCCTGGCTGATTACTTGCAATGGTAACCAGCTATCATTTTGCTTTTCCTTGACAAGTTGGTAAAAGGTCTAGTAGTTGTTGTTTTGCCCCTATGTTTGGAAATTCCATTCTAAAGCTTCAGATTTGTTAGAGGTAGAAGAAAACTGTTTTTCTTAAACTTACAGTTCCCTTTCATACAAACTGATTCTCAATTCTTGGCTGTTTTTGCAGACCTCAAAGAAGGGATATGTCCTGGGCTAGCAATCATGGTGTTTCTTTCTTTCCCCCATAACTATCAATTCTTCACAAAATCCTTTATCAGTGTATTTGTTTTTACTATTGTGTCATCCAGACAAAGGGACGCAGTGGTTCTGTGGGTTAGGACACTGAGCTTGTCGATCAGATGGTCGGCAGTTTGGCGGGTCGAATCCCGAGTGCCATGCAACAGAGTGAGCGCCTGTGATTCGTCCCAGCTTCTGCCAACCTAGCAGTTCAAAAGCACGTAAAAATGCAAATAGAAAAATAGGGACCACTACGGTGGGAAGGTAACAGCGTTCCGTGCGCCTTTGGTGTCTAGTCATGCTGGCCACATGACCACAGAGATGTCCTCGGACAAGCGCTGGCTCTTCGGCTTTGAAACGGAGATGAGCACCGGCCCCTAGAGTCGGAAACGACTAGCACGCATGTGCGGGGGAACCTTTACCTTTACCATCCAGACAATGTTAATTAAGCAACAAATCGGTGCAATAGAAATGCTTAAAAAAATCCATCTAATCAATATAATTTATTATAAAATATTTAATGACATACAAGACCATGAAATAACCATGTGATTATTCTCAGATTGCAGACCATGAAAAGAGATCTTAAAGATCTCATTAACACTCTACAGAAAATGTAATGCATTTAGTTTCATGATAAGTTGACTAAAGAGACCATCAGGAAAGAGCAAAGAGGGTCTTGCCAGGTGGCTGGGTTGACAGACATTCCTATGCAGATGTGCTTCTGCTAAATCTGTCATCAGTTTATCAGGATCCAGCAATCAGCAATGCAAATTAGAAATGCCTAGTGGGAGAGTATGTTTGCACATCCTTAAAGTCATGTATCTCTTTTGGGAAGTCACTCAGGGTTGCCTTGATATTATTTTATTCCATACTGCCACCAACTGAGCAAGGGGTCATGGAAGAAGCTCTCCAGTGTACCTCATTTCTCTGTCAAGCCAGGGCCTCTTTATAAGTCACCTTGACCTGCCTTCCAACCCTCCTCTAAAGAATAAAGTGCCAGCTTTACATAGACACATGAGTTGTAAACTGGATGTGATCAAGACAATGAAATGAGGCCAGAAACTACGTATATTGAAGCTACAAAAGGCTTGAGCCAAACTGGTAGGTATTCAGATAACAGGAGACACTTGGTAAGAAATATCAAGCAATCAAATATAACCATATTATCTAGTGACTGTAGACAGTTTGCAAATAAATTCTAATTCCAGTAAGTATCTTGGTATCTTCCTCTACTTTTAGAAAATCCTACAGAGAAGTGATGTTTTTAAAACAATTTTCAGGAGAGAACCAGTTTGATTATTATGGAGTACATCTAGTCAATCAATACAAATAGTTTTGTTGATTCTGGTGGGACCTCCCTGATATATCAGTATAAGACTCCTGATTTTACCATAGAGTTTGGACAATTATGCATCAATACAATGTAACTCTTTTTAATCCCTTAGAGCTATTGCAAAAGGGAAAGTTGGTTATATTAAAACATAACAATGCATTGTTGAACCTCTTATTGCTGAATACAAGATCTTAGCAGACTTATCTTTGATAACTAGGCCAGCAGTTGCCTGAAAAAGTAGCTCAGAACTCTTTCTGCTTTGGCTGAGCAATTCTATCAGAATAATAATAATGTGAAGGTTTCACTGGGGAGATTCCCATCTGTTAGAGCAGATACGTATTAAGTACCCTTTCATTACTAATTCACAGGTATAGCAACTTCCTTGTTCCCTACTTTTAACTTGCAAGTAATTCCAGTGACACATCAAATGGGAATATAATTATAGTTTAAGAATATTACCACTTCAATTGTATTTCCCACTGCTTCAGATAAGATAGAACTGTTCAACCTGAATACATCCTGAATTAATGTTGCCAGCAGATAATAAAAGGACTGATTGGAAAATCCTTATCAATTTAAGAAATTATTAAGAATGAAAGTAACTGAGCATGCCTTGGAAAGCAGGATTTAGATTTAAAACTTTGGAAACTAAAGATGGTTCTATAAATTGCAGAAAGGAGGGGAAAGGCAGAAGATTGTTTGGGGGAAAAAACAACAGCACTGAACATAGTTATATTGTGATGCCCCCCAAAAATTCATCATTCAATGTTCTGATTTATAAATGTAGACTTTAATATTAAATAGTCAGATAATACTTTAGTCCTCTGTTTTATAAGAAGGAAGAAACAACTGCTTGGAATAGATACAAGGAACATCATCATGGGTGACAGTCTTCTCCCTACCACTCTAGAATAAAAGCAACATTTCATCTTCTGGGATAAGATACAGACATTGTAATGAACAAGGACATGCATTTAATTTCACAGTTACTGCTAGTGTTGGCTGAGCAGGGACAAAAATAGCCAGAGAAATGATTGAAGCCTGGGAAATGGGCACCACTCAGTCAATAGCAATGCTGATTTACCAGCAGCCTATCATGTACAGTACTTTGGAGCTGAGGGCACAGTGGCCCAAGGAAACAATTAACAAGTTAGCAGCCAACCATCAATACCCTAATTAACAACTAAAAGCTATACACAATCAGGAACCATATAAATATAATGTATAGAACACCCCAGTGCACATATTCCAGAGAGAGACAGAGAGATGTTCCCTGATGATGGGCTCCAGCATAAGCCTGAATGTTTGAAAGAATAAACCCAATGTCCAATTCAGATTGGATCCTGCAGGATACAGACAAAATTTTAGAGTTCTCCAGTCAGATACATTGCAGGGATTTATGAACATTTGTTATCTAAATTTTAGTCAAATCTAAGATTTTCTATTTTTATCAGTCTGTTTTGAGCGGGGTAATCAGTTAAAGAAATACTAAGCAATGCTTATATGTATTGTCCCTTTAATCTGGCATATGAAGATTTTTTTTTACATGAAATAAAAATGAAACAAAGCAAAATAGTTTGAAGAAAGAGAAGGGCATGTACTTTTACATTAGACATTGTGTGTTTTACCGTGTTCATATGATTATGTACTAGTATAGTTAATTTGGTTTTGATTACATTTTTGGAACTTTATCTTTTCTTCTTTACACCCCAGTTTTATTAGGTTTCAATAAAGATAAAATATTAAAAAAGAAAAAGAAAAAATAGAGAAAAGTCAAAAAAGGAAGGAGTGCAAAAAATGAAAAAAATAATTACCAAATTTCTTCAGTGCTGTTACAAATATACAGTACATTAATTTATTGCTCTAAATTTCAAAATAACATACAGAATTTCTATAATCCTAAGCAAAATCCTTAAATTAAAGTTTAAGTTCTTTTGGTTTTAAGGGAAAGGTCCAAAGTGGTTTCCACATAGAAACAAAGCTAGACAAAGTCTTTAAAAAAAAAAGAGGCAGAACTTTATTTATTTATCAGATTTCTACACCACCCATCTCACCTCAGTGTCTTTGGGTGGTTTAGAAATAAAAACACCTTACAGCAATGTAAAAAAAAAGAGAGAATTTTAAAAAAGAGAATTAAAAACCGAATTAAAACCAAGTTAAAATGAGAAATTAGCCATTTAAAAGTTAAAAAGTTGAGGAAACTAGCAGAGTGCCCTCAACCTATCAATCACCACCAGGGTTGCATATCACTCTTAGATCACCATGGCAATTAGAGAGCCAGATCTTGGCACTTTTCCAGGAAGAGAGAATGGAAAGAGGCTCACCTCACCAATGGGGTAAGGATTTCCATAGGGCAGGACGACAGCAGAGAAGGCTGTCTTCCTAGATCCTACCAGCCAAAATTCTTTAAATGATGGGGATCCACAACATACCCTTCTTATCATTATCACCCTCATTAAAACTTTCCTTACTTCAACGAAATAAAAAAATATGGAAGGGATTTGAGTCAAAAATTGTGCCTCCTTTTAGCACTTCTTCCACGACAAAACTGATGGCGAAAGGGAAGAATTTATCAAGTTTTGTTTCTACGTGGAAACTGCTTCTAGACTTTGCTCAAAACTAAAATATATATATATATATGAAACTTTGATTTTAGCTTTTGATGATTCGAATGATTTTGCTATTATAGAAATGGCTTGAACAGAGCAAAAGAACTACAAACTGAAGTGCATAATTACAAACTAATATTAATAAATGTTACATGTAATTGATCACTTTTCCATCTTTTTGGTACACTATTTTTTTTCTTGTGTTGTTGTTAAGGTTAAATGTATACTTTGGTTTTCTGTATTCTTAATTTATAATGAAATAACAAAATAAAATAAAATTTTAATAAAAGTATACATTCAAAGGTATGAAGTCAGAAAACTGATGAAAATCTTTGCGGTCATAAAATGAGTGGTCACCGCATCTGTAAGTGACAACACTGTTCATATAAATATAAACTATAATGATAGATAGACTCTTATTGCTATTATGTAAAAAAGATGTTGAGACTCTAGAAAGAGTACAGAGAAGAGCAACAAAGATGATTAGAGGTCTGCAGGCTAAAACATATAAGGAACAGCTGCTGGAATTGGGTATGTCTAGTTTAATGAAGAGAAGTACTAGGGGTGACATGATAACATTGTTCCAATATCTCGGGGGCTGCCACAAAGAAGAGGGAGTCAAGCTATTCTCCAAAGCACCTGAAGGCAGGACAAGAAGCAACGGATGGAAACTAACCAAAAAGAGAAGCAACCTAGAACTAAGGAGAAATTTCCTGACAGAACAATTAATTAGTGGAACAACCTACCTCCAGAAGCTGTGAATGCTCCAATACTGGAAGTTTTTAAGAAGAGACTAGACAGCCGATTGCCTGAAATGGTATAGAGTTTCCTGCCTGAGCAGGGGGTTGGACTAGATGACCTCCAAGGTACCTTCCAACTTTACTATTATGATTACGATTATGTTTTATTGCTATGTTGTTGTTTTACTAATTTGGTTATAGGGATATGTTAGAAAATATTGTTTGTGCACTGCTTGGAGTATCACAGCTGAATCAGATTAAAATATTAGAATACATAAATAAAGTACTAAGCAGAACTGTCATTACTTCATTTTCAAGCCAAGACATGGTTCACCAGATTCTGTCACTTTCTGAGACAGATGTTTTAGTACTGTGCCAATAATTCTATCTTTTTAAACTATTCCCATTCAATTTGTTGGAAATAAATTGCTCGCCATTTCTGCTTCCAAAAAAGAAGGAAAATTCTGACAAATTCATATGTGCCAATATTTCCAGTGTTCCAATATTTGAGGATCTGCCACAATGAAGAGGGTCCAACCTATTTTCCAAAGCACCAGAAGGCAAAACAAGAAACAATGGATGGAAACTAATCAAAGAAAGAAGCAACCTGGAATTAAGGAGAAATTTCCTGACAGTGAGAACAATTAACCATTGGAAGGGTTTGCCTTCAGAAATTGTGGATGCTTCATCGCTGGAGGTTTTTAAGAAGAGACTCAACAACCATCTATCTGAAATGGTGTAAGGTCTCCTGCTTAAATAGGGAGTTGGATTAGAAGACCTGCAAGGTCCCTTCCAACCCTATTATTCTGTATCTGTATCTATCATTTGCAATAAGTGTCTTTTACCATAGTATTTTCTATTCCTATTTTTATTTTTTAAAATTCTGTTTTATTGCATTTGGCATGTAATGTGAATGCTAATGTTAATTGCTTTGATTTGTTTTTAACAGAAAATGTTATGTATCTTCTGTAAATTATTTCCAAATAAATAATATTTACAAACTGAGCCAGGAACCTTTCAGTTCTGGGTGTAATAGTCATGGAAGTTGAAGAAAAAGTAATTATAAGACATATCACACACATATACTGTACACATACAAAAACTTCCTCTCTTTGTCTCTCTTTCTCTTACACACACACACACACACACACACAGAGAGAGAGAGAGAGAGAGAGAGAGAGAGAGAGAGAGAGAGAGAGAGAGAGAGAGAGAGAGAGAGAGAGAGAGAGAGAGAGAGACCAGCAGCAGAAGCAGCATTTTCACAAAATTCAGAAAACTAAATAAAATAAAATGCATGCTTCCTTTGCCAAAGAAGAAAAGATGAATTTGGATCACATATGTCACTACAGTATTCATTTACAGAATTATTCCCATGCACTTCACAGTGAAGGATTGCTTAGAATATAATAGGGGGGATGTAACCAAGTTACCAAGGATGCTACAAAATAGGATCTCAGGATGCTGCTGATTAGAATTACAGTTAGCCTGAATTACCACACACTTTCTTACTTATGGTGTTCAGATAATCAGGTTGCCTAGCAACTAGCCTCTTTTTCCATAACCTTTCTACACTGGAAAAAAAAACCCAATGATGCTATCCTTGTACCAAATACTGAAAAATGCCTTTCCTCTACCAATGCATTCACTTTATCTCCCTAAGTTCTTTATCCAGCAGGCAACACATCAAGACAGAAGTGTTTTTCTGTGATTTTCCCTCCCAGTAATCATGGATGAAATGCTACAATTCATTATATAGTGTCTGTTTTACCAAAACAGATGTATGTGAATGGAACCAACTCTATTTAGAAGGATGAATGCTTATGGTCTAAAAAGACCTCAAAGTGAAGGAAGATATAAACTCAAATAAAACCCTCATATCTCTAAGGGCTTGTCCACATAGACATCTTGCCCTGGCTCAGAAAAGTCCTACTTATTGTTTGCTTGAGGACATTTTCTCCTAGTATGCCTCCAACTGGGTGAACATTTATTGACTTTCACATTTGCTGATCTCCTGGTTTCCGTTCATCTCCAGATATGTTGGGGATTAGAGTTTTCATTGGTGATACTTTATTAATAATACATTGATGCAGATATTCCGTCATCCTGTAGCCTTCTAATGTGGTAATGGCCAGAGTTCTGATCTAACTAGAAATTAGAGATTCTTGTAAATATCTTCTAAGGCAGGGGTGTCAAACTGCTAGCCCGCGGGCCGGATGTGTGATGGCGAAACTGCACCCACCTCATTGCCGGCAATGGAAAAAAAGTCGCGATACATCACAATATATCACATGACATTGTGAGTTTGACACCCGTGTTCTAAAGTATCATGGATGTTGACATCCCTACTATGCTGAAATTTGATTTATTCCCTTCATTTCTGCTTGATCCTCTTTGAATCAGTTCTTACTTGTCCACTGGCATTGTTTAGCATACCAATTTGAGACTGGAACCTGCTTCAGAGTTTGGAGAACTTTTGAAAAACATTCCTTATTTTTTATGTCATTTCCTCTTATAATGTCCTTGTAATATTCTTCATTGTCTCTTCCAATAGCTGCCTATCTTTGTCATTTAGGGCTCTTTTCTCTTCCTGGCAATTTCCACTGTCTCTTCTGACATCCATTTGCTTTCTTCTATTCTTGGACCTTTGGCAGTCTCTTTTTTCACATTTATTGTTAACACCTTTGAATTCACTCTGCCATGCCTCAGATTCCTATTCAGCAAGCTTCCATCAGCTTCAGCCACATACCAGCAGCTGTCTTGGCAATGATTCCCTTAGTTTGGTTATATACAAAGAAAGTTAAGCTCACCTAGGACTCAAGAGTTATACCTGAACTCTTCTTTTTCCCCCTTTTTCAACCTATTATGAGATATTACTTGAGTTCTATGGTATACCTGACACCTGTTGGAGGATGGGGCAAGGAATTTCTCTATGTTTCCTGTATGGTATTTATGGTTACTTGGTAGTCAGTGAAATCAAGTCAAGCTAGACTTCAGATGTCTTCCTGGACATATTCATATAGCTTTCTTGGTCGCAATATGGAAGTAGTTTGCCACTCACTCCATCCAGGATGACTTTTGACTACCTAATCCAGGGGTCTTCAAACTTGGCCCTTTTATGACTTATGGACTTCAACTCACAGATTTCCTCAGCCAGAGTGCCTGACTGAGGAATTCTGGGAGCTGAAGTCCACAAGTCATAAAAGGGCCAAATTTGAAGACCCCTGACCTAATCCAGTCTATACCTTGGGAGTTCTTGGTAATCTTCTACTCTACTGCTAACTAGGTCTATGTTTGAACAAAGCCTTCCACAACCTTGTTTTCAAGAGGAATAGGCAAAAATATATTTCCCCTATATTTATCTGAAACAGCCAAGTCCATTAAATTCAGTATATTTTGGAAGGAAATGCCTGGAATCTTCTGTATTTGAAATATTACATTAGGGACCACATATTGTTTTGTGTTGGTAATGCAAGAATGTCAATTTTTTTTTGTCAGCATAAAAAGAACTCAACCTTTGCTTCCTGGGGAATTGCCATGGAATATATCTTTGTTTTCCCTTCTAAATAAATGAGATAGTAGAAAGCAGAACAATATCTAAAGCCTTTTAAGTAGGAATCAATATGATTATTATGCATATTGTTAGTAGATTTTGCTTTATATATGATTCCAATAGTGCCTATTTACCAATTGTTTCCATTCCTATTCCATCCCCATTTTCTTGTCTGCTATAAGCTCTTAGAGTAGTGTTTCCTAAATCTGGGTAAATTGCTGAAAATTGGATAAAAGTGGTTTTTCTTTGGGCAACAACACACAAACCCATTAGACAATCGCAATAGGGACATTTAAATTTACTTAAAATGTTTTACCTACATTGGGTAAAAATAACTTTTTGATAAGTGGTTTTGGATAATGAAGGGAAAAAAGTTTGGAAAGCACGGTCTTAAAGTTTTCCTTGTTAAACTAGTCTCAAGCCATTTACAAGAGATAGTAACCCTTTCAAAACTAGTAAAATAGGCTTCTATATCTATTTCCTCTATAATCCAGAAATTTTGATATCTTTGAAACCACTTCTCTTTCTAAGTTCAGAAAGCCCTAGCAGTGGATGTGCCCTTCCTGGAAAATGGACCTCTTTACTCCAAGTAATGTTTGCTTCTTAACCAGTCCTGTTCTACTTTCTTCCTTAATTCCTCTCTTTAGGATTTTTTTTCCTCTTCTTTGTTAAGGGCCAGCATGTAGAATTCTTGTACATTTTAATGTTCTATTTTCCTATGCCTCTATACTTCTTCTTTCTTCCATCTGGACCATCCATTCCCTTTGATGAAAAATAGCTTCTTTTATTTCTGATTTTTTTCTCTCTTTGCTCATGGCTGTAGAACTTCCAGAACAGGCCTTCTCCCACACCTGTGCCACAGCTGTAGGTTTTTTGGCAATTTTGCTGTGCTGACACTGGGCAAAATGCTCAGATGGGAGAGTGCACAGGTGACTGCAATTTTTCCAAGCAACCTGCTCTTCCACATGTCCCAAACAAATCACCATATGGGCAAAAGCCCAAGAGAGCTTCCTAATCTAATTCTGTTTTGTTTTGTTTTTTAACCAAAGCTTCACAAGGCCAATTATACTCCACTTCTACATTGATGTCTTCCCCAAATTAGCTGCTTATTGATATTACTTTAAACATACACATGAACAAATGCACATATAAAGACATGCACACAAAGATATTTTATATACATTTTTCCAGCATATGTATTGTTCGATGCATATTCATTTTATTTAAGGGGATAAAAACTCTGATTAATTGAAGAACCTGAAAAAGAATAAATGTGTTCTGATGGTGGATTAGTTGAAGGAGATCAATTTCCTTTATAAAGTACAGACTGAACAGAAATACAGAGCCTGTGTGATCCAGTCTAACTTTGTAAATAACATGGAACTGTGGTTTGTTCAAAATTGAGATTTCAGAATGTTCTCCTTGGTGTGCAAGGAGAAAGTTTTGAAAGTTCAGTTTTGAATAAACCACAGTTCCATGTTATTTTCAAGCTAGTGACTGAATTTTTTTCCAGCCAAAATCAATTACAGTAGAACAATTCAGGATCAAACTAACACTGGCTTCTAAAATTTGTTTCTTCTTTTCAGTAAGACCATAGTCTTACTGAAGACTACTAAGCAAGTTACAAAAAATAATGAAAAACCATTTATGTATAATTACATTGTTTTCAAAAATTAATACTGGAGAGTCCTTGTTGCTCTTTGAGCTTGATTGCTTGGTTACAGATGTCTCCTTACTCATCTGGGTAACATCATCAGTGTGAGTATTGGATTTGCTGCCTATTTATATACAGTAGGTTGCCCTACCATTATTGTAGTGTGTATGGTTTTTCTCCTTGATAGGTCCTTGATTAGGGTATTGCATTCTGTTGGATTGTTGGATTGCCTGGTGTTAATCCCTGGGTGTTGCCTACTGGTAAGGATGTGTTCTAATTTTTATTTCCTTCTTAGCTTTTTTATTGGCTTTTTTGAATATAGTAAATATATGTTTCTTTGTATTTATTGACTATTTGCCTGAGTGCCAAACTTCCACGAATTCCCTCACATTTTTGGATTTAGCTTGATTCTGTTTCCCATTTGAAATTAAGTTTGAGTCTGACCAAATGTTATGAGATTAATAAGTGTTCATTGTGTCCCCTGACTGCTAGGGGTGTGTGTGTGTGTGTGTGTGTGTGTGTGTGTACTCCCTTTAACTCTTTGTCAGCCACAAAAGTTTGAATTTACACTGTTCACCGTAGTGATGTCTGCCTGCAAAAGATGCTCCTAGACTAGAGCGAAACGCAGAACAGACTGTTTTATATTTGGTAGACCAGGTGCTCCACCCAACACACACACACACACACAAACATGTGTGTGTGTGTGTGCATAAATGGTATGTAGTTAGTAATCCTTCATATCTTCCATCCAAAGAGACTGTTGGCATTGTTTAAAAGCAAAGTTCTATGAAAATTTGTATCATGGAAATGGATGTAATAGACTAAATAATATGGCATTCCTTATCCATCTTTAAAAAATTAATACTTATTGGCTAACTTAAGTTCACATACCTGCTAACGGTATGTATGTTGTAGATGACTCCTGTTTTTTCTTCTTGGGCTACTGGATCATTTGGTTTACTTCAGATGTTTTAGATGACCTTAAGTGGCCTGTATACTAGAGCGACACCATGTGGTTCTAATAGATTGTTTCTGAGATGTTTTTGATGTTTATAATGTTATCCTTTTCATAGCTTGTGTTGGTTGTGCTGTAATGGATCGAATGATCAGGCAGTTTTTAATAACATTGCATGGGTATCTATTGTGTTCTTCTACTGGAAGGATAACATTATAGTATCTTAAAATTGTAACACCTTACAACAGACATGTCAAACTCACGATGTCACATGACGTCGCATGACGTATCAGAACTTTTTCCCATTGCTGGCAATGGGATGGGTGCGGTTTCTCTGTGATGCTCTGGCCCGCGGGCTGGCAGTTTGACACCCCTGTCTTACAATATCCTCACTGACTGTGTTTGAAACAAGCTAATTGCAATGCATAACTACAATTTGTTTTCCCTTCCCTTATTCATTGAGTTAATATATTTATAAGATTCATATTCCAACTTGCCTTACAGAGTTCAAGGTGGCATACACAGTGCTCCTTCCTCTGTGAGATTATTTTAATTTAATTTGTCCAGCTTTCCAATTCAAAACAATTCAGAGCTGGGCTGAGAGTCAGTGACTGTCCCAAAGTGACCGAAGAGCTTGGATAGCTGAATGGAGATTAAAACCTGCCTTTCCTTACTCTAATCAAACTCTTTTACCATAGGAATGGATGAATGGATCTGGTTGCTAGCACCTGACACTTTCCCTCAGAAATGTGGAGAGCAAGTAATGTGCATTTCGGTAAATAGGCTTCATGGGATTTTAATTTGAGGAACCCACATAGAATCTTGCTGAAATTCTGCATTTTATGCAGCTATTAGACTCTCAGAACTGAATTTGAAAAAAAGGTCTAATGGAGATCAAATAGAGATGTTTTTTGGCTAAATCAATGTCACCCTTCTCCACCACCACCCCCCAAAAAGTGAGACAAAAGAAAAGTCCATACAGAATCCAAAGTAAATAATATAATCTCTTTGTAATGGAGCTTGTAGTCTCAAGGCAGAAAAGAAAACCATTAAATGGAACACTAGCTTTCATTTGCCGAGTAGAAGATGGATTCCTTGGATACAAGCAAAATAAATTTCTTGATGTGTTGCAGCACTGTATTAGTTTAACAATTGTCTGCAGGTATTTATCCTTAGTCCAGCTCTAAAACATCTCTTCAAAGAAACATGACTATGGACTTTTTGTAATATAAACAGAAACTTTGAATAGGTTACTGATTTAGTGACACAATTAATTTCCATTATACCAGAGAGCTGTGCTCTCAAGCTTTTTCGGTTCTCACTGATCACAAGGCACTGAGTTGGGGTGGCAGAAAATATCCCAAAGCATTTGACCTTCTCTGCTGGAGATAATCAGGAAGGCTGCACATGATCTTTACCAGACTGCAGTTGAGCCATCTTCACAAATACTCCTATGACATCCTTTTCCAACAGAGTGCCTTCCAGCTATATTAGAAAGCAACAGGTTAGGAAAGGTGGTCTTAGAATGTTAACTGAAGATGACATATGACTGCATCCCTGAACTTTATTAGTAACTGTTTATTTAAAATGTTCTTCTCCTGCTCTTTTTGCTTTGCTTTTGCCAGGAAAATGCAGTAGGAATTAGGCTGGTGGTTATAAACAGGGCTTTTTTTTGTCATAGAACGCTCAGAACGGAGTTCCAGCACCTTTTTCTCTACCCTACCTTGTAGGGTAGGCAAGGCGGGTTGTATGACATGTGTGAGTTCCGGCACCTTTTTCTTTTACAAAAAAAGCACTGGTTATAAATAATAATCTTCAGTTTCAAAAAAAAATCAGTTATGTACACTATTACTCTAAGAACAGGTGGAGAAAGGTGCTAATTGTGAATAGCAATAGCACTTTGACTTATGTACTACTTCATAGTGCTTTACAGCCCTCTCTAAGCAGTTTACAGAGTCAGCATATTGCCCGCAACAATTGGGTCCTCAGTTTACTGTCTCAACCTTTACTGACTCAACCTTGAGCCAGTCAGGATCAAACTGCTGGCAGTCAGCAGAATTAGCCTGCAATACTGCATTCTAACCACTGCACCACCATGCTCTTATAAAGCATGAAACAGATGAGAAATGTCTTGTAATTAGGTCTGATCTTTACTCTCCAAATGTAGAGCCATATATATGGCGTCTAGGATTGTCTACATCCAATAATGGTGTTAAGCTTGATTTTTAGGTCATAATTCACCACTGTAGAAAACTTTACAAATGTTTTGAAACAGGAAATAAGGCTTTTGAAGCAGGCTGGTCACTTGTATTTTCTGAAAAGAGTCATGGTGGCCTATGGTTGGAGAGAGGTAGATGGTAGGAAAAAATGCCCCCCAGTTAACCCATTAACACTGCCTATTCCCTATGCAATGATTTGGGCAGAAAGTTCTATTTGACAGAATAAGTAGGAATGCTTACTAAATATTGCTATTAAATAAATTAACCTTATAATTAACCTTATAATTAATTAATCTTATAAGTTATAAGGTTAATTATAAGTTCACCATAATGAATTTCAGAATAATGGGTCAAGAAACAGAAGGAGGAAGACCTTCAAAATTTTCCTCTTGTGGATATTAAAGGTTTTAAAGTTGAATTGATGGTTCTAATCCTGTTTCCATTCTGTACACTGTAATTGCATGTTTTGGTCTGATTTCAATTTTTTAAAAGTATAAAGATTCAATCATGATTTTTTTTCTAGTGTTTCAGATATTGCCGGTCATTTTTATGGTTGCCTCTAATCTTCTGTTTGAGTGAGGCAGTATTCTTGGCTCCCAAAGGAGATTGTGTGACATTATTTAGAACCAAGCCAAGTCACAGAGGGACAACCAGTTTAAATATACAAACTGAAGAATCAGTTCTTAAAGAATTGGATCTTTAACAATTATCTGTGTTTGTGGATTTTCACAAGTTTTATACATTTAGTAGGAGCCATGAGATCTGTTGTAAGAAATAAGTGTCAATTGCAAAAGAGAACATTTGTCTCCAAACTACTGAACAGATCACCCTTCTAATTATCATGAGTGGGGAAGACAAAACTGGAATGAAGCAATTTTTCAATTATGGATTTTTAGCATATGAGTGCAATGGAGCAGGCTGTAAGTAATTTGGAAATGATTGTCCCTACCATGTTGCAAAATCATCTTAAATTTTCTGGGTTTGATTGCAACATGCAAGAAAATAGCAAATACACCACAAAAGACATTCTAATAAAAAAAAGTTGAACTAATTGCAAGGATAGAAACCATACTTATTTGCCATTAACATGTTAAATTCTTTTTCATTCATTGGTGACCCAATAATTGGGATACATTTGTTGATATAAGTTGAGTTGCTACTAAAGTTGAGAATAAAAGATCAATGCTAGTTTTATTATTATTTTTCAGTGAGTTTATCTTTGATACGTTTAGAGAATTAGTTATGTTATTATTATTACTTATTAGTTATCCAAGGATATCTATGAAGTGATCTAAGAAAGTCAAGAAGGCATGAATGATTTGTTATTCAAGTCTGCCCTTTCCAATGTAAATCATAAACAAAACAGATGTAAGGCATCAGTTGTGTCCTTGCAATCATAGCCTTGACTTTTTTTTCCTCCTATTCTTTCTACAAAGTCCCTTCCAAATGTGCTATTCTGCATTCTGATGTTTGTTAAAGACAGATCCAACCTAAAAGTAAAGAGAAATTTTCTGACAGTGAAAACAATTAATAAATGGATTAACTTGCCTCCTGGAGGTTTTCAAAAATAGACTAGACAATCATTTGACCAGGATAGTATACGGTCTCCTGCCTTGAGCAGGGAATTGAACTAGAACACCTCTGAGGTCCCTTACAATCCTATGAGTCTATGTTCTGTGTTCTGCAAATATCCTTGCAACTGTCCACATGGCCATCCCACTTATGAGATAGAATTAATCCAGGCACCAGACAAAATAGGCTCTCAAGTCCTGCTTTTCAGAGCATGCAGCTGCCCCAATGCCTCATTTGAAGAGTTTACAACTGTGAAGTTGGGCTGATGTCCTACTATTGGGAATTTGCAAAATGAGGCATTCAGACAGATGGGCAGCCATTCTGATTACTCTTACCAGAGAAAGCATGTAGTTCTACTGTTTACATCACTCTAAGGACCTGATTTTTTTTAAAAAAAGAAATGCATTGATTTCACATCTTTTCCCCCAGAAGATCAAAATGGCCTACAGCCCACTTGAACCTTCAAAGTTCCAGTCAAGTTCTTTTCATATCCATTTGCTTCTTTTTATTGTATTGCCTTCTGAGTTCATTCTTTGTACTAGAAAGTCCCCCTGGGTAGTGTGATACAATGGCTGCTGGCTTTTCAATTTCACTTTCAAAGTCCAGTCACCTGCTGCTCTGTTTAGCCATCGATCATGTCAATAGCCCCGATGAAGTCTCAAGGCAACGGCTTACATTGTGCAAATAGCACCCTTGAAATGTTTGCAAACATTGGATCCACAAATAATTTAGCTGGGGGATAAAAAGTGTGTGGAGCTTTGATGCCATAAAGAAACTTCTGTAATATGTGAGATTTAGAAAGCAGTGTGTGAGTGTGTGTGTGTGTGTGTGTGTGTGTGTTTTAAAAGTGGGCATAGCTGGATTTCAAGATTTTGTCATGGATTAATCCTTTGCTGAATTCTGTTTTGTTTTTTTTAAAGATTTATTCTGTGGCAAAGCCATAGAATCCATTCTATTGATTTCATTTCTAGCATCTTCTCAAATTGTTTTCAAATTTGTGCTAATGTTGTAGAATTTCTTTATTATTGTAAAATAGCAGTGGGAGCTATCACTCTTTTGCACTGCATGTTTCTCCCTCCCTCTCTTTGGAAGTTCCTTGAAAGCCATGGTGATGCAGAGCTTAGAATGCAGTACTGCAGGCTAACTCTTCCCACTGCCAGGAGTTGCAGATGCAATAGTATCGTTTGTCCAGTCAGTAACCTCATAAATCTTATGAACTATAATTAAGTATAATATCTGAGGATTGAAGATTGTTCTTTGCTAGCCTAGGTCATTGCTAGCATTTTTTAATGTTCAGGATCTCAATGGACAAGCTAAGAACTTTCTGATCTGTTTTGTGGGAACTTATTTTAAAAAGCTAACCCTTGTTTTATCACTTATATATATGTTGGAAGAAAAGTCTTCTTTGTGGTTCAGTCCAAGCTGGGAATAAACATGGTGACTGCTTTAGGAAGAAGGTTGTAGTTTATTGAAGAGGTGAGCCAGACAGGAAGATGGTCTGGCAGAAAAAAGGGCCTGAGTAGATGTAAGGAGTGGGTTTTTATATCCTCTTGAGCCTTTTGTTTGGAGTGATTTCCTGTTCCTGTTTGAGGCTATTTCCTGTGTCATGTATTCTGAGCTGAGTCTGGCTTTGCTCTTTGGCATGTGTGGGTTAATCCTATTATGTCCGGTCTTAGAGTTTGGGTGGGGTATATAGATTTTAGGGGTCTTTGTTTTCCTAAGCTTCTAGCTGCAACCTTCCTGGATTTACATCTGCATCTCTATAGAGCTGGTCCCTGCTTGGGGAAGGGAGACCTGGGGCTATTAAGAAAACTGGGCATGCTTTCCTGCCTCTTCAAGATCCATTGAGGAAATATATTTTTCTACCCTTTTAATATTTGCTTCTCTGGGGGCTGACTTCACACACTCTCTCTCTCTCTCTCTCTCTCTCTCTCTCTCTCTCTCTCTCTCTCTCTCTCTCTCTCTCTCTCTCTCTCTCTCTCTCTCTCTCTCTCTCTCTCTCTCACACACACACACACACACACACACACACATAAGTTTCCCACTCAAAATGATGGAAATTATATCAGTATAATAGTGGTGAGAAATCATTCCAAGATTCATAAAAAAGAAAAATAAGACTATAAAAAAGAAAGAAGAAAGAAAAGTAAGAATACAATAAAGGAAGAGAAGAAAGAGAAAAGAGAAAAGGTAAGAACATAATAAAGGAAGTGAAAAGAACTATATAAAGAAGTGACTTTCATCCCATTTTCATCACAAGTATATACATTCATCACAAGTATATACATTTACTAAATCTTCGTTCTATCTAAAATTACAAATATTTATCTCTTCATTCCATATCCCCTCTTTTTTCTAAACAAATCCATAAAATTTCTTTTTTTCAGTCCCGGTGTCAGAGTAATCTATAAAGATATCAATCAGTTCTTTCTTTCATTCAAGATTGAATGCAGACCCTCCTGGCATTTTAAACCTTGGCATCCCCAAGGTTTAAATGGCTTAAAACAATTTTCAAAAGTAATAACAAAGTGAGGTTTGGAGGGTAGTGCCTTTTAAAAATCTTCACTGTAGTTATGAGTAAAGTGGCTAGTCCCATCATCTCCTGGTGTTCAAAACCATGGAAAACAGTTATCCTCCAATCTCCCATCCTTTCCTTATCCAGAGACTGTCTAAGGATCCAGTCTACTCATGAGTTCCTTGATCTTTGCTGCAATCACTGACTCTGATTTTTCAGAGCCACCTTCAGTTCCCCATACCTCCCCTAGGCATCCTGAAGAATACTAAATATTGAGGAAAAATGGGAAAAGGTCTTCTAATCCTGCTGAGACATCTAGGGTTGACTTGAATGTTAACTTGTGCCAACTCAAATTTCCAAATTTCAGTTACCTCTCCCTCTCTCTTTTTCCCCTTAAACATTTCTTGAAATTTCAAGAAAATCATGTCTGAAGTAAGTCACAAGTTTTATTTGCACACTTAGCATAGCATATATTTCAGTTATTCATCCAAATGGCTTTTAAATGAAGAAAAAGCTGCTTTAGAGCCTTTTTATACATTAAGCAGTTAAAGGACCCCTTCATGGATTACTGCCTTGTCGTGGCGAAGGGGCTTGCGTAATTCAATGAAGCTATGAGCTATGCCATGCAGGGCCACCCAAGACGGACAGGTCATAGCAGAGAGTTCTGACAAAACGTGATCCACTGGAGAAGGAAATGGCAACCCACTCCAGTATCTTTGCCATGAAAACCCTATGGACAGTACCAAAAGGCAAAACGATATGACGCTGGAAGATGAGCCCCTCAGGTCGGAAGGCGTCCAATATGCTACTGGGGAAGAGCAGAGGGCTAGTACTAGTAGCGCCAGAAAGAATGAAGCGACTGGGCCAAAGCCGAAAGGACGCTCAGCTGTGGATATGTCTGGTGGTGAAAGGAAAGTCCGATGCTGTAAAGATTTTTTCTCCATAGGAACCTGGAATGTAAGATCCATGAATCAAGGCAAGCTGGACGTGGTCAAACAAGAGATGACAAGACTGAACATTGACATCTTAGGTATCAGCGAACTAAAATGGACAGGAATGGGTGAATTTAATTCAGATGACCATCAGGTATACTACTGCGGGCAAGAATCCCTCAGAAGAAATGGAGTAGCCTTCATAGTCAATAAAAGAGTAGGAAAAGCAATACTGGGATACAATCCTCAAAATGACAGAATGATCTCAGTTCGAATCCAAGGCAAACCATTCAATATCACAGTAGTCCAAGTCTATGCCCCAACCACCAGTGCTGAAGAGGATGAAATTGACCGGTTCTATGAAGCCCTACAGCACCTTATAGAACTAACACCAAAAAATGATGTCCTTATCATCATGGGGGATTGGAATGCTAAAGTAGGAAGCCAAAAGATAACCGGAATAACAGGCAAATTTGGCCTTGGAGTACAAAATGAAGCAGGGCACAGGCTGATAGAATTTTGTCAAGAGAATACGATGGTCATAGCAAACACTCTTTTCCAACAACCCAAGAGACGGCTCTACAAATGGACATCACCAGACGGTCAACACAGAAATCAGATTGACTATAAGCTCTGCAGCCAAAGATGGAGAAGCTCTATACAGTCAGTAAAAACAAGACCAGGAGCTGACTGTGGCTCAGACCATGAGCTTCTTGTTGCAAAGTTTAGGCTTAAACTGAGGAAAGTAGGGAAAAGCACCAGGCCAGTCAGGTATGAATTAAATCATATCCCCGTTGAATATACAGTAGAGGTGACAAATAGATTTAAGGAATTAGATCTGATAGACAGGGTGCCTGAAGAACTATGGACAGAGGTTCGCAACATTGTACAAGAAGTAGCAACCAAAACCATCCCAAAGAAAAAGAAATGCAAGAAAGCAAAATGGCTGTCTGAGGAAGCTTTGCAAATAGCTGAGGAAAGGAGGGAAGCAAAAGGTAAGGGAGAAAAAGAAAGATATGCCCAATTGAATGCAGAATTCCAGAGAATAGCTAGAAGAGATAAGAATGCCTTCTTAAATGAACAGTGCAAAGAAATAGAAGAAAACAATAGAATAGGGAGGACCAGAGATCTTTTCAAGAAAATTGGAGAGATGAATGCAATGCAAAAATGGGCATGATAAAGGACCAAAATGGCAGGGACCTAACAGAGGCAGAAGACATTAAGAAGAGATGGCAAAATTACACAGAAGAACTATACAAGAATGAGCTTAAAGTCCCTGATAATCACAATGAGGTGGTCACTGACCTCGAGCCAGACATCCTAGAATGTGAAGTGAAGTGGGCCTTAGAAAAGCTGAGCAACAACAAAGCTAGTGGAGGTGAAAGTATTCCAGCTGAGCTATTCAAAATCTTAAAAGACGATGCAGTAAAAGTGCTACACTCAATTTGCCAGCAAATTTGGAAAACTCAACAGTGGCCACAGGATTGGAAAAGATCAGTTTACTTTCCAATTCCAAAGAAAGGCAGTGCCAAAGAATGTTCAAACTATCGCACCATTGCACTCATTTCTCATGCTAGTAAAGTTATGCTTAAAATCCTACAAGCTAGACTCCAGCAGTATGTGGATCGAGAACTACCAGAAGTACAGGCAGGATTTCGAAGAGGCAGAGGAACTAGAGATCAAATAGCCAACATACGCTGGATCATGGAGAAAGCTAGAGAGTTCCAGAAAAACATCTACTTCTGCTTCATTGACTATGCTAAAGCCTTTGATTGTGTGGATCATAACAAACTGTGGCAAGTTCTTAAAGAGATGGGAGTACCAGAACATCTTATTTGTCTCTTGAGAAACCTATATACGGGCCAAGAAGCAACAGTGAGAACTGGACACGGAACCACTGATTGGTTCCAAATTGGGAAAGGTGTCCGGCAAGGCTGTATACTGTCGCCTTGCCTATTTAACTTATATGCAGAGCACATCATGAGAAAGGCAGGGCTAGAGGAGTCAAAAGTTGGAATTAAGATTGCTGGAAGAAATATCAACAACCTAAGATATGCAGATGATACCACTCTAATGGCAGAAAGTGAAGAGGAACTGAAGAGTCTCTTGTTGCGAGTGAAGAAGGAGAGTGCAAAAGTTGGGTTGAAACTAAACATTAAGAAAACCAAGATCATGGCATCCGGCCCTCTCAATTCCTGGCAAATAGATGGGGAAGAAATGGAGGTAGTGACAGATTTTATTTTCCTGGGCTCCAAGATCACTGCAGATGGGGACTGTAGTCAAGAAATTAAAAGACGCTTGCTCCTCGGGAGGAAAGCCATGGCAAATCTAGACAGCACACTAAAAAGCAGAGACATCACCCTGTCAACAAAAGTGCGTATAGTCAAGGCTATGGTCTTCCCAGTTGCAATGTATGGCAGTGAAAGTTGGACCATAAGAAAGGCTGAGCGCAAAAGAATTGAGGCCTTTGAACTCTGGTGCTGGAGAAGACTCCTGCGAGTCCCTTGGACTGCAAGGCGATCAAACCGGTCAGTCCTAGAGGAGATCAACCCTGACTGCTCTTTAGAAGGCCAGATCCTGAAGCTAAAACTCAAATACATTGGCCACCTAATGAGGAGGAAGGACTCACTGGAGAAGAGCCTAATGCTGGGAAAGATTGAGGGCAATAGAAGAAGGGGACGACAGAGAATGAGGTGGCTGGATGGAGTCACTGAAGCAGTAGGCGTGAGCTTAAATGGACTCCAGAAGATGGTAGAGGACAGGAAAGCCTGGAGGAACATTGTCCATAGGGTCGCGATGGGTCGGACACGACTTCGCAACTAACAACAACAACAACAGTTAAAGGAAAGGGTGTCATCCTCAGACACTTTGTGAAATGTTGGAAGATACAATTTGTTTGGGGAATCCACCTACAGCTAAGTGGATTTATCCTCAAATCTTATATATGCCAATGTGCTCCTTTTCTCACAAGAGTATGCAAGTTCATTAACTAGTTTCATATTATGCTCAAGATGCTTTCAAGATTCTAATTGTTGTGTACTGGGTTCATTGTGCAGGAATGAAGACAAGGTGAGTGCATTCAGCAAAGATCATGGTTTATTGCTTGCAGGATCTGAACTAGAAAACAGGGCTGCAGATGCAGCAATTTATACCCTGGCCCCTAGGTGGCAGCCAATAGGTTTGAAGCAACCTATTGCCGCCTAGGGGCAACCAATAGCAGCGCTGGAGATGGGCTGTTTGAGATGCTGGGAGCCGTTAGCTAGCTCCCCGCTCCAGCAGCCTGCCAGCCGTTTCCACGTGGTTTTAACAAGCAAGCCCAATACATTACACCCCTCCCCCCTTAGAACGAACAACACTATAGCAACAATAGAAAGTAATTACAACAATACACTTTACAAAGACTGGTGTGAATAGGTTCCACTTAGCAGCACAATAAAGTATTTACAACATTATAGCTCCATTGTCCATTACAATCTTGTAGGTCAGCATTAAATACAACATTATAGCTTTATTATTTCAGAACAAAATCTTGCAGATAAGCAGGAGGTTTGCATGGCCTTGTGGAACACCTGGGGGACTCAGGCACGTCCTGGCCTACCAGCTTGCCCACCGGGCTGAGTAGACCAGTGTCTCTTAGTTCAAGTGATTTAGAGTGGCTCGGTGCTCTCTCGCTGGACTTTCCAGGATGGCCCACCCCAGAGTCAGTTTGTTCAGCAGAGTTAGCACAGTGGCTGAAGCCATCAGTTTGGCTTTCTCCGTCAGGGGACCCATGTTGCACATCTGGGCTCCCCTCCTCTACAGCCAACTCCTCGTTGCTTGGGCTGTGTGAGCCTTCAGAGTCTATGCATGGGCCGGCTTGGCTGCCGGTTTGTGGACCTTGGTAAGGACTTGTGATGAAGTCCTTGCTTTGTGGCCGTTCTGGGAAACGCTTCCTAAGCTGATCGATGTGGCACCATACAACTCGCCTGCCCTCCAGCCCCACTTCATGAGAGAGGGGGCCTGATGTTTTAGTAATTTTTCCAGGCATCCACAAATTCCCATGCCCATAGTTCATGGCCCACACTCCATCGCCCAGTTGCAGCACCCTCGGGGGTTTTGGGCATGAAGCTTCTGCTGCCACCCTATCTGGATGCAACCTGTCCAGTTTCGTGATCAGTCGCCTCCCCCAGTGCAGCTCTGCTGGGCTTTTCCCTGTAGCCATGCAGGGCATGGAATGCTGGCAAAGTAAAAAATCTGCCAATCTGTGATGCCAGTCCCCAGTCACTATACACTTCAGTGACTCTTTTGTGGTCCGGACCGTGCATTTGGCTTGACCATTAGAAGAAGGGTGAAATGGGGCCGACGTTGCGTGCCTGATGAGGTTTGCTCTCAGGAATGCCTGAAATTCTGCCACTGTAAATTGGGCTCCATTGTCAGATACTATGACGTCTGGCAGCCCATGTGTGGCAAAGAGTTTCCTAAGCACCTGGATGGTCCTAGCAGTAGTCATGTTAGCAACTGGAATTACTTCAAGCCATTTAGAGTGGCTGTCGACCACTATAAGGAAGAGCTGTTCCTGAAAGGGCCCAGCAAAGTCTATGTGAATTCTGGACCAGGGAGTGTGAGTCTCCTCCAACCCGTGAACTGGAGTGTGTGGCATTTCAGGCCTTGATTGTTGGCATATGTAACATCCATTTACCTGGGCTTCAATGGCCTTGTCTAAACCTGGCCACCATAAGTAGCTTCTAGCTAAAGCTTTCATACGGATAAAACCCGGATGACCTTAATGCAGTGATTGTAAGACCCTGTCTCTTAGTGAGGTGGGGACTATGACCCTGTTCCCCCATAGGATGCAATCCTTGTGAGCTGATAGCTTGTGTCTTCTAGTCAAATAACTCTGAAATTCAGGGCCTGGGCTTTTATCCAGCCACCCTGTGTGCACCCAAGAAAGCACTCTACTTAGTGTCTTATCAGCTGCTGTTTCTGCAGCTATGTCCCCTGCATGGAGGTGAAACTCTGGCAAGTCCTGAATGGACAATATGCAGGCCACTGGGGCCGGATCTGGTTTGATTTGTGGCAGTGGAAGCCTACTCAGGCAGTCTGCATGGCCGATTTCTTTGCTAGGTTTGTGATTCAACTTAAAAGTGTATGCTGATAAAAAATAGACCATCTCAGCATTCTAGGGGATAATATATGGGGTGTCTGTTTGTCTGTGGTGAATAACCCCAGTAGCTGTTTGTGGTCTGTGAAGACCATGAAGTCGCTGCCATATAAGTAGTTGTGGAATTTTTTAAATCCAGCTACCATGGCCAATGCCTCTTTGTCAATTTGAGCATAATTATGCTCAGCAGAGGATAGTGTCCTCGAATAAAATGCAATGGGAACTTGGGTTCCATCTTTCTCTAAGTGACTCAAGACTGCCCCCACCCTTTATGGGGATGTGTCACATGCTAAACAGACTGGTTTAAACTCCCTGAAATGAGTGATAGTGGAATTGACCGACAGAAGTGCCTTCAGGTCCTGAAAACTTTTTTCATGAATGCTGGTCCACTTCCAAGAAGCTTTTTTAATCTAAGAGCCTGTGAAGCGGCTCTGCCACTGTGGCCTTGTTAGGAAGGAATACATGGTAGAAGTTGAGGAGGCCCAAGAATGCTTGCAGCTCTCCTTCTGTTTTAGGGCTAGGTGCCATCTGAATGGCCTTCACTTTTGACTCAGCTGGGTGGATGCCATTAGCATCAATGCAAAAGCCCAAAAATTCAGTTAAGGGAACCCCAATACTGCATTTGCTCTTTTTTAGTTTGAGGCCTGCTTAACGCAGCCTCTGCAGGATGGCTCTGAGCCTCCTTGCTAGCACCTCTGTGGATTCTCTGGCAATAAGCAGAAACCCCTGGAATGCCCTTGAGTGTGTGTTCCGTGATTCCCTGAAAAATGCCCGGGGCTACACTGACTCCAAATTGCAAGCACTTTACTCTGAAAGACCCCCTGTGGGTCACAATTGTCTGTGCTGCGGCTGTGGCCTCATCAACAGGTAGTTGCTGATAGGCCTGCACCAAATCTAATTTCGCAAAAGTGGAGCCACACTGCAAAGATGCCAGGATGTGGCTCACCACAGGGACTGGGTATGCGTGCTGTTTAAGGGCCCGGTTAATTGTGCATTTATAATCTGTGCATATTCTGACTTCCCCGTTGGCTTTAAGTGGTGTTACAATAGGAGTTTCCCATTCCCCACCATCAACTGGTTGCAAAATGCCCTGTTCCACAAGCTTGTCTAGTTCCGTGTCTATTTTGTGCTTGAGGGCAAAGGGGACCCTGCGAGGCTTTATCCTGATGGGAACCACGTTTGGGTCTAGTTTGAATGCTATTGGTGGGCCCGTGTAAGTTCCTAGGGCTGAATCAAATACGTCTGTGAAGTCCTCGCAAACTGATGCTAGACTCACGACTTGTGTCCGGTTGATACCGGTTACTTGGATGCCTAGTGCATCAAACCAATCGAGCCCAATTAGGCTCGTTCTCTGGCCCCCTACTACAACATCCAGGCACCCTGAAAACCCCTTAAATTTAACGGCCAAGGTGGCTTCACCCTTGACTGTGACCTTTGTGTTCTGAAAATCTGTTAAAAGTATGTCAGAGGGCCTCAGCTTGGCCCATCTTCTACTGCAACTGCACATGAAATTAAAAGCGTCCAGAGAAATAATGGAAACAGCGGAGCCTGTGTCCAGCTCCATCTTACAGGGGACCCCTTGCAGCTCCACCTGAAGTCTATACTTGGGTTTAAGGGGGTGTCGGGCCCCGGTACAGCAGACACTTCTACGGCTTGAGCAAAACCCCACACTGAACAGCCCTGGGGCCCCGGTACCTCTCCTGGTCATATCTTCCAACTGGCGATTTGATGGCTGGTCCCTCTGGTGACCTCTGCAAACTGATGCAATGTGGCCGGTTTTTCCGCAGGGTCGGCACGTAGCTGTCCGGAACCTGCAGTCCGAGCATTGGTGGTGGCCACCACAAGCTGGACATCTAGGCAAGAGATCTGCCTTGTAAGTAGTCTCTTGCTGCTTGCTGCTGTGGAGCTGCTGGTCGGGTTGTCTGTGCAACTTGTTGACTTTGGCATCTTCTTCTGAGTCCTTGTTGAGTTCTGCATCCTTGTGGTGGATGGCTTCTTCACGTTGCGTCGTTTTGGCAGGCTGGATCATTTGGACGGCTCCACCAGCAGCTTTGTCCGCCATGACTTTGTTCTGGGCATCTACGAACGACAGGACCTCTCTGGCAAAAAGTCTCTGCTGAAGCTCTCGATTGCGGAGGCCGCAGACGAGCTGGTCTCGAAGTCGCTCTTCAACGTCTGAAAATCGACAGAGGCGTGCAGCCTGCCTCAAGGCTGTAATGTACTCAGATGCGGTCTCTCTCTGCTGCTGTATTCGTTGTTTGAAGGCATAGCGCCATGCAATCACCGACATCTTTGGTTGGAAATGTTCTCCAAGCTTCTTCTTCAGTTCAGCATAGGAGACAGATTCCAATGGTGTGGGCACAAACAGGTTTTTGGCCAGATCGAACGTCGCTGGGTCACACACACAGAGCAGCGTGACGGCCTTCAGTCCATCCTCTGTGACCTGGTTCGCCCGAAGGTAGTTCTTGACCTGGGACAGGTACGATGGCCATCCTTCTGGTTGCTTGATGTCGAATTCTCACAGCCTTCCTACCTTGGGCATTCTGCTGGTCTTCGCGTCTGGATCTCAGCGTCTTCGAATCCTGCCTCTCCATTGCCCAGGGACTGGTCCTCTGAGTGCATAGTGTGCCTTAGCTAGCCAACCGTAGGGGGGGATTTGCTATTCTATTCTATTCTATTCTATTCTATTCTATTCTATTCTATTCTATTCTATTCTATTCTATTCTATTCTATATTCTATTCTATTCTATTCTATTCTATTCTATTCTATTCTATTCTATTCTATTCTATTCTATTCTATTCTATTCTATTCTATTCTATTCTATTCTATTCTATTCTATATTTGTTAGCAAACCCTCTATTTAAACATGTCTATTGCTTAGCCATGCCCCATTTCTTTTCTCCCACGCATTGTGGGGAAAAATAGAACTTTAGTGAAAAATTGTATAACCTCCAGTTAGGTCAAGTTTCAGCCTTGGGCCCATCTCCAAGCAAAATATTTTTATTTGGTATGCAACTCACTATTGGAAGATTTTCCTCAAATCTTTGGAGGGCAATCTGTAGTAAAGATGCCCTTATCCTACTCTGTAAAGTTAAGCTAAATGGTTAGCTACAAAGAGTTTGAAGGCCAGTGGAATCTTCCATCCTCCTTCTGATTGAAAGAAAGAATAGTTGCAATATTTTTAGCCCTTTCTGGGTAGCATATAAAAAAGTATGGTCTTCAATTCTCATTCGAGTGAATTATCACCTCAAGATAGTTAAAGCAAGCCATCTGTTCAAACATCCTCCCATTAATAATTCCAATAGAGAAGAATATGTGTAGCTCAGGGTTGAACTGTGGAGTCTTCAAGCAACCAAGTTCAAAGAGCACCATGGGCTCCACATTTATAATTCCATTCATATTTTAGTTTTTTTTTTTAAAAAAAAGCCATCATATTTGTTTTACTGTAGTTTACAGTAAAGCTGGGGGTCTTGTAGAAGGGTAAAGAGTCCTCTTTAAACCCATCGATGTCTGTGCTGGAATGTATCTACATAGAGTAGCACCACCATAAACCTGCCTACATATTTGATAGGGTGAAGGAGATCTTCCTGAACTTGTCCTTTCATGCATTTTCAGATATAAGCCCAGAAAAACTGATACAGCAGTTCTTGGGTGCACACTGCTCCTCAGTGAAAAGACATTTTGTCCTAGTCTTTAAAAAGTCAGTTGAGTGTCCTCCAGATGTTTTAGATCTTATGAATCTTTCCCATTGGCCAAACTATCTTGAAATTGGATTCATCAATCACACTAAGCTATAACTTCCCAGTGGTTTGTTTCCTTTTAGCTGTCCTAACTCACTGCTGCAATTTGTAAAGCATGGCTTATGTATGTCTTCTTATGCTGTGTTGAAGTAGACAATCAGACTTTGTTTGATAAAAATTATGATGAGAAATCATTGCTCAGTGCAGTATGTTAACCCAGACTGAGTGTAAAAGGCGTAGGGACCATAGGTCTATGGATTGATCTGGGTGAATTAAGATTCATCAGTTCTGGTTCTACTTACCTTAGCATATCTTCTTTACATTTGCATTCTGAAAAATTGAACACCCCAGGTCATTGGCTGGGAATAAATGGGAACAAATAATTATCTACCTCCCGTTCAGATCAAAATGGTGCTTATTCCCAAGAGCAAATATCTAAAAGTTTCCCATCTATAAAATAATTAAATCCTGGGTCTAAATTATCTAGCTGTATCTGGAACAGTGAATGCATACTGATTATCACAATGGTATCAGTTGTATAAAACAAAGTAAAAAATACACAGCAATGCGACAGAAAGGAACACAGCATAACTAGTAGAAAGTCAAGGTGAGGTCAATTCATAGCAAATTATCACAGGAGAGGGGAAAAAACATTTTATACTTTTTATTATGTATTGGAGGTATCTTTTTGTCAGAGAGGTGTCAGCATTCAATTTTTCTGGAAGGAAGATAAGGCCCAATATATAAAATTAATGTATAACTCTGTAGTTCACACTGATAGAAACAGCTTTACCAATAGAAAGGCAAAGATGTATTTTGTCTTTTCTCACTCAACTTTTTTTCTCCTTAGATAAAGTACCTAATAAAATTCTGCCTAATGCTGATTCTTAAGCAACAGAGAGGATATTTTAAGGCAGGTCTGCTACGCTCATAATGTTTTATAATTGTTATTGAAAACAAAACTGCACAATCCATCTTGTATAATCCAGATGTATTATTTGTCCTGTACACATAGAAGGCTGAAAACACATTGAATAATATGCAGTGTAATAAATGGACACTTAGAATCAACAGGTACATTGACCTTCATTTTATAGGGACATTTCATGCATATTCTACAGATGAAAAATGGGAGCAGGGTGTGTAGGATGTGGTAGCTGTGGTTCTGATCATGACTACAAGACCAACAAATGACTGACCATGGTGGCATCCTGAATAGCACATTGCCAATGGCACACTGCCATGGAAAATGGCAGCATACCGGTAGATGTCATGCTGTGAGCAACTCTTTCTTTCACAATGGCATTGGTATTCTTGGAAGCCACCCTAGATCTCCCTCTCTCCATGCCAACTTCTTTGTTTGTTGCTGCCTTAGCTATCCAAGTAGACTAGAACTATTTATGAGGGGTCCTTGGTACTCTCTGAGCTTGTTTGTTTGCTTGCAAATATTTCATTACCCTAACTAGGTAACATCATCAATGCTAGTAAGGAGCAGACAGACAGTGAAGAAGAAGAAGAAGAAGAAGAAGAAGAAGAAGAAGAAGAAGAAGAAGAAGAAGAAGAAGAAGAAGAAGAAGAAGAAGAAGAAGAAGAAGAAGAAGAAGAAGAAGAAGAAGAAGAAGAAGAAGAAGAAGAAGAAGAAGAAGAAGAAGAAGAAGAAGCCGCCAATACTCCAGAAGATAGGCTTAAGATACAGGAGGATCTGGACAGACGTGAACACTGGGCGCTATCTAACAAAATGAAATTCAATGGTGGAAAACTAAGGTTCTACATTTAGGCAGGAAAAACCAAATGCACAGGTATAGTATAGGTGGTACCTTGCTCAATAGTAGTTACTGTGAGAGGGATCTTGGAGTCCTAGAGGACAATCACTTAAATATGACCCAGCAGTGTGCTGCAGCTGCCAAAAAAGCCAACACAGTGTTAGGCTGCATTAACAGAGTGATAGAATCAAGATCACATGAAGTATTAATATCACTTTACAATGCCTTGATAAGGCCACACCTGGAATACTTCATCCAATTTTGGTCACCATGATGTAAAAAAGATGTTGAGACTCTAGAAAGAATACATAGAAGAGCAACAAAGATGATTAGGGGACTGGAGGCTAAAACTTATGGAGAATGGTTGCTGGAATTGGGTATGTGTAGTTTAATGAAGAGAAGGGTGAGAGGTGACATGATAGCAGTGTTCCAATATCTCAGGGGCTGCCACAAAGAAGAGGGAGTCAAGCTATTCTCCAAAGCACCTGAAAGCAGGACAAGAAGTAATGGATGGAAACTAGTCAAGGAGAGAAGCAACCTAGAACTAAGGAGAAACTTCCTGACAGTTAGAACAATTAACCCGTGGAACAACCTGCCTCCAGAAGTGGTGAATGCTCCAACACTGGAAGTTTTTAATAAGAGACTGGACAGCCATTTGTCCGAAATGGTATAGGGTTTCCTGCCTGAGCAGGGGGTTGGAATAGATGACCTCAAAGGTCCCTTCCAACTTTTGATGATGATGATGATGATGATGATGGAGGAGGAGGAGGAGGAGGAGAAGAAGAAGAAGAAGAAGAAGAAGAAGAAGAAGAAGAAGAAGAAGAAGAAGAAGAAGAAGAAGAAGAAGAAGAAGAAGAAGAAGAAGAAGAAGAAGAAGAAGAAGAAGAAGAAGAAGAAGATGATGATGACAACATTTCACTTCTTATCCAAGAAGCTTTATTGGTTCTGGAAAGATTAGTTTAGATCTAATCTTTCTGTTGGCCCTACCATTCTCCCAGATGAAGCTTCTTTGATGAGAAGCAAAACTTTTTCTTCTTCCTCAAGGGAAAAAAAGTCCAATTGCCTTTTGAAAAAGCACCTTTGGGACAACTATGACCTGGAGGACTGAGAATCTCCACAGACATCTGTGAAGTTGGGAGGAAACTGGGCTTGTGCAGTAGCTGATGAGTTTCATTATTTTGCCAATCATTTCACCTTCCATGTGATCATAGATTACATTACTATTTACTGTTGGTAAGCACTCTTCCCGTCTTTTAGATGCAATCCTTTGTTACAATTCTGGCTGCATTTCTCATTTGCAGAGAGAAAACATCAATGGAAAAAAGCAAGATTCAGGATGGGCTGGATTAGAAACTGCATAAATCTTATACTTCCCAAGATTAAATACTGAACCATCAGAAACTGAATACTAGGGTCGCTGTTCAGTTTACGATGGTTCAGAGTTTAGACTGCAATGCTATGGTACTTAGGAACATATTCATAGGATATGTTGCATTTCCTCTCCTCCCATAAATTTGGAGAAAAGGAGGCATTAAATCTGAGTCTTATTTAATTTGTTTGCTTTTCATCCACTCTATGAATGATATAATACTGTGGTGCTTGCCTGAATAATTCCTATTGTTTACTGTCAGATAGATTTTTTAAAATGTGTGTGTGTGTGTGTGTGTGTGTGTGTGTGTGTGTGTGTGTGTGCGTGTGTGTGGTGTGTGCATTGCCCTTTCAAAATAGCTATTGAATTTCAGGCATATTTCCTAAACTACCTTGCTAGAAGAGGCATGTTCTATAGTTATAGCTACTGATTGATAAGCAATATGTGGAACAGTTTTAAATAACATTCAAATTTAACTGCCCACACAATCCATATGTTTTTACATAAATAACTGAATGCAGGCGTAATAAAGCAAAGCTAGACAGAATTTATCATCTAACTATGGCAGGTAAGCAGATTGCATTAAGAACATTCAATTAGGACTAAAAGGAAAGCAGTAATTGCAATTGAATTTGCTGTATGGCTCCCAATATTAACTCATTGTTCTGCTTGTATATTTCCAGAGGCAGGTTCCACAAATCCATATGTCAATTAAGCTAGTAAGGAAGAAAAACAAAATCAATCCTAGCTTTGATGGACTGGTGAGTCACTAGAGGGAAAATAATCAAAATTTGCCACACACACACACAAAAAGAACTCAGAAGGGTTTAAAACAGAGCAGATCTCCTCTAGCCAATTAGGGTAGTTTGTCTACGCTAGTAGACTTATTGCTATAGACCCCCCCTCCAAAATATAAAAACAATGTCCCTGCTGATGGCGGAAGCCTATACTAGGCAGTTCAGGAACAAGATGGAAAGAACTTGAATCCAAAGCACCTTCACATGGAAATCTAAAATCCTGTTTCTTGAATTGGGTTCTCAAACAGGCCAGTAAAGATGCTACAAAACATCTTGTTTAAATGTAAAGAGCAGGGGTGTCAAACTCAATTTCATTGAGGGCCGCATCAGCATTGTGGTTGCCCTCAAGGGGCCGGGTGGGTATTGCCAGGGTGGGCATGGCCTACTGGGTGGGCGTGGCTAGAGTGCGTATGGCCTACTGAGTGGGCATGGCCAGCTCTACATCATTCACATCAAGGGTGCCTATGGGGGCCTGGGCAGGCGTGGGACAGATCTGAGGGTCTCTGGCAGAAGGAAGGTCTCTGGGCCAAGGCAGTGGTGGCCATTCCCTCACTGTTTCCAGGATGGCTTCGCAGGCCACATGAAACCACTTCGCAGGCCGGATCTGGCCCCCAGGCCTTGTGTTTGACATGTCTGGTAAAGAGCATCTAAAAACCACAGGTAATTCTCAACATATGAACACAACTGAGTCCAGAACATTTGTTGCTAGGTGAAGTGAATTACACCCAATTTTATCACCCTTTTTGCCATGGTCACTGACCATGGTCGTTGAGTGAATTCAGTCCCCCCCCCCGACTTTGCTTGTCAGAAGTCAGTTGGGAAGGTTGCAAATAGCAGTCAAGTGACTCCAGGACACTGCAACCTTCATAAATTCATGCTGGTTGTTGAGAGTCAAAATTTTGGTCATATGACCACAGGGATTCTGCAATGGACATAACTTTGAGGACTGTTTATAAGTCACTTTTTTCAGCACTGTTGTAATTAAAAATAGTCTCTAAATGAATGGTTGAAAGTCAAGGATTATCTGCCCCAGAATTACCATTTCATACTGCACAATGAAATGCTAAACAAAAACAAAAATCCTGAGAGCCACTTTAGTCTGGTGGCTAAAGTCATGAGGCTAGAAAGCAGGAGACTGTGAGTTCAAGTCCCACCTTAGCCAAAAAGCCTTGGGCCAATCATTCTCTCTCAGCCCAACTCACCTCACAGGGAAAAATAGGAAGAGGAAAGTGTATTGGATATGTTCACTGCCTAGAATTATTTGTAAAAATAATAGAGGTGGGATATTAATAAATTAAATAAAGTATGTTCTTTAAAATCTTGCACAGGCTATTGTGGGGGTTCCATATATGACAAAGCTAATATTGCATCATGAAACTTTTTTCCATTGAACATCACTTATGCTTGTTCCATGAAGGCCACTTGTTTAAGCTGGCCTTTCTGGCCATGGAACACCCACCCCCCTTATATGTTGAACTTCTATTCCTACTCACCCAAAGCAACAGTTATAAGCCTCAAAATATTTTTGCACATAAAGCACCTCATTGAACAAACAATTTGGAAGGAGGGCAATATCAAGGGTAAATGCACTCACTAAAATTGGTCACCACGATGTAAAAAGATGTCGAGACTCTAGAAAGGGTACAGAGAAGAGCAACAAAGATGATTGGGGGACTGGAGGCTAAAACATATAGGGAACGGTTGCTGGAATTGGGTATGTGTAGTTTAAGGAAGAGAAGAGTGAGGGGTGACATAATAGCAGTGTTCCAATATCTCAGGGGCTGCCACAAAGAAGAGGGAGTCAAGCTATTCTCCAAAGCACCTGAAAGCAGGACAAGAAGCAATGGATGGAAACTAGTCAAGGAGAGAAGCAACCTAGAACTAAGGAGAAACTTCCTGACAGTTAGAATAATTAACCAGTGGAACAACCTGCCTCCAGAAGTGGTGAATGCTCCAACACTGGAAGTTTTTAAGAAGAGACTGGACAGTCATTTGCCTGAAATGGTATAGGGTTTCCTGCCTGAGCAGGGGGTTGGACTAGATGACCTCCAAGGTCCCTTCCAACTACTACTTCTTCTTCTTCTTCTTCTTCTTCTTCTTCTTCTTCTTCTTCTTCTTCTTCTTCTTCTTCTTCTTCTTCTTCTTCTTCTTCTTCTTCTTCTTCTTCATCATCATCATCATCATCATCATCATCATCATCATCATTATTATTATTATTATTATTATTATTATTATTATTATTATTATTATTAAATATGCTGGTTTTTCCTGCTGCCCAAATTCTGCTGGATGGTATCAGTTGTTCTCACTCTTTCAGAGTACAGACTCAGCTTCAATTGCAATTAAAGAACAACGAACTCTGATTAGTACTTTTTAAATTGTTCATCCATATCTGTATCCATTCCAAGATCTTAAAACAAAGGGACAAGTTCACCAGGCTGCTTATCTGATCTGTTCTAAAGGAGGATGTGATACAGTTGGCACAGGAAAATCAAGACAGGAAGATTAGAAGAAAAAAAGGGGGAGGGAGAAGGTCAACTGGGAAGTAATAAGGGACAAATCAGAATTGTAAGGTGGATAGTTATATAGATGAAATAAATAAGCAAACAAATGGCTTGTGGGGCATAAAGACCCACAGGTCAATACAGTAAAACCAACCTCAATTTTATTCCTGTCTAGAAGGCTTACAAATTACCACAACAGGCACATGTTTAGAGAATTACAATGAGTTGCTGAAACAAGGAGGGGAGAATTATGGCAATGGACTGACATTATGAGTAAATGAATTACTTGAGACCTGAGAGGAAACCAGAGGAGGAATAAAACTACAAGGGGGAACAGTAGGATGAGTGAATCAATATGAGGTCTTCATAGTGAAGAACGGAATTTCTTAGGTCAAGTTCTTTCCAAATGATTTAAACCAGGTGTGTCTAATCTGCAGGCCACATGCAGCCCTGGACAGCTAGTAATGTGGCCCCACAAGATAATAAAAATACTTAAAAAAAATAAAAAGTGTTTTATTTATATATAATAACTTTATTATATATTTTATATGCGGCCCAAGACAATTCCTCTTCACTCAGTGCAGCCCAGGAAAGCCAAAAGGTTGGACAACAATATCTTAAACACTTCCAGTTTTTGCCCTTCAGGTCATTCCATTTTTCTTTCTCCCAAACTCTCTCTTTTCCTCACTTGAGAGGGATTTACAGGACTGCACCTTCAGTCAGGCTGGTTGCTGCTGCTGGGAATTGCAGGTAAATAGCATCTGAAATGACATAAGTTATCTGTTCCTCACATATTTCTTCTTTGTTAACTTTTGCACTCGTTTTTTCATCACCTTCCTCTGTTGTTTTCTCTTGTGTCAAATATTAGTCTATAAATTCACTGGGCAGATCTGTAAAGCACACTGTTTTTTCAACAGATTCTGTAAGATAAATAAACAAGGAAAAATTATTCAGGAAGATAGATGATGGATAGATAGATAGATAGATAGATAGATAGATAGATAGATAGATAGATAGATATTAGACAGAGAAGTGTGTGTGTGTGTGTGTGTGTGTGTGTGTGTGTGAGAGAGAGAGAGAGAGAGAGAGAGAGAGAGAGAGAGAGAGAGAGAGAGAGAGAGAGAGAGAGAGAGAGAGAGAGAGAGAGAGAATGTGTTCAGTATAGTTCATGTGTGAGACCAACAATCTCTTTTTTTATTAAAGAGTTTTACAAAAACAAGATTTTACAATATATCCCCAAATCCCCCCCACCCCAAACCCGCCCACTTCCCAGAGCTAAATACAGGATTATAGTTATAATAATCATATTCTAAATAAAAATTATGCATAATATACAATTAACCAAATTCATAATGTGCTTTAACTCCCCTTTAACATAACTACATACAAAGTACCAATAACAATATCCCTCTAAAATCTACTCATAAGCTAAATGGAACTTTTTAGTCCCATATTTATTCTGAATATAATCTATCCATCTCCTCCAAACTGAAATATATCTTTCCTGTGAATGATCTTTCAAGTAAGCAGAAATCTTAGACATTTCTGCAAGATTCGAAACTTTAAGCACCCATTCTTCTATAGTGGGCAAACTATCCTTCTTCCAATATTGTCCCACCAGTAACCGTGCTGCTGTTATCATATTCAACATCAAATGAGACCAACAATCTCATAAGCAAGTAAACAGGACTTTTGGAAGCATGCAAACATGCAAAGTGGTACAAGCTAGGATAGTTTTTCCATTGATAACAAGTTATGAAAAATAGCCTAAATGATTCAGAATGAATGCTGTGCTTAAATCTCCCTTGCAGTTTCTCAAAAGTTTTCTGTCCCTAAGAAAAAAAATCCATTTTTCCTCATCTCATTCTCAAGGGGCTTGGAGGTTTTGATCTTCCTGGGGGGAGGGAGAGCTGAGGGTGCTTCTTTCAGTTGCATGGGTTTCCATCCTGATACCACCAGACTGGCAGCAGATAATGTTGTCTGGATCCTGGAAAGAAGAGGTCATGGCCTTATCATCTGGAAGTGGCCAAAATGAACCATTCTGTTCTCACCCACTTTTAGTCACTGATGGGGAATGAAGTACAGATGCTCCCTGTAATATATTCCACACAAGAATGACAGCTGTCAAAGGCCGCTCCACGTGGCCGCACTGACAGCTGTCAAAGGAAAGCCGCGCACGCGCAGTAACAACCACAAGCTGTCAAGGGGCCGCTCCACGTGGCCGCACTGACAGCTGTCAAAAAGCCACGCATGCGCAGTAGCAGCCGCAAGCTGTCAAAGCAGCAGCCGCGAGCTGTCAAAGTTGCGCACGCACAGACACTCAGTCACTGACAGCCGCTAGCTGTCAAAATGCCGGCCAGGCTTACCCGAGGTCCCAGCCGAAATGGCAGCCAGCTGACAGGATTCCCCGGCCCAGAGGCGCATGCGCTATCACCGGGGAAATGTCAAAAGCTGCCAGCTGATTATTGGGCGTGTCCCCTCGGTGGGAAACACCCGTCCCTGATTTGTTAACCCGTTTGACAGTTGCCTATATAAAGGCTGTTTGTACCGTTTTTCCCCGTCCGGGCTGAGTCGATAAATCTTTGAGCTGAAGCCGCCGTCTCACTCATCATTGCCTGAGCTAATCCACTCCCTGACTTACAATCACAACTGAGCCCAAAGTTTCTGTTAAAAAGTGAGTTTTTCAGTGAGTTTGCCCCATTTTACGACCTTTCTTGCCCCAGTTGTTAAGTGAATCCCTGCAGTTGTTAAGTTAGTAACCTGGTTCTTAAGTGAATCTGGCTTCTCCCTTGTCTTTGCTTGTTAGAAGGTCACAAAAGGTGATCACATGACCCCAAGACTCTGCAACTACCACAAATATGAACCAGTTGCCAAGCATCTATATTTGCCAAGCATCTAAATCCTGGATTCTTGGCCCATTGCACAATTGGCTTAAGGGAGGAAATGTGACTTTATCACTGGTACAGTTAAGGATAATGAGTCCAAGATTAAGGATCCCAATTTCTTCAACTTCTTCTCAGGCTAACAACAACAACCAACTAATTTCTCCCTCTCCATAAAAGTGTCAGCTGATGGGACTCAAATTTTCTTTAAACTCTTTCTGAAATATTCCAAAGGACTGACTGTACATTTGAAACCCTATAGCTGCAATCCTCTTTTATTGTAGATTATGCAGGGGGGGGAAAGGAATTTAAGGTCCCTTTTACCTTTCTCATAGGAATACCAACCAAGAAAGAAGTACATAGTGTATATGCAGGTCTTTGCTAAAGCATCCATGCCCACATCCCTTCTCATTATGAATAAACTCAAAATAGTTCATAAAAACACCTTTAAAATTTAGATATAGTCTTTGAATCTTTTGATATTAAAGCATTAATTAAAAACAGGAAAAAAATCATTTGCTTCTTATAGTATTATAATGAGAGAGTGAAACATGAAAGTTTGAGGGCATTCACTAAATAAATTAGAAGCATGGAGGAAAAAAACAGGTTGTTAACTTAAATAAGTATTTGTAACCTGCCTTTCAGCTAAGGATTATTGCCTATTAAATTATGCATTCTTTTAATACTTAAATGCTGTTTTTCTGTGAAATCTTACTGCGCTAGTGATGTATTTTAACTCGTTTTTGTATAATGCTATGTTCATTTATTGATTACCAGTTCAGTAGGGCAACTTATGCAACAGTAAGAATATTTAAATAAAATATTTATGGAACAATTGTCTACTTGTTCACTCTTTCTTCAATCCCCTCAATATTTAGGCTTTCTGCATCTTTATCTCCAGAGACTGTATCCTTCTGTTCAGCCTAAGTCTAAGGCTTAATCATAGGCCCACATATAACTTTTAATTCCTCCCCAAATGAAAAGTAAACATCCTGAGAAAGTCATTATTTTAAAATTTTTAAAAAGGTGCAAATGTGATAATGAGTAAAATATTTTAAATATTTTCTCCATATGTGCTTAAAATAGTTTTAAATATTTTAAAAGTATTTTAAGCATCTGTGGAAAGTGATGAAAAAGTGTCCTGGGTTCTATTTCAATGTTCAATGCAATCTTAGCAGTGTTCCAATATCTAAGTGATAGCCACAAAGAATGGGGGGGGGGTGTCAACCTATTCTCCAAAGCACCTCAAGGCAGGACAAGAAGCAATAGATGGAAACTAATCAAGGAGAGACCCAACCTAGAACTAAGGAGGAATTTCCTGACTGTTAGAATAATTAATCAACGAAACTTGACTCCAGAAGTTGTTAATGATCCAACACTGGAAATTTTTAAGAAGAGATTGGACAACAATTTGTCTGAAATGGTATAGGGTTTCCTGCCTGTGTTAGACTAGAGGACCTCCAAGGTCCCTTCCAACTCTGTTATTTTGTTATTCTCTAATAATCAGGTGCTAGTTCTGTAGCTTTAAAAAGTATTCCTAGTTCAACACAGGCTTTAGACTACTTGCATATAGACACACACTATTAATTACACACACAAAGAGATTAGAACAAGAGCAAGATTATCATAATTACTGCAATGCAATATATTGCCAAATATATTAAAATGCTTAAAAATGGGACCTGGAATAGGGAAAAATAAAAAACAGAGAGCAAGGAAACCCCAAAGATGATAGAAAAATATCATAATAAAACTCTATGGGGATTTCTCCCTGCCTTTCAGGTAACAAAGAAAAATCCGATATGATGTTAGGGGAACAGAATCCCACTTAAGGTGATGAATGAATGGGACTTTGACAAGCAATAGTCTGTGGAGAATGCTTATCGCTGATAAGCATTGGGAATGTCAGTCAAAATAATTAATCCTATGGCCTGAAGGCTGCCATATTGAAAACAGTATAGTCATGACCATTCTTTCAAGCTATACAATCAGCGATAAGCATTAATAGAAAACCAACGGCAAGCAATTTGTAAACAATATCTGGGCTTTACATATTAAATTTGTGTGATCCTGGCTCATTGAACTGTTGGTTTCCACATTAAGCCACAAACACACAAGATTTAGATTCATAGAATACATAAAGTTAGAAACAATGAAACCTCATTAAGGTAAATGTAATATTTGACCAGGCTACAGGATAATGTTTACAGAATTATTAAATTGGAAGAGCTATTATGCTCCCGAGACTAGTCTACTGTTTAATGGAGGAATCCAAATTAAGAAGTTCCAGAATGATGTCTGTGGAGATTTTCAGTGATCCAAGTCATAGTTATCTCAAAGATGTCTTTTCAAAAGGCAATTGGACTGGTTTTTTTTCTTGAGGAAGAAGACATTTCACTTCTCATCCAAGAAGCATCATCAGTTCTGACCCAAACTGCACCAGAACTATTGAAGCTTCTTGGATGAGAAGCGAAACATCTTCTACTTCCGCAAGGAAAAAAACACTCTAGTTGCATTCCAGAATTATGTTTTCCAGGCTCTGTTTGTTCACATCAGTGAATGGGAGTCCACCACCTCGCTAGGTAATTGTTCCACTGTGAAATTGTTTTATACCAGGGGTGTCAAACTGCCAGCCCACAGGCCGGATGCGTCATCCAGAAGCTGCGCCCACCCCATTGCCAGCAATGGCAAAACAGTCCCGATACGTCTCGCAACGTCATGTGATGTCGTGAGTTTAACATGTCTGTTTTATACTGTCAGGAAGGTTTTCTTAATAGTAAATCAGAAACTTTTGCTCATTTAAATCTATTTATCTGTATTCCACCCTTTAGACAGCTAGAACAGGTCTTGACGTTCTTCTATGTCACATCCTTTCAGATATCTGAAGAGGGATATTATGATTACTTTGTTTTCTCTTCTCAAGGTTAAACATTCCAAATCCCATTAATTTTCTTCATTGGACTTTATTTTTAACTTCCTCCTCATCCTTATCACTGCCCTTTTGCAATTTTATTAAGGCAGCTAAAATCCTAAATTGTCCATTTGATTTCTGTTTTCTGAGTGAAGAATTTTCTATTTATCTCTATGTATTTTCATAAGTTATTCAGCCCATTTCTTTTATCCATATTGTTTTGAATTGTATTTGTGTCATCAAAAACTTTAATAAGCTTTTCTGTCAACTCAATGATTGGTAAAATATTGGAGACTACACAACCCAGAATGGAATATAATGCATATCAATACTTTATTACAGTTTGTGAAGAACTACTGAAAGTATTACACATCCAATTTTATTTTCTCTTAACATGAACTGCATAAAAAGAGCCTTGGTGGAGCAGTGGGCTAATGCCTCCTTAAGTAACACCAGCTGCCTGCAATTAGTGCAGGTTCGCATCCCACCAGGCTCAAGGTTGACTCAGCCTTCTATCCTTCCGAGGTAGGTAAAATGAGGACCCAGATTGTTGGGGGCAATTAAGCTGACTTTGTAATAATGCCACTTGGGGTGTGTGTGAAAGCCCTAATAAGCAGGCATATACATAGAATGAAGGCTACTGCTAAGCTTGTAAGCCGCCCTGAGTCTTCGGAGAAGGGCGGGATATAAATGGAATTAAAATAAAAAAAATAAAAAAAATTACATGGTCATCCTTCATCAATTTTTCTGCTATTGCTACAACTTCTAATAAATATTTAATGTTGATTATTATAAAGGCATGATTCTCTTGTGCCTTCCTCCATCCATTGACGCAGAAAGTTATCAGCAAGAACATCATCCTAGAAAGATCATAATTAGTAGAGTTGGGAAATAAAATATAGTGTAGTAATTAGGGTTCACCATAATTATAATCATATATCTCTAAAAGGTCTGAAATTTGTTTTTGGAAAGTATCACCCCCATTTCCTCTGATGAAGCCCAATACCAATAAAATTACTTTAGTTTTATTCTTCATTGGTTTAAACCAGAAGTTATCTATAGTATCACCAAATCCACTCATTTGGATTTCAGAGAAGGTATAGATGCCTTCAATATAGAGGGAAACTCTTTCTGTGCAGGATCCCACCTTGAGTTCCTAGAGGATTGGTGTTCAGTCATTCAATTGCTTCTGATACTTCACAAACCAATGGACATCATTTCAACAAGAATTTTTGTCACTATCTCCTTCTTTGACTTATCCTAAAATCATGCTTGTGTCATCAGTGTTAATATCTAGTCACCTTGTCTTCTGATGGCCTCTCAATTACCTTCAGAGTTTTCTCCAATAGCTCTTTGCTTTGTATTATTTGTCCAAATGGACATGAAGCTTTAGATTCATTATTCGTGTTTTCATGATCATTCTGCTACCTTCTGCTACCCTCTGCCTGCACTGATTTTGACACCCTTTTGTTAGTAATGACAACTATTCAATTTCTTTTATGATGTTTTAAGCTGCAACAGAAGTTCTGAAACTTTCTGATATAAATTCACTTGTTCCAGTCCATTTCAGTTTGCTGATTTACAAAATGTCAGTGTTCAATCTTGACATTTTTGCACTGACAATCTCAACTTTGCTTTGATTCATGGTTCTGACATTCTATATACCACTGCAGCAAAATCTAGCATTCCTTTTGCTTCTGGGGACATCAGAAGCTGATGGTTTTTTTTTCTTACTTTAATCCATCCACATTAAAAAATATATCAAAGTATTAATAGTACTCTCTCCCTACTTCTCCCCAGTATTACTTTGGGGTATTTTCCAAGGTCATCTTTCAGTATCATTTGACATTGTTTTGGTTGTGAGTTTTTATTTGGTTTTCTTGGTATAATAGTGTACAATAATGTAGTGGCTAGCCATTTCCTTCTCAGTGAATCCTATGCAGTAATCCTCCATTTATAACCTGCCTTGCCAATGGGCTGTCAATGGGCATCCCTGTGATCTGAAAATTCTCCACCACTATAATGTAACAATCTATAAAAGACACGCAAGATATAAATCTAATAAACAATCATTTTTCAGTGGCTATGTTCCAATTATGGAAGTTACCTTACATTTCATCTATTAAATTGTATTAGCCTTCCTGTACTCAGACTCAGCCAAATAGAACTGGTGCTCAAACTCACCCAAATAGAACTGGTGCATAGTGTATGGGTTCTCCTGGATTCTTGGATACTTCTCAAAGAAAGGACTCATCTCACGCATCTCTCTTTTACATCAGTTGTGCCTCTTCCTGGATTGGGAGGTCTTGTTCACAATCATTCACACCTGTTACAAGGTACTCTACGTGAGACTGCTCTTGGAGACCACTCAGTAGTTGCAGTTACTGAATGTATGTAGCAGGGCAGGTAGTTATGGTATATTTCAGTACATCTATATAATATGTACTACCACTACTTTGCAAGATGCACTGACTCTCAGGCAGCTTCTAGATGCAATTCAGGGTGCTGGTACAGACATAGGATATTTGTCATTTGGGTCTGCCTGCCTCCAATTATTCTTACCCTTCCACAAGATTGGACAGCATGGGCATGCTCTGAGTCCCCCTTATTGAACAATGCCACCTGTTAAGACCCACAAGATATGGGTCCTACCTTGACAGCTGTCACTGCTGTGGCCTGTGGAACAGCATATCTTGCAAGATCCAAACCCTGCTGGCCTTTTATAAGATGTCTGTATTTTCCCCAGAGCATTGAGCCAAGGCTTTAGGTTTATTAGCCCATTTAACCGGTTTAACCGCGCAGATAAGTGAACAGCCACAGAGGTGATACGTTTTTGTTTTGATGTTTTTTATCTGTTGCCTTTAAAAAGATGTTAGCTGCTCTGAGTCACATGTGAGTTGGGAGGCAATTATAATGGAATAAATAAATAGCATGTAAAAGCATAAGTGTATTTTCCATCATATAGTTAATTTGATTATTAGAAGCATTGCCTGCAATGTTTACCCATGATATTTTTAGCATTTTTTTTCTCAATTGCCCAGAAGAAATATCCAATGTTATCACATCCATGACATTGTTATTTATTAGAGCCTTAGAGTCTTCTCTTTCTGAGTAAGGAAAGCAACAATCCATAAGCTTGCAGGGGAATAAGTACATAGAATAGTACGGTATGCACTCTTTTGGGTGACTTGTTCCTTTATCTACTTCCATGTTGCTGAAACTATATCAACAATCATCTGCTGAGGTACCAAAGTTATAGCTTCATTTGGGCACTTACCTTTGGCTTTGAGTGGCATTTATGTCAAAATAATTTTGCCAAAATGTGACCTGTCTCATACAAAGAGAAATGGACTTCACAATGCCACTTCTATAAGTTGCCACTGCTACACCAACTCTCCTAGTTCTTTTGCAAACTACATTTTCATTTTATGGTTTCCTTTAGAAGAAAAGTAGATTTTTCTTATTTCTGCAAAGGGAGAGAAGAAAGATGAGAATCAAGCTTAGTTTTTTAAAGTTAAGATTTCCTTTTTCATTTAGTTAATTTTATTTCATTTTATTAAGAGTTCTGCTAAGTCAAATATGTCCATCTAATTAAATATTCTGTTAGCAATATAGATAAGGAAGGTGCCAATAAAGGCTTTACAAAAGAGTCATAATGAAACAGATTTCCGGATCATTTGTCTTTAAAATCTGGCAATCTAATGTTTAAAATTTACTATTTAACTCTGCTATCTAACAGACAATCATGGGCTTATCCTCTAAGAACTGCCATTGTTACAACTTGTGACAGTGAGTTCAAATGCAGCCCAAATCCAGAAACACACTCAAATTTAACCAAATATTCAAGGATAAGGACCTGATAAATAACTTACTATAGTCCTAATTAGAACTATAGCAATTAGGGGGTGCAATGGCTCAGAAGTTAAAGATGCTGAGCTTGAAAGCTGTTAGCCCAGGTTCGAGACCTCAGCACACATAATGGGCAGTGGTGGAATTCAAATACCTGAACAACCAGTTCTCTTATTGGATGCAGGCCTGGGCCTCCGAAGCCTAAAACGGACTTCCTGAAGTGGCATCCACACAATTGAACAGGAAAACCTTTATCTTTACTAGTCCTAATTATTGCGAAGATCACCTTTTGCGGGGTCTCAGAATTCCTTTCTCTCCCCACCTATCCCAAGGGTAAAATTCTGACTTTCTTTCTCCCACTGTTTTGTTGTTACAAACTACTTGGTATCCATGCTGGCCTCTTAATAGCAATTGGTTGTGTTAACAAAATGGCCTTGTCTGCTTCCAGCCTTTTCATTTCCTGTCTTGCCAGTTTCAGTCCTCATAACTTACACCTATCTATGTAATATGTAAACCTAAGGTATAAAGGGGGGATCCAGTGAAGCAAAAAGCACTTTCACACATGAATGGAGAGAGGTCATCAACTTTTGTCCCTCTTAAATCTTCCCTCCCTAAAGGAGGGAAGATGGGACCAGAAATATCTGAAGTACACACTCATACAATGACATCACTCATAGCATTTATTTCAGATACAGGAGAGTTTGAAAGACTTGATTAAAGCCTCTATCATTTCTGTATTCACTCTCTCCGTCTGCTCCCTTCCCCTCAATCCCCCATCATTCCTGGCCTCTTGGCATTTGTATCTACTCAATTTTATCTCTTTCCTGCATAACTGTTGTTTTGCATAATGATTGGTTTGTGATTGGAGAATCTGCACTTTTGTTCAGTACTTTGTGAATATAGTGACAATTCTCCTAAAGATATTACTCTAGTAATACTTCAAAGATACATAGAACTTGAACCACTATATCCATCTTATTGACCATGGCATTGGTGATAACCAACATGAGAGAATTTAGTTAATAAGACTGTCCAATTGGAATGACCACTTCTTTTATCAGTAGAACCAGCAAGAATAGCTTTATAAAGTGATAAGTAAAAGCCATTTATTTTTGTCAGTGCTGAATGGCCTTATCCAAAACACTGAAATGTCTTTAAAAACAAAAACATCTCAATAATTTTCTGCTCTTTTGGGTTTGTCCTTGTATTAATTAGCTTGTTCCCTCTCTAGTCGAATGGCTTATTAGTAGAATATTTTGCCTGTAGACTGATTTCAAGAAATATCAATAGTACCTTGTTGAGAACGACAGAATCATTGCAATAAAAGGGAAACATACAACTGAGTCCAAACTTTGCCATTCTTTAAGCCAGGTTTATTTTCTGAGCTGTTCCATCCTCTTCAGCACTAGAACAAGAAAATTTTATTTGTTGACACATTGTGGCTTCTGTTTTATGTTTTTTGTTCTCACTTGTTTTCATGACTGATAATGTTCAAGCAAAATCTAATTGAATCTACCTAGCAGAGGTAGAAATCTTTTCAGAAACACTACCCAACCAAAATTTCTCATGACATCTGAATGGGTTTATACCAGCAATTAAAACCTGTTGGAATAATCCCCTCAACTTTTAAACAAAATCTGGGAACATTATTTTGAAGCTGATTTGAGCCAGCCTGTGCTTTGGCAGCATATCTTAACTGACATATATGAAAGGGATGCATATAAGATAAAGGCTGCCCATATTTTTATTTATATTAATAGAAAAGAACATATATATATATAGCTCAGGATTGAACAGTGGAGTTTTTGGTGCTTCAGAGTTATTATTTGTTTTAACCATTTGTTTTAACCTCACTTAATAGATTAAAAGCAAAATGGCTGGATTCAAAAACAAAACATGCTAACTCTGCATGTTGCATTTGTTAGATTTTTATCCCATTTTTCCTCCAAATTTCCAGAGATTGGGGCAATCGTGAAGGAGACATAGCATGTTTTAAATCTCATCACTAAAAGGAAACAGAAATTACGATGGAACTCACGAACTGATTGAAGAATAATTATGAGCCAATTTTAACCCATAGATAAATATATACAGAATTCAGCTATGTTGATGCTGTTTGCAAGAGATTTTTCAAGGCCTTTTGTGGGTGTCCTTTAAAAAAATGATAATTAATATAAGTCTTCTTCATTCAGAACAGGCTCAGTTTGCAAGAACAATTCTTCCAAATGAGTAGGATACATCTTCTTTGCCCAAGCTCATAATTAAATCCAGATTCTGATTCTCCTAAAAACATTGTTGGGAACACTGTTGTGATGGTGTCCTCGAAATGATCGGCTCCCGGCATGTTATTTTTAGCATATTTGAAATTCACATTGGTACTCATACCTTGAACCGTGCCCTTCAAATACTCTTGTTATGGGATTTCAGATATAAGAGATTAGTGGAGATCCATAGAAAAGCCTCTAGAAGCCTTTCCTTCTTACTACATTTTTGGAACAAAGAAAGAAAAGGAACACCATGGTCAAGCAGATGCTCAATAGATTACAGGCTTAAATCATGAGCAAATTTGCCTTATTTTTAACTATGACATTTAAAATATGCTATATCTTTTTTCCGCAACTCTCTCCATCCATCTCTATGCAAAAATTCTATGGGCTTCTTTGAGATCTGCAGCATCTTCAAACAGAGGGAATATATACAGATTCTGCCCAATCATACTGCAGCATCAACTTCTTCACTTTGTCCTCTAAGTTAACAATACAATTAAAGGAACAGCAGGACAGCTAAGCCATTGTTTGGTTTGCATGCTTCATTTCCAAAAGAGAAAGCTTCCCTTGGCATTTTCCTATTATTTTAGAAAATAGAATTTAATTCATACCAAGCAAATATTGTTTAGGGAATACATGGCTGCAGAATTTAATCATGACTATGGAAACAACCTTGTTTTCAGATCCATTTAATCTGTTTCTAGCAGGGCATACACTCTGGGCTTTATTTTAATAATAAAGAATTTCATTGTGCCACCATGAATGCTAAGAGTTACATTAAAATCCTTATCTTTTATTTGAACCATTCAATTAAATTGACCTGGGTTGTATGTGGTGTTTATCTTCCTTCTCTTATTTTGTACAAGGTGTACTCAACCTATAGGTCACCACATGTTGTTCATATAGTTCAGCCAGCAATACAGAGGGAACAACAATATCTAATAGAAATGCAATGCAAACAATGTCTACAGTAATCATCATAAAACTAAATAGAATGCAGAGTTCCACAAAAGCCATCTTTAATTTATTTATTTTATTTATTTATTAATTTAATTTATATACCGCCCTTCTCTCAAGAGACTCAGGGCAGTGAACAGGGCAATACATAAAAATTAGATACAAAAATTAAAATTAAATTATTAAAACATAATTAAACAATGCCCATAAAGGTAAAGGTAAAGGTTCCCCCGCACATGCGTGCTAGTCGTTTCCGACTCTAGGGGCCGGTGCTCATCTCCGTTTCAAAGCCGAAGAGCCAGCGCTTGTCCGAGGACATCTCCGTGGTCATGTGGCCGGCATGACTAGATGCCAAAGGCGCACGGAACGCTGTTACCTTCCCACCGTAGTGGTCCCTATTTTTCTACTTGCATTTTGACGTGCTTTTGAACTGCTAGGTTGGCAGAAGCTGGGGCGAGTAACAGGCGCTCACTCTGTTACGCGGCACTCGGGATTCGACCCGCCAAACTGCCGACCTTCCGATCGACAAGCTCAGCGTCCTAACCCACTGAGCCACCGTGTCCCCTCAACAATGCCCAAGGATAATACAAATTTAAAATTGAAGTCATTAATAAAAATCCCACCCCGTCCCATCAGGCCAGGCCAGCTTGTTTAAAGAGATAGGTTTTAAGGTCGCGCCGGAAGGAGCGGAGATCGGGTGCCATCCGGAGCTCAACCGGAAGATGGTTCCATAAATCCGGTGCACCCACAGAGAATGTATAATGTATAGACTGTGATAGATTTGAACAGAATAACAGAGTTGAAGGACTATGTGGGTCTTCTCGTCCAGCCCCATACCAGGCAAATGGTTGTCCAATCTCTTCTTAAAATCCTCCAGTGTTAGAGCACCCACAACTTCTGGAGGCAAGTCATTCCACTAATATTGTTCTGTCAGGAAATTTCTCCTTAGTTCTAGGTTGCTTCTCTCCTTGATTAGTTTCCATACATTGCTTCTTATTAGCCTTCAGGTGCCTTGGAGGTTGAACCCCTCTTCTTTGTGACAGCCTGTTAGATATTGGAACACTGCTATCATGTCACCCCTAATCCTTCTTTTCATTAAACTAGACATACCCAATTCCTGCAACTGTTCTTCATATGTTTTAGCCTCCAGTATCCTATTTTTCCTAAAGTCTCAACCTCTTATATATATATATATATCATGGAGACCAAAACTGGATACAATATTCCGAGTCTGGTATTACCAAGGCATTATAAAGTGGTACTTATAACCTTCTGTTAATTCAGCCTAGGACTGATTTTTGGGGGTGGGGGGGTGGGGTGGCGGCAGCTCCAGTATACTGCTGGCTTAATATTTAAAGTGATTGACCAATAGGACTCCAAGGTCCCTCTGGCAATTACTTTTGAGCCAGGTATCTCCTATTCTACACCTGAATAGAATGAAAATGATCAACAGAACTTGTAGTTTTACATATATATAAGCACTTATCATTTCACTATTGAAGGATGAAAACAGTTAAGGAACATACAGAAAATCATCCTCTGTAAATGTTTATAGCAAAGCTAGTAGAAATGGCAGCAAATTTGGTTAAGTGACTTAAATAGAGGCCAAAATGACCTTGCTTTAAGAGATGTCTTGAGGAATCAGCTTCTTGAATTCAGAACTTTGCTATGTTTTTTTTAAAGGCCACCCAGGAGCTACAGTTAGATTCTTGATGCATGGAACTTAGTTACAAGATGCCCAAGGTATGCCACTAAAAAGATTCTAAGTTATTCCAGACAAATGGTGTTTTTATTTATATCTAAGGGTGTGTGCTTCTGTCTAAGTGTGAATAATTAAATTTAGAACTGTTTTAGCAGTTTGTATATAAAAAAGAGAATTAACATTATACTAATACATTAACTTTTGCAAGTCTATAGACATATCCTGGGATTCTGAGGCCTACAGAAATGGTTTATTAATAATTAATAATACAAACCTGGATTATTGTGTTCCAGCCTATAACAATTTCCAATGATGTTTTTAAACAAAACTACCACACATTTTAAACATTAATGTGAAGCTCTTGACCTCAGAAATAGTAACAGAAAAGGAAAACATGTCAATAAGATTTTAAACCATACTGATTTCCATAAATACTGTAGAGTTTTGAGGTACACTTCCATTCTTGAAAGCAGAAAAGCAAACTGTGCAGAGCTCCATTTATCTACTTCAAAAGAAGAGTTGAGTTAGCATATAAACCTGCTGAGATCCATAATGTGGAGTTCTAAGGAACATGGAAAATTTCAAACATCATTTAAACCCTCAGACTAATCACACTTCAGTGTGCTGAACTGTAATGTGAATAACGGTACAACTTTTGCCCTCAGCAGGGGATGTTCTCATCATGAATTATATTATGGAGCTTCTGAAATTTTCCATGCTTATATTATAAAATATGGTCTCTCGTACAGGAAAGGATGCATTGGCAGCAAAATTCTTCAAACTGTTTTAAGGTACATTAAAATGCTGTTACTTAAGGTGCACTGTAGTGTGTAAGCCATTAATTCAATCTGTTCACAGTACATTTGAAATGCAGTTGTGTTTTTTTTTTAATCAAAGGTTCTGCACCAAGAACTAGAAATGTAAATTGCAAAGAATTAATGTAGCCCAAGATGTGGTATTTGCCCAGTTTCACTCAGGTTACCTCTGAACATTCTTGTTTATAAAGAAATATCACAAATGAGAGGACAGATGGATAAATGAATGACTTTGAGCCAGTCAGGGTTTCCCAATAAATCTTACTTCTTAGAAATGTTGGATGGACAAAAGAGGGGGAAGCTTCATCTAAATTATGTTAAATTCTCAGAGAAAAACTATTTATAAACCCATAAATAGATTTTTTTTGTCTGCTATGCTTCATACATCACATTAGATAATACAACAGCCTCTCCAAAGTTATCTCTTTTCAAAATGCTGAAACACAGTAATCCAGGTTTTGGTTTTAGCCATTTATGTAACTAATGGATTCCAAGGATCATAGAAGTTGTTAAGTCGTGGGCTCTTGGGAGCAGGAATGATGACACGAGGCTGAGTACAGGATAACTCATACTTTTATTCTTACTGGAACTGTACTGGAACTTGGGCCGCAACCAGCCACAATATACTGTATAGTCTAGCCCCTAGGCAGCAGCCAATAGGTTTGAACCCACTCTTGCCGCCTGGGGCTAACCAATTGCAGGACTGAAGATGGCTTGTCTGGGTTGCTAGAGAGTCGTTAGCTGCTCCAGCAATGCACATGGTGTAACACCACAAGCCCAATACATAACACCCCTCCCCTCTTAGATCAGACTATGACACCCTTGAATAGTCTTAATGGCTGTCAAGACTTATTAATCAACTCCCAAACAACTGTAGTGATAATAATAATAATAATAAAAATAATAAATCATAAATTCACTGTGGCTACAATGAGATTCCCCTTCATGGATTACTGCCTTGTCGTGGCGAAGGGGCTTGCGTAATTCAATGAAGCTATGAGCTATGCCGTGCAGGGCCACCCAAGACGGACAGGTCATAGCAGAGAGTTCTGACAAAACGTGATCCACTGGAGAAGGAAATGGCAACCCACTCCAGTATCTTTGCCATGAAAACCCTATGGACAGTACCAAAAGGCAAAATGATATGACGCTGGAAGATGAGCCCCTCAGGTCGGAAGGCGTCCAATATGCTACTGGGGAAGAGCAGAGGGCTAATACTAGTAGCGCCAGAAAGAATGAAGCGACTGGGCCAAAGCCGAAAGGACGCTCAGCTGTGGATATGTCTGGTGGTGAAAGGAAAGTCCGATGCTGTAAAGATTTTTTCTCCATAGGAACCTGGAATGTAAGATCCATGAATCAAGGAAAGCTGGACGTGGTCAAACAAGAGATGACAAGACTGAACATCGACATCTTAGGTATCAGCGAACTAAAATGGACAGGAATGGGTGAATTTAATTCAGATGACCATCAGGTATACTACTGCGGGCAAGAATCCCTCAGAAGAAATGGAGTAGCCTTCATAGTCAATAAAAGAGTAGGAAAATCAATACTGGGATACAATCCTCAAAATGACAGAATGATCTCAGTTCGAATCCAAGGCAAACCATTCAATATCACAGTAGTCCAAGTCTATGCCCCAACCACCAGTGCTGAAGAGGATGAAATTGACCAGTTCTATGAAGCCCTACAGCACCTTATAGAAGTAACACCAAAAAATGATGTCCTTATCATCATGGGGGATTGGAATGCTAAAGTAGGAAGCCAAAAGATAACTGGAATAACAGGCAAGTTTGGCCTTGGAGTACAAAATGAAGCAGGGCACAGGCTGATAGAATTTTGTCAAGAGAATATGATGGTCATAGCAAACACTCTTTTCCAACAACCCAAGAGACGGCTCTACACATGGACATCACCAGATGGTCAACACAGAAATCAGATTGACTATATGCTCTGCAGCCAAAGATGGAGAAGCTCTATACAGTCGGTAAAAACAAGACCAGGAGCTGACTGTGGCTCAGACCATGAGCTTCTCCTTGCAAAGTTTAGGCTTAAACTGAAGAAAGTAGGGAAAAGCACTAGGCCACTCAGGTATGAATTAAATCATATCCCTGTTGAATATACAGTAGAGGTGACAAATAGATTTAAGGAATTAGATCTGATAGACAGAGTGCCTGAAGAACTATGGACAGAGGTTCGCGACATTGTACAACAGGTAGCAACCAAAACCATCCCAAAGAAAAAGGAATGCAAGAAAGCAAAATGGCTGTCTGAGGAAGCTTTGCAAATAGCTGAGGAAAGGAGGGAAGCGAAAGGCAAGGGAGAAAAACATAGATACGCCCAATTGAATGCAGAATTCCAGAGAATAGCTAGAAGAGATAAGAATGCCTTCTTAAACGAACAGTGCAAAGAAATAGAAGAAAACAATAGAATAGGGAGGACCAGAGATCTTTTCAAGAAAATTGGAGAGATGAAGGGAACGTTTAACGCAAAAATGGGCATGATAAAGGACCAAAATGGCAGGGACCTAACAGAGGCAGAAGAGATTAAGAAGAGGTGGCAAAATTACACAGAAGAACTATACAAGAATGAGCTTAACGTCCCAGATAATCACAATGAGGTGGTCACTGACCTCGAGCCAGACATCCTAGAATGTGAGGTGAAGTGGGCCTTAGAAAAGCTGAGCAACAACAAAGCTAGTGGAGGTGACAGTATTCCAGCTGAGCTATTCAAAATCTTAAAAGACAGTGCAGTAAAAGTGCTACACTCAATTTGCCAGCAAATTTGGAAAACTCAACAGTGGCCACAGGATTGGAAAAGATCAGTTTACATTCCAATTCCAAAGAAAGGCAGTGCCAAAGAATGTTCAAACTATCGCACCATTGCACTCATTTCTCATGCTAGTAAAGTCATGCTTAAAATCCTACAAGCTAGACTTCAGCAGTATGTGGATCGAGAACTACCAGAAGTACAGGCAGGATTTCGAAGAGGCAGAGGAACTAGAGATCAAATTGCCAACATACGCTGGATCATGGAGAAAGCTAGGGAGTTCCAGAAAAACATCTACTTCTGCTTCATTGACTATGCTAAAGCCTTTGATTGTGTGGATCATAACAAACTGTGGCAAGTTCTTAAAGAGATGGGAGTACCAAACCATCTTATTTGTCTCTTGAGAAACCTATATGCGGGTCAAGAAGCAACAGTGAGAACTGGACACGGAACCACTGATTGGTTCAAAATTGGGAAAGGAGTCCGGCAAGGCTGTATACTGTCGCCCTGCCTATTTAACTTATATGCAGAGCACATCATGAGAAAGGCAGGGCTAGATGAATCAAAAGTTGGAATTAAGATTGCCGGAAGAAATATCAACAACCTAAGATACGCAGATGATACCACTCTAATGTCAGAAAGTAAAGAAGAACTAAAGAGCCTCTTGTTGCGGGTGAAGAAGGAGAGTGCAAAACTTGGGTTGAAACTTAACATTAAGAAAACCAAGATCATGGCATCTGGCCCTCTCAATTCCTGGCAAATAGATGGGGAAGAAATGGAGGTAGTGACAGATTTTGTTTTCCTGGGCTCCAAGATCACTGCAGATGGGGACTGTAGCCAAGAAATTAAAAGACGCTTGCTCCTGGGGAGGAAAGCCATGGCAAATCTAGACAGCACACTAAAAAGCAGAGACATCACCCTGTCAACAAAAGTGCGTATAGTCAAGGCTATGGTCTTCCCAGTTGCAATGTATGGCAGTGAAAGTTGGACCATAAGAAAGGCTGAGCGCCAAAGAATTGAGGCCTTTGAACTATGGTGCTGGAGAAGACTCCTGCGAGTCCCTTGGACTGCAAGGCGATCAAACCGGTCAGTCCTAGAGGAGATCAATCCTGACTGCTCTTTAGAAGGCCAGATCCTGAAGCTAAAACTCAAATACTTTGGCCACCTAATGAGAAGGAAGGACTCACTGGAGAAGAGCCTAATGCTGGGAAAGATCGAGGGCAATAGAAGAAGGGGACGACAGAGAATGAGGTGGCTGGATGGAGTCACTGAAGCAGTAGGCGTGAGCTTAAATGGACTCCAGAAGATGGTAGAAGACAGGAAGGCCTGGAGGAATGTTGTCCATAGGGTCGCGATGGGTCGGACACGACTTCGCAGCTAACAACAACAACAACAATGAGATTAAACAACGTCTGAACAGGCTTACCAATGCAGTAATAGCTATAATGAGATTAAACAACATCTCATGAACAGGCTTACATTGCAGTAATGGCAGTTTCACAATGCCCAAGTTTCTGTAGTTAGTGGTACAGGTTTCACAACACTATACACTTTATTTTACAGTATAATCTGTGAGGTACGCAGGAGGCTTGTGTGGCCTAGAGGAATGTCTTGGAGTTCCCATCACTTTGTGGTCTACCAGCTTACCCAGGGGGCTGGGTAGACCCATGTCCCTTTGTGCTCCAGTGTCAAGGGGAATTAAACTGCTCTGGCTGGCCTCACGAGGTTGGCCCACCCCAGTCAGTCTGTTCTGCAGAGTAGGCACAGTGGTATCTGAGGTTCAGCTGGCTCACTTGGTCAGGGGTTCCATGTTGCACTTCCATGCTTCCCGGAGCTTCCTCAGATTCCACCTCTGCTGAGAAGGGAAAACCCTGGTGGTTCCAGTGAGGGCTGTCTTGGCTGCAAGTTTGAGGACTTTGGGAGGGACTTATGTTGCAGTCCTCACTTAGTGACTGTTCTGGAAAACTTTTCCTGAGTTGGACAATGTGTCTTCTGACCAAACGCCCTCCCTCCAACCCCACTTCATAAGATAGGGGTCTGGATGCCTTGGTGATTTGACCAGGAATGCATAAATTCTTGTGACCATAGTTCCTGGCCCAAACCCAATCGCCCATGTGCAGCCCCCTTGGGGGTTTTGGTCGAGAGGCTTCTGTTGCCACTCTCTGGATGCAACCTGTCCAGTTTAGTAATTAAACATCTCCCCCAATGTAGTTCTGCAGGACTTTTACCTGTAGCAGTGCAGGGCATAGAATGCTAGCAGAGTAAAAAATATGCCAATCTGTGATGCCAGTCACCTGTGAAAATGCGCTTGAGTGCCTCCTTTGTTGTCATTGCCATGCATTCAGCTTGTCCATTAGAGGATGGATGAAGTGGTGCAGAGGTTGTATGTCTGATGAGATTAGCTCTAAGAAAAGCCTGAAATTCAGCAGCAGTGAATTGGGCCCCATTATCAGAAACCAAAACATCAGGCAACCCATGTGTTGCAAAGAGTTTTCTCAGCACCTGGATGGTCCTAGCAGTAGTCATGTTAGAAACTGGAATTACTTCCAGCCATTTGGAGTGGCTGTCCACTATTATCAGGAAGAGCTGCCCCTGAAAAGGCACAGCATAGTCTATGTGAATCCTAGACCAGGGAGTGTGTGTTTCCTCCCACCTGTGAACTGGGGCCTGAGGCATTTCAGGCCTAGATTGCTGGCATGTATAACAACCATGGACTTGATCCTCGATAGCCTTGTCAAGGCCAGGCCACCAAAGTTAGCTTCTAGCTAAAGCTTTCATTCTGACAATGCCTGGATGGCCTTCATGTAAGGAGAGTAAGACCCTGTCCCTTAGGGAAGTGGGAAATATGACTCTGTCCCCCCATAAAATGCACCCTTTATGTGCAGACAACTCATGTCTCCTGACAAAATAACTTTGAAATTCAGAGCCTGGACTTTAATACTCTACTCAAAATTTTCCCTGACATTCATATACTTCATGCTGCTCCTCCTCCTAACTCTATCTTTCTGTGCCCACCACCTGTAATAACAGTATTGACAGGAACAACAGATGAAGAAAGTCCAAATCTTGGGCTGGAGATGCAGAAAGATAGAATATTAGGACTGATGGTGTTATGTACTTTGATAAGGAAACTTCTGTAAGAAAACCATCAAGCTCAGAAAGTAGTAAGGACCCCACACATAGAATATTTCTATATATAATTGTGGACAAGCTCATCCACAGTGAAGCTCACCCTTGAAATTTCAACCAAAATACAATGAAAAATTCATCACTCACCAATTTTTAACTGCAGTGACAGGCTCAGAATGGCAAACTCTTACATCATCCATTCTAAAACTGCATGAATTTAAGGCCATGACAGGCTTTAAAAAATATGAGCTCCAGTTTGCAGAGGTTTCTTTTCTGGGGTATGTGTGCATTTTGGAATCTAAAATTCTCAGTTCATCTGCAAGAATAAATAGTAAATTGGAAGTCAAGAAGGGAGTATGGCTTGAACTTGAGTTAAAATTAGGGATGGGAAAAGTGGAAAAGCATAGAATCATAGGGCTGGAAAGGACCTTAAAGGTCTTCTAATCCAACCCACTGCTCAGGGCAGGACCAGTGGTGGGATTCAAATATGTGAACAACCAGTTCTCTGTGTGGATGCCACTTCTGAAAGTCCATTCTGGGCCTGGACAACAAAAAATTAACTACAGGTTCTGCTGAACTGGTGCAAACTGGCTGAATCACACCACTGGACAGGACTCTTTATACCATCCTAGACAAATGGTCATCCTGTCTATTCTTGAAAACCTCCAGTGATGGAGTACCCACAACTCCAGGAGGGAAGTTGTTCTATTGATTTATCATTCTCACTGTCAGGAAATTTCTCCTTAGTTCCACAATGACTCTCCCTCTGACAAGCTTTCACCCACTGCTTCTTGTCCTTCCATCAGATGATTTGACCCCCTCTTTTCTGTGACAGCCCCTCAAGTACTGGAAGGCAGATATCCCATCACTCTTACTCCTTCTCTTCATTAGCCATTAGATATACTTATTTCCCTTATAGTAAATACAGCCTTATAGTAAATGAGGAAGATTAAGGGGAAGTAAAAATAAAACAAGAAATATTCCAGGAAAACTCACTGCTATCCACTATGCTTGTGTAAGCAATGATTATGCTAACAAATATCACAAACAATTGGTTAACCTAAAACTAAACAATAAATTCAAAGCTGAAACTGAATCTCAGTTGGACTGTCTTCAAATATTTTGTGAAGACATAGAAAAGAATTTGGCCTGGAGAAATGTGGACTTCAATATTTAAAGAAAACAAGTTTATGAGAGAAGATAGGTTATGTCTAACAAATGGAAAAGCCATTAAACATTTGGCATCTGAAGAGGAAAACAAATATTTAGGATTAATGAAGTTTTCTGATTTATTGGCGAACAAGTTAAAAAAGACCAGAGGTTCAAATTATATCAGACAAATGAAATAAATACCTTGAACTAAATAGCAGAAATATTATTCATGGGTTCTTTTTTTAAAGCATGCCCAATTGGACTGATCCAGATTCAGGAGAGACATGAAAGCATTGGAACCTTGACGGGTGTCTTCTTTATATTTCCTTTTAAGAGCTGGGAAAATGTTTTATTTTGTAAAAAAACAAACATATAAAAGTGATATGTGAGTGTTTCCTATATTCTGTTGTATTGCTGTCTCTATACTATTAATGTCTACGGAGATTCTCAATCATCCAGGTATGGTTGTCCCAAAGGGGCTTTTTTCAAGAGGCAACTGAACTTTCTTGTTTTTCTTTCTAAGATGTTTGGCTTCTCATCCAAGAAGCTTCTTCAGCTCTGACTAGATGGTGGGGATTTATATTGCTTGCAGACAGATGTTCATTTGCATTCCTTTAGAGAGTCATTGAAACCATTTTGGAGGTTTACCTGTATGTCAGGGTACTTATCCTGCGGACACAGGTAAACCTCCAAAATGGTTTCAATGACTCTCTAAAGGAATGCAAATGAACATCTGTCTGCAAGCAATATAAATCCTTTCACTCCCCACCATCTAGTCCAGGGGTCTTCAAGCTTGGCCCTTTTATGACTTGTGGACGTCAGCTCCCAGAATTCCTCAGCCAGGCATGCTGGCTGAGGAATTCTGGGAGTTGAAGTCCACAAGTCATGAAAGGGCCTAGTTTGAAGACCCCTGATCTAGTCAGAGCTGAAGAAGCTTCTTGGATGAGAAGAGAAACGTCTTCAAAAGAAACTCTGTACTATTACTATACTATATAACTTACTACATATAGTGTACTATACTACATTATTACAATTGTAAGCTGCCCGGAGTTTAGAACTGTAAGCCAACCACAGTCATTTGGTTGAGTTAGAAATTAATTAATAGGCTGACTGACTGACTGACTGACTGACTGAATGAATGAATATGACAATTAAAAGTATAATTACTCTCATACAGACAATTGCTAGATTCTATACTATTACTATTCGAAACTGTATATTATACTCTTTTATTATTACCCATTACAATTACCTAAATAGTATGCTCAATACTATTATTTATTTAATTAATTTGTATCCCCTTTTTATAAATAACTCAAGGCAATGAGCATATCCAACACATCTTCCTCCTCCTATTTTCCCCACAACAACAACCCTGTGAGGAGAGTTGGGCTGAGAGAGAGTGACTGGCCCAAAATCACCCAGCTGGCTTTCATGGATAAGGCAGGACTAGAACTCAGAGTTTCTCAGTTTCTAGCCTGGTGCCTTAATCACTAGACCAAACTGGCTCTCTTATGCTTCAAGGTTTCTTAAGCCTAATCTGTTTTAAGTCCCCTCTAAGATTTTCTTCTTTTTCTCTAAATGGCCAACATATAGTATTTTGTGGTTCTGGCCCTCCATACTTTTTTTTTTCTTTTCTTTGAACCTTCCATTCCTTCTGAAGGAAAAAATACTTTCTTTCCTTTGGCTGCTGTACTCAGTTTGCTGGTAGTAGCAGAGCTCCAGAACATACATTTGCTGCTTTAGTAGCTATTCTGCCATGCTGACACTGGGAAGGAGATTCACATCTGGTAAGGAAAGAAGGCAGCAGAGTTGCCTGAAATTTTGATCAACCAGCCTACTCTTCTACATATCTTGAAGCAATAAACACTTGGGCTCTCCTTATAATGAGATATACTGCAGTAATAATTGACCGAACCCAGCTTAACTGGACAATCTTGATTGAAAAACAGAGAAACTAATGACTATATATTCACATATAATACATACCAGAAATAGAGATGGTAAAATTAAATAAAACAAACTGGAGAAGAATAAGAACAATGTCTGATTATTTCAGAAAAAATAAAGAGGCTCTATAAATGGAAGTTTATAAAGAAAGTCTTCTTAACTTAAATCAGAATACATGAAGGAAATAGTTCAAAGTCAGATGGAGAAGCAAAATAGTTGATGGTCATTGAATACATGACACTGAAGGAAAACCAGATCAAATCTAACATTGTTGTGATGGAAATCTTGAACACTTCAAAAGAAGGGAACAAATCCTGCAAATCATTATGACTAAGGCTAAAAAGGAACATATTTCTAAAGAACGCCAAATGTCAATTATGAGGATGAAACTGAAGATTATCTTATTAGTGACTAGAGAAAATCAGAGTATATACAAAGATTTGATGTGGATGCAAAAATCGTCCATGGGAATTTATGTAGAAATCTTGAGTCTACTGTTTTGCAAAAACCATGAACTATATTCCCAGAATATGATTGCAAACTGAGATTAATTGTTTGGTAGGATTTCAACATTCAAACTCATAGGCTTTCAGTAAGCTTGAGATTTTATTAGACAAGCTTGCTTGACTTGGGACTTCTTTCCCACTTGGTTATGCACTGTGAGCATGCTCTCTCTGCTACTGGAAGACCAATATTAACACTTGCAACCACCTCTCTTGGCTGTTTGTGTGTGTTTGGCCTGGGACAGGCTAGGCAGGAACAAATCATTTCCATATCGTTGCCAAGAAAACTATCTGAATATAACCTTATTCTTTATTTTTTGATGCACCAGGAATTAACAGTATTGTGCCTCAGTCCCAAACCTTTGAAATAAATAAATAGACACATACATACATGCATCCAAACACAGAGAGACAATTTTCGCTCTTTCTGCATAAGTATTTGACTTAATTATAATGATTTTGCTCCATAAGTCAATGAACAAGTATAATGTTTCTGACTCATTTGTTTAACTGATTCTCTTTATCCACTTTTAGGATTTCTGTGAACAGTTCATAGTTCATAGTTCATAGTTCATAGTTCACATTTATGTAGAAATGTTTTTTTAAAAAAAATCCAAAAGGTTCACAAAATTTTAAGCATTACTCTGTATATGTGTTTGTGTATGTATGTATTAGATAGACATACATGTAGAGAGACACTTAACATGTATGATATCTTTCTGATACTGTATAGCCAAAGCAAATTATACCAAGCAATGCCCATGGATGGGGGGAGGGTGTATTCAGGAATTCTGGGTCCAGGACCAGATCTATAAAGAGCAAAGTTTCAGGATGTAGGAGACATACACTGCCTACTTCCCTCCCCGGCTTAGTACCACAGACTGAGCAGCAAAGGCTCTAAAATACTAGATGAAATAAAAATCAGAAATTTTCATACTAAAAATTCCAACACTTTCCTGCCACCTCCTGGCTTTCTGGATTGTCACAGCTCAGATTTTATAGCCTGTTCATCTAACCGAGTGTTTTCTCAATCTTGGCAACATTAAGATAGGTGGACTTCATCTCCCAGAATTCCCCAGTCAGCACACTAAGGAAATACTTTTCAAAGTTAGAGAAATAACACAATATGAATTTTTGGGTTTGGGGTAACATTTTTCTATATTGATAATGGCAAGACACTATAGTCTCCGACACTTGTGGTAGCCATCAAGCTTCCTATTCTACTCTACTTTTTCTAAAGGGTCTTTTAATTAAGAGAAATTTAAAGAGAAAGCCACCATGTTATCAAACAAAGAAGTAACTTCTAGGCTCATATTTCCTTATAGGCATTTATTTTGGACTTCTTGTGCCCTGCAGGACAGTCAACTTTGGAATAAGCAAGTAATTCAACCTCACCTGCTTTGTGAGCATCTGCAGGCAATATTCCAAAAAGGTGACCTTGGCACTCTGTCATTGTATTAGCTGGCTTAAAATCAACTTGGAGGTTAGTTGACAAATCATTAATTTTAAATGTAGTTTATATGTTGATTGGGGGGGGGGGTTGATGCAAGGCTTGAAATCAGTTTGATAATCAATTTTATATGGATTGTTTTTGTCATTGTTGGTTACCTGAGGCAGGGAAAAAAATTCATAGGAGATTGAAAATTTACTGTAATAGTGTTTTTTTTAAAAAAAGGAAAAGAAGTCTTCGTTGTTTTTTATTTATCTTTTTGGGTGACAGTCCTATAACTCACTTTACTGCTGCCAGATCTGGTATACTGTATGTACTACCTATTCCAGCTTTTGAATATGCTAAAGAGTTCAACCATCATTTCAGAATAGTCAGACACAATACGCCCTGATCATATTTGTCAGGAACCAAGAGAAAATGGTCAGTTCCATAAGCAACAGTAACAGAGCAAATGTATATGGTTACTTAAAGTTCTGAAATTTTGCTCAAGCAATTAACCTCTTTAACCTTCTCCCCAATGTGACATTTGCTGATAGTTTCTGTTTCCTAATAGCTGCAACTTTGGCATTAAGGGCTTTAACAGCCCAATTCATTTTATTTATATCTCTGTTAAACTATCTTCCTCAAATTTGGTGACCCAAAGAGCAGATATAAATAAAAGGAAGAAACAATATTTTAAAAGTCAGTTTTAAAAATCAGTGCTGGGGAAGATTAGTTGGCATGAAGGAAATTCACAACTGTAAATTAAAGCTTGAGGGGTCTGTGTGTATCTCAAGCAACCTAGTGATAGCTAGGACAGGACATTTATCAGCTAAGGAGAACAGGACAAGAAAATCCTGATGATGATGTTACCTAATTTGATAATGAAATGTTCAGAAATTATATTGAAACAAGCTTGGAGAACAAACCACAGCCAAAATCTAAAACCCGAATTACAAGTATTTTCTATTATTTCTAGTGATAGCTTAGCTACTGGCAGATTCAACCATGCTTGATGGCCAGATTAAGTGTGTTCCAAAGCAATTCCCAATGGCAAACACTGGGATGACAATTTCCATGCCATATTGATAATTGCCTGGGACAAAAACAACCATGTCTAGAGCCTTCTCCTGGGCTTCAATCAATAAATGGGATAAAAGACTCAGTTGGCTCAGCTAGGCAATCAGATGGCCAGCAGTAAAGTGGCTATAGAGCAAAGAAAATAATCAACTGAGGAAAATCAAGCAGTCATGAAAAAAAATGAATCAAACCTTAAATGAGGGGATGTCAAAAAAGAATGTTCACTGGATATAAACATAAATACTGAGTCAGAAATTTCTGAACAACAATGTCAGGATAAATTTCAAAGATTTATCCTTAGAACAAAAGCTTTTGCAGATACCAAACTGGAAGAACTGGAAAAAGCTTAGCGTGTAAATAATATTGATAACAATGACATAAATAAACTGAAGATCATGGAATAAATGAAGTTTTTGAAGAGTAACATCAAGGTTTACTAACTTCTGTGACAGATAATCATGATATATGGCATAAAAACATTGAAGAAAAAAGTGTTGACTTTCGACCCTTTTAGACAGACAGATGGAACCAATAGTAAAAAAAATTCAACATATAAAAATCTCAGACTATTGGGAAAAGTCTCTATAATTGAAAAAGATGAGCAGAAAACAATGGTACAGGTTCTAAAAGGTGCAAATTTGGTAGTGGAAAATGTTGAAACAATTATACTGTATTGATTGAAACTAATTAATTTATGGCACACCAGCAGCAGTAGCATCAGAATTGGGATAGACTGCTATCAAACAAAAGCAAAAAAAGATCAATCAACAAAATGAAAATATTCACTTGGAAAGTAAGATCAATAAATTAAGAGTTGATATCAGCAATGTGAACAATTTAAAGGAAAGATTTTTTTTTAAAAAAAATAAGATCAAGAAACTTTTACAGAAAAAAAATGTAATTTTGGCTCTAAGAAAGAAATTCAAGAAATCCCAGAAGAATTCAAAGAGTCAAGGATATTTCAAAGAAAAGCGAACAATATGAAGGCAGGAAAAAAATCAATTTCAACAAAAACAGCAGTTTGGGATAACATTTGTTTTATAAAGCACTTCTGGGAAATAAAAAAAAATCATAGAAGTTTGCCCTGATAAAATGAAAAATTAAGATTTTGGAGTGACAGCTGAGATAACCCAAAGGGAAATAGTGAAATGCCACATGAGTAAAAGAGATTAAGAATAAATTTGGCTCAGTCAAAATGGATGAAATAGTCATAACATGAGAAATTATTAAAAGTAAGTTGGGAACTAAAGAAATGTAGGGAAAGGTGAAGTATCTGACAACTACCCATGAAAGACTGGCTAGTCAATTTAATTAAATATTGCACATTTGAAAAGTTGAAAAAAGTTCAGTCAAGGGTATATGATAGCTGAACTCCCAAGCTAGAACCTCCAAACAATTTCTACTTTATTGTAAGGCTACATTTATAGAATTCTTGCAAGTCTGAAGGTTCAAATCTCCTGCTGGTACTGTTAACTGCCCTATCAATCAGGTCATACCTAAGCTTCTTTCTATGGCTGGCTTCTTCCTATGGCTGGTCATTTCCACATATCTTTACAATAACCTTCCATCCTCTCCCTCCTCTCTCAACTTCCCAGGCCTGGGAAGGATAAACATACACACAGTGTTTATCCTGTTCATCTCCTGTGCTGAACATACTTTTCCCTGTTCCCAAACTTCAGCCAAATATCACTGCCCTTGTTGACATAGTTTCAATGAAAGGGGTATGTTAAATCTTTTCCCCCCCTATTTTAAGTATTGCCTATATTTATGAAGTCAATATTGTTGTTGGTGGCGGCACTATTAGTTAAAGTAGCATTTAGTAAATTGTTTTCATATAATAAATATTTGGGGTGAATGAATAAACTGAAATTTCACGAAAGGGTTAATAAAGTATAGAGTTTGGGGATGCCAGGTTTAGTGCAATTTTTCAATTGTGCATGTTTTGCTTTGTGAACTTATTCAATGAACCTCATTAAATCATGGTTTAGAAAAAATATTCCAACACAGGGAACAACTTTCCTAGCACAAAGTTTTGCATGAGGTTCCGGCATATGTATATTGCTGAAAAATCACCTGTAGTAAACATTGACCAATTGTTTTGAAAACTACTTTGCTTGCAACCATTTGTTCTACTTGCACCTCAAATTTCAATTGCTTCATTATTCAAAGACAGGTGGAAAGTGAGAGAAAGCTTCAACAGATAATGCTATTTTCTTTTTCCAGTTCAGCTCCACTCCAGTTTTCTTCTGTGACTGTCCAGTGTAGCCATTAAGATTGAGTGCCTGCATTTACCAAAAGGAAAGAGATGGCTTGTTTCAGAGACAGACTTTCTTTGCATTCAGTTTGTGCTGTTTACTTTTCTTTTGTTAGTCTTTCTGTTAAGTCAATTAATTCTACTTTAGCTGACAGAAGAAAGTTATCTGCTTTTGGGAATGGAGGGATAAAGGGAATAAAAGGGAGATAAGTTTGGAATAGAAAATATGTAGGAAGATAGATAGATAGATAGATAGATAGATAGATAGATAGATAGATAGATAGATAGATAGATAGATAGATACATACATACATACATACATACATACATACATACATACATAGATAAATAATAGATGATAGATAGAGTTAGATACATAGATATATAAATAGATAAATAATAGATGATGATGATGATTGATGGATAGATAGATAGATAGATAGATAGATAGATAGATAGATAGATAGATGATAAATTGATAGACTGATAGATTAAGGTAAAGGTTCCCCCGCACATGCATGCTAGTCGTTTCCAACTCTAGCGGCTGGTGCTCATCTCCGTTTCAAAGCCAAAGAGCCAACACTTGTCTGAGGACGTCAGATTGATAAATAGAAAGAGAGAGATTATAGGTAGATAGATAGATGATGGATAGATAGAAGTTAGATATATACATATATAAATAAATAAATAAATAAATAAATAAATAAATAAATAAATAAATAAATAAATAAATAAATAAATAAATAATAGATGATAGATATACATAGATAGATGATAGGTGATGGATAGACAGATAGACATATACAGACAGGCAGACAGATAGACAGATAATAGTTATTTTCCAATTTGTTCCCTATACAATTTTAAAGCCCTTCTGCCATTTTGTGGAAAATTAATTGTCCTCTAGACACTAGTGATGTAGTAGCAAGTCTTAAAAGGCCCTCATTACACAGCACTTCTCTCATCTCTCAGGTTTATACCACTGGTCTTAGTGCTGTGATGAATTGTTCAGTCCTTTCTTAACAGCTTGTGAAAGATTGAGATACATGGAAAAGGAAAACCCCAGAATTTTTTTTTCTTTCTCTTCCTTCTTTTTATTTTCTTCTACTTTGATCCAAAATAGACCTATTTGTGTACTTACAAATGGGGGCATAAGGCCCTTCCCTCATTCAAGGTAAGGAAATTGCTCCTTTTTTCTGGAAGAGTAAAACATTTCCCAGCACAGAGCAGAATTTAGCCTACCATGAATTTGTCTTTTGCTTCTTGGGAAGAACAAAAAAAAAATAGTCCTTCAAGATCAATGATTGTTTATGTAATTTGCCTGGTGCATTTAAAGTAACTGTTACAAATACAATCAAGAATGTTTCTACCAATATTTGTAAAAATGTACTGGAGTGAAAGCAGCATTTGTTGAAAGTTACTTCAATATGGAATAATGATGACGGTGGGAATACAGGCAGTCTTTGACTTACTATCACAGTTGGGACCAGAACTTCCATCATAAGTCAAATTGGATCCAATGTTACGGTGGTTTTTCAATGAATCACCACAGTCATTAAGCAAATCAGAGGGATGCCAAGGAAATTCAGCTTCCCCAACAGGGAAGAAATTGGCAAAATTGCAATTGTGTGACCGCAAGATGGTCATAAATGCAAGGAGGTTGCCAAGTAGCTGAATTGCAATCATGTGACCATGGACACAGTTGTATGGTGAATACAGGTGGTAAGTCATTTTTTTTTCTAAGGCTGTTATAACTTTGAACTGTTGTTAAATGAACAGTCATAAGTCAAGGTCTATCTGGAAAAAGCAAGGTGTTAATAGTTGCAGTTTTGTGTGTGTGTGTGTGACCTTTCTTCCTCTTGGTTTATTTTTATTGCTGTGTCTTTTTCATCTGTAAACTTGAGAACATCCGTACTGTTTAATATTCGTATATTTTGTACATTTGTAGTAATATCTGTAGCTTAATATTTATTAATACTTTCCTAATGTGCTTGGGGCTATAGAGAGAGCTGACTTCTTAAATTTACATAATACAACACATAAAAACAGCTCCCCTCTAACAGTGGTAAGATTTACTATATTCTGGTAGCAAACCTTTGCAGCAGCACAAAACTAAGATGATGCAAAACAAGGGCAAAATGACTAACAAGGTTGTTTTTTTCTAAGTAACACGTTTGTTGAAATTAGATTCATGCTAGAAACTTAAAATCTGAGTCATGAAACTTATATCATGAAGACATCCTAAGAAGTGCAGCTAGGGAGACAATAAAAGAATAATTCAGCGAGCACTGGAACTTTAGGGAAAGCAATAGATTGCAGTAATAGGACAGGGTAGTCCTCTGGGTCTTGGATTAAAGTTCCATGTGCCTCAATCAGCATTGTTAATAGCTAATGATAGAGAGATCATAACCCCAAATCTAATGGAAAGTGGCATGGTTGCCTGTTAATTAAAGATAAAATATGAATGATGGTAGCTAAGGAATTTTCAAGGTTTCAAATGATTGCATGGTGGTGCAATCATTTCTAAAATAAAAGGTACTGTAACAGCACATCAAAGAAAGACATTTATCCACATCCCATTTGTTTTTAAATTCATTTATATCTGTATCTATATCATCTATAAAGGTAAAGTTTTCCTCTTTCCAGTTGTGACTATCTCTAGGAGGCAGTGCTCATCTCCATTTCTTAGCTGAGGGAGCCAGCATTGTCCAAAGACACTTCTGTGGTCATGTGGCCAGCATGACTTATATGCCAAGGGGCACAGAATGCTGGTACTTATTTATCTACTCGTGTTTGCATACTTTCAAACTGCTTAGTAGGCAGGAGAAGGGGCAAGTAATGGGAGCTCACCAGTGGTGGAATTCAGCCAGTTCACACCACTTCGGCAGAACCAGTAGCTACTTTTTTGTTGTCCAGGTCCAGAATGGACTTCTGGAAATGGCATCCACACAGAGAATCGGTTGTTCATATATTTGAATCCCACCACTGGAGCTCGCCCTATCATTTGGTGTTCGGGTCTCAAATCTGAGATGTTAGCTTTCCAGCTGATAAGCTCAGTATCTTTACCCACTGAGCCATTGTGCCTCTCATATCATCTATATTTATATCTATGCACACATGTAGATACACATATGTATACATACACATATACAGAGAGGTAGCATAGATACAGAGGCACACCAAGGAATAGAAAGACCAAAATAATGGAGGTCAACATTTAGATAATATTTCTGCCATTCAAGTGAGAGAAGAAGGATGATTCTTAACCCTGATGAGAGGCATTGCGTTGCTCTCCTTGACAAACTGCTAAGAGCTAAAGGAAGTTACAGATATTACGAATTAGGCATTTCATGGAGAAAAATAAATGAAGAGAATAGACAAAGTAAACAAGCCAGTTAATAGAAATGGAAATAAACTTCCATTTTTCTTCACTCTCATAGACATACTAGAAATAAACACTGAGCTTGGAGAAAGCCACAAAAGGCAGTTCAGAGAATGGATGCACTGGTTGTTTTTTTAAGTTATGAGTGTTTATGAGACTGAGATTAATATAATCCTTGCCTGCTGGCCACGTTGGCTGTGGTTGATGGGATTCAAAACTAAAATATGGGGAGCGTTCTAGTTTGCTAGCTCAATGATAGACCCATTATGATATGTCCTCTTGCATATGAAAAGGGAAAAAAAAGTTAGAGGCAAGACTGAGATGAGCATTTCCCCCTTTCACATATACTTCTGCCTCTGTGTGCTGCAAGTAGACTGTCCTTTTTGATACCCCTGTTCTGTTCTTCTTGTTTCCCAATCTGCTTCTGTTCCAATAAGTTTGTGGTACAGGTAGTCAACAAAAGTGTGTATAGTCAAGGCTATGGTCTTCCCAGTTGCAATGTATGGCAGTGAAAGTTGGACCATAAGAAAGGCTGAGCGCCAAAGAATTAAAGCCTTTGAACTATGGTGCTGGAGAAGACTCCTGCGAGTCCCTTAGACTGCAAGGCGATCAAACCGATCAGTCCTAGAGGAGATCAACCCTGACTGCTCTTTAGAAGGCCAGATCCTGAAGCTAAAACTCAAATACTTTGGCCACCTAATGAGAAGGAAGGACTCACTGGAGAAGAGCCTAATGCTGGGAAAGATCGAGGGCAATAGAAGAAGGGGACGACAGAGAATGAGGTGGCTGGATGGAGTCACTGAAGCAGTAGGCGTGAGCTTAAATGGACTCCAGAAGATGGTAGAGGACAGGAAGGCCTGGAGGAACGTTGTCCATAGGGTCGCGATGGGTCGGACACGACTTCGCAACTAACAACAACAACAGGTAGTCCTTGACTTACAACCATGGTTGAGCCCAAAATTTCTGTTGTTAAGCGAGATAGTTATTAAGTGGGTTTTGCCCCATTTTGCCACCTTTCTTGCCAGAATTGTTAAGTGAATCACTGCAGTTGTTAAGTTAGTAGCATGGTTGTTATGGCTTTCCCATTGATTTTGCTTGTCAGAAGGTTGCAAAAAGTGATCACGTGATCCCAGGACACTGCAACAGTTATAAATATGAGTCCGTTGCCAAGTGTCTGAATTGTGATTATGGGATATGGGGATGCTGCAACAGTTGTAAGTGTGAAAAAGAGTCATACATTTTCCAGTGCCATTGTAACTTCAAATGGTCAGTAAATGAACTGTTGTAAATCGAGAACTACTTCTTTTCTCTTCTCTCATTATTTATATGACCTAGTCAATGGCAGTCTAGGTTGTTAGACAGCACAATGTAAATCAGTTTCCCCAAACAGGATGCCCTTGGAATACATGAAAAACATTCCCCATCACCTTGAAGTAGTGTGGCTTGAATGATGACCAGGAAGATTGAAGTAGTTCTTTAGGGTCTGCATGAGGTCTGCACCCCTTGCACATCTGCAGAAATCCTAATTATGTGTGGCACCAAAATATATGTGACCTGTCTTGGAAAGAGGCCTAGAAGTGAACCCGCCTCTTAAACTCTGCAGGGAATCTCAAGGTCAGTGCCTGACAAAGGACAGTTGCCTACATAATCTACTCTCCTGACAAACTAGATTAATTTCTCTTATCAATTTCCCAAGCTGTATATTGTATTCTTTTAATAATTCCAATTCTTAATCATATTTCAATAAAAAATGAAATAAGGAAAAGAATCATGTCCTTTTCAAATGGCACATAAGTGGTGCAAAACAACAGTAAAATCCTGGGTTATATATTTTCTATTCTCAATTTAAATGCATTTTTTTAGAGTCTTGGGTTAAACATCCAGGAAAGTGCTTTCCTTCTTGATTAAAATACTCGTAGAAAAAAATGTTTCAGATTTCACATTTCTCTTCTAATAAATGAACTTAGCTGATTGGAGTCCCAGAGAAGGCAAAGTTTAATGGATTTCTGGATGTGTTTTCCTTCCATCTGTAATATTAGGGTAATGCAATAAGCCTTATTTTCACATACCAGGTTTCAATTCTACCTACCTACAAAGAAACTAATATATTTCAGCCAATCTTTAAACCAAGCTTTTTTTTCCCGTTCTGCTAAATTAGTATCAGTCAATGGAGATAACAACACAATGTAATATGTATTAATCCTTCACTCTGAGCAGTAATCTGAATTCAGCAGCAGCTCCTTAAAAATATAAATTTGAAATATATTGCCTACACAGGTCAAAGTATCCCAAATTCTGAAAATACTAATCATCAAACAGTGCCATCAGATGTGTCCCCTTGTGCATGCCAATGAAGCCATTCCCAGAAACCATGGACTGACTCACATATACAGATAGGACCTGGATATCTACAGAGTTGTCTTTGGATTATTGTTTCTGCTTGGCCAGTAAAATCTGACTGAGTTATTACAGATGTTCAAGTAACGAAACATCTCCAAAAAAACCCAAGCTCAGAGAGCACCAAGGACTCCCACAAATTAACTCACTAATCTGAGAAGCAATCTCATCTTGCAGAATCTAGGGGAAAGATCTTCTCTGAAGCAACATCTTCTCTATGTAGTACAATCCCCTGTCTCAATACTCCTATGCTTTGCTGATCTTTAAAGACTGGCTCTTCCATCAAGTCCGAGGTAGAGTTTCATATGAACTGCTCTCTGATGTTAGATTGGAATCTTGCCTTGGCTGTTATTGGTGTTTTCCCCCATGAGCAACTGGTTATAAATTTATAATGGCTTCCCCACTCACTCATAAGGTGACTCTGTGTGGCTTTACAACTTTAAAAATTCACAACTGTAAAAAATCGACAAAAACCCCACCCCATGGCAGCAGTAAGTAAAGTAAAGTAACATAATCAACCACTTGATCGACTCCATCTCCATTCATGGTCCCCTGTCAGATGCAAGCAACCACAACAGGTCAGAGAATTGATCAGATAGGTTTCTCTATTATTGATCATCAGTTTACAAGAATCTTGCCATCTATCTTCCCTAGGGAAAGCTGGATATAGGCCTAAGGCAGGAGTAGGCAACCTCGGCTCTTTTATGACTCATGGACTTCAACTCCCAGAATTCCTGAGTCAGCATAGTCCATGAGTCATAAAAGAGCCGAGGTTGCCTACCCCTGGCCTAAGGGTTTGGCCTCAAATGTTTGTATGTCATATGCCTAGTCTAAGAAAGAGAAGGACTAGGGGGTGATATGATAACAATTTTCCAATACTTGGGGGGCTGTTACAGAGAAGGAGTCAACCTATTCTCCAAAGCACCTGACAACAGAACAAGAAGTGACAAGTGGAAGATCATCAAAAAAAAAGACCCTAGAACCTGACAGTGAGAACAATTAATCAGTGAAACTACTTACCTGCAGAAGTTGTGGGTCATTAGAGGTTTTCATTAGAGGTTTTCAAGAAGAGACAGGACAGCCATTTTGTGAAATGGTTTCTTGCTCAAGCAGGATCTCCTGCTTAAGCAGGGGTTGTTCTAGAAAACCTTCAAAGTCCCTTATAACCTTATTATTTTATGTTCTTTGTTTCGCCCAAGTAGGCTCTAAGCTGGAATGTATCTGTCCTCCACCTTGCTTTTCCGAAAGGTCCTAAAGATGTGCTTTTGTCAGTGGTCCTGGCGATGTGATGAAACCACTTGTTTCCTTCAGCCATTAGTTCCACTATATCCCCAGGCCCGCTGACAAAAACAAATCTGTAGGGCCTTTTGAAAAAGCAACAGGGTAGAGTGGGGATTGTACCTCAGGAGGAATAATAACAATAACAACAATAACAATAATAATAAAAGTTGAAAGGGACCTTGGAGGTCATCTAGTCCAACCCTGTGCTCAGGCAGGAAACTCTTCACCATTTCAGACAAATGGGTGTCCAGTCTCTTCTTTTAATTGGAATGATGTTCAATAGAGAAGAGGTCACCACTGAGAAGGTTATGGCTTTTCTGCTTTTGGTTCTTTTTTAAATCCTACTATGTACTATGTAAATCTTCTAGCACTGTCTTTGGTATTGAGACAGCCAACAATTTTCATAAATAAATAATTCAATAAATAAAGAACCTATGAACACCTCTTGCATTAGGCATATGAGGTTTGTCTTCATGTTGAAAAGTTCAAGCCCCAAGGAAAAAAACATTGTTTCTAACAGTTTCCCCTGATTCCCATCCCATCAACAAGTAGGGCTGTTGGTTTCCAGTTATAGTCAAGGGAAAACATTTTGTTGTTTTCCAGGTTTAATATGCAGCAGGTGTTGTCCAAACCAATCTAAAGTGAATTAACCTTCTGTTTCAAGTGATGAGGTTCAGATCCAGAAGAATGTTTTTCACCCCTTTAACAAGAGTTTAATTTGTGCTGTAATGACATAGCAGTTAGAATGCAATATTGTAGGCTAACTCTGCCCACAGCCTGAAATTCGATCCTGACCAGCTCAGGATTGACTCAGCCAGCCTTCTGAAGTCAATGAAATGAGGACCCAGATGGTTGGGGGCAATATGCTGATATTTGTAAACCCCTCAGAGAGTGCTATAAAGCACTATGGGGTAGTGTGTAAGTCTAAACGCTACTGCTATAGTGTGAATTGCAATAAGATGGACATTTTATTCAGTGAATTCACTCTGTGGACTTCTACAGCAGAGGAATTTACAGACCAAGTAAAGCTGTAGAATGTTTTGATTAAAAAAATAATTACTATTGAATAATTACTGAAATCCTGATCAAAAGGCAGAGAGCATCCATGATAGAAAACTGGCAATAAAATTAAAAGCGTTGATTATAAGTGCAAAATTAATATTTACAATGTACAAAAAAAGGTGAGTTTCACAATTATGTGACAGGCTAATATTTCAACTAAACGCATAAGTGCTTAGTGCATTTTTGTCTTTTTAATACAAAAATGTATGAAATGCTATTTTCTTTTCATGGAGTTCTGCGCATTTTCTTTTGAAATTGGGATATTTGTTTTCCAGATATTTTTGTAATTTTGCAAGGCTCAGACCATGGTTATCCAGTATTTACTCACATTCAAAACACATTCCATTTAGTTCATTTTTCTTACCAATCCATGTAAAACCAATGTTGATAAAGCTCTGGTCATATTTCAATTTTTTGCCTGTACTTAATTTCTGAAAATATTTGCCATAAGAAGCAGCAAAACTAACACTGGAATTTGTTTCAATTCCATTTTTTTTCACCTTTTCTGTGCTAATGCTAATGCTCCATATGTAGAAAAAAATATTTATTAGGCCTTCTCTAAAAAGCAAAACAAACATGCCATATGCTAAGCAGTATATATCTAGTTGTGCACTGATGACATAGATTTTTTCCACTGTAAATGTTGTTCCGTCATGTCCAACTCTTCACAAACCCATGGACCATAGCATGCCAGGCCCCTATCTCCTGGAGTTTGCCCAAATTCATGATCATTGATGACACTATCTAACCATCTCTTCCTCTGCCATCCCCTTCTCCTTTTGCCTTCAATCTTTCCCAACATCAGGGCCTTTTCAAGTGAGTCCTTTCTTTTTAGTTTTTGAGCTTCAGCTTCACTATCTGTCCTTCCAAAGAAGAATCAGGGTTGATTTCCTTTAGGACTGCCCTGTTTGATCTCCTTGCAGTCCAAGGGACTCTCAAGACTCTCATCCGGCATCACAATTCCAAAGCATCCATTGTGAGTGCTTGGCTATGAAGTATTAAAACACTCATCTTGCTCCTCTCTATCTGCCTTTGCAAATGTAATTCACATGTATATTGACTCCAGAGGAAATCCCATTCTAAAGGGATTTGAGGCAACACATGCCCCACAGCTGAACACAATCCAAAGTTTCTTTAATTCCTGCCTAGCTCGCTGAAATTTATTAGATATGAGCAGGATATATCTGGATATGTTTACTAACTAAGCAGACCTCTTGGATACACATATACACAAATACAGTTTGCAATGTGGAAAGTGAAAAGGGAAAGAGAGACTTATCACCATCACTCTTATGCTGCTAAGCAAAGCATCCTTAACTTACCTTCTGTAGTAAAAAGACTCCATAATAAGACCATTAGGTAGAACACTGGAGGTCTCAAACTTCACCTCACTGAAGCCATATGGGTCTTCAAAACTTCCTCCCTCCTCCTGTTTTTGGGTGAAGATTTAACAATTCCTGCTGCAGCCAACACCTACCTTCACTTGGCTTCCACCTCTTTAACCTTGGGGTGTGAGAAGAATAAGACAATTCAAAAGTTAAACAAGAAACTATAGCACCATCTCCTGGCATATAGCTCCCTTCTTTGAGATCTTAACCAATCTCACAAGCTATAAACAAAATCTGTATCTACAGCATGCAGCTATTTCTATTTCTATCTTCATGCCAAAGTCCCCTGTTGAAGGAAGTTAAGTGCAGCAATGTACAAAGTTCAAAGAATACCACAATATAAATAATTTATTGGAAGAAAAGAGCAGGTATTGAAATAATTATTCAAATTCACAAAAGATTTTAAAAAGAGTTTATTTTCTAATGCACAATCTGGGTTATGCATAAGATGCTGAACTATGGATGACTATTGAGAAATTTTAAAAAATTAAATACACATAAGTACTCTAATGAAAATTCCTTGCTATTCCTTCAGAAAGAGTATCTGCAGCATGTTTTTTCTGCTTTAGTTTATATGGTATTTCCTTTTTCCTGGGAATTCCTGATGCTAAAGAGAAGGTCTGATGAACAGTATTACTCCAGAGACTCTCCATCATGAAAATGTTGACTCTGAAAGTATGCCTCTTCAGCCTAAAAGCTTGCAGTTGATATTCAAAACATTTTCACTGTACATCCATATTTCTGGGTTCTCTATCTTTTATTGCTTCTCCATAAAAAAACATCACTAGATACATTTTTTTCCAGGAGATTCGGTTTAGAATTGTGGAGTCCTTGGTGCTTTCTGAGCTTGGTTGTTTTTTGCAGATATTTCATTACCCAAACTAGGTAACATCATCAATGCTAGTGATAGTGTTACCTAGCTTGGGTAATGAAACATCTGCATGGAAACAACCAAGTTCAGAAAACACCAAGGACTCCACAATTCTAAACTGAATCTCCTGGAAAAAATGTATCTAGTGATGTCTTTTTATGGAGAAGCAATAAAAGATAGAGAACCCAGAAATATGGATGTACAGTGACTTGTGAGGCCGGTGTGTTGTGCAATTAGCTCACATGGTGTAACAAGAGGGTGGGTTTGTAGTCACTGTGAGTTGGGGGGGGCACGAAGGGAGGCTCAGCCAACCTCAATGTATACATATTGTACTTTGACAATAAAGGTTCATTTGTTAAAACAACCAAGTTCAGAAATCACCAAGGACCCCTCATTTTTACTCTGAACTACAAATATTCCACTTTGTGTGTAGAATTGCATATTGTCAGGATGGCTGTAAAGTAATTAAGAGATGTACATCAGAAAACAACAGGATCATCCAATTAGGATAAGTTGAAAAACGCCACTCAAAGAAAAACAGGAAAAAAAAACAGAAGCCTTTTCTTTATCCTACAAAAGAAGAAAATATCTGGGAAGCAGGAAAGAGAGAAATGGGTCCAACATCAGATGTTTCAAGCGAAAACAGTGACAATTCTAAATAATAGCACAACAGATTTTTTCAATCCACTTCCCCTCCCCCGCAAAAACAAACAAAAAAACAAAAAAAAACAAAAATCTCCTTGTCTAGAGAATTTGGGTTCTCTTTTTTCTCCGTTGATATGATAATTTGCAGCATCTAGGCACTTTAACAGTCAGAGGAATTGTCTAGCACCATAACGTAAGTGTTTTTAGATACTATTTCTTAGATTAGCAATTGTTATGACGAAAGTAACATCTGTGTCAACTTAGCTGACATTTCATTAACTTTTGGGATGCTGCCCTATGTAATGCATGTTCTCTCAAGGAATTCAAGTTGCTTCATATAATTGGAAAGTTACCTTTAGGGCAACAAATCAGTTTAACCTGGATCGCAAATCATCAGCAGGGAAGAAATAGTTTATCAAATATAATCTTTCCCAACCTGACATTTTGATGCCCTACTGTTTGGGACAATAGGAGTTGCAGTCCAACATTTTAGAAAGTATGTAAATTCATCGATTCTCTTCTGTTTCCTGAAATCTGATTTTTTCCAAATCTACTACCACCACCAAACATTTCTTATTCTGCATATTCTTGTCATCTGAAAGCCCAATGCAATTTGACATTCTATCTTTTGACACCTGTTTTAGTTCACATAATTCATTCAATTTTACAATTATGGCAGTATAAAAGCTTTATTAAGAATATTTTAGTAGCATTGGCCCTTGGTTTTGTTATATGGATAGAACAGTATTTCACACAAAGAATAAGACTGATCTAAAATCATCAGGGACGCGGTGGCTCAGTGGGTTAGGACACTGAGCTTGTCGATCAGAAGGTCGGCAGTTTGGCGGGTTGAATCCCGAGTGCCGCGTAACAGAGTGAGCGCCTGTTACTCGTCCCAGCTTCTGCCAACCTAGCAGTTTGAAAGCACGTCAAAATGCAAGTAGAAAAATAGGGACCGCTACGGTGGGAAGGTAACAGCGTTCCATGCGCCTTTGGCGTCTAGTCATGCCGGCCACATGACCACGGAGATGTCCTCGGACAAGCGCTGGCTCTTTGGCTTTGAAACGGAGATGAGCACCGGCCCCTAGAGTTGGAAACGACTAGCACGCATGTGCGGGGGAACCTTTACCTTTACCTTTAAAATCATCTAGCTTCAGATGCACATTTATGTCAGAAATAAGCTCCACTCAGTTTCTTGGGACTTTCTGAGTCAATATGCAAAGGCTTATCTACCAGTTTTCATTTTCATGTAAAGTTTAAGAAAAGGCCTTTACCTCACAGAATGAGGATTCTTTAGAATATTTGAACATTTAAACGACTACGGTAAATACTAAATATTATGTATTGTTAGAAGAATAATTTGGGGGTTCTGTGTGCCGGGGTTGCACAAGAACATATCAAAAATAAAATCCAGACATAATATGAGAAAGAAGATCTATTTATTCCCCAAAGCCACAAGGTTTGCTTTGGGGTTTATGTTATAGTGAAAATGGGTCCAGAGACTTGGTTTTATAGGGAACTGGTCCCTGGTATGTGCTTTGGGGTGTGGTTCGTATATGTGCTGGTTCTAGCGTGTGATTGTCAAAAGGTAATTGTTCTTCCTGTGCAGATTGAGGTGTTCCTGCCCTGGTCTTTGATCCTGAGATGTGTGTGAAGTCCAGAAAGGAAGATCACTCTCAGAAATTTAGATTCCTCCCTAGGTATGGGTTTATTATGGGGGGACCTCAAATCTTTCTTTATCCTGAAGGGATTCCTGCCTCCCCCATGGAGCCAGCATTGTAATGCAGCCTATTAATCTTCCTTGAAAAGAGATCTTTGCAATTGTCAGAAAAATAAATACCATCTTTCCCACAGAAGATTAAACCTTATTGCAGAGAATTGCTTAATATTTAGTATATCATGCTAAAACAAATATTATCTGGGACACTACTCATCCTCTTCACAAACTGTTTTCCTTGTTACCTTCTGGGAGGAGGCTTCGCAGTACCTGTAGCAGAGCATCCAGATTCAGCCATAGTTTCATTCCATACAGCATTAACCTTGTGAACTCTCAGGCTTTTTCCTTCCATTATATATTCAAGATGGACAGTATTTAATATGTTGTTGTTATGTATATGTAGGGGTGTGGGTCTATACATATGTTGTATGTAGTATGTTTTAGGTGTGTGTCGTGTACGTGCCTCACTTTGAGAGCGGGCAACTAAATTTCATTTTTGATGTGTGCCGTTGTGCCCACAGTAAAAAAAATGACAATAAAGATTATCTTAGCTTATCTTATCATTTAAACCATCCACCTGCCAATGTTGATTTTGTACTGGTTACTCCTAAACAACAATGAAAAAAAAGTGTGGCCAGTGCAGCTAATTTGAAAAATAAACAAAATTCAGATTGTTCCTCATCAATAAAATGTCTGAAACCCTATTTTCTTCTCTTGTCAATAAAGTGAGGGTATGTACAAATGAGACTTGCACAATGACATGATAATAACAATGTATCATCTGCTAATATGAATTTAGGCTTTCCCCTGTGCTGATAATAGTTTGAGGGAAGAGGAGAATGAATTTTCCCAGCTTTAATATATTGTTGTAAACCATCAAGGCTTTAATATAAAATATTTGGAGTAGCTTGGTTTTGGGAATTCTGGGAGTTGATGTCCAGATCTTAAAAGTTACCAGGATTGATAAACACTGGTATGTCCAATACATAAATACATATTAGAGTTCAATAGAAGAGGCTGACAACATTTTAAGAAGCAGGAGTCACAAACAGTGTGATGATGATTGGCGATGGGCTGAAGGCTGTGGTACACAGAAGCAATTATAGCAGTAGTAAATTAACCCTAGTTTTGGCACATTTCCTTTATTTTCATATGGCTTACTATGTCTTTGGCTTTTAGCTATGCGTTGTACTGTATGTCCAAAAATCAGCATGAATTAATGCTTGGTTTTTTTTAGCAGTTTGCTTCCACATTTAAATGGTATAATTTAGGGAGCTCTAAAATTGTTTCTAGAATTTTTTTCAATCCATTAAAAATAGCTCTACTCTGGATCATGTGGCTAGGAAGGAAGATGGATGAAGGTTAGAGTGAAGATGTTAATAATGTTCTAAGCAACTGTCCCATTGTCTTCCCATGTGGATTCAATGGAGGATTTTTTTTCTGGATTCCTTTTTCTCTATAGCCTCTGGTCACATCTAGCCCTTCACAAATTTTGTCTTCCTTTTACGAGTTCCTCTTGTCATACCCAATGTGTTCTGTTCCATCTTCAGAGAAATATTCTGCTGACTGATACAGAGACTCCCAAGTGCTTTTACCTAATGTCTAATTATTTTTCAAATACCCATTAGTACTTGTTTTAAACAAGCTAGCTTATTTAAATCAAGTAGGTACAGAAGCAAACCAAAAAAGAAAATGTGAATTGCATGGGGAAAAATAGGAATGGAAAATAAATAAAAACATATCTGTTCACTGAAATAAGCAAGGAACATAGTCAATATAGCAGGGAGAATTAACAAGACTAACAATTTTCAGTGAATCTTAACTAGGTTCTAACCAAATTGTTTGTAAAATAATGTGGGAAAGGACAAATCTTTAACTTGATTGGATTTACAATAGCTAAAAATATAGCTTCTTGACCATAATATATTTTCCCCTTGTTTTCCATTTTTTTTCCCTGAGAGGTCTGAGGAAAAAGGCAGATGCTATCAAACTCTGTGACATTTAGAGCTTGTAAGATTTATTGGATTCTCAGTATAGATGAAACTGTCCGGAAAACCCTCTGAATAGCTTGCAGAATGGGTGAGTTTTACAAACCTGGTTTGAGGATTTGTTTTCATACATGTAGTTGGTTTGTGTAACCCAGTTCTTCGCCTTTAGCTTTGCAGCAGCAATCAACATATAACTGTTAAACAATGGGAAATAATATATTTAGTCTGCATTTTAATGCAGACATAACTCAATTTGCCTTTTTTGAACCTTAAATTTTAACTTACTTAGGTTTTGAAATCTGCAAGATCCACAATTTGCAATATAGGTAGAAGGCCATATTTATTACTAGACAGTGCCCATGGAATATATGCACACACAAAAAATTAAAGTATATTTACAAGTAATAAAAAATAAAGTTATGAACAAATGAAGAACTTGAACAAGATGAGGTGAAATAAAATAACATGTCTAGCTTGCAATCTATTAGAGCAGGCTTCTCCAACTGGATTACACCACCAAATTTAAAAACTGGTTGGTCATGCTACTTTGAGTTTCTACAACTTGCAATCTAATATAGATGGAAAGGAGGTGGTTGGGAAGTGCTATGATATGTAAATGAAGATCTACTAAACATTCCATTTTTGAAAGAATTGTAGTACCATGGCCATACCTATAATTAGATTATATTGTATGTGTGTGTATGTGTGTGTGTGTGTGTGTTTGTGTGTGTAGAAAGGGACACAAGAATTGTACTGTATCGATTAGACCTGCAATGCATCACAATGTATACAATTATACTGTACAATCACTAATATAAACAACCAACTCATTGGCTAGATTCAAATGTCAACTTATAGTAATTTCGTTGATTTTGCCCTAGCATTTTTTATGACCAATGGAACAACTTGCCTTCAGAAGATGTAGGTGTTTCAACAATGGAAACTTTCAAGAAGGGACTAGGCAGCCATTTGTCTAAAATGGTACAGGTAGGGGGTTGGACTAGATGGTCTCCAAGGTCCCTTCCAACCCTGTTATTCTATGTCTATGAATCAAGGCCAGCATGGATTGTAAAATATAATTTGTGGTGATGTCTTTTACCAGTATAGCTAATTGTGGTTTACTCCATCTAGGTTTCATTGTTAAGTAGGAGGACTGAATGAGAGGGGGAAAAATATGAGCAATGGTTAGAAACATTGGGTATATTTAATTTGGAGAAGGAGTGATAGATGTCTTCAAATACTGAAAAGTTACCAGAAAATTTATGTCCTTTCAGGTATTAAGACAGAGCAGAATTGTTCGGAATTATTTCAGAAAGCAGTACATGTATTATGGGCTATCTGATGAGTCAGACTCTGAACTGAAAGAGCAACTCAGATGTCTGCACCTGAGGTCCAGAAAGAGCAGGATCAGTTAAAGAGTGAGCCTTCAGTTCGGAGAAAATCAGCCACCGGTTGCAGAAGCAAAGTAGCAAGCTGAGTCAGTTGACCTAGACTAAAGCCTGCACAGGGAAAGAACTTCAGAAAGATCAAGTTGAAAATACAAAGACGTTCCGTGAGATTCCTCAAAAAGAACAGGCATGACACAGGCATATCTAAGATGGTATTATAGAACAAGGGCTGGGAGTCAGAAAGTCGGCAAACAACTTTTAAGCATTGACTTCCTGAATGTATGCTGTTTCTATTTCCCTGGCTGATCTCTGGACTGGTATAACAGTGTACTCACTCCTGGTTCCTGGATCTTTGATTTGTCTGTATAGAACTTTGACTTTTGAAGTTAGCTTTGTTCCTTTTTTGAGCTCTTACATTCTTGCACTGGGGTAGAAGTTGTAGCTGCCATAAAGAACCGTGATCTAAGTCATTTGTAACTGCTAGCATAGGACAGCAAGAACAATGGATTTAAAGGATAAGAAAGTATATTTGAGTAGACTTCAAAAAACAACAACAACAACCAGCTGCTCAAAAATGGTATAGACTTGCCATTGCCTCCTTCCTATGGCTAAGAAAGAGGGATGGCTCAAGGTTACCCAGCTGCCTTTGTGCCTGAGGCAGGAAAAACTCATAGTCTCCTGGTTTCTGGCCTGATACTTAACTACTACGTCAACCTGGCTCTTTAGCAGCTAGCACTACTATGCTGCAAAAGTATAGCTGATTTCTGCAATTTGATGGTGTTTCTCTGGGCAGCCATATCTATGGCACTTAACCTGGATGGGCACCTATGCATTATCATGTACATTCAATGGGGTCCTTTTTAAGTATTGGACCTGATTTTTAGCAGTGCACCTCAAAAAACAATGAATGTGAGTTGCTGGAAGGAAAAGCATACATTCACTCTTGCACATGTATCATTCCAAATAGACTTAACAGATTAAGGTGTCTTCAAAAACACATATCATCTCCATTAGATATTTGTTCTCAAGAAATTATTGCAAGGCATAGAAAAAAAAAGTTGTGAAAATGACAGCCACTCATTATTCATGAAGGCCTGCAGGGATAAACAGGCTGGCAGTGGTGGGACTGCAGGCGCTTAGAAGATTATAACATCTGATTCTGAATGCATTACAAATTACAGAACTTTATACCCAACTCCTAAACAGAAAATTTTATTGGCTGAATCATTTGTACTCTCAAGTTAGTGGAAGTTTTTGAGCAGAGGTCAAGTAATTTCAGATGATGTATTCTTACTTTTCAGCAAAAAACAATAGGCTAGGGGTAGGTTTAGACAAATAGCCAGCTTGTATAATGGTTAAAGTTTCCAAATGAGAAACCAGGAGATCAAGAGTTCTTGTCCCACTTTAGGCACAGCTGGATGACCTTAGGCCAATTACTCTTTCTCAAACTCAGGAAGAAACCAAGGGCAAATCACTTCTGAAAATATTGCCAAGAAAACTACATGGACTTGTACATACAGCCCCCAGACACAGTTGTAGGTGTGCATGTGTGCACATCCATGCAAGCTGAGAAAAGAGTGCTGTCCACATGTTTAGATGTCAGCTCCCATATAATCTCCAACGTGTCTAATCAATGTGAAAGTATAATCTCATTGATACCCCCTAAAATATTTGTCTGCCTAACCCACTCACCCCCCGAGTTTTTTCCAACCAGCTACTTATTTATTTATATATTTTTTAGCTTATACAGTTTTTAACTTTTATGATTGAAAGCCATCTAAAGTTATCCTGTGATAAAGATGGGCAGCCAATAAATTTTATTTAAAAAAAATAACAACTGTGGCATGGTTTCCTATCATTCTGAAACAAGAAATAGAAAAACTGTAGTATAAGTCTGACTTATTCATATTTATAATTTCAATGAATTAATATAGGATTAACACCATTGCTTTAAAAAAGAAATCCCTTCTTGAAAATTCAGGGCAACATCTGAAGCAATGGATGGAAGCTTATCAAGGCGTCAACTTCCTTCTGCCCTGTGCGTTCCCACAGAGAGGGCCTCCTCAGGGTGCCTCCGGTCAGAGAATGTCGACTGGTGGCCCCCAGGGGGAGGGCCTTCTCTGTGGGCGCTCCGGCTTTATGGAACCAGCTGCCGGTTGAGCTCCGGATGGCACCGGACCTTCGCTCCTTCCGGTTAACGACCCATCTATTTGAACAAGCTGGCGTGGCCTGATGGGGGACGTTAGGGTTTTTAATGGGTTTCTTATATTGTTATTGTTTTTTATCTGGGCACTTGTTTAATTCCCTTTTAATTTTTGTATTTGCTATTTATATATGCCCTGTTCACCGCCCTGAGTCTTTCGGGAGAAGGGCGGTATACAAATTTAATGAAAGTAAAGTAAAAAAAAAAAGTAAAGGAGATATCCAACCTAGAACTAAGGAGAAATTTCCAGATAGTGAGAACAAGAGGAATGTCTTGCCTTCAAAAGTGGGAGCTCTATCACTGGAGGTTTTTAAGAAGAGATTGGACAGTCATTTGTCTGGGATTGTATAGGGTCTCCTACTTGAGCAGGGGGTTGGATTTGAAGAACTCCAAAGTCCCTTCCAATTCTGTTATTCTGTTATTGTGCAGTCTTGCTCCATCCATGTGGACAATACATTCCTGTCCCAACATCTTCTAGGTTACAAAAAAAACACCCCTGAAAACAGTTCTCCTGAAATGAAGGAAAACATTCACTTTCCTTCCACTGACAAGATGAAAAGCTGGGAGAAGTTTATATAATTATAACCTATTCTGCTGCATCTGAAGTGCCAGGGACTCGGGGCCATGCTGTCTGTTTGATTAGGCCACAAAATTGATTTGCTCGTAAAATGTCTTTATAACTCTTTGTGCTCCAGACTCCCAAAATGTGATTTATTTTCAAAACAATTCTGTACTGATAAATGCTGATGACAAAATAATCCAAAATGGGGCAATGTGCTAGAACAATATATAGAAATGGTGACATCCATCAGTGCATAAAAAGTTGTATGTGTCTCGGTTTGTGCATGTGTATGTGTATGTGTGCCTGTGTATGCACCTGTAACACTCTGTATTTAGTTTTTTTCAAGTGGTTCAGTACTACTCATCTAGAATAGCTGTATTTTTTACAGTAGGGCTGAGGAACCCATTAAGTGCCCGCAGGTTCCCCTTTACTCCTACTAAAGAAGAAACATCAGTAAACAAATAATTTACATACAGACTTATTAATAAAGTTCTCTACAAGCTAGACTTCAGCAGTATGTGGATCGAGAACTACCAGAAGTACAGGCAGGATTTCGAAGAGGCAGAGGAACTAGAGATCAAATTGCCAACATACGCTGGATCATGGAGAAAGCTAGGGAGTTCCAGAAAAACATCTACTTCTGCTTCATTGACTATGCTAAAGCCTTTGATTGTGTGGATCATAACAAACTGTGGCAAGTTCTTAAAGAGATGGGAGTACCAGACCATCTTATTTGTCTCTTGAGAAACCTATATGCGGGTCAAGAAGCAACAGTGAGAACTGGACACGGAACCACTGATTGGTTCAAAATTGGGAAAGGAGTCTGGCAAGGCTGTATACTGTCGCCCTGCCTATTTAACTTATATGCAGAGCACATCATGAGAAAGGCAGGGCTATATGAATCAAAAGTTGGAATTAAGATTGCCGGAAGAAATATCAACAACCTAAGATACGCAGATGATACCACTCTAATGGCAGAAAGTGAAGAAGAACTAAAGAGTCTCTTGTTGCGGGTGAAGAAGGAGAGTGCAAAACTTGGATTGAAACTTAACATTAAGAAAACCAAGATCATGGCATCTGGCCCTCTCAATTCCTGGCAAATAGATGGGGAAGAAATGGAGGTAGTGACAGATTTTGTTTTCCTGGGCTCCAAGATCACTGCAGATGGGGACTGTAGCCAAGAAATTAAAAGACGCTTGCTCCTGGGAAGGAAAGCCATGACAAATCTAGACAGCACACTAAAAAGCAGAGACATCACCCTGTCAACAAAAGTGCGTATAGTCAAGGCTATGGTCTTCCCAGTTGCAATGTATGGCAGTGAAAGTTGGACCATAAGAAAGGCTGAGCGCCAAAGAATTGAGGCCTTTGAACTATGGTGCTGGAGAAGACTCCTGCGAGTCCCTTGGACTGCAAGGCAATCAAACCGGTCAGTCCTAGAGGAGATCAATCCTGACTGCTCTTTAGAAGGCCAGATCCTGAAGCTAAAACTCAAATACTTTGGCCACCTAATGAGAAGGAAGGACTCACTGGAGAAGAGCCTAATGCTGGGAAAGATCGAGGGCAATAGAAGAAGGGGAAGACAGAGAATGAGGTGGCTGGATGGAGTCACTGAAGCAGTAGGTGTGAGCCTAAATGGACTCCAGAAGATGGTAGAAGACAGAAAGGCCTGGAGGAATGTTGTCCATAGGGTCGCGATGAGTCGGACACGACTTCGCAGCTAACAACAACAACAACAAGGCTTTGAGAAACCAGTACCTGGGTATTACTCTCTAAAGCTGAGAGAATCTAATGCTAAGTATCTGGGCTGCCTCTAATCCAAGAAATCTATAAAAATTGAATGGCATTGTATTATAACAATAGCAATAGCAATAGCACTTAGACTTATATACCACCCTATAGTGCTTTACAACACTCTCTAAGCTGTTTACAGAGTCAGCATATTGCCCCCCAACAATCTGGCCCTTCATTTTACTGACCTCGGAAGGATGAAAGGCTGAGTTAACCTTGAACCCTGTCAGGATCGAACTCTGGCTGTGGGCAGAGTTCACCTGCAATACTGCATTCTAACTACTGCATCACCAGGGCTCAAAGCAAGAAGTCTGAGTCATCCTAGGAGAGCAGATGTTTAACTGTGGGCTCTGAGGGACACAAAAGACATTTCTGCAAGAGGAGGCAAGAAGCATCAGGCCAAGGGAGATGGAAGCAGATGGAAACATATTCAGAGCATTGTATTAATAGGATAGATAAAAATGACAGCCTTTATAGCAAGCTGTTGCTCTGTGCTTTACCTCCAAAATATTCTGTATGTTTACCTTTCTCCCCTTTTCCCCTTTTACTTGTTTTCTCCTGTAATTGGAGATGTCTGACTTCAGGAGAGGAGCTGCATTTTATCTCCCACAATTAGTTGACAAGTGATAGATGGATGGATACGGAACTTGCCGGCATTGCCAAGCATTTTATATTCGCAGCATCTTCATGTACTCTTCACAGAATATCTTTGGTTTCCATATTTTGGGCTGCAGTAGTTCTCAGCTTAGCCAAATGAAAACAAAACTTGCACCAACTATCTATTTGCAATGGCTAAACCCAATGTTTGAACTTCTACTCTATATGTCTTTGGAAAAAAACCATCTTAAATGAATGCATCCACTATCATTTATAGTAGACTATTGTCTACTATAGTAGATTATTCCATTATATCAGAGGCAGTCTGCCCATAATTTTCAGTGACTGTTATTTTATTGTTTTTGTTTTTCAATGATTGGTTATTTTATTGTTTTTGTTTTTCAATGATTGGTTATTTTATTGTTTTTGTTTTTTGGTTATTGTTTCTTTTTCTTTTACAGTTGTAAGGTAGACTATTTTTAATAGTAACATCTCTTTATGTAGGAAATGGAAATACAACCTTTCCTAAAATGGTTGTTCTCCCCATTCCTGAAGCAGACATTGACTTAGAGACAAAGAACTCCTTAATACATGCATTCCAGAACATGATAGCAAATTTCTTCTCAGTAAGGAAGACGACTGAAAATCATTAAATCCTGAAATTCAGCCTAGCTTTTATCTAAGTAGGCAGAAGACTTCTGATCTTAGTACATTTAGTTTCACTGAGGGTCTTCTAATGCATTTCATTTGCCTCTAAGAGGTTTCACAAAAGACCTTTTTAGATGCTAAGCAGAACTGAGTAGAAACAAGGTGGTTAAGTATAACAGTACTGCACATACAGCATCTCTCCAGTATCTCTGACCTTTCCTTGTTGAAGAGAATCATAGTCAACTTGCCGAGAAGAACCAAAGATTGTTTCTTCCCATTGCATTTAAAATAGTATTGCCCAGATGAGCAATACAACCTTTCTTCAACAGTGGTGATAAACATTGTCAATTGTTCCCGATGTCTGTTTACAAGATATAGATCAACGTACTTACTATACTGCTAATATCTGGCTGCCCCATCCTAGCATTGATAAGAACCATGGTTAGAATGAAGTATTGCAGGCTAACTCTGCTGACTGCCAGCAGTTCGATCCTGACTAGCTCAAGGTTGAGTCAGCCTTCCATCCCTTCTAGGTCAATAAAATGAGGACCCAGATTGTTGGAGGCAATATGCTGACTCTGTAAACCACTTAGAGAGGGCTGTAAAGCACTGTGAAGCGGTATATAAGTCTAAGTGCTATTACCATTTGCTACTTGAAGCAGTTTCCTCATTATTAACCAAGAATGGAATCATCCTTGATGGAAATATATGCAAAGTTGGGTGAGAAAGTTTTCTACTTACATTTGGTTGAATATAAGTAGATACCTTGATGTGAGTAAAACATGCCAAATATCCACCTCATGTTCAAGCAAAGATTAGTATCTTAGGAAATGTTGTTATATGCATCTTTGTTTTCTTTTACTAAGATTTATTGTTAATTATACTTCTACAAGTTATGTTAAGTGCACAGTTTCCATCCCAACATCAAAGATTTTGTGTAACTCCCATTGCTAACAGCAAGAAAATACTATTTTGTTATGTGCAGGATTCTAAATTCAAGTTATTTTTGAAAAAAATTCTTCCTCAAACAAGGACAAATTGAGGGGCTGCATGAAAAATAATTCAGAGATCAAATTCTTCCACCCACACCCAGCAATCTAGCTTTAAGAAGCTCCAAAATAAAATCACAGCAGCCTGTATACAAAAGCTCCTCTGAAACTAGATAAACTTTCAATTCCATTTATCAAAGCAGCCACATTTTTCATATCAAGGCAAGTGACAAGGAAATAAAAATTGATCTAGGGAAGTTTGTTTGTATCTGTAAAGTTATATTTTTAAGTAATTCACCAAACTACCATCATATATTTTTAAAGAACTGTTTTTAGATTTTTAGGAAGTATTAGCAGTATATACAGTAAATATTGTTAAAGTCACAGTTTAGCCTTTAGTCTTATTCATCTTTACTCAAAAATAAGCCCAACTTTTGATGTTACATTTAACAGCTCACCGTTTTTACAAAAAATAAATATTAAGACTTAATTGAAAGTTCTAAGGAATTCCAGACTTTGATGACATTCCTGATGTTACAGTTTTGCAATTTGATTATTTGGAGAGGAAGGGAAAGAGTATCCTATGGGTGGGCCAATCAATGGGAATTAGTCTTTAAGCTATGCTTGATTATAATTGAGGATTTTAACATTCAATTCCGTCCTCGTTTTTTTTAATGACTGTCCCCGAAATAAGTGGTTTACTCACAAGGCTGGATTTAAAAGGTTTGAGATTATGTGAAAGAAACACTTGGCTTTTCTTTCACACAATTTGACAGAAGCAGTTTCCATGCTTAGAGCCTTGTAGTGTGAGATAGGCATTACTTCTCCATTATCCACTGGAAAATAAAACAGAAGCCTCATACAGCACTTAATCTAGTATTGATTAAACTCTGCATTATAAAGCAATGCTTTTCTTCATGGATTCCCCTAGGACCCATTCTGTTATCTTAGTGGTGGTGATGGTTCTGCAATTATTTTTTTCCCCAAGTCCTGTGTTTTAAAATGCACCCCCAAACAGGTTTATTGCAGAAATTTCTGTTGAATTTAGCTGGACTTATTTCCACTGTTAAGATGGTGGAGAATTGCTGTTTTGACATGCTTTGGTTGCTTCTTCGTCAATTATTTTATTGGGGTCAGTTTTGGTCATATTTGATTTTAATGCATGGATATTGTTACTTGGAGTTTTATTGACAACTCTTTTTTTCAATTCTTTGGCTGAAGGCTGGGACACAAATACATAAGTAGTATATTGTGAGAAACCATACATGGTCTTGCATTAAGGTGAGAGAGATAAATCATTTAAAGAACAAAGTAATTGTGAAGATAAATGGGAAGAGGTGGCAGAAGGAAGCATAGAATAAGAGCAGTGGTGGTGGCTGACAAGTTGAAGAAGAGGTTAGAAAAGGGGAGAGAATAGACTGGATAAGAATATTTATAACTGAATTTGGAATAGCTGAAATTGAATCTGGTATAATTGTAATTGAATGTGGAATAGTTTTAACTGAATTCATCCCAGATATTATTTTTAATTTGTTGGGTTTTTTTTAAAAAAAGGTTGATACTCTAGGATAAATTAGGTGCAAAAGCTGGATTCAATGGGTTTAATTTTCCCCAGTATAGCTATATTCTACTACACACAGGAATAACATGCCTAAGTTTAAAAAGAATAAAGGTTGTGTTAGAGCAGGGGTGTCAAATTGCTGGCCCATGGGTCGGATGTGCCCATTCCATGGCCAGCAATGGAAAAAAAAGTCATGATACTTTGCAACACGTCATGTGACATTGCGAGTTTGACACCCCTGTATAAGAGTGTTGGAAAGTGAGGTTCAAGTCTTCCCTGGGATACGGAAGCTGACTAAGTGAACTTGGACCATGCATACTTTCTCAACCCAACCTAACTCACAACATTACTGTTGGGTCAGGGTTTGTATATATGGAAGATTTCCTAGAAGAAAGGTGGGATAAAATTTTTCAGAAAGAAACAGAGTAGGAGGTCACCAATCTCTCATTCTAAATTCACCTGGCTCTTGGTTTAATCACTAAACTGCTAGATCAACCCTACAGCAAACATAGGATCTCCCATAGCAGTCTGAGGCCATACAAATAGATAGCCTGGTAGCCAGAAACTGAAGAAGGACTTGAAAGCCAGCCATCCTAGGTGGAATGCTTCCATATATATATATATATATATATATATATGTAGATCTTTGGTCATTTGGGTTTTTCCCCACGTAGAATTGGAGGTATCAGGGCGACGTTTCGATGAAATCTCATCCGTCATCCTCAAGCTGGTGGCTTCAGCTTTGTTCTTCTGGGAGAAGATATATATATATATATATCAGAGTCCAAGACTTAGAATCATAATCCAAGGAAAGAGATGGGCAAACATGAATCCCATTCAAAGCCAACTGTGAGTTAAAGATCATGACTATACAATGTATTTGGAGGGTAATAAAACAGCTACTGCCTGGAACATCAAGATAGACATGCCACTCAGACTGAGAATGGTCAATTCAAGATTTTTATTTCATTAAGTAGACTACAAAGAAGATATTTCCAACAGGATTGCAGCTCATTGATTGTCAATCATTCTATAAGCTCCCAAACCAGTAAGAACAGGGAAGTAAATTAATTATCAGTAATTTATTTTCTCCCCAGTTGGCTTAACTGGCCCAAAGGAAAGCAAGCATTTATTTTTCTAATCCGAGTGTACTTCTTTTTCCTTCCTGTGATCTCTGATTATTGCTAGAGATAACAAAGCCAAGACTGTGTAATATTTCATTGCTTAAAATATTTTTATATTGCTTCTTAAAGCATTTTACCGTAAGAATCAGGAATTCAAACCATGAATAAAAACATTCCTTGAAGCATTAAATAAATCAACAGGATAAAATAACAAAGCAACAGCACCAATAAAAGTTGAAAAAAGTTGAAAAATTGAATAGCACAGCCGTGTTGTCATAAAAAGGCCTGAGAGAATTTTAAAAAATGCTTGCCTGGTGCCACAAGGATAATAAGAGTAACGCCAGGAATATTTCACTGGGAAGTATATTCCAAAGTTAATAGATTCTAAAAAGTTACCCTCCTATCCCTTGAAGAACATCTGAAATAGGATTTGTGAATTTGATATCAAGGTGCACTTATTCAGATATTGTCATCCTAAACAATGAAATGCTTTACAAATTAAAACTAGGATGTTGAATTGGGTCTAGAAATTAGGAACCATTACATACCACTCTTGCTCTGTTATTTTGTATTAACTAGTATAACTCACTAGTAAGAGCAGCCTATAGTACAATATATTGAAGTAACCTAAGTGAAAAGTTATCATGAATTACAACTGTGAGGCTGTTTCCAAGGGTTGTTGCTGGTATAGCACACTAAGCTGGTGGGAAATATTTCATGCCATAAGGGTTACTTGTGGCTGTACTATCACCAACTGTTCAAGAAGCATGCCAAAGCTTTAATCATTAGGAAGAGTGCAACATCTCCCAGAATAAAATTGGATCCAATTTCTCTGGGCAAATAATGCTTCTGTTAACAGCAGCTTTTTTATTATTTGGATTGAGCTTCTATATCTTTGGACTTCACCTAGACCACTGCCACTAGATGTACATTCACCTAAATCCAATAAAAAGGAGAAATAGCTAGCGTTCAATTACCTATCGATATGAAATTTTACTCTAAAAATCTGAATGAACCACTCAGTAGTTGAACAGAAGTTGAACTATATCAGGGATAATATAAAACAGTGTATAAATGCCAGGGAGTCAAGCAGAAATCCCTTTGCAGCACCTTTTGGATATGGATCTTTAGATAGCAGCAGATTCATTTTGAAACTTCTCTATCCATCTGTTGCTAAAGCAACCCTTCTGGAAGGGTGCCATGGCTGTTGGTACTGCAAACTGCTGAGAGTCTCAGAAAGATCACAAGGTTGCACTCCATGTCTCTCCCCTCCAAGAGATAATCAGGGTAAATAAGGAACTCTTCTCTATAACAGAGAAGAGAAGAAATGTCCCCCCACCCATCCCTGTCATGCGACTGGCTCAGTAATGAGGTCTTATTAGTATCTGATCAAGTCTAAAATGAGTTGCATTCAGATTTTTGTATCCTCACTGGTTTTGAAGAGCCACCCTATTTACAAAATGTCAGCTGATCATAGTAAAAAAAAGTACAGGGAGGGGGTCTCTAGTAGAGGGTAGGACAGAACTGATCCTATTAGGCAGAGATTTTATAACTCAAAGCACTGCCGATGTGGCAAGAATAGAGTACACATACAGGTCATCTATGCATGTGTAAAGGTACACCTTAATGAGATAGGAGGAGGACAGTAATTCAAAACACAGATCTCAGCTTCAGTTTCTTGTCATCTCAAGGTAAAGATGCTGCCAGTGAAGATAATATGGACCAATTACCCAATTTAGATTAAGACAGATTCTCTGTTCTAAGATCCTTTTGTAGCAAGTCTCAGGAAGCAGGAAAGCTTATCTTGTTCAGCAGGTGAAGTAAAGGGAGGGAAACTTCCATCAACTTGAGGCCTGAACATAATCTTGCCAAGAGTGTTGAGGCTTTATACTTCAAAAGTGGGTGGGGCCATGAGTCATTTTTGGACATGAGAATTTTAAGAAGGTACTTTGTCCATCTGCCATAACAAAATAACAGAATAATAGAGTTGGAAAGGACCTTGGAGGTCTTCTAGTCCACCCCCCTGCTGAGGCAGGAAACCCAATGCCATTTCAGACAAATGTTGTCCAATCTCTTGCTAAAAACCTCCAGTATTGGAGCATTCACAACTTCCAGGAGGCAGGTTGTTCCACTGATTAATTGTTCTAACTGTTAGGAAATTTCTCCTTATTTATTTATTTATTTATTTATTTATTTGCATTTATATACCGCCCTATTCCCTGAGGACGGTATTTCTTGGTTGCTTCTCTCCTTGATTAGTTTCCATCCATTGTTTCTTGTCTTGCCTTCAGGTACTTTGGAAGATAGGTTGACTACCTCTTCTTTATGGCAACCCCTGAGATATTGGAACACTACTATTTTTTTTAAAAAATATTTATTTTATATATTCAATTTTATTTTCCCATTTCTTCCAGAAACAAGTCAACAAATATATCGCCATACATAAATACCTACACATACGTTTGGGTGCTGCTCACCCAATTTCCCCTTTCACTGTATCCACCCTCCTTCTCTCTCTTCCCTCTTCTCTACTTTCTTTCTCCCTTTCTCCTTTCTTTCATACTTCCCTCTTCTCCGCTCCTCTTTCCCTCACCACTCCCCTCCCGTTTCTCCCCACTTCTCCTCCTCTTTCCCTCCAACCTTCCTACTTCCTTCCCCCTCCTCTACTCTCTTCCCTCTCTCCTCTCCTTTCTTCCCTCCCATTCCTCTTCCGATACAATTCAGGGGTTATGTCCGAGCAGCTCCTCTCCTTAGATTTTCAATGTGTATATTAGGTATGATAATATCCTTATCTCCTCATTTTTCTTCCACCTAAATTAGTGTTAGCTGTCTTTTAAGCATATTCTCTTTTATACCCACTCATAAAATTTCCCCCAAATTTCATAATACTCTGTCTTATCTTTAATTATCATTGTTAATCTATTCATTTCTGCACATTCCATTATTTTCCCAACTACCTCTTCTTCTGGAGGAGATTTCAGTGCCTTCCAGTTTTGTGCAAACACAATCCTAGCTGCAGTGGTTATATGAATAATCAAATATGTGTTCTCTTTGCTATATTTCTCTGGTAAAATACCCAACAGGAATACTTCTGGTCTTAATTCTATACGTTGTTGTATCATCTTTTCTATCCATGATTTGATTATGTTCCAATAGGTTTTAGCTTCTGCACACGTCCACCACATATGATAGAAAGAGCCTGGTATTTGATGGCATTTCCAACATTTCATAGATCTGTCCTTAAACATTTTAGCTAGTCTTTCTGGAGACATATGCCATCTGTAGAACATCTTGTACATATTTTCTTTATACACTGTCACCATTGTCAGTTTATAGTTTTTTCCCCACAATTGCTGCCATTTATCTAATTCAATCATATATCCAAAATTTCTTGACCATTTTATCATTGACTCCTTAACTTGCTCCTCCTCTAATTCCCTATATAATAAGTAGCTATACATTTTTAAATCCATTTTTCTTCAGTTCCTGTATTTCATCTAACTCTGTTCTCCCCAAATTAAAACTATCTATTTTAGCATCTTTTTCATATCTAGATTGTATTTGCGTTCTCATGTACCAATCCATCTTTATCCCTTGTGGAACACTACTATCATCCCCAAAGCAAAACAAAAGCCTACTTTGATGAGACTCTGGGCAGGTCATAAAAAATATATGTGTAAGGTACACATACAGTATCCAGATTTTCAAATATACTGAAATCCTGATTCTTTGGAACTTGATTTCTCCACTTTACCTCCAGAAAAGCTGGATGCTTTTTTTCTCTTCTTTGCCCTTTCTTTGCCATTTTATACATGATGTTCCCATGGAATAGGTGCAACTAAAGAGTAAGAGAAGATGGAAGAATTACTATCTACGCATCCCAGGTGGCTTTTCCCTCCTACAAATAAAGGCTGAAGAAACCTGTAGAATAGCAATTAGGTGAATTTTGGAGGCAGGGGAATTGGATGATATATTGTTGTTGCAGCTAATTTACTTAAAATTACATTCCTGATCTTACTATGTACTTTCCTCTGGCAGCATTCGCTGCTGCTTAGCTGAAGATAAAAAGCACAAGAATCATGCTATACCTGCACTGCAGATGCTGGTTTTGATCTATAACAAGCTTTCCTGTGAACCACTTTAAGATTTACAGTAAGGGGACCAGGAACATAAATATATTAAATAACTACCACAACAAAATAATCTTATTTGTTATTGGAAGGGTAGTGAGGAATGCTTTTAAAATGGCATGGGAGCAGTCCTTTGCCATTAATTTCAAAATAGAAACAGGCAGCATATTTGCAGAAAACGTAAGAGGTTTAGATTTATTGCTAACAATGGTGAAAGAGGATGGAAGTGGGTGTTCTTGAGGGATATATGATGCTTCATTGCTTGAAGCCGCCTTTATTTCCCAAAAGTCTCAGAATTAGATTGTGTAAACACACTATTTTGGAGCTGCTTTAGTTAAATTCTCTCCCAGGAGTTCTCAAGTAAGCAGAAGAAGAGGCGGACAATGAAGAAATAATTTCTAGGCAACTAATGGGAATCCAATCTGTTCTTATGCTGTCTTTAGTCAACAGACAGGAGTTTAGAAGCAGTCAGCTGCCTATCATGTAACTCTCTTTTCTTTCCCTCCATGTTTCTTTCATTAAAAAAAAATAGAATTGCTCTGAATTTCATGCATTTACTTATTTGCAACACATGTGCACTATTTTTTCTGACAACGCACTCAAGACAATGTACAGATTAAAATAATGCCATAGAGATTCATCTGAAAGGAAAAAGACTACATTAACAAATTCCACAGCAATTTTACACAGTACAGTCCTTCTAATAATTGGTTTCCTCAGATGGATCAGTGACATAGGTAGGCCAATTGTTTCATCATTACAAATCGTACCAATCACAATCTCTTATAGAATTCTTCCCATTTACATTTCAAACCAGAGGTACTGAATCTTGTAGTCCTCTGATCCAGTAAGAACAAGAACTGCAAAAGACGGTGACAGACCCATTATAGTTCTCTTCCATCTGCTGTATTTCTATTTGAAGTCAAAGTTATAGGAAGAGAAAAAGAAAATGGAAAGCAGATCTACTGCTCTCAATCCTTTACTCGGATTGTGCATGCTTTCTTTTCCTGAAACACGTTCTATATTCCTGGTGAATATCATAACTGTAATGTATTGGGATTTTACTTGAACTGTTTCAGGTGTCTGTTTGAATGCTGCTTAAGATTGTTCAATTGGTGTGTCTGTGTAACGGTTACTGACTTGCCAGACTTGCTGTCTCCAAGAAGATCATTGGATGATTTGGGGCGGGAATGGGTTCCTTTAAACCAGGGGTCAGCAACCCAAAACAGCAAAGGAGCCACTCAGAACCGGTTCCGTCATACACACAAAAAGGTGGGAGCCGCAAAATGTGTGCATGCATGTGGGCATGCACGTGGACACGCACGCGCATGCGCAGAACAAGCAAAAACGTACAGCACCCCTACACCCACACCGCATCCTGAGCCAAACGCACCTGTCGCTGCCCAGTGCCGCCAGCTTACACGGGGGGGAGGGACGGACTCGCAGGCGATGGGCACTGGCCGCCGGAGCCACCCAAATGCCCTGCCCCTCTCCCGGGACCTCCAAACCTCTGCGTTTGATGAATGCAGCAGCTCTCCAAACCGCCGCCGCCCCATTTGCAGAGCTGCTGCATTCCTCCGTGTTTGAAAGAAACTGAAAGAAACACAGACAAATGCGGCAGCTGTGCAAAGAGGACGGTAGCAGTTTGGAGAGGTGCGTGTGCACTCTCCAAACTGCTGCCGTCCCGTTCGGAGGTCTGCCACGCTCATCAAACATGAACGAACGCGGCAGCTGTGCAAACAGGATGGCGGCGGTTTGGAGAGTGCGCGCGCACTCTCTCTCTCTCTCTTCCCATCAGCCGGCTCTGATGGGGCTGCCTGCCATCCTCTCTTTGCTCGGCTCCGCTCTGCCCAGCTCGCCTCCGCCTCCCTCGCCCGCCATTACCTCAGGCAACATCCTCGCTAGTCCGGAGGCGGCCACTGGAGCGGGGGTTTTAACGCCTCGCCCCCTCCCTTATCCTTCTCTCTCTCTTCCCTGCCGCAACCAAAGAGAGAAAGAGATAGAGAGAAAACTTCAATCTGCGCGTGCCACTTTTTCCCCGTCCCGCCAAAAGCGCCCAAGCAGAGCAACGGCACTCCGTCCCAACCACCCCAGGACTAGCGCTGGCAGAGATTCCCGCAGCGCCTCGCTTGCTCGTCCGCAGACTGAGGAGGGCCTGACTAGGTGCTCCCTGTTCAGAGCGGAGCGGAGGCGGCCATGGCAGGGATTTTAGCGCGGGGGTCCAAGCAGTCCCACGCTGGTCCAAACAGCGAAGGGAGTGGCGAGACGTGGCAGCAGCAGCCCTGGCGAGCTCCTACCACCTCCCCTCATAGGAAGGGGAGGGCAAATCACCCCTTCTCCCTGCCGGGGCTGCTAGCCACGGCAGGGAGAAGGAAGGGGGGGGAAACGCGCCTTCTTCTTCCCCGCCGGGGCTGCTAGCCACGGCAAGGAGAAGGAAGAGGGGGACGCGCCTTCTCCCTCACCAGGGCTGCTAGCCACAGCGAGGAGAAGGAAGGGGGGACGCACCTTCTCCCTCGCCGGGGCTGCTAGCCATGGCGCGCTTTCTCCCTCACCGGGGCTGCTAGCCACGGCGAGAAGGAAGGGGGGATGCAACTTCTTCTTCCTCATGGGGGCTGCTAGCCACGGCGAGGAGAAGGAAGGGGGGACGCGCCTTCTCCCTCTCCGGGGCTGCTAGCCTCGGCAAGGAGAAGGAAGGGGGAACGTGCCTTTCTCCCTCGCCGGGGCTGCTAGCCACGGCGAGAAGGAAGGGGGGAAAACGCGACTTCTTCTTCCTCGCTGGGGCTGCTAGCCACGGTGAGGAGAAGGAAGGGGGGGACATGCCTTCTCCCTCGCCGGGGCTGCTAGCCACGGCGAGAAGGAAGGGGGGACGTGACTTCTTCCTCGCCGGGGCTGCTAGCCACGGTGAGGAGAAGGAAGAGGGGACGCTTCATCCGAATCTGCTATAAAATAAATTGGAAGTCATTCTTTTTGTATGTATCTTTAGATATCTTGATCTGTCTGAACATACATCAAAATACCAGTAAAAACAATAGAGCTAATAAGATGTTTTTTAAAAAAAACTAGGAAACAGCAGGTAGAAAATTAAATGTGTGTATATGTACAGTATGATGGTGAGAGATCAATATTTTAGTGATGTGAAACAAAAGCTTGTCAAAAAGAGAAGATTACAGCCTCTAACTTTTTCAATGAATCTAGGTTGATCCATTGACTTCTCACTTTAGTAGGCATAGATGGAATAGCTATAGCATCACATTTAGGGATCTGAGCTTGTACAGAGGTGCTATTATTTGTGGAGTGGACAATTTACTTACAATCACCAGTAGATGTCAGACAGGATGGCTTCAGCAAGTTGCAGAAAGAGGCATTACAGAGAAAGCTCTTTTCTAGAAGGAGATATTAATTTGTAAACTCCACTGAGAACTAGTTAGCCCTTGTGGAACCTTTTCAAAGAAGCAACTAGAGAGGGAAGGCTAGCTGATTTTCCTTTCTTCATGAAAATGGAGGCAGATATCAATCTGGAGTGATGCTCCATTTGACATTTACTTTTGTCTTTTCTGAGAAACAATATTGAATTCGACAAAAATCAGCAGGTTCCACGTGAAAAGAGGAAGACATCCACTATCAGAACATATCAAAAAGCATTCTGGAAGTTATTTGAAAAGAACATTGAGCTTTTACAAGCAGATCAGGAAGTACTGACCTGGTCAAACCAAAATTGCAGAGTACCTTGGTCTTTGATGGTCCCAGTATTGAAAGAGAAGTTCCTCACTTTAGAAGTGCGCATTTGACCCAAGAACACAGGCAACCCAAACAATGGCACATAAGAAACATGAACTTGAAACTGTAAAGAAATAAGTGAACTTAGATGGGTCAAAAAAAAATATTCCCATTGCATTTGAGGTTTACTAACCTCAGGTCCACTAAACTAAGAGTTTAAAATTCTCAACTATGGTGCCATGGCCTCCTGGGATGTCAGACATATAACTGAGGGACACCTTAAGAATGTAAACCTTGAATTCCTATAACTAAATGGTTACAGATAGACACACACGATAGAAAAAATGTTATTTTATTTGTAAATGAAATTTCATTCTTCTATAAATGACTCCAGAACTAAATACACTATTTTGGATATCTAAATGTAATGAATTTTTAAGCCGTATTTAAAAATATTACATTGTTTGAAAGCCTGTATGAAGTAAGAAATATATGTAACTTTGCCAATGAAGGAAAGAGTGAAGTTGTTAGAAATACATCTCCCTATATACAATGAATATGGATTCCTTCCTGCTTATTTCCATGGTGAGTGATCAATATCCCAGGCGCTGCTAAGAAATTAAAACATGACATGAATAAATCATCACAGACATTGAGAAAGTAGCATTGAATCATAATTGTTTTGCAAAAAGCGGAAGAGGTGGCAACAATGGAAACTTAAGTCCACATCAGATATCAAAGAGAAGAGTCTTATATTTGGTACTGTTACGTTTACTTGTTCAAACATTTAAAAATTCAAGACACATTTTTTTAGTCTTCTGATTTTTTTAACTTTTTCACTTTAACCTGTAAATTTTAACCTTTTTTATTGTTTTTGAACTGTGCTTTTAGTCAAATATTATTTCATTATGTTGTTGTAAACTCTCCAGTCACCTGTGTGAAATGGGAGGTGTAGAAATTTAGAAATTTAGAAATTAAGAAAGAAAGAAAGAAAGAAAGAAAGAAAGAAAGAAAGAAAGAAAGAAAGAAGAAAGAAAGAAAGAAAGAAAGAAAGAAAGAAAGAAAGAAAGAAAGAAAGAAAGAAGAAAGAATGAATTGGGATTTAGCCTTTGTTTTAGAGAGCTGTACGAGGTTCTCCATACAAGTCTCTAAAACAAAAGCTAAATCCCAAATCTTCTAAAGGTAATTCTGGTTTCTTGTAGTGCTTCTTTTGCACTAAACCTTTTTCCTATTTTTGTGTTTTTCCACTGCATTAATCCAGAAAGGGTCCCCCGGATAAGGTTCTTTCTTTCTTTCTTTCTTTCTTTCTTTCTTTCTTTCTTTCTTTCTTTCTTTCTTTCTTTCTTTCTTTCTTTCTTTCTTTCTTTCTTTCTCTTTCTTTCTTTCTTTCTTTCTTTCTTTCTTTCTTCCTCTTTCTTTCTTTCTTTCTTTCTTATCAATCTCATGCAAGTGGACAGTTTACAACAACACAATGAAAAAAATGGTTGACTAAAAGCAGAGTTTAAAAACAAGGTTAAAATTTACAGATTAAAAAATTGGAAATCAAAGTTTTTATTTTTATTTATTATAATACTTTTTCTTACTTTTCGGTCTTTGATCGCACTTTTAAAAATAAGCAAACTGCATATTTGAAATCCCTCTTTAAAATTTATACTGTCTTCCTAATAAATCTCAAGGTTTGAATATGTCTTCATTCCCATGCCTCAAGATCATAGGTTCGATCCTAGTATCTAAAGTTATAACATAGGGGAAAATCCTGTCTAAAGTCTTGGGAAGCCAGCTACTTTGTTAGGTGGGCCAGACTTAATTATAAAGCAGCTTTTTATACAGTAAAGCTTCCACAAGGCATATGTCAGTTTCATTAAAATATTATTTGCCATCTGGATGTAAAGTATAGTTGTGTGTCTTTATTTTGCCCAATAGGCCTATTCCTTGTTTCTCCTCTCGTTTCCTAAAGAGTGAATGACCAAGGATTCTACAAAAAACATATCTTGTTCATGCTTTATATTTGCAGAATCTCTGGAGTTAACTGCAGCTCCTATTTGTCACTTCCAGAAAAAATATCTTGGAGATTCCATTGTGCATTCCCTCCAGGTTCCTTCAAGCATCCTGAACTTTTTTTTTTTTACTATCTTGTAGCAATTAGGGATAAAATGAGGAAAGAGAAGAGGATTAGACTCTCAGCCTGTTTTGAAAACTGCTGTACCTGTCCAGCAGAACTATTTTAATGACTTTTCTGTCAGTCAGCTGCAACAGCATATGCTGAAATTGTAGTCTGTGTACCCAGGCAATTTAGGTACAGTTAAAATGTATTTTTAATGGCACTATCTTGGAAGGATTTCAGGGGCTGCCAAAAAAAGAGGTAGATTACATGTGTTATGTCTGAACCTGCTTATTTAACAGAGTAAAAACAAAATCTGATTTAATATGAGATATGAATCCATCCCTAATATGGATTTCAGTTTTCTAAACCCATTTGGTTTTGAACCATTCTTCACAAGCTGAAAATTTATAAATAAAGATCAGTTCAAAGCTGCTGTCAGCCTCCAGTAAATCTGCACAAGTCATGCTTATTTTGTAATAGTTATATTAAACATTAGAATTGCTATGAAGAGGAAACATAGCACAATACAATCTCTCAGAGCCTCCAGGACCTGCAAAGTTAACAGAAATAAAATAAATGTTTAGATTACAGGGAAATGCTATTATGTCACTTCTACAGCCAGCAAGGGGAGAATTCCTTGTTAGTGCTGCTACAGTGAAGTTAATTAGTTAAGAAGCAGCTACCACAAATCCAATCATTGAGTTGGAGGAGGCTATCTGGACCACTGATTTCAATCCCCAGCTCAATTTTAGAATCCAAATTCAGGCATCTTTCAAAAATATCTCTCCAGTCTCTGTTTAAAGGTATTCAGTAAAGAGGAACACCTTATGTCCCCATGTAGTTGGCTCTATTATCAAATTACTCTTACTATTAAGGCAGCGGTCCCCAATTTTTTGGGCACCAGGGACTGGTTCCATGGAGAGAGGTTTTTCTGCAGACCGGGGGGGGGGCATGGTTTTGCATGCTGCCTGCATTCCGTGAATGGGGCTTCGCTTGTTTGCATGGACTGGTTTCTAGCATGCTGTGGACCGGTGCCAGTCCATGGACCAGGGTTTTATGGCATTCTTCCCTTGATAGTCAATGCATCAGCAAAGGTATGTAAGAAATGATGCAACTGACCAGCAGCCTGAATTCATTAGTAATCTCTGTAAGACTCTTCCTCTTGATGCTTCCCCATGATATCTGATATGCCCAACAGTAGTTAATGTGAACTGCACTTTGGTGAGTCTTTCAAAAGCACAATGCAACACTTCCCCCATCTAGATCCAAACTGAGCTCTTCTTTGATCAGTGGGCAAGAAGAACTGTACAAAACTGTACTAGAAACAAAGGCATAGTGATGAAGAAATGGTGGGAGGAGGAGGAGGAACAGGGGGAGGGGGAAGAAGAGATGTTCCCTTCTTCAAAACGTGGGGGAGAAAAACACAGGCCATGCCGTATAAATAGCTATCACTGAAAGCAGTGCTGTCTCGGCATTCAGGAAAGAGGAACCGCTGCATTAATTATCAAGTAATTTAGAAGCTGCTTAAATAAAGAATGGAAGCAAAAACATACCCAGGATAAAAATAACAAGGCTAACATATGAAGCAATGCAAAGCTGCTGATTAAAACCTACCACCTGCCACGTAGAGTGGCACCTGGTATTGAGAGCAACCAGAATAGCAGCTGCGTGCTTGGAGTAATGAATGTCGTGGCAGCTTGCTCGCCCCCACCTCCTGTCTCTGTTATGTAAGGTGTAAGGCAAATGTGAACTAAACTGATGGCAAAATAAGACTTTTGTTTTGGGGAAAAAAAGTGGGTGAAAATGTCATTTAGAGATGGTGGGGGGAGAGAAAAAGTTTAAAATGAAACCTCTTTAAGAGTCTGAGACTCAGTTATGATTAGCTAACCTTGTCACTGCTTGGTAAATACAGCATATGCCAGGTCCACCAGACAGTTTATTGTATAAATTACATGAAATGTTCAAACTGGTTGCCATTTGTTTATAAATACTTCTTTACTCATTTGACACATGACCGTTCATCACTCTTAAGTACAGCTCTCTTTTTTATGAATAATAATGAAACATGTTATTATTGATGTATGATGCATGGGTTTTGGTGCACCATAAATGATCTTCGGGCTGGGGAGATATTTCTATATATATGAAAATCCAGCAGAAGTTCAGTTCCACAGAAATCTGTTTTTAGTCCTTATATCAAGTCAGAGCATCCACAACATTTAACGTACTCTCAAAGTTTCCCTCATTTTCACCAATGCTGAGCACTGGATGTCACATCTACAAGCAGGGCACTTATTGTATTCCACCACTGAGCTAAGTGACCGGTTGCTGTGATTATTAATTATTGCAAAGCCCTAACCCTAACCTCAGCTTTCTATCATGTAGTCTCAATGTCCTAGTTGCATTCTGAACTATGTCTTATAGGGTCCCAGCCCTAGCCCCATTTGGGACCAATGAACATATTCAAAATTTTGAGAATGTGTTCTGCAGATCCACATATGAAATCCTTGAAAAAGTTGCTCCCTCCACCAACTTCAAAACTACTTTCTTTTTAGTTTACCAATAACTTGTTCTCGTGAGATGCAAGATATGAGATACAATACATCTGTAATCCTTACTCCTGGTAGATGGAAGTTTTAATGACCAAACAGTCTAGCTGACACATTTTTCACTGTAATGATTTACCAACTATTACATGTTTTTTCCCCCTTTGCTGTCTTGCAAGGCCCAGCTACATTCTACCTGCCCCCCAGGGATTCACCATCCTGTTTCCTCTTTAAAATATCAGTTTTCTTCTCCTGGAGACTCAAAATCTGTTTCTTCTTGATAGTGCACAACTATTTCTAAGTTCTAGTGGTATAAAGTAATTTTTATATCTCTTACTTCTGATAGAGATCCATTGGCTTGTAACTTTTTTTTTCTTACAGAAGATTGCTTCCATTTTATGTTTTTATTATATTGCCTCTCCTTAGAACTGATAAATATTTCTCTTCTCTCATCAGATAGTGAATGCCCAGTCTTTTTCTTCAAGGACCATTACAAGCTTGGAGTCTTGGCAAATATATGTCACATTGTTTCTAGGAAGGAATCAGAAGTTGTCTAATGCATTTCAGGTCAGGCCACAGACCCTTATCATTTATCTTCTATTTTTTTTGGAATCTTCTTAGTTTTTTGTCCTAGCCAAATGCAGTTAGAGTAAAAAATTATTAGGAACATCCCTTGTTGAACTTCATTGGTAAACTCTTGTTTGCCTGTTCCTGTATGCTCACTTTACAAGTTGTTTTGTTTTTCCAGTGCTTAATGCAAGGCAATGTCATTGCAGACTAAGTCATAGATGACTTAGCCATGACTGTTAAAAAGTGACAAATGGCTTCAGTACTAACACCTTGCAACAGACAATACATCCACCTTGAGCGTGCAGCTGCTGAACACACATTCATGCAGATCCTATCCAATAAATCAGAGGAGAAAAAGAAAGCTGGAAAGTACCCTCTGAATTTACACTGGTTTGATTCTTACTTTGTTTAAGGAATTATGGGAATCTCACCTTGCCAAAATGTTACAGTTACTATTAAAATATTCCCCTTCCTGTTCCTAAATAACAATGTCAGGTTTTTAAGAAAATAAGGAACAACTGTTAAATCCATTTAGGTCCTTAGTATTCCTTCCTTCCTTCCTTCCTTCCTTCCTTCCTTCCTTCCTTCCTTCCTTCCTTCCTTCCTTCCTTCCTTCCTTCCTTCCTTCCTTCTATCATTCAGTCAATCAGTGTGAATGGAGGCCCATCTCAGCAAGGAAAGATGTGGTGAACAAAATTAAAAATAAAATAAAAATAATTAGAATAATACAAAAATTAAAGCACATAACATCTGTAAGTAAATAAATACACCATAATCGTTAACATCAAGAAACAGATCTCTGCACAGACTCAAGGCCCTAGGCCCAGGTACAGAGCCATGTCTTATGGGACTTGTGAAAAGCTGGCAGGATTGGACCATCCTGATCTCCAGAGGGAGAATGTTCCATAAGGTAGACCCTATTATAGAAAAAGCATGTCTTCTAACCTCTGTCAACTAGTATTCTTTAGCCAATGGAATCTGAAGCACACCCATCCTGCCTTGACCAGATCAAACATGTAAAAATAAATCAGGAGACACAGAATCTTAAGCAACCCATTCCCAAGCCATGAAGGGCTTTAAAGATGACAACCAGTAACTTGAATTACATCTGGAAGCACATTGGCCACCAATGCAGCTCTTAAAACAGTGTTATACAGTCATGGCCAAAATTGTTGGCACCCCAGAAATTTTTCCAGAAAATCAAGTATTTCTCACAGAAAAGTATTGCAGGAACACATGTTTTGCTATACGCAGGTTTATTCCCTTTGTGTGTATTGGAACACAACAAAAAAGGGAGGAAAAAAAGCAAATTGGACATAATGTTAAACAAAACTCCAAAAATGGGCTGGACAAAATTATTGGCACCCTTAACTTAATATTTGGTTGCACACCCTTTGGAAAAAATAACTGAAATCAGTCGCTTCCTATAACCATCAATAAGCTTCTTACACCTCTTACCCAGAATTTTGGACCACTCTTCCTTTGCAAACTGCTCCAGGTCTCTCTTATTGGAAGGGCGCCTTTTCCCAACAGCAATTTTAAGATCTCTCCACAGGTGTTCAATGGGATTCAGATCTGGACTCATTGCTGGCCACTTCAGAACTCTCCAGCGCTTTCTTGCCATCCATTTCTGGGTGCTTTTTGACATATGTTTGGGGTCATTGTCCTGCTGGAAGACCCAAGATCTCGGACGCAAACCCAGCTTTCTGACACTGGGCTCTACAGTGCGACCCAAAATCCTTTGGTAATCCTCAGATTTCATTATGCCTTACACACATTCAAGGCACCCAGTGCCGGAGGCAGCAAAACAACCCCAAAACTTCATTGAACCTCCACCATGTTTCACTGTAGGTACTGTGTTCTTTTCTTTGTAGGCCTCATTTCATTTTCGGTAAACAGTAGAATGATGTGCTTTACCAAAAGCTCTATCTTGGTCTCATCTGTCCACAAGACGTTTTCCCAGAAGGATTTTGGCTTACTCAAGTACATTTTGGCAAACTGTAATCTTGCTTTTTTATGTCTCTGTGTCAGCAGTGGGGGTCCTCCTGGGTCTCCTGCCATAGTGTTTCATTTCATTTAAATGTCGACAGATAGTTCACACTGACACTGATGCTCCCTGAGCCTGCAGGACAGCTTGCATTCCTTTGGAATTTGTTTGGGGCTGCTTATCCACCATCTGGATTATCCTGCGTTGCAACCTTTCATCAATTTTTCTCTTCCATCCACGACCAGGGAGATTCGCGACAGTGCCATGGGTTGCAAACTTCTTGATAATGTTGCGCACTGTGGACAAAGGCAAATCTAGATCTCTGGAGATGGACTTGTAACCTTAAGATTGTTGATATTTGTCCACAATTTTGGTTCTCAAGTCCTCAGACAGATCTCTTCTCCTCTTTCTGTTGTCCATGCTTAGCGTGGCACACACAGACACACAATGCAAAGACTAAGTGAACTTCTCTCCTTTTTATCTGCTTTCACGTGTGATTTTTATATTGCCCACATCTGTTACTTGCCCCAGGTGAGTTTAAAGGAGCATCACATGCTTGAAACAATCTTGTTTACCCACAATTTTGAAAGGGCGCCAATAATTTTGTCCGGCCCATTTTTGGAGTTTTGTTTGACATTATGTCCAATTTGCTTTTTTTCCTCCCTTTTTTGTTGTGTTCCAATACACACAAAGGGAATAAACCTGTGTATAGCAAAACATGTGTTCCTGCAATACTTTTCTGTGAAAAATACTTGATTTTCTGGAAAAATTTCTGGGGTGCCAACAATTTCGGCCATGACTGTATATGTCAAAGAACTAGTACTTTTTACCACCAATGTTGCTGCATTCTGCACCAGGTAAAACTTCTGAATGGTCTTCAAGGGCAGCCCCATGTAGACTGCATTGCAGTAGTCCAGAAGGACATGAGTAATAGTGAGCAGAATCTTCCAGTCCACGTATAAATGCAACAGGTGCAGAATCCTAGCCATGGCTGCACCTTGCTCTTTGAGCAGGAGCTGTAAGTCCTGGGAGACCCTGAGATTGTACACTAGGCCTGTCTTAGGCAATGTCACCTCATCCAAGACCAATGATAGTAAGTCCTTGGCATCAGAAGATTCAAATACCCAGTGTAATTCAGTCTTGCTTGGGTTGAATTGATATACTTTGAGAAAAAGAAAAATCTAATAAAAAATTGATTCTTAAAAATAAACACTGCTCTGTCTCATGCTACAGGGGATCAAGAGGGACAAAATACACAACGGATATATTGTCCAAGAACCAATACATCAATACTACAGAGACTCTAACACCCAGTGCTTTTTTTGTAAAAGAAAAAGGTGCCAAAACTCACACATGTCATACAACCCACCTTGCCTACCCTACAAGATTCCATCCAAAAAAGGTGCCGGAACTCATTTCTGGGCGTTCTATGACAAAAAAAGCCCTGCTAACACCAGAAAGTTATTCAAGCCAATCTGAGGTCTAAAGAAATATATCGGATACAAGAAGGATCAGTGTAAAAGAGCTGTTGCTCCCAGGAAGCCTGGCTCTGCAATCTGTTGCTGTTCTGTGATTCAGTCCTCCATTCCCCATTCAGCAGCAGAAGTGCTTCAGAGGCTGAAAATGTGATAAGTTCTGTTTTCAGCTTCTACTCCCTACTTTGAATTGTGGATCACAGCTGGCAGCTCAAGCTCTTTGTCTCATCCCCTGACATCTCCACTTCCAAAGAACCCAAGGCAGACACGACACAAGCTTTGTCAACTTTGATGTTGCTGGCACAAGGACCATTTCTATTTGTGACATCTTTTTATAAGAAGACTTTTTCTACTAAATTCTTTGGCTGCACAACCCTTTGTTTGCTTGGTGGCAAGGGCTTTTATTGCTGTTATGATGAAGTTACAAACCCTGTTTTCATCAGCACCAGACACACCAGAACTGAACTCATTTCGACCTTTGTCAGCTGTACTGCAAATATAGGAACTATGCCTGCGTTTATTGAAGCTCAGCAGTGTTTTGATTCTCATCCAGTACAAAATGTGATTGTGCCATCTCTTTTGCAACATAGTAAGATTTGAGGTATAAGAGAACATATATACTGTTATGAAAATAAAACCTTGCAGGTAAGAAAATGTAAAGTAATGAAAGTCAGATCATAATCTACAACTACAAATAAATACTTGATGTAACAGGTTAAGGAGATTAAATTTGGATGGGACACTACTTAAGTCATTTTACTTATTTTACACATGTGCAGAAACAGAAAAGCATAAATGGCATGCATAGATTTTGTGCATTGAATTTAAAGTCCACTAAATCAAGGTAAATCAAAGTTTTACTATTACTAGAGCAAAACAGAATCAACAAAATGCTTAACTGTACATGACAGTGTTTGCCATCAGACTGAACTATAATAAATGAACTACTGTAAGGGCCAAGAGATTCTCTGCTGAAGAATGTTTCATAACTTAGATATGACCACTGAGAAGTTGGATGCAAGGCAGATAAACAAATAAATAATACAAGTGATAATTTGACAGTGTCCATGAATAAAGTACTTATCCATCACTGTGGACTAGACAAGCAAGTGATGCTGAGATGCAGTTCTACAGTCATCTCCAGGAATGATGGCATTTAAACCATTCTGTACTAGCTGATAATCTACCCCTTTCTGGGTTTTAACATTATTTAAAAGACTGAAAGTTCATGATGATCCAATAAGAGTTCAAGGCACTACACATGGGCTATAACTGTCCTTCATGCACAAATACATACATACAGGTGTGTGGGGGAGAGAATACTGGATACTGAACACAGTAAAGTGGGATTGACCCCTTTTTTTGGTCTCTGAATTCAGGGATCCTAACTGTCCAGGTCCAGATTATAGTTGGTACCAAGGATAAAGGGATTAAACCAATGACAAACTAGATTATAAATTAAGGTGGTGTTCTTTACCTGCAATTTAAACCATAGTACTGGTTGGGACATTATGCTAAACTCAACCACAGTACATTTCTTTATTTAAGGAACAAGATTTGCCCTTAGATGTTGTTATGTAACCAGTTCTTTGCAGGCAATAAGACGGAAGGTTGCAAACAGGAACATGCTTTATTAGAGTCAAGTGGAACAGAACTGAAACAGTGGCTGTGGAACCGCTGAAGGACAGCTTTGAGCCACCTTGCCAGGACCTCAGTGGACTCTCCGGCGATGAGTACATCATCAAAATAGTGGCAGACACCCGGAATACCCTTGAGTGTATGCTCCATGACTCCCTGGAAGATCCCTGGGGCTACGCTAACCCCGAATTGGAGGCGCTTTAACTTAAAAGCCCACCGATGTGTCAAAATTGTTTGTGCAGCCGCTGTGGCCTCATCCACTGGTAACTGTTGATAGGCCTGTGCCAAATCTAACTTAGCAAACACGCTACCCCCTTGCAGCGATGCCAAAATGTGGCTAACGACAGGCACTGGGTATGCGTGCTGCTGCAGTGCCCGGTTAATGGTGCACTTGTAATCAGTGCAAATCCTAATCTCCCTGTTGGCCTTAAGTGGTGTGACAATAGGAGTTTCCCACTCTCCCCCATCTATGGGCTGTAGTACCCCTTGACTGACTAGCTTGTCCAGCTTTGCATCAATTTTGTGTTTTAGTGCAAAAGGCACACGGTGGGGCTTAACCCTAATTGGTGTTATGGAAGGATCAAGCTTAAAGGCTATTGGAGGGCCCTTGTACTCTCCCAGGCTTGTGTCAAAAACATCTGCGAATTCCTCGTATACTGATGCCAAGTTCACCACTTGTGTCCGGTGAATTCTGATTACTTGAATGCCCAGTGCATCAAACCAATCAAGTCCAATGAGGCTTGTTCTCTGGCCCTACACCACAATGACATCTAGGGGGCCCAAAAACCCCTTGAATTTTACAGCCAAAGTGGCCTCGCCCTTGACGACTACTCGGGAATAATGTCAGATGGCCGAAGTTTGGCCCATCTCTTACTGTGACTGGACACAAACTGGAAAGTCTCAAGGGAAATAATCGATACAGCTGAACCAGTCTCCATTTCTATTCTGCAAGGAACGCCTTGCAGCTTGACTTATAGCCGAAGTTTTTGTTTAAGGGGGCGGCGAGCTCCCGTGCAGCAAACAATCCTGCGGCTGGAGCAGATCCCTACTCTATGCTGCCCAGTGGCCCCGGTATCTCTCCTGAACGACTCGTCCAGTTGGTGGTCCTTCTCTACAGACTGCTATGATGTGGCTGGATTTCCCACAGTCCTGACACATGGCTGTCCTGAATCTGCAGTCTGCTCGTTGGTGGTGGCTGTCACAGCCCAAACATCAAAGGAAGGGAATTGCCTGTAAGGAGGTCTGTTTTCCTTGTCTTGGTACCATTGAACCTTGTCAACTTTGTGGTCAGTTGACATCTTCTCATTGCTCAGCGTCATCGTGGTGGATGGCTTCTTTGTGTGGTGTGCTTTTGGCAGGCCGCAACGCGTTCACAGCCCCGGTGGTGGCTTCGTCCGCCATGACCTCTTTCAATGCTTCTTGGAGTGAGAGTCTCCTTCACAAAAAGTTTTTGTTTGAGCTCTCTGCTCCAGAGTCCACAGACAAGACGATCTCAAAGTCTTTCTTCCAAGTCCATGAACTGACAAAGATGAGATGCCTGCCTCAACGCCACGATGAACTCTGTGGCCGTCTCACCGGGTTGTTGTTCTTGCTGTTTGAAGGCATGCCTCCACGCTATCACTGACAGTTTCAGTTGAAAATGGTTGACGAGCTATTTCTTCAGGTCTGCGTAACGGACTCCAGCTGTGCCAGTGTGACCAAGTTCTCAGCGATGTCGAACATTGCAGACCCGCACACACAGAGGACTGTTGCGGCCTTCAGAACATCTTTGACAACTTGATTTGCCCAGAGGTAGTTCTCCACTCTTGAAATGTAGGACAACCATCTCTCCAGGTGCATGACATCGAATTCTTTGAGCTTTCTGACCTTTGACATGGTGAGAAGTCTTCGCGGCTCGTGTCTCACATTGCCTCATGCTGCTGGCTTCTTTGTAGGCCCTGGGACTGGTCCTCAGGACAGGGTGGTCTCCAGCATGGCTTGCTAGGCAGACTGAGGGGGGGGTAACGCTGTCCCTACCAGGTGCTGTGCTGGTCTCACCCCCTAGTGACTTCAGGCTCTTACGAAGAAGCAGCATCCCACCTTCATTGCCAGTGTTGTGTAGCCGGTTCTTTGCAGGCAATAAGCGAGATGGAAGGTTGCAAACCAGAACATGCTTTATTGGAGTCAAGTAAAACTGAAACAGAGGCTGCGGTACAGATACTTATATGGTTGGCCACTAGGCGGTGGACAATAGGTTTAAAGGAAACCATTCCTGCCCCAAATCTACCAATGATCTTGGAAATAACAAGTCTGGCTTAGTCAATAACCATTACACAGACACACCATTGAGCAACCTTTAAGCAGCATTTAAACAGACACATAAAACCCCCAATACATTACAGGTGTAATATCCTTCTGCATAAGATAAGGGCTCTGACTGCAGCTATTAAATGCCGTGTCTGCCCGTAATAAAACCTGTCTAATGCATGATTTAATTATGGATGAGAAGACAGACCTGCCTAGTATTACTGAAACCTGGGTGGGAAAGATAAATGGGAGTTCCTGTTTTGGAAACCTGCCTGTGTAGGTTTGAGTTTGGCATTAGCCAAAGGGTTAGGGTTAGCCAAAGTGAGGAGAGGGTTGCTGTTGACATCCATAATATTCTGCTGGCAACAAGAGGTGCTGCTCTGCAGATAAATAGATATGAGTCTCTTGATGAAGCAAGAAGGACCTTACAAGAACTCAAAGAAGCAATTACTGATAAGAGAATCCTGGTAAAATGAGGTCCACTGAATCACAAAAAAAATTCAGAAGTGATTGCAAATTACTTATGGAAGATTTTGATGACTCTTCCAACATCTATAATCAAAGTAAACTCTTTAGTGCACATACAGGCAACAGGTCATTAAATGAGGGCTATAGACTACAGTATTCTCACTTAGCAGCCACAATTGAGACCAGGAACTTGGTTGCTAAGTGAAGCAATTCACTGAGTGAAACTGTAAGTATGCTGATGATGGTACTTTCCTCAACTATACAGACCTGTGAATGCTGTAAATGAGGGGATTGGTCACAAGTTACTTTTTTCAACACCGTCAAAAATGTAAATGTTGCTACCAGTAGATGAGGACTTCCTGTATAAAGTAAGCTAGCTTTATTTTGGCTTAATACAAGCTATCTGCTTGTACACATGCTGTTTCAAAGGAGGCAGAACAAAGGATTCTTCACACAGTTATATTTTATTAACAAGACTTAGCATTAATAGCATCTTCTAATTATTGGTTACATTCAAATATATAAATTTGTAGTATTTACATAAGAGTGATTACATTTAACACTAGAGTACTTGTGTTTATCATCCCAACAGTAAGCAAGGAGAAATGTTTTGCTTGAATGAGATCCATGCTGAAATATTTTCTATTGGTAAAAAAGGCCAAGTGCTTTGATATCTTACGATAATCTACTTAATCTAGTTCAAATTGCCACTTCTCTCTATCAAGCATGTGCCATGCCTCATTCATAAAACATATGGTTTCTACTATTACGATACATGATCCAGAAGATGTATGAAGAGACATACAGACATAAGTAGTATTCATCCTCAGTGCATATTTGAGCCAAAGTAGTATAATAGATTTAGCCTGTAAGTGAGGGAATCCCAGACTTAAATCCAGTGTCAGCCAGAGCTCATTATCTGACTTTAAACCAGTCACTTCTCTCAACCCAACTTACCACACAGGATTTTTGCTGTAGGGAAAACAGCAATCAGTATGATATATGCTGCCAGGGTTTCTTTTAATGATAGGCAGATTAAATAGCCAATAAAGTAAAATTTGAAGGCTTATGTAAGCAGACATTCCATTATTGAAAAACCAAAATGCTTATGTAAAAATAAATTGTGTATATTCTTAAATAGGTGCGTCTAAAACATTGAGGCTGCAATCATAAACGCCATTCCATCTAAATTGTATCGTGACTAAAATCCTGAACATGATTACATGACAGTAATAAGATTTCCATAATTATAGAATAACTTTGTTAAAAGTGTACTCTAAATTTACTCAAAAGGAAACACTTCATTTCATGAATTTAAGCACAGATCTAGTGATATGCAAGAAAAAAGTCAATGGGCATCCTTCTAATTTCAGTGGTTCTAAGTAAGATACAACTAGATCTGATTAATATTTTCTTTTGTATGTTTAAATTAATTCAAACTTGTTACATCAAAAGCTGAAGAAAGGATTTTATAAAGAATATATTGATCACTTGCCTGCATTTCTAGCCAGTTAAGGATGGAATCTATACACACTATCAAGAGAACAAAGTATATCAACATCAATGGGTAGGACTTTCACAGAACCATGTACAAGTGCTTCCTTTGGAAGGAAAAAACGAATGATGTGATTTTATTCAGAAATAAGCCCTTGTAATTTCAGTGAAATTAAAACTGGTGTGGGAAGAATCCAGAGAAAGAAATATTTGGGGGAATATTAAAAAGGCTGAATATATTTCTCCAAAGGAATAATGGAGAAGATCTTTAAGAGGCAGAAACTTCTTCCTCCCCCCAGCCAGAAAATTCAGCAGAAACCAGATTTTACAAATGCGTATGTAATAATCCATTCAGGAAGGTTGGGGCCAGGAAACTAGAAGCTATGAGATTAGCAAGACAAAGACCTCTAAAATCTATATACCCCACCCAAACTCTAAGACATGACCTTTGGGGACATAATAGGATTAACCCGCCAATACCAAAAGGGCAAGGGACGCGGTGGCTCAGTGGGTTAGGACGCTGAGCTTGTCGATCAGAAGGTCGGCAGTTTGGCGGGTCGAATCCCGAGTGCCGCATAACAGAGTGAGCGCCTGTTACTCGTCCCAGCTTCTGCCCACCTAGCAGTTCGAAAGCACGTAAAAATGCAAGTAGAAAAATAGGGACCACTATGGTGGGAAGGTAACAGCGTTCCGTGCACCTTTGGTGTCTAATCATGCCGGCCACATGACCACGGAGACGTCCTCGGACAAACGCTGGCTCTTCGGCTATGAAACGGAGATGAGCACCGGCCCCTAGAGTCGGAAACGACTAGCACACATGTGCGGGGGAACCTTTACCTTTACCTTACCAAAAGGGCACACTCATGCTCAGGTCAAAGTACATGACACAGGAAATACAAAGCCACTAATGGACCAATCATTTCCTTAACTTTTTTCTTGGTTTTTACATGTTGAAAGAAGCTTTTTTGTTGTTATTTTTGATTTTGGTCACAAGCCTTAGTTCATTTTGAGCCTTGAGTTCCTCACTTCATCCGTTCAATCTTGGGCTATTTGCTGATATTCTGCCTTAGTTATGTGCCCCTCTTTCCACTTTTTATACTTGTCCTGTTTATCTTTCAATAAGCTATCAACTCAACCTCCCATTCTTCGTCCCACAGACGAACTACTAGGGCAGGTGTAGGCAACCTCGGCTCTTTTATGACTCATGGACTTCAACTCCCAGAATTCCCGAGTCAGCTGACTCGGGAATTCTGGGAGTTGAAGTCCATGAGTCATAAAAGAGCCGAGGTTGCCTACCCCTGTACTAGGGCATCCACGCAGGCCCAACTATGTTTCCTAGGCAACCGCTTCTTTCAACTTATTCAAGCGCTAGTTCCGGTTTCCCCTAAGCGACTCGGCCGCTCCGCCCCGCGCAGGCTACGGAAGCCGTTGGCTCTAGAGTCAGGCAAGTGAACGACGAACGAGTTTTCGGAGCATGCGCACTTGCATAGCCTAGCCTCACCTAGGGTGTGGGTGAAAAAAAAGCGACTGGTGAGCGGAAGCGGAAGCGGTGTGTGGCAAGGCCCAGCGGTTTAATTACACCCGCCCCTCCACCTTCACGTTAGTCTCGTTTCCCTTTTTCCGGCCTCCTCGTGTCCAGAGCGCCAGTTAGTGGGAGGCGTAACCCCCGACGAGAGACAGCCGCCTGCCTAACCCGTCGATTCCGCCTCCGCCGCCCTTTCCGCTACAGCCCCGCCCCCACCCCTCCGCTCGAGCGGTACCGTGGCCTTTAGCGCCGAGTCCCGGTCAGGGCGGCCGCCGCTATGTCCGACAAGGAGTTCATGTGGGCCCTGAAGAATGGCGACCTAGACGAGGTGAAAGACTACGTAGCCAAGGTACAGTGGGAGAAACCGGGCTGGGAAGCCAAGCAGATGAGCAGCGAGCCTTTGAAGGCCCGAGGCTGCGGATAGTTTGTCCCTTTTGCTCAGGGAAGTATTGGGGTGGGGGTTATCTCTCGCCCCCTCCCCACTCCGGGCGGCCTTTTCTCCTCGGAGAAGGCTACGGTGGGACTCGACTTCGCCTGAAGGCGCCTAAGCCAGGGGTCTTCAAACTTGGCCCTTTTATGACTTGTGGACTTCAACTCCCAGAATTCCTCAGCCAGCAAAGCTGGCTGAGGAATTCTGGGAGTTGAAGTCCACAAGTCATAAAAGGGCCAAGTTTGAAGACCCCTGGCCTAAGCGCTTCTGCGCGGGCGCGGGGGTGGGTGAGGCCTTCCTAGTAAAAGCCCACCGCTTTTCTCGTGCCCGAGAGGGTCCTGGATGACGTCACTTGCGGGGCTGGATGTTGGCAGGGATTTCACTTGGAGGGTGGGGGGGGTCATCCAGAATAAGCCCCGAGAAGAGGCGGCCTGAAAGGTGGTCGCATTGGTTCCAGGGAGACGGCCGCTCCACGCCCACCTCCTTCCTTTGGCTCTGTTGAGGTGTGTCTTCTGTCATTCACACGTTCTCCCAGCAATTAACCAAAGGTCTTCAAAGGCTGGTTCTGTTCGTTGGTCTCATAGTGCCTTGGGCAGGACTATTAGTGCATCCCTACTTGGTTTTGGGTTTTTTTTTTAAAATTGGGGCTGCAAAGAGCCACACCCTTGCTCTAAATTATAATTCATTTACAGTCATGCCTTGTCTCCTGATTTGTATCGTGTACTCGGCACTGAATTAAAAAAAAACAACAACCAAAAGTAACAAAGATGAAAAAGACTGCTCCAAGGTCTAACTTCCTGTTAAGTTTGTTGCTTTACTGTAATTGAAGGTGCTGAAGTAGAAATTGGAGAAGAAGAAGAAGGATTAAAATAACTTCAGTTCATTGAGAGAATATGGGTAAAGAGAGCTACAGGTTAAATGAACAACTCTTGGACAAGAGTTGGCAAAGCATTTGTGATAAAACGTTTTTATTTTCTGTTTTCTCTTACAATCTCCATTGAACCAAAATCTGTATGGTTAGCGGAGGGAAGGAGCAGAATGGAATGTATTCAATAGAAAGACAGAAGCCAACATATTAGAAGGATTCATTGTATTGCTTTTCATTTATGGTGACCAAACCAATCTGCACAGATTTTAATTTGTGTCAAGTATTGACTATATAGCTGAGTCAGAAAACAGTTTTCTAATCAGAAAAAGATAGTTGAAAGAGTTGCTGGTTTTCAACCTGTGGGTTCAAAACTTTGGGTAGCCTTGGATTATTTCCCAACTCCAAGTGCTTATTGGTGAAATTGTGTTGTTTGGTCCTTCTAGGTATTAACTCATGAGAGAAACTACTTTAAAAAAATACTTTGAACTTCAGAATCTCAGTTTATTGAAAGGCTGCCTAGGACAATTGAAACTGGAGGAGGCAAGCTTTATGCTTTAAATGGATGGGAGATAGTGATGTTTCAAAGTTAGGATCAAACAAATTGTATACTAGTGAGCATAACTTGTCTAAAACTGTTTGTTTTAAATTTACATGGTTAGATAAATTAACCAGCTCACAAGGAACTGGTCTCCTAATGTAATGCTCTATACCAGAGGTGACCAAACTTTTGGGCACCAGGGACCACTTCTGTGGAGAAAGGTTTTGCCGCAGACCAGAGAGTGTGGTTTTGTGTACTATCTGCATCCCATGGATGGGTCTTTGCTTGTTTGTGTGGACCGGTTGCTGGCATGCCGTGGCCTGGGGGTTGGGGACTCCTGCTCTATACCTAGGTCTCTGCCAGATCTAGACTTAAAATAGAATGTAAAGAAATTGATCTGAAGTGAATTACAGTGACAGTCATCAGCATACCAGTTACTTGGGTTTTTTAATGGAATATGAGCAGCCTGAGAAAGAGATGGTAGAATTCCTGTCATACAGAGGAGGATAAAAGTTTGTTCTTTGCTCCTTGAGCAGACAAGACCTAGATCTATAGGGTTTGCAAAAGAATAAATTTGGGTTGAATGTTAGAAGAAATTCAGTGCCATAAGATAGTAAGCAACGGAATCAATTAGTAAGATGAATGGGTCGTCTTTTGCTGAAGGTATTCAAATAGCCTTTGAAGATGGACAGACTTTAGCATAGAATTATTTGCTCAGAGGAATATAAACTAGATCATGAATGTGTTCTCCAGAATAATTCTGTTTTTAATAACCTTCTAAAGGTCCATAGGGAAGAAGGTCAGTCTGATCCAGTGGGAAATTATTCCATGGCTGCACCATCTAGTCTTGACTCTTCTTACCCACTAGAAGTGTAGACTCACAAGTGGCTGTTCACAGAAGATATGACAGGTTGGGCTGATGTAATTGGATAAAGGCAATCCTGTAGATATCCATGAAGGATTTTATAGGTTAATGTAAGAACCTTAAATTATACTCACAAACTTATCAGTGACCACTGCTTGGCCCACAGAATTGGTGTTATATGTTCCCTTCAAAGACAACCCTATTCAAAGTATTTCAATTGCAGTAATCCAATTGAGTGGTAATGGGACATTACCTAGGCCTTCCTGCATCAGATACAGCTATCCTCACTTAACAACTGCTTAGGACTATTTGAAGTTACAGTGGTGCTGAAAAAATTATAACCAGTTCTCATATTTAACAGTTGCAGTATCCCTGCAGTCATGTAATTGAGATTTAGGCACTTTGCAATTGGCAGGTGTTTATGTTACGTAATCCCCATTTGTGTGTTTTAGTACCAGCTTCTGATAAGCAGTCACTAGAGATGCTGGTCACAAGTCACAATCACATGATGTCTTGCTTAATGATTGTAGCAGAAGTGAGGTTGTAAATCTGTCTCAGTCACCTGTTGTCTACTTAGCAATCTTGTTCCTTAGCGACAGAGTTGCCAGTCCCAATTATTATGTGAGGACTACCTATAGGGCAGGCATGTCAAACTCATGACTTCGTGAGTTTGTTTTTTTGATACTGTTTACTGGTCGCAGTGAGATCATTGTGATACATTATGTTAGAATAGGCCCTCTCAAATTTTACTTAGCAGCATTGGCTCTTAATATGTAGCTTTGCTAATCTCTTATTCAGTAGTACCTGTTGTTCTTTGCAGTAGTTTTCTCCAAGCATTTGACTCTTCCAAATATTCTTTCTGGGAGCAGGGCTTTGTGCAGTTATTTATTTATTTATTTAATTTAAATTAATTTGTATACCGCCCTTCTCCCGAAGGACTCAGGGTGGTGAACAGGGCAATATACTATATACTATATACTATTTTATATACTATAAAATATATACTAGGACAATGCAAAGACTGCTCAGTTAGATGACCATTCCCCTTCTACATTTTTGTCTTTTAAAACCTTAGAATTTTGTATTTTTGGCAAGTAAGATTATTATGAATGCCGTCCCATCCTTGCCATTTTTAAAAGCCATTTTATATTAAAATAATTTAATATTAAATTAATCCCATTAGATTTTTTTTGCTTCTGAAACAATTTTTTCTTACCACGAACCATGTTACTGTGTGAAAGGAAGGGTTAATATTGATTTTAGAAGAGTCTCTAAATGGATTGAATAAGAGAAGATGTATTATTGTATTGCTTTTTAGAGTATGTGGGTGTCATCACACTAAAAAGTATGCATATAGCAGCCTCAAGGGATGAAGTCATTTGCACTGATGAATATTTTGTAATAGTTTGACTGAATTCAGTTTTCAGAAAATAATTTACTGGAACAATAGGGAAATTGCAAAAGACAGAGTCAAAAGCAAAGATATCTGGCTTTGTTTAATAATCACAAGGAAAAGTAATAAGCATTTTAAATTATAAACTTACTGTCACACAATTAAATGATTTATCAGTCCATTTATTCATTGTGTTTTTTAATGGACTGATCCCAGAGTGCATTGAATGGATTAAGACAAACATTACACTTTGAGATGGCAAGTGAACAGAAGCATTTAAATGATTATACTTTATCAAGTGTATTATTTGGGATATGAAGCAGAATATCTACATTATCTGTAATCCTTTGAATTCCTATAAAAAGTATGTTTATCAGTTCTAGAACTTTGAGTTAAGAAAAAGTAATCAGCATTACTGCTTCAATGACTTAGTTCTGTCCTCTGTTAATGAAGGAGCACACTGAAAAGTATATTGTAAGGAATTGCTATGTTCCTGGAAAGTGGCCATTGCTTAACATTAGAGGAGTTTTTGTATGTCGCTACAATTTTGAGTGGACATGCTAGTTTGTAAGACCAGCGAGAAGAAAGGAAGACATTTCTATCAAGGGCTACTTATTTTTAGATATTGTGGTACTAAATACTATTTGGTGGAACAACCAGTTTCACACCTTTGTGTGTTTCTCAGTATTAGCTATATAATTAAAATCTACCCAGGTATAAGATGAAAAAGCTCTTCTGGTGGCAACATGTAACATGAATACTAGGCTGAGAACTACATTAGTACTTCAGAAGTCCTAATAATGATAAACCTTCAGGGTATGTTCACATGGATAAGAAAATTAGGAATCCGAATCTAAATGTGTATGAAGTTGGAGCAAATGGATTTATAGATGAGTAAAAGGCATAGAAAACAACCTACATTGTGACTAATTGTTTGAAATTATTATTAATCTAAATTTGACACTGATATAAACCATTATTTTACATTCTAGGGTCATGCTGGTGATGACCTATAAAGCCCTAAATGGCTTGGGTCCGGGATATTTGAGGGAACACCTGCTGCCAGCATCAAGTTCCCTTCATCCAGTGCGCTCCCACAGGGAGGGTCTTCTCAGGGTGCCGCCGGTAAAAGACTGCCGGCGGATAACACCCAGGGGGAGGGCCTTCTCTGTGGGTGCGCCTGCCCTCTGGAACCAGCTGCCCGCGGAGCTTAGGACTGCCCCTGACCTTCGTTCATGCCGCCGGGACCTGAAGACCTGGCTCTTTGAGCTCTCCAGCCCAGGCTGAGAATTTTTAACTGGGGTTTTTATTTTAAGGGATAATTTAATCTTTTTAATTGTTTTTTAACTCTTGTATTTTGTATTGCTGATTTTAAATTCCCTGTAAACCGCCCTGAGTCCTTCGGGAAAGGGTGGTATATAAATCTAATAAAATTAAATTAAATTCTTATACTGGCAGTATGTTCTCAGTTAAATTATATGTTCAGGTTTTGACTAGAACTTTGCATTTGCTCAGAACTGAACAGTCTAGAGAACATTCCATGAGAATTTTTATTTGGTTTATGTTGCAGTTCAACAAAATTTCAAATAACAATGGCAGTTCAAAACAATTCCCTAATGCACAAAGGAATATAAGGTTGTAGCCCATATTGAATTTTATCTAGATACTCCCTAGAGCAAACTAATATTTGAGTAGCAAAAATAGTTAAGCATGCTTTTTACAGCCTCTGCATCCATAAATTACCCAGAAATCTCTGAGCCCACAAAGAAGTCATTTTATTCATTTTAACACAGCATAATGTAATGAAAGCAAAAATGCACTTGTTTGCTTTGAGGTTTCTTACTGTACACGTAATGGATATTGAACAACAGTGTTCACACTATGGGAACAGAGATGGTTTGAGAAAGGAGTGAAGGAATCTTATTTATGCCAGAGTGGAACATCCTTCCCTCAATAGAGGTCAAGGTTTCAGACACAGCCTTTTATGCTGCTCTTTCATCAGTCCCCAAAAAGGTTAAGACCAGTTCACAGGTTCACCAGGGAGATCACACACTTAGGGTATAGGATTTAGGAGTTGAAACATTTACATCTCAATAACTTTCTGCCTACTCGTTTAACAAGCCTATCCAAATTAGATGAGGAATGAAATTTCCCTGGAGGACATATATGGGGTCTTCCTAACAAGTAGCTCAGACTGAAGAAGCTACTTAAACAGTGAAATGTTTTGAATCAACAAGAAATGTCTAGTTCCTATGGCTGAACTTCCAGACTACTGACCTCCATGTTACGACTGGTTGAAGTAAAAGATATTTTACCAAAGGATAATTAACCTTTTTTTTTAATTCCAAAGGGTGAAGATGTTAACCGAACATTGGAAGGTGGGAGAAAACCTCTTCACTATGCAGCAGATTGTGGACAGCTTGAGATTCTGGAGTTTCTTCTACTAAAGGGAGCTGATATTAATGTACGTTAAATAGAATCATTCAGGCAATATAATAGATGAAATTACTGTATCTGTAGTATTAAGACAAGTAACTCTTTTAAATGCATAAAGTGGGATGTATATATAGTTGCCCTTGACATAAGTGTTAATTTTGTTATTGCAGTACAGTTTTTATTTATTGGAGTATATTAAAAGAAAATAGAATATCTATATCTATCTATCTCTAGTCTGTCTTCATTATCTGCCACTTACTAGGAACTAACATATTAATCTGGATGATTATAGCACTTCACTACTTCAACAGAACACTTGAAGTTAATCGAGGTTTTCATAAGCATCGAAATCTTGTTGTCCTTATCTTGAAAAATATCACTTGTAGGATATCTGTATTCTATTTGATTAAAGATTATCATTTGGGGGGTGGATTCCATCTTCTCATAAAGCTTAAGTTTGAAACAAGAAAAAAGTTTTCCTCTTCATGATGAGGCCTACTGATGGATCTCTTTGGGGGAAGGTACTGTACAGGAGAAAAACAGCTATATTAGGGAAGAGGGTGCTTGTCCTTTCCCTGTCAATTGATTTTTCATTGCAACTTCCTTGCCAAATAATTTTGCCCAAGCCAGTCTTAAAACACATTGAAGACTTTCTATAGGGATGGATAATATTTGTAGCAAGAAGAACTCCTGTTTGTTAATCTTCTTCTAGTGATATCCTGATCCAAATTTTAAGTAACTATTGTAGAATTTTTGTAGAAGTAAGGACCATTTTACTTGCTTGCTTCACACTCTCACTGTTGATTTACCTTTTAGTAAAATGTAACCTTCCAATAATGTGATATCTGCATAATTCTTCGTGAGGAAAGCCTGCAGCTTTGTCACTTGAGTCATATTAGGAGATGCATGTATTGATTTAGGTTGCTTTTTTACAGCTTTTTTTTTTACTTTTTATAGGCTCCAGATAAGCATAGTATCACTCCACTTCTTTCAGCAGTTTATGAAGATCACGTGTCCTGTGTGAAATTACTTCTGTCAAAGGTGAGAATACATGATAGTATCATTCTGACAATTGTACCAACTTAGTGAATTTCATTTTTTCAAGATGTCAGATGTTTTAAGGATTCCTAATATGGAGTAGATATCAAAGAAAATCAGATAGACCAAAGAAGGGTGAGGAAGGAAAGAAGAAAGCTTTTAATGAAGTGCAGAGCTTCTGAAATGTTTGGGAATGACAAGATTTGGTCTTTAGTCATTGACTTGAGCTATTGTGTGTATAATGTAACATTTAGTGTAGTTATTTTGTTCAAAAATTATTTGGCTAATTTAACAAAATATAAGTAGAATTTCTGCTGTGAATGGTTATTCATGTTGATATAGTCAGTTAAAAAAACTACAAGCAAATAGGAACAATTGTAGTACTATATTAAATATAAGTGTTACAAAATGTAGGGCATTTTGGAAAATATTGTTTTAAAGGTTTTTAACTCATGCATTTATTTTTATATAAAGAGAGGCCAATGTAGTAACTTTATACTGTTTCAGTTTCAAGCATGAGTGCCATTGATAAAAAGCTGCTTTTCAGAAGAAGAAAAAAAAAAGGGGGGGGGGCTCCTGAAAACTGTTCATATGTCAAGATGGCATGATTTCATTTTCTGTTGTAATAAAAATCTGCCTTGATTTAATAGTTAAACATCTAACTGTACAAATATTTCATTCAGTCTTCTGGAAAGAAAACAGTTCCTTTCACCATGGCTTCTTTTTCAAATAATTTAGAAGCAAGCATTTAAGGCAGATACTACTTCTCAGTCTGTTCTATTTTGCTGTTTTATATTCTGTTAGATACACACACACACACACAGAGAGAGAGAGAGAGAGAGAGAGAGAGAGAGAGAGAGAGAGAGAGAGAGAGAGAGAGAGAGAGAGAGAGAGAGAGAACGACAAACTTTATAAAATAAAATCTCACTTTTTTCCCATTCTGAATTGTGTAACATTTCAGACTGAAAGTTGTTAATACATCAGGTGAGAACTACTGATAGACATTTGGGCTATGTTCACATATACTAAACCATAAACAATATATTTACAAATACAATTTGTACCAGAATTTTAACTGCTAAGTGATGCAGTTACTAAGCAAGTCATTGCATGAGCTGACCCAATTTCAGAAACATTTTACCATGGTCATTAAATGAATCAGTTGTTAAGCAAATCAGGCTTTTCCAATTGACTGCTTGTTGGAAGCCATCTGGAAAGAGTGCAAATCGCAATCACACGATTGCAAGATGCTGCAACCTTTGTAAATGCAAGCTGGTTGTCTAATGTCCAAATTGCGATCATGTGACCTGGTAGTGGTGTGATGGTCATAACTTCAAGGACGGGTCATAAGTCATTTTTTCCAGTGCCATTGTAACATTGAATCATCATTAAACAGTCATACATTCATGGTCATTAAGCAAATCTGGCTTCCTCCATTGACTTTGCTTGTTGGAAGATGCCTGAGAAGATTGCAAATAGCTGTAACCAGTGTAAATGCATGCCAGTTGCAAAACACTTGATTTTTTATCACGTGACCACAGGGATACCAAAATGGTCATAAATAGAAGGACCAGTTGTAAATCACTTTTTTTCAGTGCTATCAAGTCTTTCTTTTCAGTGTCATTTGAACTGTAAGGGGTTGCAAAGCAAGCTGTGGTGTACCTTCTCAAGTCATCACTGGATTTGCGATGACTTGAGTATTCCTGTGCAGTCTCCCCTTTCTAGGCAAGTTGGTAGAGAGGATGGTCTAGCCCAGGGGTAGGCAACCGTGGCTCTTTTATGACTCATGGATTTCAACTCCCAGAATTCCTGAGCCAGCCATGCTTTTCACTTAAATTTAAGGCCATGGTTTGCTACAAAGACATCATTAGTAATTCTTTTCTGATTTGTGATCTTGTGGTAGAAACCATGATGGAGCTGGTATCCTTCTTAATATTTCTTGATCCTTCAGTGACTTTTAATAATATCAGCTTAAGACGGTGGACATGGGAGGAACCATTTTGTAGTAGTCATCTTCCTTTCTCTATGGCCAGTTTCAGTTGGTGTTGACTAGATGGGAGAGATCATGCCCACAGTCCCTTACTTGTGCAGTGACACAAGGTTCGGTATTCTCTTCCCTTCTTCTTAATTTTATATGGATCCATTGGATGAAGTCATCTCTTGGTTTGAGTTCAAATATCATTAATATGATGATTTCCAGTTGTACATCTGGACCCCAAACTGAGCAATGGAGTCAAAATTCTAACAGAGTGCCTGGAGGCTGTTCAGGTCTGGATGGTAAGGAACAAACTGAGGTTCAATCCTGATAAGACACCCCCCCCCAAAAAAAAATCTGAAGACATTTCATTATTGCAGAAGAGTTACACCTTCAATAAATGTGCATAATTTATGTGTCCTACCATTTTCATCTTTTTATGAAGTGGCAGCTTCAGCGAAGAGAACCTTTTCAAAAGCTTTGCCTTTTCTTGGGCTGGGAAGCCTTTCAGACATTTATGCCTTGGTTACCCCACAATTAGGTTACTGTAATGTGCTGTTTTTGAGTCCTCAAAGGCCATCAGGAAGCTTCAGCTGGTCTAGCATGGGCATCTATGCGGGTTCTGTTTCATTCATTTGACCGTGCTACTTCAAGAACTTGGCTTCTGGGTACAGTTTAAGGTGCTGATTACTGCCTTTAAAGCCCTTAATGATATAAAGCCTGGCTATCTGTGGGACCACTTATCTCCAGTTGTCCCCTCCCTTCTAGTCTAGCAGAATGGATATACTCTGCTAATACATCAGTTAAACCATGCCATCTTGTGGCATTGGGGCCCAGGAAGCATGCCTAATCTTCTGTTGTACCTGCCCTCTAGAACAGTATCTTCCCAAAAGATTATTACAGGTTCACACTCTCTGTCTCTTCAGAAATTGTTACAAAGTTACAAAGTTTGAGTTTTATTGTTTTTTATGTATTTTAACTTATTGTTATAGTTTTTGGGCATCTTGTTTAATCTCTTTTAATTTTTGTATTCTTGTCTTTTAACATGTATTGCCCTGTTCACTGCCCTGAGTCCTTTGGGAGAAGGGCGGTATACAAATAAAATTATTATTATTATTATTATTATTATTATTATTATTATTATTATTATTATTATTATTATTATTATTATTATTATTATTATTATTATTATTATTGTTGTTGTTGTTGTTGTTGTTGTTGTTGTTATTATTAATAATAATAATAATAATTATTATTATTATTATTATTATTATTATTATTATTATTATTATTATTATTATTCTCCCAGGACTCGGGGACAGGGTGATTGTGGAGTCCCCCTCCCCATTTTTTAATGAATGGTTCATAGCTGGTATTCTGTTCTTCTCTCTAGAGCAGGGGTAGGCAACCTTGGCTCTTGTATGACTACTGAATTCCTGGCTCAGGAATTCTGGGAATAAGTCCACGAGTCATAAAAGAGCCAAGGTTGCCTACCCCTGCTTTAGAGTCATCACAGAATCAGGCAGCCTGGCAATTTTTTTAGATAAATATGCTATTTACATTGTAGAACCACCAAGAGTTAGTATCTACATTCATGAATGATATGGTTGTTTTGTTTGGTAATTCATATTGGAAAATATATGGATAGGCACACTAGTACAATAAAGACCCTATTGATGATATGAAGCAATGGTTTTTTTTTACCTTTGTTCAGCAGCATTTGGTTAACATCTGGAAACCAAGAGAGCTTGCAGTCCAATTGCACAGCTGATCACTTGGAGAATTAGGTATATAACAAAGAAGTTTGTTTTTCCTAAAGTGACAGTTCTTATCTTTTTACAGGGTGCTGATAAGACTGTGAAAGGGCCAGATGGACTAACTGCCTTTGAAGCCACTGACAATCAGGCAATCAAAACTCTTCTTCAGTGATGGATGGACTGAGATCTAATATCTCTCCTGTGGCCTCACACTGCTGCCTGTCTATCACTCTTTGTATCTTCCAGCTTCTTCAGCTAAATATTGGAGAGGGAGGGGGGAAAAACACAGTAAATCAGTCTAGTTAGGTACCTCTATCAAAAAGAGAACATGTCTGGAGAGTAGAAATACATATAATTGGTGTCTTTTTAGGACTTTTTACCCTGAACAATTTCCCCATTTCTAGCAAAGTTGAACTTATGCTGTGGAAGGGGAGAAGAATGTGTTCTGTAATGTAGCTTGTAAATGACTTGCTGAAAGTTTGTAAAATGGAAACTCTGTTCTTTATTTTCTAATATGTAAAAGCAATTAGCAGCCCAGCACTGTTAACAAGCAAGGCAATGGGGTAGCTTCTCTGTAGTTCTGTCCCTGTGCCGTAAATAGATTATGTAATGCTGAAGGGTTTTGCTGATAATGTCCCTGTATTTAATAACCTAATGCCATTATTATCAAGGAACAAATAATACAAGCAGGGCTAAATCTCCAGCAGAGGTGCTGAAGAAATGATTAAAATCATGGGTTTTCTACCTTCCAAGATGCAAACCAATTACTTCTGGAATAGAGCTTTTGAAAAACTTCTAATTGGAGTGCCCTTCCCTAACACATTGTAAAATACACTGGAACAAAGTGACTGTTCCAGATCTGTTGGTGCTAGAAGATGGTAGTTTTGCCTTCATGATTTAAATTCAAAAACCCTAATAAAATGACTCAAATTAACCTTGTTTTAAAGAAGGCAGGAGCTTCTATTCTCTTAGCATTATCCTATCTGCATTAATCTGGTTAAATGCATGTATCTTTGAAAGGAGATTGATTTACTATTAAGCTTTTGCATCTGGCAATGATCAGAATTATATACAATTGATAACATGGTCCTGAACAATGACAGGTTGCATTTACTACCCACTAACAGATTATGGTTTATACAAGTAATTTCACAAGTCTTCAATGTAGCGCTTTCAAAATATTCACAGGTGAGGATTTGTAGTATGCTAATATCTTGATTGGGATGCTAGGTTAAATTGCATTTGGATGTTCTTATTGAAAAAAGTCAATGCATTTTGTATCATAATATTAAAAACTTCCCAGTAAGATTTTTATTGGCTTTGAACAACATGTGCAGTGCAATGTTGACGGTCATCTAGGACGTTCTGGTGCCTAGCACATTTCATATAACGAATGTAGCTTTTGAGTTTAAAAACATTTAACTTTTACTATTGTACCATCCTCTCACCAGAAAAAAAGAAGCTGGAGAAATGGATTTGTTAAGCAATGTTAACATTGTATCTTAAATTGTATCTTATTTGTCCCTTATCACAGATATCATGTGTTATATTCAGATCAGTTTTCTAGCATCCATGGGGAATAAACTTTATTCTCCAAAGATTGTTTTAAAAGTAGATCTATGTAATATATTTTTGTATTGGTGCAGAAATGTGATATAAAAATAATAAACTTTGCATGCACAGTCTGCATATTCATATATTCACCTTTTTGTGCTACAGTAAACTGAAAAATATTAATCCAATAAATTGAATTTCAGATTAATTTTAGAATTAAACATATTTTGTCACAATTGGCATAGCCTAATTGACATTTGCCCTGAAGGGATGTGAAATGCTACCATTCTATTCTAGTAAAGCATAAATTATGATTATCAATAGTTTGTTCAAATGTTTCTTCCTCTCTCTCTCTCTCTCTCTCTCTCTCTCTCCCTCCCTCCCTCCCTCCCTCCCTCCCTCCTTCTTTCTCCTTCCCTCCCTCCCTCTGTGATATGTTGGAGCATTTGTGCCTCTTCTCCTTTTTTCCCCGCACAACTCATTTTGCTCATGTTTTCCTTACACATCTACAGGTAGATTCCATTAAAGAGCTCTTAACACCTGTCTTACACTTGTTTGTTCAGGGTTATTAAATATATATTTGCCCTTTCTCTGCTATTCATTTAAGAAATCAGGCTAACTATTTTTTTAATTTGTACTAAGATGCGATTTGTATTCTAAAATTGTTGCCAGTATCTGATAATACTAGCTCTTGGTGAACACTCTTGAAGTATCCCATCCCAAACCCCGTTTAAAGGAGTCATCAGCACGAGTTAGCAATCTAGAAATCCAGTGCAGTATCAGTCTCCTTCCTTCCTGATTTCTGTTTTAAGATGACTTACCATTTTAAAACTTTCTGCTCCTCTGTTATAGGCATTGCTTTCATGACTTGGTTTTTGTTCTTCAGTACAGTACTAAGTAGATGAATTGATTAATAGAAGAAGCTGGTAAGAATAGAATGTCCTAGTTGAGCAGTTCCAGTGTTGCATGCAGAATCTTCAGCTGAACAGTCTTATATTTTATAAATGGGAAAACAATCATCTTTCTACTCCAGTGATGGGGGGAAAATAGTGCTTTGTGCATTTTGATATTTGACTTTTTTCCACAATGTAACTATTTTGACACAGTTTGGTTTATCATTATCATGGTTCATAGACATCAGACTGCTAAATGATACCGTGTTTGTGTTGCAGGAATGAATGGAATAAACTTGAATTGTGTTATAGAAAAATCTGAATGGTTGTTTTTTTTACCTTTCTATTGTTTCTACATTCCTTTCCCTCTAGTATTGTCTTGCACCTGCAATATAATGCTTTGTATGTAACATTTTACAAAGCAATTTACAAATCCTGTATGGAACTACAATTGTTCGACTGTACTTGAATTGTTAAACTATAGCGCTCAAGTCTTTGGAAAGTTCATCTTTATTAAGAAATAGGATAGTATTAAAAATTGAGACTATTTTAGTTTTTGAGCATGATACCTAATCATTCTAAAGAATAGATGAAAGAAGCAAAATATTAGCCTCTTCCATGTCACAAATTTCTAAGAGGCATCCATTAATTTCTCCATTAATCTAGCCCAGGGGTCTATGATTAGGGTATGAATAAAGAGAAAAAGAAAAATATTTCTTTGTTAAATTTATTTGCCACCCATCTCATTGTGGGGCTACTCTGGGAGGCTTACAAAAATAAAACGGACAAAAATTGAAAAAGAATGTAAAAATAACAGTAAAGGAATGAAATTAAACAAATAAAATAGTGGAAATACAATAATATATTAAAAAGTGATAAGTATAACTATTGAGAACTAATGTACAGCAAAAAGCTTGCTAAGAGTTTGGACTATGAAAAATTGCAAAGGCTAACAGGTGTAGTTGAATTTGATCTTCACACATTTATAATTAATTAAATAAATAGCATATACCTTCAAGGAAAATTTTTTTTTTTTTCAAGTGAAATGATTGGTAGGTTTTTCTATACAAAAAGATAAGAGATTTTATCTCTTAATATAAGAGAGACAGAAAGAGCAAAAATATCAGGGAAGTGACTGGCCAGTGCGTGCATGCACGCTCACCATCTTACGCCGGTGCGACCCTTGGTGTGACTCCAGCACTAGCCTGGCACGATCCTCCTGCCAGTGCTAGTCTCTGCATGACCATTGTGCCTGCATTGCCTCGCCATGACCTTTGCACCTGCGCTAGCCTCGGCACTAGCCTCACCATGCCATTTGTGCCTGTGCTAGCCTTGGTGCTAGCCTCGGCATGACCCTTGACGTGACTCTCACACCAGCACTAACCTCACCACAATCCTCACGCCTGCACTAGCCTCAGTGTGACCCTCGCGCCAGCTCTAGTCTCACCGTGACCCTCTGGCCTTTGCTAGCAGCTCCATTTATGGAGCACGCATACATGTGGCCACGTTCACACGTACACATGCACAGCTATATTTGGGTGTGTGCACATGTGTGCATAAAGGTGTCTGCCCCTCCCTTTCCCACTGGGCCGCCAACCCAGAAAGGTTGGTGACTCCTGCGCTAGGGACTCCAGAAAAAAAAAAGCTGGGATCCTCCTGGTGAAGGTGATTACCTGTTATTCTAAATCAGTTTTATTTTTCAAACATGGGAAATTTAAAATATGTGGAAATCAACTCCCAGAAGTTCCCAGCCAGAACTTTATGTCGAGCCCTTCGGGTTCGACATACTTACCGGGCAGCCCGCAGCCCTCAGCAACAGCAGCTGACTTTTTTAATGCTTGGAGATCCTGACATTAAAGGTGCTCTCTGCAAGTCATCCGTACTTCGTCGTGATTTTCCTGAGTGTTTGTTATTATCGGCGGAGACGAGAGTTTGACACTTTACACACATCTTCAAGTTGTCAAGTTTGAAAAACGTTCTAGATCAGGGCTTTTCAACCAGTGGTACGGGTACCACCTGTGGTACATTGGCACCTGGCAGGTGGTACGCGGCCATCCTAGAAAAGTGGTAGCAGGGGAGGGGAATGAGCTGAACTGGTGGCAGCACAGCACAAGCCTGAGTGAGAGATGGCTGGAGCTGCAGGGCTGTCAGGGCTCAGCAGAAGCGCCAGGATCAGCACCAGGCCCCAGCTGGAGCTCGGCGCTGATCCCGGCACATCTGCTGAGCCCAGAAGAAGCGCCGATCAGCTGGAATGTTACAGCATCTCCAGAGTCTTGTGATTTACATTCAGATGGTTGGCAACTGATTCATATTTATGGCAGTCACAATGTCCCAGGGTCATGTGAAGTAAGTGACCAAAACCTGCTGCAACCACCCAGCAGATGGGAGGGGGAATAAAAACTAAACTCTCCCCCCACCCCACCCCCACTGCCAATCCTCAACAGAAATGCTCACAACAATGGAAACCTCGGGACAGGAGGAAGAGCGCTGCCGGGTAGGCAGGCATGTGTCTTGCTCGGCTGTGGCTTGGGGGGGTACTTTTTTCAGTGCCATTGTAACTTCAAACAGTCACTAAGCGAACTGTTGTAAGTCGAGGACTACCTGTACTTTATCACTTTTTCTTTCTTTTTTTTGGTCATGTTTTTGACACCTTGCTAGGCGACTGGTGGTACTCAGATGTTGCCATATCCTAAAAGTGGTACAATGGGTGAAAAGGTTGAAAAGCCCTGTTCTAGATGATTGCATTAATTCAAGAAGTATAATTGAAATGCATTTTCCGAGAACAAGAAAACCATGGAATTGCACACACTGTGCTTTTGGGACATGCATTTACTAAAATTGCAGTGGAAGCAGATACCTAAGTTTCCTCAACCTAGTTCCTAATTTTGACAACTTATGTTTAATACACCTGCTTTTATGCAAGCCACGACAATTCAGTCTTATGTCATAATACTGAGCTATTGCAAAGTCATGGCATGGTGCTGTTTTATACTTTTTCCTTACAATGGAGAAAAATATACATCATTTTGCAATATCCTGTTGCATGTAATTAATCTAACCTGTAAGGCATGAATAAGGGTACTAATTTATATTTTCCCCCATAATCTTTGTCGAATAGAGCTTGCTTTTAATAACTTGTCCATACAGTCAAAAATATGCTGAGGTTACAGACACATAGGAAGAATAACCGGCATTCCTTATCCATTAAGATTCTCCTCAAAATTTATTTTTTAGTATTATAGTGATATGGTTACTTGCCACAAAAGGAAGTAATAGGAGGATTTGGGCTACTTACAAAGAATAGTATACATCAGACATGTCAAACTCGCGACGTGATGTGACATCGCACAACATATCAGGACTGTTTTGCTATTGCTGGCGATGGGGTGGGCACAGCTTCTGCATGACGTGTCCAGCCTGTGGACCGGCAGTTTGACACCCCTGGTATATATACTGAAATTGTTTAAGCCTTTCTTCTGTTTGGCTTAATATACTGTATGTCAGGGAAGCTACATACCTGTATACTTAAGGGAAAAATCTATCTTTGTAAAATAATATGCATCTATCAAATTTGTAGTCTTAGTCTATACTAGCAAAGATAATAATCCTACTATATTGGAGTTCTGTATCTAGTTCTGGGCTTTGTAATTTAAGAAAGTCATGGAAAGTTGAAGAGATCAAGCCTTCTGCAGAAGAGCTAGAGAAGAGAAATGAAGAAGGAGAAATGATAGTGATTCCCAAATATCTGAAAGGCTGTCATGTGCAAACTGAAGGAGTCCGGTTCTCTGTTGAAGCTATCAGTACTGTAAGACAAGGACCCATAGGTGGAAATCAAAACACAAAGATTCAGCAGAATATTAGATGGACTTCTTCCGTGGCAAGCAGTAGAACAAGCTGCCTGGAATAGGTGAGCTCCATGCTGGAAGCTTTCAAACCATGACTGGATGGCCATCCAATAGGAAAGGTGTAGTAAAGTTTGATATTCTGCACTGAGCATGTGGTTGGTTTAGATAATCTGTAAGAGCCTTCCAACTTCTGTATTATATTACACAACTCTAAAGATACCAAAGCTTTCTTCCAATTATTATTATTGTTGTTGTTGTTATATAACGTTTATTCATTAAACATGAAAGTCAGCTGAACACTCAAATTGACTGGCACTAGTGATTGACATGGGTTGCTGCCAGCATCCTAGGTATCAATCAGGTATCTCCTTAAAATGTAAGATGTTCTGAGTAGCACAGTTTTTTGTAGCTTTGCTGGAATTATTGCAGGAAGCTGCAATTTCTTGATGTATTTTGCAAAGTTTTTGGACATAATTCCCAGTGCCCCGATGACAATGGGTATAACTATTACACGTTTATTATTATTATGTAACTTTTATTCATTAAACATGAAACTCAGTCAACTGAACACTCAAATTGATTGGCACTAATGGTTGACACAGATTGCTGCCAGCATCCTAGGTATCAAACAGGTATCTCCTTAAATGTAAGATGTTCTGAGTATTTATTTATTTATTTATTTATTTATTTATTTATTTATTTATTTATTTATTTATTTATTTATTTATTTATTAATGGGATTTATATCCCGCGCTATCTCCCGAAGGACTCAGAGTAGCACAGTTTTTTGTAGCTTTGCTGGAGTTATTGCAGGAAGCTGCAATTTCTTGATGTATTTTGCAAAGTTTTTGGACATAGTTCCCAGTGCCCCAATGACAATGGGTATCACTGTTACACGTTTCATCCATAATCGCGCAGTTTCGATGGCCAGGTCATGGTATTTCACAATTTTTTTTCCATTTCTTTTTCTTCAACTCTGGCATCTCCTGGTATAGCAATATCAATCAGCTGTATGCTTCGGTTCTCTACAACTGCAATATCTGGCGTGTTGTGTTCCAAATGGCGATCTGTCTGTATTTGGAAGTCCCACAAGATCTTCACCCTCTCCTTCTTGACAACTTTTTCCACCCTATGTTCCCACGACTTTTCAGACACAGGCAAGTCGTATTTTTTACACAATGCCCAGTGGATTAGTTTAGCAACTCGGTCATGTCTAGCTTTGTAATCAGTTTGCACAATTTTGCTGCACTCACATATTAAAAGTGAAACAGTTTCAACTTTGTCGTTGCAAAGTCGGCAATTTGGATTATCAGTAGATTTTTGTATCTTCCCTTTCATGGCATTAGTTTGTAGTGCTTGTTGTTGAGCAGCCAGTATTAAGCCTTCCATTTCTTTCTTGATGGTTCCCATCTTAAACCATGCCCATGTCAAGTTGTTATCACATTTTCCTTCAATATTTTTCAAATGTTGTCCATGCAAAGCTTTAGTTTTCCATCTATTTAATCTATCATCCAGCTGTTTTTCCTTATATTCTGCCTTTGTTTCTGTTATTTTTATAATGCTCTCTGTTTTCACAGCCTGCAGCAATTTTTCTGTACTTTGATTCACATAGTCATTCAAACTTCGTTTTTCTTCTTCTACAGTTTGGTGGATTTGCAGTAGCTCTCTGCCCCCTATTCTTCTTGGCAGGTACAACCTGTCGATGTCACTTCGTGGATGTAGAGCGTGGTGCATGTTCAAAAGTTTACACGTTTTCCGGTCTAGGTATTCCAATTCAGCCAATGTCCAGTTGATAATTCCAGCTGGGTAGCGTATCACTGTGACTCCCCATGTATTAATGGCTTTAATTATATTTCCAGCATTCAGCTTTGATTTTAGTATTTTGCGGACTCTTCTGATGTATTCCTTTTGTGTTGACTCTTTGACTTTTCCATTCAAGATGTTATCTGCTTCCAATATGCCTAGGTATTTATAACCATCATCCTTTGCTAGTGCTTTCCCAGTTCTGTTCCTTCTATTTTTCCCATTTTTCCTCGTTGCATGGATAATATAGCACATTTTCCAAGTCCAAAGTCCATTCTGATGTTGCTGCTAAACAGTTGAACTGTGTTGAGTATTGATTCAAGTTCAGTGTGGCTTTTTGCATACAGTTTTATTATTTTATTTATTATTATTATTATTATTATTATTATTATTATTATTATTATTATTATTATTATTATTATTATTATTATTATTATTATTATTATTATTATTATTATTATTATTATTATGCTACCCAGCCTGATTTCTTCCCAGAGCACTCCCAAATTATGGCATGAATATTTACCCTATGTGATACCTTCGAAAATGCAAAATAGGGATGATTTACTGACATCAGTCTCCCACAAAAAAAAAAAAAAGCCAGCCATTTTCAGTCATGTGTACCTCGTTGAAATCATCACTGTCCCTGGACATACTCCTTGTGACTTCTGAGAACCAGGGAGGCAAAGCAAAAACACAGAGGATCTGCCTCAAGTGATCTTCCTCATTTCATTCTCAACCTAAAGTAAGGGCAGGATTTCCACTTCTAATGTCTGCTAAGCAATTTCATAAATGATCTAGTATATGCCTGAGTTTTGGAGGTTAATATCTAGAGTGATAATGTTGACATGAAGGAAGACCCCCTTGAAGAACTCTCTTGCCTCTTGGCCTGTATGAATAAGAAATACTCCAAAAGCTTCCACGAAGCAGTGGAAACATTTGGCTTACAAATTGTTGTATTCCCTTGTCTATTAAGAAATTTCAGAACTTGTTCAACAGATGGTTGTTTAGGGAGAAGAAGAGTCCCTCATTCCCACTTTATGGAGCTCCAAAGTCCTTTCTATCTGAGGTGCTGGTCCAAAAGAGGCACAGAGACGAATATGAGCTGTAAACTAATGTCAAAGATTTCCCTGTGTGCTCTCAAAAGATGAGGTTCTGTCAGCTTCATTCTTCATTCTGCCTCCATGGGTTGACCTATAATATTCTCACAGCTTTGCCCTTTCCTCCACCCTCTGTCTCATTTCTACAGCCTTCAGAACTTCATTTCCCATTTGGGTTTTTCCTCCTTATTTCTCAAGATGTTTAGCAGCTGTTTTGGAAGTGATTGTGAAGTGTTTGTTAGTATGCAAAATGTTTTGAATCATAACTGCTGTGAACAATTACTTCTTCAATGTGCTGCTCACCTGGGACTGGATATGAAGATTCAAGCTTAATAAGGCTTTGAAGGGGGAAGAACTAAGTTTCAGGACAAAGGGAACTACATTCAATGGGTAAGTAAGACAGATGTATAGATTCTTGACACATTCCCTGTGGTTAGCAGTCCCTTTCAAAAGAAAAGCTAAAGCAAATGCTCATCCTAATGACAAAATCAAAGACATCTAAAAAACGGAGACCTGGTTCTACTGAGATTTTCCAGGTGACCAGAGAAGACTTGGTTCCCCCTTCAGTGCCCTTATTCCAATTCATTCTTCCTTATGGAGGGAATTGGGTGGGTGGAAGATTATCATTCTCACAGCTATATCACTAATGGTTGAAATGTGATTTCTAGACAAACAACTATTTTTAGAAAAAAAATACGGACATAATTCCCATGAGTATCATTTATATCAACTGGTATCTTACAGCCAAGGCTAGCCCTATCATTGGAAGGAATGGAACAGATCCTCCAGCATATACAGTATAGAGAGGGCAGATTCATCCAAACCCTTACAAAAATCAGAGGCAACATTTCTCCAAGTCTTTTATAGACATTTCTCTGCAGGATACTCAAAGTGACTCATTATGTAGAACAGATGTTTCTGCTGTGCATCTTACCATGTATTGCTCTAACTCTCCCTTTCAGCAGCTTCTATTGGGTAGATCATTGGCTGCCACTGAAAGATGACCATGTGAAAGGAAAATGAAGTATCCCCTCTAGCAAAAACATCCATAGGATCTGACCCTTTCATCAACAAGCAGCACTGTGACATCAGTATACAAGCTTTGACCCTTTTGTAAATATGTTTGATGTCTAAGGATTGTAAAGGGCCGATGTTGCATCATGATGGTGTAATGCTTGATGCCTCCTGTGGCCCTCTATCCCCCACCTCAAGCAATGGGTCATCTTGTCTGAAAAGTCTATTGCTATTGTCCTTACTCTCAATTCCTGCCCCAAATTTCTCCAGTGTCTCTGGCAATCAGGTTTATGCTTTAGATTTTTGCCAGGTCCTTTCCTTATAGTTCTTCAAATTCCACCAGTCTTTTCCTTAATTTGGGATACTTTGGCTTATCCATTGAAAGAAACATTTATAGAGAGCTCTATATTATAAACATTCAGCTTCAAAAGTAGCAAGAATCTGGTATGTCCGAAGCAGATGCAAGTCATTATAGCAAATTTGGGGGAGGGAAGTCTCTTCAATGTAGACTCCCTATGGAAGACCCAGATGGCACCTATTTTCTACATGGTTGTATTCTCTGGGTACGTTGGAATATACTGCAGTCTTATAACATAGTATTGTGAAGAAGCAAAACATATACGGCTGGCCCCAGGTAGAGACTTCTGCAAATAGAGCGATATAAGTTAAAACAGACATTCAGGATCTAAGTGGGTCTTAAAGTGGGAGGAGGGAGAGAGTTTGAGTGAGAGACACACAACTGAGATTTAACAAAGGCCCAGAGGTGAAAACAGGCTCCTTATGTTGTCCTTCCAGAACAAAAGTGAATGTTGTTTATCTCCATACAATGGAGCTGTCACTTCTCAGTTTGTTATGATAAACATTTAATGTCCCATTAAAAAAAGACTGAATCGACTAGAAATTGCATCTTCCTTTTCTTCCTGCGATTGCCTTCCTTTTTCTTTTTTTCTTTTATCAACTGACACCTTGTACTTGATCGAAGGTATAAAACTTTGTGTTTAAACCTTACTGCTCTATATGCAGCTGCTGATTTTTGCTATGACAGTTCCACAGGTAAGCCCAAAGACAGACTTTTCAGGGGAGAAGAATGGCAGTCAGAATGTGAACGACTAAGAAGTTTTATTTTGGCTTGTCGTGATTTATTTATGAAGTAAAGGTAAAGGTTCCCCCGCACATGCGTGCTAGTCTAGGGGCCGGTGCTCATCTCTGTTTCAAAGCCAAAGAGCCAACGCTTGACCGAGGACAACTCCGTAGTCATGACTAGACGGCAATGACTGTTACCTTCCCACCGTAGTGGTCCCTATTTTTCTACTTGCATTTTTACGTGCTTTCAAACTGCCTTCCATAAATCTTTCCAACCAGAGGGTCTTGGTTGAGATGGGTGGCTATAGAAAGTGGGATCGGTGATCTGAAGAACAAAATCAATTAGAGATATTGAAAGTGTTGAAAGGTCAAGTGTGCTGATTTCCAGTCTGGTGAGAGCCTAATTTAGTTTTCAGTTCTCCTTCTGAATACCTAACAGATGATAAAATTGTTATCAGACAACAAACCTACCCATGCAGGAATATCAGGCAGGAGTAAAAAAAAGATGGCCATGGCAATCATATCATTGAAGCTCCATCCCTTTTGCATATGTGTTGCACATGCAATACACATACAAGAAAGGCAGAGCTTCAATCATACTATAGCCGCTATATTTTTTGGAGTCCTACCTGCAAATTCCCCTGGAGTAATGGTATGTTCCCTCAACTATGAGAAATTCATAAATCTAAGCTTATCTCAGTACACAATCAGTTCACTTCTTATGTCACTGCCTACTAATAAGTGAACAAGACACAGTGTGCAAAATCCCAATGTTTACTTATTCAGACAGAATTTTGATGATTAGTGGCTAGAAAAGTCTATGCAGTCTCCTGGATGTTACAAACCAATTACCATTAAAATATATACATTAACAAGAGCCAGTTTGGTGGGATTGTTAAGGCAATGGGCTAGAAATCAAGAAATTATAATTTCTACTTCTGTTTTGGGCACAGAGCCATCTGGGTGATCTTGGGTCAGTGTTTCTATCTCTCTATCTCAGCCCTAGGGAGCAACCAATAGTAAACCCCTTCTAAACTTTTGCCAAGAAAACCCTCAGGGACTAGTTCAGGAAGTTGCCAGGAGTCAACAATGACTTGAAAGTGCATGCATGCACACACACAGAAAGAGAGAGAGAGAGAGAGAGAGAGAGAGAGAGAGAGAGAGAGAGCGGAGAAGATATAACAAGGGCTGACTCAACTTTAAGGCAGACTTATGTCTTCTTCCCTCCCTCCCTCTTTTTAAATTTCAATTCCAGTTATCCTCTTGTCTTTTTGCCAACTATAGCTCCATCCTAGCTCACAGACCCTGATCCGCCATTAATATAAATACTGCCATTTCAAAATGAAATGATTGAAATATGCCAGAATGAACCGTACATGTATTACTTAATGTTTATGGGGGGAAAGCTAGCAATAGGATAGGGAAAAAATAATAGAAATCTTGATGATTATAAATAAGCTGCCAAAAAAGAAATCTTTATAGCTTGATCACACTGAAAGGATCTTTGCTTACTTTCCTCATTCATAAAGGCGATAGTTTGCCTAGCTATATATGGTAGAAAATGGAAAAAGTATGAAAAGAAAGAAAAGGGGGGGGAACCTTTCTGTCCATGATAATGCCCTTGCTAAATAAAACCAATTTTATTTGCCTTGCTGGATGAGTTCTTTTTCAGAGCACTGTAATGTGACAATGGCCCCTGAAAAGATTTCTGTGCCCTATTTGTGGCATTATTCAAGAGAAATGGGCAACTAAACTTCAACTTCAACTTGAAATGGTTGTTTTTAAAAGTTAGGGTTTTTTATTATAACAATAAATTCAACACTATTTTTCATTATGCTTAAATACACTTGTCAACCATGGAAAATGGCTGCCACATGATGTGATGGGTTTTGTTTGTTTAGAGATCTTCAAACAGAGGCCTAAAGGTCAAAGATGTTCCATTGAGCAGGAGGTTGACCTAGATAACCTCTAAGATGTCTTCCAATTCTATGATTCCATGGCGAGAATCTATTAGCCAACTTATTTTTTTAGGTTTTCAGTTTTAATATTACCAGCCATTTTTTTCCTTTGGGATTCCCCCCCCTCTCTTTCTCTCTTAATTTCATCTTCAATAAGTTTTAACTGATTTAGGAACCACTAGAAAAACACAAAGCCTTGACAAACACCGCTTCCACTCCACTCTCTGTACTGCTTTGATATTTCTATCAGAATAATTTAGCATGTCCTGATTTTTTAAAGCAAGCTTTCTTTCACAACCTTGAAAGAAAACCGAATGCTCACAAATACTTGTACCAAGAATGAATGTGTGCAAATAAATTGTCATTTCATGATAAATGTTATTGAATGCCGCTTTAGACTGTCCTTTTGGTGAATAAAGTTAGTGATGGTTAGCTTAATGAGTTTGTCTTTAATTAAAAAAAAGTGGTTTAAGAAAAACAACTGGGAAAAACGTGAGCGTATAGTCTCTCCCGTGTTTGTTAATTTGATTTTCAAACTCATTCCATTCCATCTTTTAGAAGTAATCTACCTTGATCAACGTAGAATTCTTTCTGCTTTTGAAGAACAACTTCGTTTTTGTGGTTCTGTCTGACCTTTAAAATCTGTTGTGTTGCTTGCAGTGCTTGCCAAAGTTTCAGTCAGAGAAGGACCTTTGTATTTACCCATTTGAGAAGAAGAGAAGAAGAACAGGCCCATGTACTTTCAGTGCTGAGACAAACTTGTTTTTGTAATTTATTTATTTATTTTATTTATTTATTTTATTGGATTTGTATACCGCCCTATTCCTGTAATACAATGACATACTTACAAAACTTCATCCAACTCAAAGCAGTAAAAACAGAAGGGGAGTTCAGTTAATCCTTGACTTACAACCAATTGTTTAGTGACTGTTTCAAAATGAAAAATGCTACTTCTGACCAGTCCTCACACTTATAACTGTCACGGCATCCCTATGGTCATGTGATCAAAATTTGGACACTTGACAAAAGGAATGCATTTACTCAAGTACAAGCATCCTTGTGTCATGCCATCACCATCCGCAATCTTCCCAGTGGGCTTCCGATTAGCAAAACCAATTTGTCTTGCATTTCTTTAGAGCTTTCCAGAATAACCATGTGACCCGACTCTACCCCAAATTAAAAGATTACAGGGTCATAAAAAAGGAGTTTTATGCAAAGATGCATCACTGAGATTATGTAGGACATGTCAGCAGTTGAAGAAAATCAACAATGGAAGACCTTTGAATTATCTTTTTTTGCCTCTTTAATGGAAACCCTATGCTTATTTTACCTTCCATTTGATTTCTCAATAAAAGTTTTTTTTCCTTGGAATTCAATTCTTTATCCTTTGGGACTAGCTTCATGCCCAGCATTCTATAATATCTGTCGTATACTGCACAGTAAATTCTACTAGGGTCAGTAAAGCTTATTGTTAAATTGTTATCTATAGATTTCCCACTTCATAGCACAATGGTAAGTTCATTTATTTGGAAGTAAGTTCCAATGTGTTCCTGGAAACTTACATTGAAAAAAAATATTTAATTATTTACTTGATTTATATAGCCACCCATTTGAATTTTATGTGACTTACAATTTTATGTGGCTTACAATAAAATACATAAAAACACAAAATACAATAAATTGGTATTTTTTTATTTCCTTTCTCTAAATTACCCACAGATAAGACTTTTGATTGACTTCATTTCTGGCCTTATCCTCTGAGAAGAAACAACTTTCATATGTATAAATGATCTGCTTCATCTACATTGCATGCTTCCCTTTTTTTCTGTGGAAATCAGAGATGCCAGTATAAGCAAAGAAGAAATCAGACTCAAGGGATTTTTTGTTCATCATCCCATAAAAGCTCATTCCAGAACATTCCATTTTTTGTAAATCATCCTAGCTTCCTTTTTTTAACAATCCAAGTAGGACCTGTCTGCAGGTAGTCCTCCCTTAGTAATCAGTCTTTTAGCAACTATTTGAAGTTACACTGGACCACCCCAGAGCTATGTAGAGCCCATTTTTGAAGTTCAAATGGCTGAAACCCTCCCCTTGCAGTCACATGATCACATTTTGGGTGCTTTTGAGAACCAATTTGCATTCCAGACGTTTGCAGCATCTCCATAGCCACATGATCGGGATGTTTTTTGCTTCCGTTTTTCAGCAGAAAAAACACCCATTGGAGAAAATGGACTCATTTAACAGCTGACACATTTGCTGCAAATATGTCATAAAACTGGGCATGATCATGTGGTGATCCTCTTAAATATCACTATGACTTATGACCATAATTCCAGGCTCAATTACAGTCATGAGTCAAGAGCCACCTGTACTGATAACTAAATATTAAAAGGTCCTTGAGGTTCTTTTTTTCCCCCTCATGTTATTTGTGCTTCCTCTAAAGATCCAAAAAAAAGACAATGTTGTGTTTCAGGACATGGTATAGAGTTGAACTTGCACTATATTCACCAGGAAGGTGTCTGCTCATGATCATAGAAGAGCCGAGCACAGCGAGTCAGAAGGAAAGAGAGCCCTTTTGTGTAGATGTTGCTAAAATGATTTCTGAGATCAGTTTTAGATCAGATGGGAAGCCATGCTCCAATATTGATAGCAAGGACCCTCTCGAATTATATATTCTACTGGTATCTCATGAGCTACAGCACAAGCAATTTCTCCAATTGCTACTGACAGGGTGAATTTTTCCTCTACAATGTCTTTATCATTCTCTGTTCTATTTTATACCAGAGAAATGGCTTTGGAATGTGTTTATTTTAAGGATATGAACAATTTTAGAAAATTCTAGTTATCAGGAGGTAATAGGAATTTCCAGAATTTCATTCTTCAGTCATTACAGAATCCCCAGTCTCCTCAATTTCCATTCAATCTCCAGGAAAGCATATGACGTAATTTCACACAATTCAAGCGGCTTTTTTTTTCTGATTGGAAAGTTTGGGTAGCTAGAATTAAGAGCTCTGGTAGCACAGTGGTTAGAATGCAGTACAGCAGGCTACTCCTGCTGTCTGCCTGCAGTTTGGCAGTTCGAGCCTCACTGGCTCAAGGTTGATTCAGCCTTCCATCCTTCTGAGGTCATTAAAATAAGAACCCAGATTGTTGGGGGCAATATGCTGACTCTGTAAACTGATTAGAGAGGGCTGTAAAGCACTGTGAAGCAGTATATAAGTGCTATTGCTATTAGAGTCTGCTGTATTTCCTTGCTGATATCTAGTGATGATCCAGATACTTGCAACCCGGAGCTGATAGGGGGTGTTGCAAAGTGAATTTGGGTTGTGCATAAGAGAAAATAACAGTTCTGTACTTGTGCAAAGCAGGAGGGAATTCTGACAGATGACAAAAATTGTCAGTCTAGCCGTCTGTCAAAACTCCCCTTCTTTCCTGCTGCAACTTCAGTCCATGTCAAGGAGAATAATTGATGGGTGCTGTCCTACAGTTGGTGACACCTGGTGGGAGCGGAGGGAAAGAAAGACAGGGAAATGTACCAGTCCTTTTTCCTAACTTGCTCTGCTTGAATATTCCCACCCGTAATCTGGCAGCAACCCACAACAGGCAGTGGAAGTAGTAACATTTTATTCTGGCATTATTTTCTGCCAGGTCAAGGCCAAATTAATATTACGGTACTTTAATTAAGCCATGGAGAATAGAATAATAGAATAGAATAGAATAGAATAGAATAGAATAGAATAGAATAGAATAGAATAGAATAGAATAGAATAGAATAGAATAGAATAGAATAGAATAGAATAGAATAGAATAGAATAGAATTAGAGTAGAGTAGAGTAGGAATCTGGAAAGGACCTTGGAGGTCTTCTAGCCAAGCCCCCTGGTCAAACAGGAGAACCTATACAATCTCAAACAGCTGAATGTCTAGTCTCTTCTTAAAAATCTCCAGTGATGGAGTACCCACAATTTCTGGAGGCAAGCTGTTCCACTGGTTGATTGTCCTCACTGTCAGAAAGTTTCTCCTCAATTCCAGGTTGCTTCCCTCTTTGAAAAGTTTCCAATCATTGTTTCTCGTCCGTCCCTCTGGTGCTTTGGTGAACAACCTGGCCCCCTCTGCCTTGTGGCAGCCCCTCAGAAACTGGAACACTACTATCATGTCTCCCCTATTTCTTCTTTTCTTTAGACTAGCCAAGCCCAAGTCCCGTAGCTGTTCTTCGTATGTTTTAGTCTTCAGGGCTTTGATCATCTGAGTTGATATTCTCTGAATTTTTTCCAAATTCTCGACATCTTTTTTGTGATATGGAGACCTACCATATCACAAAATATCAGATCTACCCTGCACTGAATACCTAATGTTTACCAACTATAACAGGACTTTTCTAATCTCTTTTGGCTGTATCTCAAAATAACTGGAACCCATCACTTCTTGCAGGCTGTGAGTACTTGGGGTTCTAAATCCAATGTGAGTGGAAGGTATTATATTCATAGTATATTAAGGAAATGTTGCCATTGCAGAATTTCTCCTCTACACAGGTCTCTTCATAGCACTTTCAAGCTATCTATAGAAGAAACTGCATTGAAGAAGCAAATGTAGGACAAGCCATCTGTTCCTAACATCTGACTTCACCCTTTTCCTGTTCTTTCTCCCTTTAGTTTATTCTCCTTATGCCTCATCCTTGCTCCATCCACGGCACCTATTTTAGGCAATAAGCTGTAGCTCACATGCTGACTTAGTAGAAAGGGATAACTAATAAGAACGTCACATGGATGGGTTTGCTGTTTTACTATCACCCTAGGATAGATATCCTGTGTATTGTTTGCAGGTTTAATAATTCAGAACCAGGTTTTGGCCACATTTTTTGTTTGTTTTGCAATATATCCAAACAGAAATAAAATGTATATCATTTTATATACATGTATACCATTCACCCACATATTGATTGGGAAATGAAACACAACAAATGGTAAATGAGGGTTGTGTGAATCTGGTCAATGGCCCATTTCCATCCCAGCTCCACTACCATCTTGCTTGTGCTTTAGAGTCATTTTGAGACTGATTTCTTCTGCAGAAGTAATCCCAGAATCACCAGCTTCCACTCTAAACACGAAGTCAAATCAAATGAGACATTGGGAGATAGAAAATAGCACTTAGCAATTGCACTTAAACTTATATACCACTTCATAGTGCATTACAACCCTCTCTATGAGATTTACAGTGTTTACAGAGTCAGCATATTGAGTCCTCATTTTATTGACCTCGGAAGGATGGAAGGCTGAATCAACCTTGAGCAGGTCAAAATTGAACTCTTGACTTTGAGCAGTGAATTAGCCTGCAATACTGCATTCTAACCACTTTGCCACTTTGATGCATTTCTAAAACAGTGAAAAGTACTTGAGGTGAGAAATCAAACAGTCAAGAAGAAGTAGAGTTAATCTTTTTTTTCTTGCATTATTATCCAGTCCCAACTGCACATCTTCATTACAGCTGTGGCTTGCTACATAGGGGGAGAAAAAGACAGTAGCATGTGGCTGCAACCAAGCAAGCTGGTTATACTTCTTAGACATCCGAGTTTGTCACTTACAGTTGCAATGTGAGTTCAACCAGGGCACATATGTTGGCTTAAGTGAGTAAGACAGCTGTCCACAGCAGCTCGGAAAATGGAAAGTTCTAATTGCGCGCAAATCCTTTTTGTTTCCCAAACATATTTCTACAATAGCTCTCCTGCCTTTGGCTGCTGATCTTCAAGAATCTCAAAGAGAGATAAATGAGGCGAGGAAAATGCTCAGCAAGATTTGTTTCAACATAATCAAATGGAAAATAGCATACATAATACCAGCATGGTATTTAGGGCCTTCTTTGTTGTATCTACTTGGAAGATTCACAGACTCTGCTTCCCACTGCTCCAGTTCCAAGATATGCTGTCAAGCAATAACATAAAGCGCGGGGGGGGGGGGAATCAAAGTATGGCTGTAAATCCTGAGATCCCTAGTCAAAACAATTCTGTCTAAGATGAGCTTGAAGTAAAATATGTTAGAAATGAAAAAAAAATAATGTGGAGGAAAGGCACTTCTGAAAATCTGAAGAGGATAACAGCAAAAAAATAAATAAATCTTAGAGGACAAATACTTTTCCAGCCTTTCTTAATCATTAGGTGTATTGTTTGAAAATGTCATTATCATACATTTTGAATTATGCATTGATTGCCCAAGAGCTATTGTGCTGCTAGCTCTTATGAATGGGAGAGAGAAACTATAATTGACAATTGATTGGAGAGTCATATTAATGATTGCATACTTGTACAAGTCAAGCTATAAATCAATGCATGGTATGTTCAAATGTATTTCTCTTCAAACTGGGATCCACCTTCTTCTACATGAAAGGATTGTCCCTAATTGCTAATTTATTATATTTATAAGATATATAATTTGATTTATTTTGCTCACCCACATCTAATATAGTTTTCCAAGAAGACTGAGTCAAAGATGCTTTCCACCTAAGGTTATCTTGAAGCAAATCTTCAAGCTGGAAATGCCAGGTACTGAACTAACAATGTTTGCCTCATAAAATTTGTGTTCTACCACTGAGCATGCAAACTGTCATCAAAGCATTCATGAAATGTTCATCAGAAGCATGGCAAACATTCCCATTGATTCAGAAGTCTCTTGCATACACAGAAACACTATGCTCTTATTTCTGATAAATTACCTTTTTTTTCTGGTTGAACAGGGATGATCCAGTGCAACAGATGACTGGTAATAGATGAACACTTGGAAAATTCCATCCAATACGAAGAATATAATCTCAAAAATCCATATTAAAAAAAGAAAAAGAAATCTGTCCAACATTGCATCAGAAAAACGCCGTTGTTCTGTACCAGCCTGCTACCGGCCCTGCAGAAAAGGCAACCCCTTTACAAACGGCAAGAGGCTGGAATTACGTCTGCCAAATTTATTACTACAAAAACAAACAAGACACGAACCAAGATACAGGAGCTTTGAAACACTATCCGAGCGGTTGCTTTCAGCAAACCAGCCCTCCCCACACGTTCCCCTTATAAAGAGTTCAGGGCGTGGCTTCTCTCTGCCTCCTTCCGAGAAGCCCCATTGCCTTCCTCTGTTTACTCCTACTTGACTGCCTCCTGCGTCGGGCGTCCTTGAACAGGGCCAGCTGTGGGTCATCTTCATCCACACTGTCAGGCTCACACAGCTGGGTCTCCATGGTGACCAAGTGGGAGGGGCCTGCCTGAGGGCTATCATCAGCAAGATCTTCAACCCCCTCAGCAAGGTCTTCAACACCCCCCTCCTCCTCTGAGTCGTCCGACCCAACTGCCGAACCCACAGGCTGACCCTGAATCACAACAGCCGTATCTGACAAGATATTAGTGAATGTATCATCAGTTGCAATAGGAAGAGTCAATTTAAGTATGTTATGGTTGTAAAATTGGTATTTGATGAGGTCTCTTTTCAGAAAGGTAGTAAAGCCCATTCTGAACCAGTTTAGTTTAACTTAGAAACAGGAATCCTACAGTATGCCATTCTAGACAGTGTTGGAAGTAAGTTTCCAATATTCTCTACCACTTATGATGAGGATTTCAGCCTACATGATATGGAGACCAAATGATATCTCAAGTGTCACTGGCTGTCCTCTTCTCCTAAAAACTAAAGTTGCTCCTTTCCCATGGTCAATTTAGAAAAGAGGAGTTGGTCAAGTATCAGAAAACAAAAGCAAATACTCCTTCTAGAGTTGGAGACATGGGGTAATTTTAATCTGTTGGAGACTATGCCAGCAATCATGAAAGTTATAGGAAGCATTTTGGTGAATATTCTTCCAACCATCATGTTTGGAGAGAATATTTATCTTGTTATTCCACAGAGATGCCCTCTGGCAAGCTACAAAGAGAAGATTTCAGTGTGATTAAGGAGTTTATTAGAAGATAAAATGAAAGAGAGCAAAGGAAAGAACCTAGTAAGCACATATTATAACCCAGATTTTCCTCATCTCATCAACTTATTTAAAAGAGACAGTCTTTTAATATTTTCCTCTTCATTTGATAGATTGTTTTGACCTGTATTTATTTTGCACATTTCGGGCCTTACTGCATTGTGTTATATTTTGCAATGGTGAGACAAAGAAATAAACATAATACTCAAAGTTTTCAAATCTTTATCAAGAGACCTCATTCCCATTCACAGGAAAGATATATTTCAGTTTGGAGGAGATGGATAAATTATATTCAGAACAAATATGGGACTAAAAAGTTCCATTTAGCTTATGAGTAGATTTTAGTGGGATATTGTTATTGGTAGTTTGTTTGTAGTTATGTTAAAGGGGAGTTAAAGCACATTATGAATTTGGTTAATTGTATATTATGCATAATTTTTATTTAGAATATGATTATTGTAACTATAATCCTGTATTTAGCTCTGGGTAGTGGGGGGGGAAGTGGGTGGGTTTGGGGTGGGAGGGATTTGGGGATATATTGTAAAATTTTGTTTTTTGTAAAACTTTTTAATAAAAAAAAGAGACCTCATTCCCTTCCCATTAATCAATTATGAAAGCAGTATGTCTGTGTGTGTGTGTGTTCATTCCAGACAGCTGTAATAATATACTGAGCTCAGGCTTTCAACCTTCTCCAGAGATAAATGGTATCTGGTTCCTCACTTTTACTCACATGCACACAGTATACATGCTACTGCTCAGCTTATCAAGAAAGATGCAACAGGATCCTGAATTGTAATTGCCTTTGGTAACCAGTAGCTTACCTTTACCAAGTTGTACTGTGAGATCAACAATCTAAGTAAGGATGCTTTCTATAATCATCTGAGAGTAAGCTATATTAAGAACACTTCCTTCTGAGGGCACCTATGAAGAATTGCACTGTGGGCAAGTAAATACATCTAGGATGGCTATGTACATATAACTGAAATTTTGGCCTTTTCCTTCCTGAGTGCAACTAGATTGATTATAATGTATAATATGATTGTCTACCTGAATAAAGATGGCAGATATACTTCAAGCTTGAGCCTTGGATCTTGTGCTATATTGAAGTTATGTCACAGAGCAGAATTTTTTTAGTCTGTAGATAACTGTAGGAGAAGATCAGGCAGAGATGGGAGACAGAGTTAAGCCTGTCATCAGTTTTGAATTGTTGCATTCTCACAAGTGCTTCGAGTCCAATGCCCCCTGACTTCCCTTGACTCTTATCTGGTGCCAATTGAGAGTTGAACTTTAGTTGACCAGATTCTTGTGTAGAGGCTTGAATACATCTTCTATGCTGCAATCTTACAACTGGTCCTGATTCCTTGCACCAGACAATAATTGGAAGAGAAGTTCTTTTTGCATCTGCCTACAACTCTTTATTTATTTATTTATTATTTAGATTTATATACCACCCTTTCCCGAAGGACTCAGGGCGGTTTACAGGATATTTAAAAGAAAATCAATACAAAAGTTAAAACAATTAAAAAAGATTAAATGAAACCCTGAGAGAAAATAAAAACCCCAGTTAAAATTAAAAATTAAAAATTCTCAGCCTGGGCCAGAGAGCTCGAAGAGCCAGGTCTTCAGGTCCCGGCGGAATGAACGGAGATCGGGGGCAGTCCTAAGCTCCACGGGCAGCTGGTTCCAAAGGGCAGGCGCGCCCACTGAGAAGGCCCTCCCCCTGGGTGTTACCCGCCGGCAATCTTTAACCAGAGGCACCCTGAGAAGACCCTCCCTGTGGGAGCGCACTGGACGAAGGGAGCTTGATGCTGGCAGCAGGTGTTCCCTCAGATATCCCAGACCCTCGCCATTTAGGGCTTTATAGGTCATCACCAGCACCTTGAATCTCACCCGAAGGGCAACCGGAAGCCAATGCAGCTCACAGAGTAGAGGTGTTACATGGGAGTATCAGGAGACCCCCATCATGACTCCACATTCTATCGTAAACTACCTGGCCACAATTGGCTCTGCCCAGCTGATCCATATACCTATGGAAAACCTACTAAGGACCTATTGCACTCTAGAGTTGCATGATATGTGTAAGTCCAGTGACAGGCTTTTTCAGTAAGAGTCCTCATACTTGTCTGAGGTATGCTTAATCTCATCCTCATGGCATTCTGTGAAACTGTTAAAACTATCCCATCTGACATTCATTTGACCTTAATAGTAGTGCCTAGTCATGTTTATATTCTTTATAGCCTGTGTTTATTTATTTTTCTGCTTATTTATTTCAGTCTTATTCCACTTTGTGATACATTGTCCAAAGCCTCACTTATTTAGGGTGGTTTACATACATTAGAAAGCAAGAAGGTTACCAAGAACACTTGAGTGCAAATCTATCAATGATATAGCTTGGCTACTCACAGGAAGAAACCTTTGTAAAAGAGAGGATTAAGTTATATATTTGTGCACCATGGTTCTATGGCTGGACCATGGATTTTAAGAAAGAGCAATCTTTTGACAGTGTGGGGGGAAAACAGGATAGCTGCATAAATTGTGGCATGGAGAATGACAAGTGACAAGAGTTATGAGCACTGGGAATAAAATGGGGTTGGCAGATCATCTCAACAATGTTGTAAATCAGAAGCTCTTAACTGCATAGCATGCATACCCTAGGCGGGACTCAAAAATAATTTAACAGAGACGTGTAGTAAGTAATTAAAACTTAACTCTTGGAAACTTATCTAAAATGACAAATATAACAAAATGCCTGAAATAGTAGTGCTTGTCTTTAAAAAGGTCTCCAATATCAGCTTTAATGGAGACAGAAATAGTGAAAAACTGGATGGCTCAGTTCATAGTACTTTTGTGAAATTCCCTTTTATATGAATGAAATTTGATCAAGATAAGTGACTTCATTAACATTTATGCCCATTGCCTTTGGGAATTTTATCCCCCTTCCCCCAGTTTTCTGATTGGATATTTATTGCAAGTCTTTATTCTAAACAAGCTGTGATGTGATGTGGAAAAGCAAATGGTCTCTAGGCTACTGTTTATCATTAACTGTCCTACCAACTTGAAATGAATGTATTTCCCATTGACAACTTCAAATCTCCAGGCTCTCTTACCTCATGGCTCCTTGCATTTCCCCTGGTTTTCATTAATTACAAAGAGATATACTGAAAATGGAGAAAAATCAAATTGTTGCCCATCAGAGGCACCAAAAGGACACTTTATTGGGTTTTCCTGCCTTTGGATCCTCTTGACTCCTCTACTCTAATCTCTAAAGTGAAGATATGAAACTTTCCTAACTCAGAAACTGCTTTCAAACTTCTGTAACAAGAAGGTGAAGGCTGGGATGAAATGTGTTCAATCCCCTGAAGAGCAGTAGAGCATGTTCCTCAAAAGAGCCCAGCATGGAGGGCAGATGCTGTAGGAAAGGAGAGGGATTCAATGATAGACTTTGCAGTTTGAAATTGATTGCTTTTCCCTCCTGCTTTGTGAAAGTGTTGAGTAGGTGGCAAAGAGAGGAAGAAAAAGAGTAGGAGTAGTCAACTGTGAATCAAACAGTTGCAAGTTTTTTAGTCTTGCTTTTGCCATGAAGAGACAAATGGTCCAGATTTAATAATAACACAATAACAGAGTTGGAAGGGACCTTGGAGGTCTTCTTTGCTCAAATTAGGAGATCCTATACCATTCTGGACAAATGGCTGTCCAGTCTCTTCTGGAGCACCCATAGCCTTTGTTGACAAGCTATTCCACTGATTAATTCTTGCTGTCAGGAAATTTCTCCTTTATTCTAAGCTGGCTCTCTCTTTGTTAAGTTTCCATCCATTAGTTCTTCTTAATTCTAAGCTGGCTCTCTCTTTGTTAAGCTTCCATCCATTAGTTCTTGTCCTGTTCTCAGGTGCTTTGAAAAATATAAGAGGGTTTGAGAGGTTGAACCCTCTTCTCTATGACGGCTCAACATTAACAGGCCCTTGAATTCCAAGGATTTTTTTGCATATCTAAGGGGCACCATATTGAGAACAGTTGACCAGGCATTAGAAAAATCCTGAAATTACTGGTATAATGCTTATGGATGCAGATTTGCCCCTTAAGGCCATACTATTGATGAAGACTTTTCCTTCAACAATATTGAAGGAAAAGGCTTCATCAGAGTTCAGTCCAAGCCGGGAATAAACAACATGGCAACTGCTTTAGGAAGAAGGTTGCAGTTTATTGAAGAGGAGATCCAGACAGAAAGATGGCTCTGGAAGAAAAGGAGAGAGCACATGTAGGGAGTGAGTTTTTATACCCTCTGGAGCCTTTTGTCTGGAGTTGTTTCCTGTTTGAGGCTTTGTATTTCCTGCATCATGTATTTTGACCTGTGTCCCTTTGGCATCTGTGGGTTAATCTTATTATGTCCTGTCAGAGTTGGGTGGGGTATGTAGATTTTAGGTGTCTTTGTCTTCTTAATCTTCTAGCTGGGGGCATCCAACCTTCCTAGATTATTTACATCTTCATTTCTACAGAGCTGGTTTCTGCTTGGGGGTGGGAGACTTGGGGCTATAAAGAAAAACTGGGCATGCTTTTCTGCCTACTTAAGATCCTTTGAGGAAATATATTTTTCTGCCCTTTTAATATTTCCTTCTTTGGGGGACTGACTTCCCACACCATAAATACTCAAATATTTTTTTTAAAAATCACAGTATAAACCAGAGAGTTCCCTCATTCATACCCGATACTCTGAATCTATTTGGGATATTTATTTTATTTAGTATTATCTTGTGAATCACTAGGTCCATCTACCAAACATTTTGTGAATTACTATACCAAACCACTGGACATTTTGTAAATTGCAACTACAATACCTTCTCAACTCAACATATCTCCACATACACTTAAAAATTTGGGAGGTTGCTGTCCTTTGTGCATGCAGTAAGCCCTGTTTTCTTTGCTGCTTTCCAGACTATGGCCAATGGACATACTAGGATCTAAAGTATGGGGCTGGAAAATCTGGCTAAACAAACATATTGTCACAATGGACTAATGGAGAAAGCATTTTCATGCTGCTAAAGTTCACCCTAGATCAGGGGTAGGCAACCTTCGTTCTTTTATGGCTTGTGGACTTCAACTTCCAGAATTCCTGAGCCAGCCACATTGGCTCAGGAATTCTGGGAGTTGAAGTCCATGAGTGATAAAAGAGCCAAGGTTGCCTACCCCTGCCCTAGATCTTGGCCTACAAACTAGTTTCAGCCCAAAGTGTGAATATACTGTTTCTGTTTATTTATTTGGTTGGGATTATGCCAGCCAATCAATTCCTCTTCTGCATTGAGCTGTCTTAATCAGCATTCAGTTCCAGCATGGTTATATATCATGCTTATATTTTTGATAGCTAAATGAGAGTTACCATTGTTATTGTCCTATGAAAGTTATAACTCTGTATGAGAAGAGAGAAGTTGCTGTGAACAGGAGCTAAAGATCTGGAACATAATAAGTACAAGACCGCCTAAACAGAATGCAAAACATCTCAATCAATCTTCTACAGAATTCAATTTACCTGGAAAATCAAATTACCTAGTTGGACAAATGTAAGATCATTTCAAATGAAAGTTACAATTAATTCTGTGCTAGCTGGATGAATTTTCTTAAATTTAGCTTCTGCTTTGGCCACAGATTCCTTCCAGCTCCACTGACTGTGCCCCAAACACTGTGGTTACTCTTAGTCGACTCACATCACTCACACAAAAAATAAATTGTAGATTAAAACAATGACAAAAAAATATTTTGAGATCAGACACTATTTAAGCATGTACCAGTTCCAATGTGGCATTTGCTTTTTAAGTTTTACTCTCTCTTACAAATATGGACACTTTGGATCAAACTTCATTCTTCACCAGCATGGCCGCTCTTTTCCCTTAGCAATCCTAGCTTTGAACTGAAACCATAGCAGGTGAGGAAGGAGTTGACCCCTTTTCCCTGTGCTTTTGATCCAGGGTCTCTATTTTGAGCAAATTACAACTCCAGTAAGTTGCAGTTTCAGCAGGAAAGTAATAAAGGGAAGTGGTCCTAGTTCAGATAGATGACCATCGTGGTAGTTTCTACTATAAAACAAAATGGTTAATGGTATAAATTATTGCAATGTTAATTTGCCACTTACATTTTTGTTCAAATGCAGCACATCAGGGGCAAACCTTTTCAACCTATTGATAGTTTTGAGAGCATGTCATAAATACTTTACTCAAATGACTGTCAGAACAAATGTAACTAAACACAATTTTTTTATTGTTTTTTTTATAAATAACTCAAGGCAGCAAACATATCTAACACATCTTCTTCCTATTTTCCCCACAACAACAACAACAACAACCCTGTGAAATGAGAGAGTGGCTGGCCCAAAGTAACCCAGCTGGTTTTCATGGCTAAGGTGGGACTTGAACTCACAGTCTACTGCTTTCTAGCCTGGTGCCTCCTCCACTAGACCAAACTGGCTCTCGAATAGTGTGAAATCACTTGACACTAGTGAGAGACTCCAACTTTAGCTTCATAGGAGACTTTATAACATCTCAGCTGATGCCTCACAATCTCCTTCTCTTTTCTGGATAGGAAAACATGCTTCCAAACAAAATACTCAGCCACAACTATTCAATACTTGGTGGAGCCTTGGTGGAGCCTTGGTGGAGCAGTGGGCTAATGCCTCCTTAAGTAACACCAGCTGCCTGCAATTAGTGCAGGTTCGCATCCCACCAGGCTCAAGGTTGACTCAGCCTTCCATTCTTCCGAGGTAGGTAAAATGAGGACCCAGATTGTTGGGGGCAATAAGCTGACTTTGTAATAATGCCGCTTGGGGGGGGCGAAAGCCCTAATAAGCAGGCATATAATGAAGGCTACTGCTAAGCTTGTAAGCCGCCCTGAGTCTTCGGAGAAGGGCGGGATATAAATGGAATTTAAAAAAAAATACTGTAATTTTTTTAGCATGCCTACAAGACACTGCTGGAAAGAAAAGTAATGCTAAGTTCCTGCACTTTGCAGAATGTCAACTCTGTTTTTCTTTCTTCCTTTTTTAATTTAAAAATTCAGGTGGGTAAAGAATATGATTGTTGCTAAAGGAAGAGTCCACAGCTCCATGACTAGGTTCTTCATCCTTGATTCTCATTATAGTTTTAATATATACTTCTGTGAACTTAACACCAGCCAAAAGTAGCTGAAACTAGGAACAGACCTGCTGCAATACCTTTGGGTTGCTTCCATCATCATTTTGTCCTGCAACCGCTGAAACCTCCTCATCCCCTTAATTATTTTTTCCACAGCACCTGGTGCACATGCAGAAAGAAGGTAGAGTGGGGTTAAATAACAGAAGAAAGCTAAAAGACACAAGGTAATTGGATATAGCAGGTTGTTACAGCTGGTGCTATCCAGAGTCAGCAAATACAAGGCAAGTAGGAGGCTGTTGGGTACAAGTCAACAGGAAAGACCAAAAAACTAGAAGAAGCACACAGAGAACAGATGATAACTTCTCCAAGGGAACCAGAGAGCAGCTAATAGAGCTGCCTAAAATCCCATTGGCCACTTGTTTCACATGGTGACCTGCTAAGTTCATAAACTATAGTATTTTATTCTGAATGATTTCATGGGATGGTGTGGTAATGTAAAAGGCTGATTAAAGGTCAATTAACGGTAAAAAAAACCCCACCAAACCATTCTCATCTCCAGGTAACAGTGTATGTGGAATTCTATAGAAGAACTTGGGTGGCAGATAAGTGCAACTTAGTGTTACAGATTGAGAGAAAATACAAAATGTGCCACAGCATACTAGCACAAGATAGAGATGAAGCAACAAATAGGCTTTATTCATATGGTTTGCTAAGCGTGTAACGCCTGATTCACTCAAATATGATGTTACTTGATACTGAACCACAAACTAAGCAAATCTATATTAACTTTTTCTGGTTTGTATAAAATTCAGTCTTAGAGATAGGAGTTGGAAACCGTTGAGTTTAAATGCAATATTTATGATATATTGAACTCCTGCTATTTTTCACTGGGAAGGAATCTTCCCTCACTTCATACTGAGGTTTGGTGGGGGCAGATGTAATCTGTATTTTTACTATTTTGGTCACTCTCAAAAGCTCAGTGCAAGGTGAATTATGAACTTCATCCCTATCCTGAATCTCTAGGCTTAACAGAAAAGCAGAGGAAAAATTGAGAACACTTCTAAAGGAAAAGAACTTTCTATTTTTCTGAAACCTCAAATATTTGTACCGAGTACCATTTCAGGAGAAAACAAGGGCATTTCCTGCAAAAACTGCAAGAATGTAGCTACCAGCAATTAGGCTTGAAGCAAAACTGCACAGGTAGTCCTCAACTTACAACAATTCATTTAGTAACCATACAATTTACAACGGCACTGAAAAAAGTGAGTCATGATCGTATTTCACATGAGCATTGCAGCATCCCCAAGGTTGGTGATTAAAATTCAGACCCTTGGCAACTGACTCATATTTATGATAGGTGCAGTGTCCCAGGATCAGGTGATCCGCTTTTGCAATCTTCTGGCAAGCAAAGTCAATGGAGAAGCCTAATTCACTTAACAACTGTATCTGAGATATCTGAGGGGACACCTGCTGCCGGCATCAAGCTCCCTTCATCCTGTGCGCTCCCACAGGGAGGGTCTTCTCAGGGTACCGCCGGTAAAAGATTGCCGGCAGACAATACCCAGGGGGAGGGCCTTCTCAGTGGGTGCGCCTGCCCTGTGGAACCAGCTGCCTGTAGAGCTTAGGACTGCCCCTGACCTTCGCTCATTCCGCCGGGACCTGAAGACCTGGCTCTTTGAGCTTTCTGGCCTGGACTGAGAGTATTAACTGGGGTTTCAATTGTATTTTAATTGGGGTTTTTATTTCAAGGTTAATGTAATCATTTTAATTGTTTTTAATTTTTGTAATTTGCTGTATTGTTTTTAAAAAAACCTTGTGAACCGCCCTGAGTCCTACAGGAGAAGAGCGGTATATAAGTCTAATAAAATAAAAAATAAAATAAAATAAATCACTAACTTATCAATCGCAGTGATTCATTTAATAACTATGGCAAAAAGGTTGTAAAATGGGGTAAAATTCACTTAACAAATGTCTCACTTAGCAACAGAAATTTGCTACCTGTATTGACTTAACCCATGAGCAGAACAAATTTAAGCTGATTACCATTTGCAACTAGAAAAGAGATTGATGAATCTAGTTTCAGCCCTTGTTTATAATTTAAGGAACACTAGAGTTCATTGATTATAGGAATAAAGACACCTAGATTGATTAAAAACACCTAGATATGTACTTCTGAATCAGGGAGCAAAGAAGAGCAAAGCAGGCATATAATAACCTAAGCAAGATTCAGCAGCCTAGTATATATAATTTCCAGCAGACAAAGATTGTATTAGCAAATGATATGGGAAATCATTGGTTTTATTTACATGGTTTGCTTTGTTCCAGCAAATTGTTGTATGCTGTGTCCAAAATTTTTGACAAGACAAAGCAAATATTCAACTTGCCAATAATGGATAATGGAGTTTTGCTTGTAATATAAGAGTGAGCATGTCAAACAATCTGTGCCACAATTGAATGGAGCCAAGCCAAAGGAATGTTTTGAAGGCGTAATTGTTTGAAAGAGGGAACTAACTTGATTTTGCTGAATTCAGTTGAATGAAATGAAGATTTTTTTTTCCCTCTTGAAAAAAGAAAGGCACTTATTTTGTTTAATTGGAGGACTCCCACTTGCAGAAACAATGTGTTATTTATGAGGGCAAATTCCACACATTTTTTTATGGTATTGACTTCTAGAATTGCTGCATGTGGATTTCACTGGTGACAACTTCCAAGCACAGGAATAATCCATCTAAATGCAGATCCAGGTGTTCATTCAGAATTAATATGTCTGCAACAATGAGCTCTGTAGCAAAACCAGAAAATTAATGCCTTATGGATTTTCTGGATCACTGTCAGAAGATCATTTATGACCCCAAAACTGAATTGCCTTCCCAAACAGTCTTCCCCAAATAAGGTAAGATTAATTCTTGCAGAATTTGCAGGGAAGCTGCCTAGTAGACATTACTTCTGAAGCTTCAGTTCCTCAGAGTTCTTAAGGGGATTCTCTTGGATATAACAGGATTCAAATGTGTTAAGCACATCTCCTGGTTGACAGCTTAAGGAAGGCAGGATTTGATCTTAGAATTGTGAGGAATATCCATATCCTGAATATACCCACCAACATTTTCAGGATGTTCATATGCAGATGTTTTTTGTTTTTGTTTTTTAAAAATGTATATTAAGAAAATAGGAGTAAATACATGCATATATTCAAATAAAGTCAGCACAAAGCAAATTATAACAGGCAAAATTCATTTGCACAAGTTATAACTATAGACAGTTCTTGAATTATGACTAGTCACTGAGCAACCATTTGAAGTTATGATGGACCTATCTTGGGACTACTTATGACCTGGATTTGAAGTTCCAGCAGTCAGCCATCTCCCCATGGTCATGTAATCAAATTTCAGACACCCTGCCACACACCCACATTTATGCCATGGCTGCGATGGTTTTGTCAAAAACTGGCACTTCTGGTTTTCAGCAAAACCCCACCCATAGTGAACGATTGGTTTGTTTAACAACCACGACATTCACTTTATGAGCATGGCAGCTGCTTTAGGACCATCACATTTGCTTAATGACTGCTGCAAAAACAAGGTTATAAAATCAGATTAGTCACCTGATGGGTAGGCTACATTATGGCTGTGAGTCAAGGACTGCTTGTAGTGAAAAATAAAAAGAGTACACCCATGAACTCCAAAAATATTATACATTTTAATGGAGGCAATGTTTAAAATGTACTGAACGATGTTGGAATTGAAGGACTGTCTCTGTCTAGAAACTCAAACAACCTCACAATCTATATGGAAGAAGCTGAATGCCATGATGGATGGAATCATATACACAAATGCATAGATTTTTCACTTCTATTGTGGTGGGAGATTTTGCCATCTTACTTTTACCCTCCACTATGAGACAGTTAATGCTGATCCCTTGAGAAAATATCCAGAATATCCTATATATGTTTTTCTCTTATACTACTAATCCTGCTCAATATATAACCATGTAATTTCTCTGCAATTCTCTGATATTATTGAAAAGCTTTCCCTTGCAGCTATTCAACACCAATATATTACTTTTGCCTTGAGTTATATGAAGATTTGCCCTACTGTTATTACAATAGCAATGTAAACGTGCTTTCTTCGTTCATGGCTAAAGACTGCAAAGTTTATACAATGCCTTCTTTTATCCTTAAAGTTTTAAAACTCATATCTACATGAACTTTAAGTCGTCCTCTTTTAAAGCAGTATTTGACTCTGTAAAAAAAATGCTTCAGAGCTTTTGCTAAACAGAACGACCTTCTGGAGGTTGAAGTAGACTTATTAGGCAACCATTCAAATAGTGCATGAAGAAAACTAAGGAGCAATTATAACAGTTTCTGTACACTGTTGAGGGTGCTTAGAAATGAGACGGCTTATGACAATAATGTTTACTGATGACAGCAACAGATGTTACCAGAAATATACAACCACCTATAAAACAGGGAATGCAGTGGCTCAGTGGGTTAGGACGCTGAGCCTGTCGATCAGAAGGTCGGCAGTTTGGCAGGTTGAATCCCGAGTGCCGCGTAACAGAGTGAGCGCCTGTTACTCATCCCAGCTTCTGCCAACCTAGCAGTTTGAAAGCACGTAAAAATGCAAGTAGAAAAATAGGGACCACTACAGTGGGAAGGTAACAGCGTTCCATGCGCCTTTGGCGTCTAGTCATGCCAGCCACATGACCACGGAGACGTCCTCGGACAAGCGCTGGCTCTTTGGCTTTGAAATGGAGATGAGCACCAGCCCCTAGAGTCGGAAACGACTAGCACACATGTGCGGGGGAAATTTTACCTTTATAAAACAGCAATGTTGTATCTGTCTAGTTTTGTCTTCTTTTTTTCACATCTTGTTCATGCCCTAAAGTCCAAGCCTTCTATGTCTCCATTGCTGCTGCTGACTGAGAAATAAGGGATGATAACAGAAGTATTCCACATCTAAAAGAAAAGAGAATATGACATAGCATTGCCAATTTGAGCAGTGGCACTATGTTTTTTTTCCCAAATGCCTAGACTCAAATTAATAAGATAGTGTAACAATATTCCAAGAAAGCTCTTGTCCCAGTGTTTGTGTCTCTGAAGAATAGAGATCATTATCCATAAACCCCCCAAAAATTTCTTTGGGACTGTTTAAGCTTTAAATGGAAAGATGCTATGTTTTCTCATGGTAGAATACAGTTAATTCTTGTAGATGATCAATCTTTTTAATGGTCAACTCTTTTGAATTCACAAGTGGAGAGAATGTGTTGTAGAGGAGGCAGTCACATTTGAAATGTTACAGAAAAATATTCAGCTGCTAAAATAAAATAATAATAAACACCCAAATAGCCTGCAGACATTTTTCAAAATATATGGCAGCTTGCTTCACTGGATGGAAATCAGATATCAATTGTTCATACATCATAATCCAATGTTTGAAAAGAGTGCAGAAAAGAGCAACAAGGATAATTGGGGGGTGGGGGGGTGTACTGACAGTGTAACAATGGGAAGGTGCATCAGAGTCTATGGGAATTGTAAACCCTGGATGACAGCAGAGGTACGGACAATTCTGAGAGCCCGGGATTCTGCCTTTAAGGCAGGGAATAGGGATATACAGAGAGAGAGGCCAGGGTAAACTTAGAAGAGGCATTAAGATGGCAAAACAACAATACAAATATAAGGTGGAGAACCACCTAGCAGATAACAACCCAAAGCAAGTGTGGCAGGGAATGCAGCACCTAACTAACCATAAGGGTAACACGAGGAACACAGTCAACGCTGATACCTCATTGGTAGAGGGGTTGAACACCCTCATCACTCGCTATGAGGTGAAAAGACTAGAACCCGTAGCCTCTGCCTGCTGGCCTTCTGATTCCCAGCCACTCACCCTATATGAACACCAAGTGAGAACTTCACTGAAGGCTGTGAATTCCAGCAAAGTTGCAGGTCCAGATGGGGTGCTGGGGATAGTGGTAAAGAATTGTGCCAATCAATTAGCATGGGTCCTGACAAGGATCTTTAACATCTCCCTGCAAATGGCCTGTGTTCCATCATGCTTGAAAGCAGCCACTATTGTCCCAGTCCTGAAGAAAACAGCAATTAACTGCCTAAACGACTACAGACCTATCGCATTAATGTCTGTAGTGATGAAATGCTTCAAAAGATTAGTTCTCCAACACCTTAGGACATGCCTCCCACCAGACTTTGACAAACATCAGTTTGCCTACAGGGGGAATAGGTCGCTATAGCTACTGCTTTACATTCTGTAGTGAGTCATCTGGAAAAACCCAGAAACTATGTCAGGATGCTTTTCACTGACTACAGTTCAGCCTTCAACACTATTCTGCCGAGCATCCTTATCAAAAAGTTGACTGACTTGGAATTTCCCTCTTCCATCTGTGACTGGATCAGACTTTCTGAGGGACCAGTCACAAACAGTGAGGGTCGGGTCTGTCACATCCACCTCCCTGAAGCTTTGCAGTGGCTCGTCACAGGGCTGTGTGCTCAGTCCCTACCTGTATTCACTGTACACACATGATTGTGTATTGTCTGATCCATCCACTGTGATCATTAAGTTTGCAGATGATAACACCATATTGGGTCTCATTACAGGTGGAGACGAAACAGCATATAGGGGGGAGGTTCAAAAATTATCCTCATGGTGCCTAGAAAACAACCTGCACCTGAACATCAGCAAGACAAAGGAGATGGTGTTAGACTTCCAGAAGAAAAAAGAGGAACCCGCCCCACTTTACAATGAGGGGGGCTCTGTGGAGAGAGCTTCCTCCTTTAAATTCCTCGGAGTCTACCTCAGCGAAGATCTCACCTGGGAAATCAACACAACCCAGGTGGCCAGAAAGGCCCAACAGAGACTCCACTTCCTTAGAGTCTTGCAAAAGAACAAAGTGGAACAATGACTGATGACCTTCTTTTATCAGTCCACTATAGAAAGCGTCCTCTCACATTGCATTATGGTGTGGTATGCTGGCTTGACAGCCGCAGATAGAAAGACACTACAGAGGGTGGTGAGCACAGCACAAAACATCGTGGGCTGTCCCCTGATAACACTAGATGACATCACTAGGGCCCTCTGCCTTAGAAGAATGAGGAAAAGTCATCCCTGGTCAGCACCTCTTCACTCTCCTACCCTCAGGTAGAAGATAGATAGAAGCATAGCCAGCCACGCCAACAGGCTGAAGAACAGTTTCTACCCATGGGCTGTCAGACTCCTGAATGGAAAATAACTTCATGTCAACATAGTATGATAGACTTGTGGGGCCAGCGCACTGTGCAATAAGTTCACATGGTGCAATAAGATTGTGTGTTTGTTAGTAGGATTCATTGTGTTGGGGGGGGTGCACAAAGGGAGGTTCATCTAATCTCATTGTACACATGTTGTACTCTGACAATAAAGGTTGATGATTTGATTTGATTTGATTTGATTTGGGGTGGAGGCTAAACCATATAAAGAATGGTTGCAGAAATTGGGTATGTCTACTTTAATGGAAAAAACAGACTGGGGATGATATGATAGCAGTGTTCCAATATCTAAAGGGCTGCCACAAAGAAAAGGATGATCAATCTATTTTCCAAAGCACCCAAAGGCAAGACAAGTAACAATGGATGGAAACTAACCAAGGAGAGAAACAATCCTAGAACTAAGTAGAAATTTCCTGCAAACAATTAACAATTAACCAGTGGAACTGGTTCCATCAGTGGAGGTTTTTAAGAAGGGAACGGTCAGCCACTTTTCTGAAATGATATAGGGTCTCCTGCTTGAGCTATCTGTTGGCTAAACCTTGCTAAACCTATCCCTCCCACTACCATTCTACATATCCACAAATGAATGCAAAACATTCATGTAAGGCAGCTGGTCCCTTCCAGATGTGTGGACTTCCTTGTAAGCACAGTTGTTGCTCAAAATTCTGTGCGCCGAGACCCTGGCAATTGCAATTGCAGAATATCCAATATGAGAAGGATGATGTAAATACACATATGCAATCATGTGGCTGTAGTGCTGAAGCAGCAACAGCCTGGCAGCAGTGAAGTAGCCACAGCCTTCTGAAATTTCATTTCCTCAGGAGTCAGGGATCCTGGCATTCTGCAAGTTAGCCCATTTGAGGTACCTTTGTTGAAAAAGCTTTGCCCTTGGATATGTCATTTTGCTCAGTTAAAGGTTATAGACATGAAAGTTTTAGCAGTATATAGCTAAAACGCCAAATTCCTTTTGAGAAATGCTTGTGCATGTGTGCGCACACGCACACACACACCCACCCACACACACACACAGAGTCACCAACTTAATTCCTTTATGTTAGAAACATCCATTTCAAAATGGATACTAGAAGGTTGCTTTAATCCAAACAATTCTTGCTTTGCCACTCCAGGTCATCACAGAGTTTTCAAGTTCTATTCAAGAGCCAAGCTAGAGTTTCAGATTCCATAGCTGTTTGAAGTTCTGTCTATTTTTATTCAAGCCTGTGACTTACAGAAAATGTCCAAGGAGTTCCAGAAGAACTTTGCTGCCCAGGGGCCTTGCCATTGGCTTGATGTCAGCTCAGCCACGCAAGGAAGGAGAGCTGGATGGTTTGCCCGAGAGTGTGTACTGACATTATGTCTGCCTGCTTTTTAATAACACAAAGGGGAAAGAAAATGTGGAAGAAAAATGTTATTTTGGCTGTTAAACAGTTCAGACCAACTTTTTCAGCTTAGCATAAAACAAAACAAAACAACAAAAACCCATGGCTTTCCAAAGCCACTTAGCTACGTTTAAAAGCTTGCCATGTCTTCCAGTGTGAATCATGATGTGCTCAAGGCTATTGTTGGCAATTGATTTCTAAGCAGGGACTGTATAAGCTTTTCTTCTTCTTTGAAAAATGCATATCTCATGTGGAATTTAGAGAGAGATGGACCACATTGATGTACATCAATCCAGTGGGAATCTGCCTTTGAGGTGCATCAATACATTTTGTGTTTGGCTCTAAAAAAACGCACTGAACTGGAGGTAGATTGCTGTCTTGGAGTCAAGGTAAACTATGGAATTTAGTTTAATAATGATGGCAACAATGGATTAGAATAACCAATCATCATATGTAGCTACACTTGGTGTTTTTGTCAGTGCATATTAAAATTTCAGCCAAATGTTGTTTGTTCCAATACATTGTTTTATTTTTATACTAGGTCCCAGAGGGGGAGATATTAATGCTATTGAATTATGTTGTATTGTTTCACTACCTAAAACCACTGAAAAGCTGCCAGATGGAAATTGGAAAACCAGATAGGAGAACAGACGGATAAGTGGACAAAGGAAGAACAGATGCTAGACTTTATGTGAGAAATTTTACTAGTGCCTTAATCTTGATAAAGTCTTGATAAGTCTGGTATAAATCTTGAAGTTCAAAATTCAGTGTAATATTTAAGGTCCATTAAGCAAGATGCCAGGTGGTGCTGTGATTAGAATGCCGTTTTGCAGGCTAACTCTGCCCATAGTCTGGAGTTCAATCCAGATGGGCTAATGGTTGACTCACCCTTTCATCCTTCCAAAGTTGGTAAAATGAAGACCCAGATTGTTGAGGGCAATATTGGACTAGATGACCTCCAAGGTCCCTTCCAACTTTGTTGTTGTTGTTATATACTGATGATGTAACCTCCCAGAGAGTGCTGTAAAGCACTATGGAGTGGTTTATAAGTCTAAGTGCTATTGCATAACTTCTGAAGCTAGACTGTTGAACTGATTAATTGTTCTCACTGGCCGAGAGCAGGAAATTCCTCTGATCTTCATTCATTACTTCTTGTCCTGCCCTCCGGTGCTTTGGAGAATAGGTTGGCCCCCTCTTCTCTGTGACAAACTCCCCAATATTGGAAGACTGCTATTATGTTACCCCAGTCCAGCTCTTTGTTAGACTAGACCAGGGGTAGGCAACCTCAGCTCTTTTATGACTCATGGACTTCAACTCCCAGAATTCCTGAGCCAGTTGAATATTGAATTCCTGCAACAGTTCGCCATAGGTTGCAAGAGGCATCTCCATGACCACTCACCAAGTTTTCTGTAAGGAATTTTTTGCCTAAAAAGTTGATCTGAGAAGGGGCTGGGATTCAGTGAGAAGACATGGAAGTCCCTCTTGCTCTGCCCACTACTGCCTGGCTTTGGCAGATGGTTATCAATCACTCCCCCAACCGGGTACTTCACTGTGAGGAAACTTGACATTAGAAGAGAATAAGCAGGCCCACACAATGGGGTGTGTTCTTGCTGTTTCCTGAAAGCGCTGGTACATTGCTTTATTTTATTTATTTTTATTTTTTCTAAATGAACTATGTTAAATTTCAAAGAGAGATAAAATACAAAAGAACAAAAAAGAGGAAAAATTAGGGGATGGTGATCAAAATAGGAAAAAGTTAAAAACTGTCAAGAAATAAAATAATAAAATAATAAAAAAATGAAATGAAATAAAATAAAATTAAAATAAATTGACGTCCAACTTTCTTCAGTATAGCTCTGTCTATAGAGTAAAGTATACTCATATTCCACAATAAAACAAAAGCACATAAAGCATCATACAAAATGTCAAAATAGAATTTGAATATGTAACAAAACAATCACTTACTCTAAATTTAAATCTACATATTATATATAAATTTGGGCCCCCTTCACTTTTGTCAATTTTGCTATGCTGCAGCCTGATTCCAAAGTTATTGAAATTCATTTTTCCCCATTAATCCACACTCAGTAGCCCGTAATGACAAAGGAAAAGCAGAATTTTAGAAATGTCTGTAAATTCATTAAAAAGAAAAAAACCTGAAATATCACAAGAAAGTACATCATATTTCTGTAATCATAATGGATCTAATCATCAAGTCCTAAAATCATTTCTATCTTTCTCAAGCAAGAAGTCAAAAAACTGCTTCCAAATAGAAAGAAAGCTAAAGAGGCTTTTATTTTTCATCAAAGTAGTCAGTTTTACAACCTCTGCCAATTCCATTAATTTCATAATCCACTCTGCCCTAGCACATTGCTTTAGATGAGATTGGAGATGAAGGGATCAGAAGACAATATAGTGAACAGACATACAATTGAAAACACACTGGCTGTTTGCCAAACAGCTGCTGGCATTGCTTTTGATGTGTATTCCCCATTGTATGTCTGCTTACTCTCTTCTAATCTCTCCTACTCAATCTCTGAACTCTGCGGGGGGGGGGGGGACAACAGGTTGGACCCAAGACAATGTGAACTAACTGTAATGGTGATCATGTGACTAAGGTAAGCTACAAAAGTCATAAACAGTTGTAAATTAGTTATAAAGTTGTTCTTCAGCACCGTCCTAACTTCGGTGATGACTGAATGAGTCGTGAGATAAGCAAAGACTACCAGTTATATTTTTATTTGTTTGACCATGTTCCTTTCAGTTATCATGAGAAAAAGGCATTTTACAACTGAGAAATACCTGTAAGAGCCAGAATAAATGTAAAAGTAAAATATTGGATATTTAAGTAAGGAGAAATTTTCTGACAGTGAGAAAAATTAATCAATTTAAACAGCCTGCTTCCCAAATTTGTGAGTGCTCCATAACTGGAGGTTTTCAAAGATACACTGGACAGCTATTTGACTAAGGTAAAGGTAAAGATTCCCCCACACATGTGTGCTAGTCGTTTCCAACTCTAGGGGCCGGTGCTCATCTCTGTTTCAAAGCAGAAGAGCCAGCATTTGTCCAAGGACGTCTCTGTGGTCATGTGGCCAGCATGACTAGATGCCAAAGGCGCACAGAGCGCTGTTACCTTCCCACCGTAGTGGTCCCTATTTTTCTATTTGCATCTTTACGTGCTTTCAAACTGCTAGGTTGGCAGAAGCTGGGACGAGTAACAGGTGCTCACTCTGTTACGCGGCACTCGGGATTCGACCTGCCAAACTGCCAACCTTTTGGTCGACAAGCTCAGTGTCCTAACCCACTGAGCCGCTGTGTCCCCTTTTGCTATTTGACTAGGATGGTATAAAATCTCCTGCCTTGGGCAAGGGTTGGACTAGAAGACCTCCAAGGTCCCTTCCAGCCCTATGATTCTATGTTCAGTGTTCTATATTCTATTTGTCTTATGCGGGTCTTTATTTTACATAATTCCTGTAACGGTCTCTGAAATGAAAGTTTCCTCCAATAGTCAAGCATTATTGCTGGTTTAAAGTCCTTTGGCTCACTAAGAAAACTGGTCCATTCCTTTTTCATTATTGAGTTGCAAAACGTGTTCTGAAGTGGGCTTTCTAATGGGAAATAATCCAAAGAAGCAGAGATGCCATAACTCCACCAGCACTTATTCTCAAGTACTTCTGTTCTTTTCAGTTAATTTGGAGTGCTGAGCTGAAAAGTTCTGTCCTTTCTCTTTTGCTGCTGTCATTCCAACTGTCATTTACTCTTAAGCAGAAGGCAAACAACCAGGGCTCGAATCAAATTATTTTTAATGAGCCTTGACATGTCCTGGCTGAGTCTGTTCTTCTGAGCTTGAGTTTAGTATCAGGATGATACTGGCATGTAACCACATTTTGTAGAAAAATGAAATATGGCAAATAATAACTGTGTTGTGTCCATTTTTCAAAATGGACTATTTTGTGAATCAGGAATGTCAGCGCATAGCAGGCAAGCAGTCCCAAAACAATTGTTTCTATTCATGCTGGTCTGCTAATCACAGCAACCCACCCACACCTACACACACAAACAATCTTATATGATGTACTGGTCCAGCAGGACAATGAAGAGGGGAAACTTTACTGGCATGTGATTTTGTGATACTTACTGACATGAATTTTTGCCGCAACAGAGACCAATTTATACAGCTAAGACTGTGTTGACTATGACACAGGTTTCAAACCTCCATAATTGCTCTCAGAGAACATAATTGTTCCCAGATGCAAGTGGGAACAGTCAACTATGAAAAGTTCTTGTCCTCATGTTCTTTTTGTATAATTCATAGCTACATCTGGTTGAGCATATCTGGATCATTTGTCTTGGTCTTTGGATTTTTCTTGCAACTATATTTTCATTCTGTGAGGGTTGAGGAAAGACTTAGCAACCTGCTCCGTAAAAACCTTGCCAAGAAAATCTTATGAAAAGACTCTCAAATGAATCAAATATAGTGCTCAAAGATAGGAACCCCCTCCCAGGCCAGAAGGTACCCATCAAGCTACTGTGAATGAGAAAGACCTTGCAGGCAGTAATCAAGACATTAATGATACACCTGGACCAAATCAGGAATGAATTGTTCTAATCATGGCATCCGGCCCTCTTAATTCCTGGCAAATAGATGGGGAAGAAATGGAGGTAGTGACAGATTTTATTTTCCTGGGCTCCAAGATCACTGCAGATGGGGACTGTAGTCAAGAAATTAAAAGACGCTTGCTCCTAGGGAGGAAAGCCATGGCAAATCTAGACAGCACACTAAAAAGCAGAGACATCACCCTGTCAACAAAAGTGCGTATAGTCAAGGCTATGGTCTTCCCAGTTGCAATGTATGGCAGTGAAAGTTGGACCATAAGAAAGGCTGAGCGCAAAAGAATTGAGGCCTTTGAACTATGGTGCTGGAGAAGACTCCTGCGAGTCCCTTGGACTGCAAGGCGATCAAACCGGTCAGTCCTAGAGGAGATCAACCCTGACTGCTCTTTAGAAGGCCAGATCCTGAAGCTAAAACTCAAATACTTTGGCCACCTAATGAGGAGGAAGGACTCACTGGAGAAGAGCCTAATGCTGGGAAAGATTGAGGGCAATAGAAGAAGGGGACGACAGAGAATGAGGTGGCTGGATGGAGTCACTGAAGCAGTAGGCGTGAGCTTAACTGGACTCCAGAAGATGGTAGAGGACAGGAAGGCCTGGAGGAACATTGTCCATAGGGTCGCGATGGGTCGGACACGACTTCGCAACTAACAACAACAACCGGCCCTGCAGGGACAACCCCTTTTCAATAGTCAATAGGCTGAAAGTAAGCCAACCAAATTTATTTACACAAATGAAACAAAACACATCCAAAACAGAGCAAAACAAATACTAACCATGACTAAATCAGAAGCTGTTCAAACAGTTGCCTTCAGCAACCAGCACCTCCCACACATTCCCCTTTTAAACACAGTTTCAAGGCGTGGCTTCTCTTTGCCTCCTCCCGAGGTGCCTCATTGCCTTCCTTTGTTCGCTCCGGCTTCTCTGCCTCCTGCTTCGAGCATCCTTGAACAAAGCCAGCAGTGAATCATCTTCGTCCAAGCTTTCAGGCTCATGCAGCTGGGTCTGAGGAGGAACAAGACGGGAGGGGCCTGGCTGAGAGCTCTGCAATGCCTCAGAACTTTTCTCTGCAGGCTCTCTAATCCCCTCCTCCTCCTCCTCCTCAGAATTGTCCAATTCAGCTGCCAAACCCACAGGCTGACACTGAATCACAACAGGAATTTAAGCTGTTAATACCAGCCATTGGTAAAAGCAAAGTTCTGCCCTGTAGAAAGACACCTTGGATAGCAACATGGAATATCTGCAGAGTGAGCTGGGCCAAATTGGATTTCATCAAATGGGAAAGGTTAGGTGAAAAACCAACTTCCTTTGTGTCAGTGAGTTACATTGGACAGACAACAACTCTTTCCAGTCTGAGGAATTCATCTATTACTTAGAACTTGAGACCACAAAAATGAATGGAATGGCTTTTATCATATAATTAGGACTGCCCCCGACCTTCGGTCATTCCGCCGGGACCTGAAGACCTGGCTCTTTGAGCTTTCCGGCCCAGGCTGAGAGGTTTTTTTGTTTTGTTTTTTTCCCCCTCAGGGATCAAATTTAATTATTTTAACTGTTTTTAACTCTTGTATTGTATTGATGTTTTTAAATACTTTGTAAACCGCCCTGAGTCCTATGGGAAAAGGGCGGTATATAAATTCAATAAACTTAAACTTAAATTATCACAGAAACTTGTTGAAGCAATGGAAAGCTCTGAATGGTTAATGATTACATTATGACCTTCCAAATCTGGCCCAAGCCCCTCAAAATCATAGTTGTCCAAGTCTATGCCCCAGAGACTGATGCAACACAACTTGAAATAGAGGGTTTCTAGGCAAAAACTCTGAAGCAAGTGCCCCCCCCCCAGACATTGTTTACATTATTTACATGTTTCCCATGAAAACTAATTTTGAATCATGAACACCTGGTTCAAATAGCACAAGTATCACTTATAAACTTGGATCTCATCAAATAAACTGCATCATAATCAGACCAACAGTATCTTATACAGTCATTTATGGTCCTTGCTGTCAAGACATACCCAGGTGCTGATTGTGGTTCAGAACATAAATTGTTAGTGGCTAAGATCAAACTATGCACTGCCAAAGAAGTTTGACATAACCAAAAAATCTTTCACAACTGAGCTGAAAAATAGGTTTGAACTGCTAAACGCAGCTAAGAAGAAATTGAATCAACCATCATTGAAACAGCAGTTGAACACATACCATAGAAACAAGAGAAAAAGCACAAGCACAATTTCTCTAGAAGCCTGAGAAAAAGTACAAGCAGCTCTCAGGTGAAACCATCAGAATAGCTGAGTGAGGTGGCTTCCGGTTCCGGATCTTGGCACTGGCAGACACACGAGGGATTGCTCCTCCCGCCTTCAGGCTTTCTTTGGCTGGGGAACCCCTGAAAGGGGGTCGAAAGTCACCTTGGAGGGACGACAAGTGGTGAAGAGGATTCTCTGATCAATTGTTGGAAGGCGACAGCCCCCCCCTTCAACTTGGAATAGCTCTTCGGACCGACAAAGAAAGAATCGGCCAGTCCCATGGCCCATCGTTAATGCCATTTCCAGCCGAGGCCAAACTAACAACTTAGCACTTGAAAACACAGCAGAGGAATTGGGTGAGACCACAAATTAAAACCCAGACTCCAACTAAAGAACTTATAACCCAGAAAACAACAAAACTGGAAGGAACCACCACTAAGACAGAGGACCCTAAGGAACAACAAGATATTGAAAAATGTAACATCCAAATTTTGACTCCAGCTAAAGAACTTACAACTCCAAAAGTAGATGAAGCGGAAAAAAGTAACACCAAAATAGAGGATGCTAAAGATCAACAAAGACAGCTTATTGAAAACCTGGACAACAAAGTAATAAGTACAAAATTGGACATGACCTTCTACTTAAATCAGAAGATACCAGAGGAAGGAAGAGACCAGACTTAAGAGAAGATAAAGATATTAGAGCAAACGCAGAGATTTCAACCATCAGCACAACAATTCAATGATTATAAATGGTTTAGCTTTTCTGGATCATTGATGGCTAAATGGTCTCCCTCGACTCAAGCAATATGTGCTGGAACAAAGGGAGACCTATCTGACAACTCAAAGTTTTTGGTCTGGCAACGTGGTTGGCAGAAAAAGAAAGCTAGAGTTAGGTTAAAAAAAAAAGAACTGTTAGAGAGCTACTAAAAGCTATTCTTTTAGTTAAGGTGTGATCTATTAGGTTATGAAATAGAAAATATCTATGAGATAAAACTAGAATATGTTTATCTATTTACTGGGCTTATTTTAGATATTATAATTTGTGTAATGAAACAATGGAAATTTGGGTTATGGATGCTATTATGGAGGTTAAAGGTTAAATTTGAATACTTTAACTAAAAATTAAGAATTAGAATTCAAAACAGAACATGGATATGCATAAGTAAACATAGATTGACAAATCTAGGTTATTGTATTAGTAAGCTATGATGTATCAGGATGAGAAATAGAAATGTTTATGGAATAAAACTAGAAGTTACCTAGACAGGTATTAGGTTTATATTATGTTATAAATTTTGTGTAGTAAAATAAGGGAAATTTGGGTTATGGATGCTATTATGGATGTCAGAGGCTAAACTTGAATACTATAATCAAAATTAAAAATTAGGAAAAATTTAAAAACAGGATATGGATATGTATAACTAAAAATAGACTGATAATTGTATTAACTGAGCATGTTATTGTTAGAAATTTTCTAGTTTAAGCAGGTTATATTAAATGTTAAGGGAAATAGAGAAGGATGTACTGATAATGTAACCTGAGATAGGTACTAAAAACTCTATTATTGAATCTTTGATTACCCAGTCACCATGATGCTTTCTAACACAGTGCTAGGCTGCATTAACAGAGGGATAGAATCAAGATCACGTGAAGTACTAATACCACTTTACAATGCTTTGGTAAGGCCACACCTGGAATACTGCATCCAGTTTTGGTCACCACGATGTAAAAAAGATGTCGAGACTCTAGAAAGGGTACAGAGAAGAGCAACAAAGATGATTAGGGGGCTGGAGGCTAAAACATATAGGGAACGGTTGCTGGAATTGGGTATGTGTAGTTTAATGAAGAGAAGAGTGAGGGGTGACATGATAGCAGTGTTTCAATATCTCAGGGGCTGCCACAAAGAAGAGGGAGTCAAGCTATTCTCCAAAGCACCTGAAAGCAGGACAAGAAGCAACGGATGGAAACTAGTCAAGGAGAGAAGCAACCTAGAACTAAGGAGAAAGTTCCTGACAGTTAGAACAATTAACCAGTGGAACAACCTGCCTCCAGAGGTGGTGAATGCTCCAACACTGGAGGTTTTTAAGAAGAGACTGGACAGCCATTTGCCTGAAATGGTATAAGGTTTCCTGCCTGAGCAGAGGGTTGGACTAGATGACCTCCAAGGTCCCTTCCAACTTATTATTATTATTATTATTATTATTATTATTATTATTATTATTATTATTATTATTATTATTATTATTATTATTATTATTATTATTATTATCATGTTAAATTGGAAGACTAATAAAACTTGTTTAAAAAAAAGAATAGCTGAGTGACGAAAGCAGCAGACTAAAGGGAGGGAGGAAGAAGATTGAATGTAGATTTCTAAATAGCAGCAAGGAAAGACAATGAAGTTTGCTGGGACCAATGTTGCAAGCAGCTAGAAGAGGACTGCACAAAGGAACACAGCAGGAATGCATTTGTGCAAGTCAAAAGGAGTCGTGGTTGTGCAGTGATTAGAATGCAGAATCGCAGGTTTAACTCTTCCCACTGCCAGGAGTTCGATCCTGACCAGCTTAAGGTTGACTCAGCCATTTATCCTTCCAAGGTTGGTAAAATGAGGACCCAGATTGTTGGGGGCAATATGCTGACTCTGTAAACTGCTTAGAGTGCCATAAAGGGTATATAAGTCTAAATGCTATTGCTATTCAAACACCATTTATTGCTCATAAAAACATCAGCAAAAACAAGCAAGGAAAAGAACGGTCAGACAACAAGATGTCAAAAACAGATGGTGAGAATATATGCCAGCAACAAAGAGGCCCAGCCTCCTCAGGATGACGAGGAAAGGAAAACAGAAACAGAGCCAGTTCATCATCCAGGAAAAAGTTTTGTATGTAATGAGACAATGGCAATAACAAGATGATAGATGTTAATACCATTTTCACAGAATTGCTGAGGTCTGTATCATCCACAACCAACACAGCCTTGAGCCAAAAATTTTTTGCAAGCAACACATGGTCACAGGACTGGAAATGATAAGTGGTCATTCCATTTCCAAAAAATGTCTACATCCAAGGATTGTTCCAGTTACCACATAACTGCCCTCATCATTCACGCTAGCAAGATTTTCCTTAAGGTCACACAACAATATTTGGCACCAACCATTGAAAGGGAATTACCAGACGTGCAAACTGGTTTCAGAAGATCCTTATGACCACCATGGATCATGGGAAAATCTGAAGAATGTCAGAAGAACTTCTACCTGATCAGAAGAAAAAGAACCCGATCTTTTCTATCAGATGTGAAGAAGAAAGTACTTGGTTTGAAAAATATAGATCAGCCAGAAAAGATTGGAAGGAATATGAATATAAGAAATTTAGAGATAATGGAATTGATGAAGGACAGACTGAACTTCCCTGGCAAGAGGAATGCTGTCTTATTAAGGAAATGGATGTTGCAGAGATATTTTACAACAGAGATTTATGAACTTTGGAAATGTTCTCAATTAAAACCCAAGGAAAGGTTTCATTATTAAGAGCCAAATGAGGGTATTTGATTCTGGACAGAGCAGAGATAATGATTGGGGTGATTTGTAGTAAATAAGAAACTATTGTAGACTTACAATTACAGACACTTAACAGAGTACTTCGAACTTTAACTATGCTGCTGTTTAACCTGTTAACTATTTTTTTCTTTCATATATATAATGTATGAGAGGTTAATTGGCTTACAAATAGATGTAGAAGCTTATAAATTTTGGTCCTGCTTTGCAAGGGAGGAAGCTATTATTGTTGCTACTGATTTGTCGATGTTCAACTAGGAAGGATAATCTGTGTTTTTGTCTTTTTTTCCTTTTAATTTACATTTTTAATGTTCTTGTCCAGTTTTGTTTTCTATTATTTTTTTCTTTTGTATTTTAATCTTCTGAATAAAATAAAAATGATTCAAAAACAGAAAGTCTTAATACTCTTTAACTTTGTTGTCATGACACACTCAATCCTCTAATACTGCAGGGCATTAATATTATCTTACTTGGGTGGTCTCTAGATTATGGAGTCAATTTCCATAAGCCATTTATTTGCCTGGCTGCCTCTCACTGAGTGTATCTGCTAGGCCCAGACAGAGTGCGGAAATAGATAGGTGGCGAAACAACTCTTACATTGCCAACTTGTGAGCTGCAGGAAATGTGTTTTTTCCATGGTAGTCCCTCCCCTGTGGAACATACTTCCCTCAGGACCTGCTGGACCTCATTCTTTTGTCCTGGAAAGTCGTACAGGACGGTTTTTCCTCCAGGCACTGGCATAGGGTAAAGTTGGAACCCAAGGAGTACATGGTTTGATTGGACTGGAAATGGTGCCTGGATTTCGTGTTGGTTTTATTACTGTTGTAAGCCATCCAGAGTTGTATTTTACAGAAGGGCAGCCTTATACTTATAAAATAAAATAGCTCCTCAGAGTTGCCTCAAACCCCGAGATGGGCACAATATAAATCTCATAACAAATAAAACAATAAAATAAAAGCCTTGGAGTCCAATACCTGTGTAAAACAACACATTGCTTCCATATAGAATCATACAGAGCCTTAAAGAGATGTCTTAGCTTAACAAGACTTAGATCCAATCATATCACCGGAGTAGATCTGTTTCAAAGTGACAAATTGAATGAGGTGAATTTGAAGTCCTTCCCTGTTTTTTAAAGTATTCGATGAATTTGATATTTTTTTCTGCTATATTTGGGTTTTATATATATATAGACAATTTACTATGTTGCAGTATCATTTCCATATGAAGAATGGTGGGGATGAGTTGTTCTGATTCGATTTTTGGTATTGACATTGAGACAAAAATTCAATAATTAATATTATCAAATTCTGTGAATTCTGAGCTCTTTTGGGTACCAAGGCGCTATTCAGGTGCTATTTGCTTGATTGGGAATTAACTTGAATTTTCAGCCCTCTGAATATGTGATCAAGGCTTAGTATGGTCTCTTAGAGCAAACAAATTGTGATCAAACAGAAAATGATCAAACAGATCATGCTAAACAAATTTTATTTCATTCTTGCACAAAATGCCTAAATTAGTGGATCAGCAAAATGCAGTGGTCATAGCATACTTGGATTTCAGTAGGGCATTTGACAGAGTAGACCACAAGTCACTTCTTGGTAATCTAAAAATGTGGAATAGACAGCATCACCACCAGATGTAACTGGCTAACAAAAAACACTCAACATGTGGTCCTCGATGGAACTACATCTACACAGAAGGAAGTAAGCAGTTGGGTATCCCAAGGTTCCATTTTAGGCTCAGTACACTTCAACATCTTCATAATCGATCCAAATGAGGGAACAGAAGGTAACTCATCAAATTTTCAGATGATACCAAACTGACAGGAATAGCAAACACAAGGTTGGGAGGAGGGGGTCAACTTGTTTTCCAAGGCACCAGAAGGCAAGACAAGAAACAATGGATGGAAACTAAGCAAGGAGAGAAGCAACCTAGAACTAAGTGAGAACTAGTAACCAGTGGAATGGCTTGCCTTCAGAAATTGTGAATACTCCATCATTGGAGGCTTTTAAGAAGAGACTGCACAGCCACTTGTATGGAATGGTATAGGGTCTCCTGCTTGAGCATGAAGTTGGACTAGAAGACCTCCAAGGTCCCTTTCAACTCTGTTATTCTGTTAAGCTCTGTTATTTCTGATAAGTTAAACTTTAAATTCTGCACAATTAGGGTAGATTAAAACTCTCAAGTAAGTGTGAATAAATGCCAGGCTGACTCTCAGAGAGATTGATATAAATATCTAAGAATAGGAGGTGGCAAATTTCTCTATGCCACCTGTTCTATGCTTTCTGTAAAACCTACCATTGTGGTATTTATCTTACAGGGACAACCTGCTTTGGCTGCTTCTTACCTAATAAAGATATTAGCAACAAGTCCCAACCCTAAGCCAAGATTGTCCTGCCTTTAATGAAACAGTTTGGCAACTGGCCCTATCAACCCTACTGTAAAACAACAAAAGCCTATAAAAAATTATGAGGTGCAGCAAAGCTCCAGCATACCATAAGGAGAAGTTTTGCCCAAAGTGCCCCAACCAGCCTTGCATGCTGTTCTTCCTAGGACAGGACAAGTCTTCCCAACTGGTTACATCATCTCTCCTGGCACCTTGGTTCAACTCAGTAATCAGAGGGAGCAAAATACAACAATGCTCAAATTAATTCTCATTCTTCCAGTCAAAACTTGGCATCCCTGGAAAGAAGAGAGAGAGAGAGAGAGAGAGAGAGAGAGAGAGAGATGGGGGCATGTTTCTGAATTGGGACAGAACATTTTCTGCACTGATCCAGCATAATTTTGACTTTTTTGTTCAACAGTACAGAGGTTGCTTCTCTTCTCTTCATTCCTGCTATCTCTGAAAAATAAATAAATATTTGCAGTGAAACCCTTGTAGGTTTCTAGCTCAAACCAGGTATCCCCTAAAACAGGAATTTTTTCTCACTGTGTTCCATGGAACCCTAGGAATTTTGGGAATACAATGGGATTCCATGAGAAACTAAGGATTTGTACAAACACTGAATCACAAATCAGCCAACTCCTTTCTAATCTACATTTCATGCGAATTCATATGTGATTTGTCCATGGTTTGGTATGTTGTGAAACCCAGAAAATGGAACTAAATAAACCATGGCTACTTAGTTATAGATGTCACACAAATGCAGTCTGTCTCGTCTTTCTTTCATCTGCAGTGGTTATAATTAGATTTTATGCAAGTAGGAAACAGAGTTGCTTTTAGAGGAAAGATCTTTGTTTGTTTTATTTATCAGCCACAGCTTTCCAGCACTGGAAAGAAAAGCAGAAATAAAAACATCAATTAATTTGCAGAAGGAAAGAAATAACTTCTCATCTCCAATCCCAATCATTTCTATATAGAAGTATGTCTCACTGTCTCCAGCGAGGCTTATTCCAAACAATATATGCCTTCAACTTTAATCTTAGCTGTTTTGGAGTCAAAAAAATAAGAAGATTCTCTGCGGCTTTACTCAGAAATATGTTTTAAATTGTGAAGATAGTATAACAGGCATAATGCCTCATTCACTTCTCATTACAACCCACTGATTTAACTATATTTTCAGCATACCCTTATGTAATCCTCATTGGTGTATTGTTTTTCTCCATTTTTGCATGGGCACTACTTTGAAAAACAAAAGTCAGAAGTAATAAATGAAATGTTATGGGGAAGGCACTATTTGTAAAATGCAAATAATGTTAAGGAAAAGACCTAATTCCCGTGGAGCCCTCTCTGTGGGCATGTGTGCCATCACCCCAGTCCTAGGCCTTCAGCTGGGTTTTATAAAACCTTTTCGCTTTAGGCCTCCACCGCCGTGTGCAAAAAAAAAAGTCAGTCAATGAATCAATTTCATCTTCTCACGGGAAAAAAAAGATCTCGCAAAGTTGGAATTGATTGATTGAACCTTTTAGTCCCACCCAGTCTGCCGTTACCACCGCAGCCATGCCCACCCAATGGGGCACGCCCACCCAGCACCCGACGATACATAAGTGGGTTTGGGGTTGCAGGTTGGGCACTCGGTCTTTAAAAGGTTTGCCATCACTGCCCTATTCCCATAGCTTGAAGTAGGCATGTGTAACAAGGCATTCACTTCTCAACCTCTACAGTCGCTGATGAATGCTGCATTCTATCTAGAAGGAAAATATTGCCTACTTCTGTTGTAGGACTGATCCCAAGTATTGAAATCAAACTCATTGGGTTGAATATCACTTGAAGTCTTGGAACAATTAAGTTGTGGGGAAGAGGCAACTTTGAGAACTCACCCAAACATTGAGCATATAGAGACAACTTGAAGACTTATTGAGTAGAAGAAACTGAAGCAGATGGAATTGTTTTATAAAGAAGAACAGAATGAGAGGCCCATTCTTTTCAGTGGCCATTCAGTGAATAGGGCTTTTGATACAATATGGAGAACGCATTCTGAAAATTGTAATTCATATCTAGATGGACACAGGTTCCTCAAGCCGCTATGATATATATTTTGCTTGGTTTCATTTAGTGCGTTGTGGTTTGTAAATCCTGGTTTATAGTTAATCTGATGTAAAATGAGCTGAGGCTAATTGAGCAGCCCATAATCGGGAGAGAGGGGGAATCTTTTACAGCTTTGCGTAAGGTTTGAAAGCCAGTGTAGGGTAATGGTTAAGATGTTGAACTAGGGTCCAGGTCTGATTCTACCTGAGCTGTGGATGTTTGCCAGGTAACTTTGGGACTGTCACTTTCAATCTCTAACAGCCAGTCAATCTCATAGAATTATTGTTACGGGTTAAGGATAAGGAATATTATATATATATTTCCCTGGCTGCGTAAATAAAATACAGGATATAAAACTAATAAACTGTTTTCTTTCTTTCTTTCTTTCTCTTTCTTTCTTTCTTTCTTTCTTTCTTTCTTTCTTTCTTTCTTTCTTTCTTTCTTTCTTTCTTTCTTCCTTCCTTCCTTCCTTCCTTCCTTCCTTCCTTCCTTCCTTCCTTCCTTCCTTCCTTCCTTCAGCAAATGTGATTGGTGCTTGAAGAAGAATGCTGAGGATTTGGTCTTCAAGGACATACTGCATTAGTTTTTGGTACAATTCAGCTATAACATTCCACTAAAATGTTTTAAACTGTGGTTTCTTTCAAAAGCCAGAGTGGTATGGCTTTTCATGGAATATTAACCTACAAAGGTTCATTGATCAAGTGAAGAAAAAAACATATTTAGCATTATGTGTGATCCAATCCAATAACTGTACAGAGAACAGAAAGGAAAGAATACTCGGCAGTGATAGAAATATACCCTGCCTATTCTTAGAGGTATTCTTTAATAACTGTTATGGCTAATGCTTGAGAAATGTAAATAAATTCTTGTACGTAGATATTATCACACATATCTAAACATATTAACACATGTACAGTTTATGGAAACATGATGGGTTTACAGAACACGAAAATCCTAAAACTGAGTTAAGAAAATGCAACCTAGCATGCTGTGCTTAAAGAAACCTTATTGTGGTTTAATATTATGGCCTATCTTCTCAGCAAAAGCTTGTTTCATTTAAACCAACTTACCTTTCTCTCCCTTCCGTTCTGCAGCTGTTTGGTTTTTCTGCTGTCATGTCTAGTTAAGTATCTAAAAAGATTTTTTTTTCACTCCAAGAGTTTTCATAGTCTCTGTTTGTTCTATAAGCCATAGGCTGATTAGCATTTCTTCAAAAGATACTAGTTCCTAATTTAAAAGGAAAAGCATCTTTGATCCTGGTCCGGTAGCTACTTTCAAGTTGTGGAATGAAATTTCTTGAATTCAGGATTCACTTCATGCTTTTACTTCCCCTTCATTTACATCCTTTCATAGTGTTCCTTGTTTTAATGTCTTCAGTTGGGATTTCAGGAATGCAACTCTTGTATCTTTCATGAAAAGAGGAATGGTAACAACTCAAGTGACAGCCAGTTTAGTTTGGTGGTTAAGGCATCAGGTTAGAATTCAGAGGATCATGAGTTCTAGTCCTTTCTTAGGCACAAAGTCAGCAGCGTGACCTTGGCTAGTGACTCTGTCTCAGCCCAGGAAGGAGGCAATGGCCAACCACTTCTGAAAAACCTTGTCACAAAAACTGCAGGGACTTGTGCAGGCACTCTCCAAGAATCAGACACAACTGAACAAAATGGGGGTGGGGGGGAACGCAACAACTTAGGATAATTTATCAGTTCTACCTCTTCCCCTTTCTGTTTTCTGTTCTCATTATTGGTATTCTTCTAATCTCTCAAGATTCCCCTAACTTTTCCCAGACGTCCATCTGCCTTTCTTTGTTAGAAACATGTTCTTCTTCTCATTTCATATTATTTTAATATTTCTGCCAAGATTTGCTTTTAAAAATGATAAATTAAGAGCCCGAAGAGAAAGTTGAACTTTCTCTCCATCTCACTTCTAATAGATGAAGTGATTTCTCATTTCTGCTTTGGGTTTTAGAAAGCAGTAAGCAATAGCTTTTTATCATGAAAACTGGATATAAAACAGGAGAAAATCCTTTTCTCACCTTGAATGAACAGGATGCTCAGGTTGGGTAAATGATTGTTAGACTTATGTCTAGCCATATTACAATATTTGATTTTTCATCAAGAATTCATTCAAATTCAGCATCTCTCTGTCTCTGTCTCTGTCTCTGTCTCTCTCTCTCTCTCTCTCTCTCTTTCACACACACACACACACACACACACACTGACACCCTGGCAGACACTTAAATAATTCTGGGCACAATGACATCCAAGACAAGGCTAGGAACATAATAACTATTTGAGGGAGATGGGCCATTCTGAAATGTGAAAATAAATAAATTATATGGCCCTGAAGCTTCCTCTGAAGAGACACTGAGATAATTCTGAAAGGAATTGAAGATTTTTGGTAATGTGGAATCAAAACCTGAGATAAGAAACTAGCAAGGGGGAAAATCAAGAAAGTAAAGTTGGAAGTTTTCAAACTTTTTCAGATGCATGGGACCTGTTAGTAACCCCTGATCAAGAGGCAAGCTCTAGTGATTGTAAATTGGCTGCATCTGATGAACTTACATTTTGCCCTTAGCCTCTCATGTAAAACCATCAGGAATACAGTTTGAAAAATTCTGGTCCAGATTGTCACAGATTTGGAAGAGGGCATTTAGGTCACTTTGTCCAACTCCCTGCTTAATATAGGAATACTAATGAAAGTATCTTTGATAGAAGGTTGTCAAGCTTCCACTTGAACACATCACTGTTGAAGTGGTTATACAGTCAAGAGAGTTTTCCTAACATTCAACCAGAACATCTCCTCCTGTAATTAAGATCATTATTCTATGCCCTTCATTCTGGTATAATAGAATGCAATCTAATCCTCCCTCATCTTTTTCTCTCTGAGCAAAAGATACAGTTCTTTCAGTCCTCCCTCACAAGATTTAGTTTCAGTCAGAAATCATGCAACAAATCAGGTCTAAATCTGCATTTCAGTTTAGGACAAAGTTGCCAGAGATAAATTAAAGAGCCATAACTCCATTATGGATAACTTGCAGTTAAGAGACTGTGACCCATTTATCTCATTCAGTAGTTGGTGGACAACCTAATGCCCTTCCAGGTGTTTTTACTTCATCTTCCATCATCTGCAACTAGGTTGGCTTGGTGAAAGGGACTGAGGAAGCTCTCATTTAAAACCTATGTAAGTTGCAGTGAGAGACAATAACTACCGGTAATCCAAAACCACCCAGTGATTTTGTGATTAGTGGAGATCTGAACATAAGTCTCTGCAAATTTAAATCATTGGGATAGAAGAGACCTTGGAGGTCTTCTAGATCTTATACCCTCTCAGAAAAATGGCTGTCCAGCCTCTTCTTGAAAACCTCCAGAAATGGAGCACCCGTAACTCTGAGAGGCAAACTGATCCATTAATTAATTGTTCTCACTGTCAGGAAATGTCCTCTTAGCTCTAGGTTTGATCTCTTTTTCACAAACTTCCATGTATTGTTTCTTGTCCTGCCCTCAGGTGGTTTGGAGACTAAGTCAACTCCCTCTTTCTATGATAGTCCCTCAAGTACCAGAAGACAGCTATCATGTCAACCCTAATCCTTCTCTTTGTTAGGCTAGACCAGACATGTCAAACTCGCAACATCACGTGACGTCATGCAACGTATCAGGATGGTTTTGCCATTGCTGGCAATGGGGTGGGCGCAGCTTCCGGATGACACGTCCAGCCTGTGGGCTGGCAGTTTGACACCCCTGGGCTAAACTGATCAAGTAGCATGATTTAGCCTCCAGACCTCTTAACATCTTTGTTGCTCTTCTTTGTACTCGTTCTAATGTCTCAGCATCTTTCTTTGTGCATGTGTCATGATGACCAGAACTGGACACAATATTCCAAGAGTGGCCTTATTAGTGTGGTATAAATCAGTACTATCACTTCCTGTGATTTTGATACTATCCTTTTGTTGATGCAGCCTAGGATTGCATTGGCCTTTTGGGCAGCTACATCACACTGCTGGTTCAGCTGCTCTATTCTTTTTATCCTGGCTATTTTTCATTCCAATAATAATTCTTGGGGTGTGAAATAAAGGAACAACAAGAAGAACAAAACAGACTTGATTTATCTACAATTAAGTCTGCAACTGGGTGCTCACTTCCTCTGCACAAGCCCTATTGAAAACAGTCAGAATTTCTCCTGGATTAAATATGAACTGATGTTGTTTGCACATTCCCTTGAAACCGGTGGCAAATACTGGAATCCCTCTGCTTTTCCAGGTCTAGGTCTCAGTGAGTCAAACTGTGCTGAAGCTTAACCTCAGAATACTATTTCCTGTTTCTCTAGTCTAGGGACTGTCATATCTGGGCTGCCCAAATCCAAATGATTGCTGGATGGCAGCTTTGTTGTTGTTAATTCTTTGTTGTCATCTAATGGCCATGTAATTATTTGCGCTTCCAGTCTAGTAAATTCTACTTATTACAAATTTCCTTTAATCATATACAGAGTGCTTTTTGTGCAGTTCCTAATCTAATAGTGTGCATTTAGAGCCATGCCACACAAGCAGATTTGAGTGTTCTCCTTTTAAAGACAAAAATGCTGTTAATGCATTTTTGCTTCAAATGAAGAAATAAATCATCAACACTCCTAATTGCAAAGAATTTCCTCAAGTTCAACAAATCTTTGTGAAAAATGGAATGCTACTCTTCCCTGCCCCCCCCCACCCCCCAAGTGTTAAGCAGATTCACTGAATTTTTGTCTTCCCATCACCGTTCTTTAGAGGAATGCTAATATCTGTCAAGGTGAAAAGGATGGCATTGGACATCAGTCACACTCCAGATTAGAGAAGCACATAAACTTTATCATTGTGAATTTTGGGGTTATATTATCCTAAATGCATAAATGTGGCTGACATGAAAGATAAGAGAGACAAAGGCTACATTAATAAATAGAAAGGACTGGTCATGCTTTATAGATAAGAACTAAAATGAATCAGATTTCTCCTTTCTCCTGCTGAAATATAAGAAACTTTTTTCCTACAGTACTTATTCTATCATATTACCTTAATTAATGAGGGAGGGAGGGAGAGAGAAAGGAAAGGAAAGGAAAGGAAAGGAAATAACACAACAAATAACACAACAGCAGCAATATGTTTAAACCTCATATACTTACCTATTTCCTGTTGTGTCAGGAAACCACAACATATAATTGTCTATGGAGATTTATAATCATCCAGGTCAAAGTTATCCCAAAGGTGCTTTTTCAAGAGGCAATTAAGAAAGACCAGTTGCCTCGTGAAAAAGCACCTTTGGCATTTAATCAAATCCCTCTTTCTTAATTCCAGATAATATTGTGAAAACTGGATGGACATTTGGATGGACATTTGTAATCTATGAAATTCAGTGGTTTGTGAACAGGAAGGCTGCTCCATCTCTAGCAAAAATTTAAGGACTAGAAATTAGAGTGGCATGTGATGGATAAAAATCTTTTGTTCTTCACAGACACACACAGACACACACAAACATCTGTGTTGCTTTTTTTACAGTTAGCCCAATTTAGCAAAATAATCTGTTTCCTTCCAGTTCTGGGAAATGTCTTGAGGGGCCCACAAATGGGAAAACCTACCTAATAATGGGAAAATCCAGCAAAAGGGGCAACACCAGGCAACTACAGCCAACAACTTTCAGATTGCTAACTGGTGTGGTAGCTGATGCAGTACAACAGCATCTAGTTGAAAACAATCTCTTTCCACCCGAGCAGAAAGGAAACTGCCTCAATAGCAGAGGAACAAAAAATCAACTCCTAATAGACAAAATGATCTTGGAAAACTGCAAGAAAAGGAAGACCAACCTGAATGTGGCATGGATTGACTACAAAAGGGCATTTGACTCTCTGCCACATGACTGGATAATCAAGTGCCTAGAAATAACAGGAGTCAGTAGAAACATCAGAAAATTTGTGCAAAGATCGATGGCACAATGGAAGACACAGTTGCAGGTCAATGGTGAAAGACTGGGAGAGGTTAATATCAAGAGAGGAATATTTCAAGGAGATTCATTATCACCAGTACTATTTGTTATTGCACTGTTTCCTCTGTCAACAATACTGAATAACTCAGGACATGGCTATCAAACATCAAAAACATCTGCCAGACTATCCCACCTCCTTTACATGGATGAACTGAAGCTGGAAAACGTTATCTGAAATAGAATCGCTGCTGAACACTGTCTGTATATATAGCCAAGATATTGCAATGGAGTTTGGCTTGGAAAAAATGTGCCACACTTACTCTCAAACAAGGAAAAATAGTGAAAACTGAAGAAAACAAGATGCCCCACAAAAATAACATTAAGAGTCTGGATGAGGAAGATTACTACAAATACTTGGGTATCCTTCAAGCTGACAACATCAAGCACACTGAAGTCAAGAAAAAGATTAGAGGTGAATACATCAAGAGAGTGAAGAAGATCTTAAAGCCCAAACTCAATGGAGGAAATACCGTGAAGGCAATAAACACCTGGGCAATTCCAGTCATTAGATAGACAGCTGGAATAGTGGACTGGACTCAAGCAGAACTAAAAGCAATGCATAGGAACACCAGAAAAATAATGACAATGAATCATGCCCTTCATCCACGCAGTGACATTGACAGACTCTATCTACCAAGGCAAATAGGTGGACGTGGAATGCTGCAAGTACATCAGATGGTTGAAGAAGAAAAAATGGCTTTGGAAGAATATCTGAAGGACAATGATGAAGATGCACTGAAATTAGTATATCAGGAAGACTTACTGACTACTGGAGAGACCAAACTGGCCTACAAGAAAGACCAAATGAAGAACAGAATAGAGGCATGGGAAGACAAAGCACTACATGGCCAGTACATTAAAAAAAATAGCTGGGAAAGCAGATAATAACAAGACCTAGCAGTGGCTAAGAGCAGGAAGAAAGAGACTGAGGGACTGATTCTGGCTGCACAAGATCAAGCCTTAAGGACAAATGCATACAAAGACAAAATTGAGAAGACAGCAACCTACAGTAAGTACTGCCTATGCAAAGAAGCTGAAGAAACAGTGGACCACCTGGTAAACTGCTGCAAGAAGATCACACAGACTGACTACAAGCAGCAGCATGACAAAGTAGCAACAATGGTGGATTGGAAGATCTGCAAGAAATATCATTTGTCTGTAAGCAAGAACTGGTGGGATCATAAAATAGAGAAACTCATAGAAAATTATAAAGTTAAACTGCTCTGGGACTTCAGAATTCAAACAGACAAGCACCTGCAACATAACACCTAACATAACACTTAACAATTGTCGATAAGAAAGACAAAAAAGTCTGGATAGTGGACATGGCAGTGCCTGGGGACAGCAGAATAGACAAGAAAGAACTGGAGAAGATAACAAAATACAAAGACCTACAAATAGAAATAGAAAGACTGTGGCAAAGGCAAGCAAGGGTAGTACCAATAGTAATAGGCGCCTTGGGTGCAATTCCAAAACAACTGGAGCACCACTTGAACACCATTGGCATTGAAAAATTCACCATTAGTCAATTGCAAAAGGCGGCCTTACTAGGAACTGCTTCCATCCTGCGACGATATCTGTAATACCATCAAACATCCACATCTGCCTATCCCAGGTCCTTGGTAAGGACTCGATAGGTAGACAAAAATGCCAAACCCAGTCTGAACATCTGGCTGACTGTGCGATGATTAATAATAATAATAATAATAATAATAATAATAATAATAATAATAATAATAATAATAATAATAATAATAATAATAATGTTGCAAATGACCTTGGAGGTCATCTAGTCCAACCCCCTGCTCAGGCAGGAAAGCCTATACCATTTCAGACAAATGGCTGTCCAGTCTCTTCTTTAATTTGGCCATACTGAAGGGATTTCATCAAATATCTCAGCAATTTATCAAAGAACAGAAAGCCAAAAACTGATAGCTGCCAAGGAGTGGCAAAGATTTCAGTAAAGGAGTTCGGAACTAAATTTCTTGCAAGATATTAGCTGTGGATGAAATAGTGCAGTAAATGGGAGATTCAGTTCAACAAAGCTTCAAATGAATGGTCCTAATGAAACAGCATCATTAGTTGAATTGGGGGCCTCCTTCAAAGAAATGAATCATGAGGCTCCAAAGCATTTTAAAGCCATCTGAGGCACCATGGAGATTTGATGGCTTTTCTGAACTTCTGGGTTCCTTATAGACTACATAAAATGTTACAGCTTCTATTCTGTCTACAGAGAATGCTGAAGGAAGGGGAGTAGGAAAATTGAATGATGGAACAAGCTCTCCAACCCTGGCATAAACAGCTGGCCGATGAACTAACCATCACATTAAATTAAAAAGAAACCAGGCCAACGAATACAGTGGCTGGATATCATCAAAGCTGACACCATCAAAGCCAGAGTATAGAACAACTCAAAGAAGCAATGCAAGATTGGTAGATGTGGAGAGATCTGGCCCATAGAACCACCAAGAGTCAGACATGACTGAATGGATATCTTCTTCTTCTTCTTCTTCTTCTTCTTCTTCTTCTTCTTCTTCTTCTTCTTCTTCTTCTTCTTCTTCTTCTTCTTCTTCTTCTTCTTCTTCTTCTTCTTCTTCTTCTTCTTCTTCTTCTTCTTCTTCTTCTTCATCATCAATTTAATCTTAATACCAAAACTCTCAATGGATTACATTTATTCAATAAAAAAATACTTCATTTACTTTTACCCCCTTTGTGTTTGTATAAGCCAGGAATGAATAAATTGTTACCTTTTTGCAGATGCAACCACAATACAGCTTCATTAAAACTTCTTTTTGCAAAAGTTTTAAAATTATGTTCTGGGAAGCAGTTATGTAAATCCATTTTGCTCTGAGACAAAGCTCAGAATGTCCAGATACTCAAATTCTTAAAACTACGTACTTATTATAGATATATGTATATTACTTACCTATTGGATGGCCTTACTAGGATATTTAGTAAGTGAAAATAGCTGAATCAGTTTTATTATAGTCTACTAGATATGGCATACTCCTAGCACTAGACTCATCCAAAACTACTCATATTTTAAGTCAGTTTTTTAATATTTCAATTTTCTTTTAGTTAAAATTTCTCTTTTATAATTATCTCAGATGACAGAGTTTAATCTCTTTCACATTATCTATACTGCTAATGGAAGCTTTTTATGTTTAAAATTTACTTTGCTTAAAATTGCAGTTTTATGCTTATCCTCTGTCACTTATTTTAATCCTTCTAGTCTCATATTTAGACCTACTGTTTTATTTGCTTTGTGCTGGTTAATAAAGATTGATTTGATTTGCTGACAGACTAGTCCTTCCACCCTGAAAAGCAAATTTATGACCCCAATTACTCAATGGATTGAAGACTTGATGTCATTTCAAACTCATGAACAACTTGCTTATAGACATAAATTATGAATGGATGATTAGTTATTTATATAACATTTATAAGGCTGACTGATTCGATGAAGACTCTCGGTGGCTTATAGCAAAATAAAAACATGTAACAAAGAAGAATGAATGATGCATATCTGGAAAAGAAAAACATCCATCTATCCTAACCAAAGTCTTGGGGGAAGGTCATGTTTTTAATGACATTTTAAATAAGGCCTGGGTAAAACCCATTCAGACATGGTGATAAGGAATGTCCTATCAGATCCCCTTGTTTAATCAATGGGCATGATTAATCATTGAGCATGTCAACTCTGTGCAATTGAACATGTTAGGCTGCTAATACCTGGTTCCTCAGTAGCTTAGTCCTACCCCATGAAGGGCTTTAGAGATGGTAAACAACATTGTGAATTGTGCCCAAAAGCTCACTGACCACCACAGCAGCTTATGAAGCAGAGGTGTTACAGGGGCATATGTAACAAGTGATGCTGCCATGCTGCTGTGTTGTGGACACAGTGGAGAAAAATTCAGTCATTTCCTTTCTTCCCATCGGCTTTTTCTGCACCTCCCTGCCCTTGATTGCTGTGTATTCTTGGAGAACCAGGAGGACCAGCATAATTGGTAAGCCCCTCACCAGTGAAATGAAATGAGAAGCTGGACAGGACATATTGGCAAACTTGGCTGCTTCTGGGCATGCCTCAGAAAAATGAAAAATGTTGCTCTTCTGGGATGTTTCTGATTGTTGAGTGGTTTGGAGTACCAGCAGGTTTAGCAAAGATGTTTGACAAGCTGTAAAATAATCCTTCATTGCTGGAAAGAATTTGTGTCTGAGTGTAGTTTGCCAGCAATACTCAGGAGGGGTAGCAGAAGCAGGATATGTACATATATAAATGTATGTATAAAATTTTACATACTATTTTTAATAAAGTTTAAGCATATTTCAGGCATTTTGAAATTTAGAGTCTCTTTAGAGTCTCTGGCAAAGTCTTTTTAAACAATTAGATCCTGGATTACAAAATGGTTTGAATCAGACTTGGTTGTCATCATATCTAAGGTAATAAACTCAAATTGATTTATGCCTTCTTCAAAACTTAAATTTCCAGATGAAATATATCTAGTTTAATGAAAAGATGGACTAGGGATGACATGATAGCAATGTTCCTATATCTAAGGGACTGCCACAAAGAAGAGGGAGGCAAGCTATTCTCCAAAGCACCCGAAGGCAGGACAAGAAGCAATGGATAGAAACTAATCAAGGAGAGAACCAACCTAGAACTAAGGTGAAAGTTCCTGACAGTTAGAACAATTAATCAGTGGAATGACTTGTCTCCAGAAGTTTTGGGTGCTCCAGCACTGGAGGTTTTTAAGAAGAGATTGGACAACCATTTGTCTGAAATGATATGCGGTTTCCTGCCTGAGTAGAGGGTTGGACTAGATGACCTCCAAGATTCCTTCCAACCTCTGCTATATTTTGTTATATTCTATTCTGTTCTATTCTGTTAAATCAAATTGGAATACAATGTCTTTATTTGGGGATAGGAGGGGATGGGGAGGGGTTGTATAAACCTTGGAACATACGCTTTGTTTTGAGTCAAAGTTCATTTGGAGTGGCCCTTTAAATGGGGGGGAGGAGTTTGTACAGCACAACAACTACAACTTCTTTTGGTGTATGAAGAATTCTGCTTTGGTTTACAATTGCATTTCAAAAGTGAAAGAAACCTGAATTGTGTTACTTTCCTACTCCTCAGGACTTCATAAAGGCATCCTCCTGGCCTAACTGCAGCCCATTCAGAGCAACAGATTATCCAACACAAGTGTGTAATGATCTCCAGGAAGGAAAGGTTAGAAACACATTGATTCTAACTGAGCGGCTTAAACGGTAACTGCTCTGTAAAGCTAAGAAAAGTCTGCCACCTTGTGGAAAACAGAAAGAATCAGTCTTCTGATTAATGCCAGAGATGTGCCATTTGATCCAGGTGCTCTCAGGTTAATATTTAATTATGTTGTGCAAAATGCATTGAGAATAATTGCAGTGAGTATCTGTCAGCATTAACTCCTTTCTAGAGAATTTATTTTTTTATAACTTGCCCTATTACAGAAATGTATGAAGCTGAGCACAGGACCCCACAGTCCTTCTCTAAAGAGAGACAAATTGTCAGAGTCACATTTGTTTCCCTGTGGATTTAAAGTAGAATATATGATTAGGAACATTGCGCCTCAAGATTTTTAACAAGTAGATTCATTTTAAGTATAGGTACCATGGGAGAAGAGAAAGATTAATGAACTGAATCAATGTAATGTCACACTTAATTAATATTACATCCAACTTGTATAATTAATTGATATTAATTGGGTTTCTCTTTTTCTTTTCTTTTTTTGTTATGCCTATATTCACTTTGTGGGCTATGGGCCATAGCATAGGACCGAAATGCCAGTGTGACTTATGACCTGATCAAAACATTGCATCTGTGCTTTAGGAGCATAATAAACAGGCTTACTTAGTCTATAACCATGGTGACGAACCTATGGCACGCGTGCCACCGGTGGCAAGCAGAGCCCTCTCTGTGGGCACGCACACCATCGCCCCAGTCCTAGGCCTTCAGCTGGCTTTTATAAAACCTTTTCGCTTTAGGCCTCCACTGCCATCTGCAAAAAAAAGAGGTTCAATCAATCAATCAATCAATCAATCAATCAATTTCAACTTCTCACAGGGAAAAAAAAGATCTTGCAAAGTTGGAATTGATTGATTGAACTTTTTAGTCCCACCCAGTCTGCCATTACCACCGCAGCCACGCCCATCCAATGGGCCAGGCCCACCCAGCACCCAACGATACATAAGTGGGTTTGGGGTTGCAGTTTGGGCACTCGGTCTCTAAAAGGTTCGCCATGACTGGTCTATAACAGGGGTCTTCAAACATGGCCCTTTTATGACTTATGGACTTCAACTCCCAGAATTTCAAGGCCAGCATGCCTGGTTGAGGAATTCTGGGAGTTGAAGTCCACAAGTCATAAAAGGGCCAAGTTTGAAGACCCCTGGTCTATAACTAACCATCTATACAACTGTCTTTTTACACAGATCAGCTGGAACCCTTTAGGGATTCAGATGGAGTTATTTCCAGCTTGTTTTTGGTTAGGTTTATTACATCTGAGCTGCAAAACGTAATCAATTACTAGGTGGACCAGATTTAGGTGTTTCTGTTCCTTTGTCTTTTTGTTGCTATCTAGTGGTTGCCCAGATTTTTTTCCAGTTTGGGTATGGCAATTCTCTTTGAATTGGAACCTAAGACTTTTTTGTGGGAATGTGCTACCCTCTTGGCTATAACCCTTTACTTCTAGGATCCCTTCAAACACTTTACACTGTACAGTCTTAGATCAGCTAAGATACACCTATCCTTTTCTTGGATAATACAACATGTACTGTATATTTATGAATACATTCCCTCACACACTCACTGATGCTGCTAAGCTCAGACAACAAAACTATAGGGGAGAGCAGTGTTTTTTAAACCTGGCAACTTTAAAATGCATGGACTACAGCTCCCAGAATTCTCCAGTCAACATGTTGCCAGGTTCGAAAAACATTGCTCTGGAGTTTAGTCTTCTACACAAGATGCAAAAACCTCCTGGGAACAGATGATTTTAGCGGTAAGCTAGAGGCCTCACCATAACAGGAAGTATTGAAGCAGCTAGCTGATTTAATAGAACTGGAGTTGATGCTGTCACTTTAAAGTAGAGACTGTTCAGAGCTTAGCAGCAAGAAGAACCTGTTAGCTAGGCTTTGAGCACACAGCCAGTGAGCTTGCTGCTTTGCTTGTTCAGGAGATAAGGCCCTTCCTGCTTTCTAGACTAGCAGTGGTACAAAGGAGGATCGTGGGAACAGAAGAAGGGCATTGAGAGAAGTTACTTTTTAACAGGCTCTTCAAAACCTGAATTGCAATTTGTTGGGTATATGTCTGTTGCCTAACTGGTTGGGTTGGCAATATATAAACTACTATTGTATGATTGCAATAAAAACTGTAGTGCATAACTTTAAAAGTAAATGTATTGCATCATACCTTCTGCTGATTGGCTAGCACTGATCCCAATGGCCATAAGAGGGAGCTAGTGACATGGCTTATCTCTCTCTGTTACAATTGGTGACGTATTTCAGGTCTCTCTACTATTCTCTCTATCGTGGTTTGTGGATATTGCTACTGTCTGTAAAGTCTGAAGAACTCTGTTTATTGTGGTTGACTTAAAGACTGGTAAGACAGCTCTGTAATGGATATTCCTTAGACTGTTGTTATTGACTATCATCTAATTACTTATGAATGACCTGGACTATGCTTTTGTCTACAAGTAAAGCTTTACACATCCCAGTGCACCTGTATGGTTACTGTGCATAATTCACTACTCTCAAAATCCCATTTTTCTGTGCAAGCTCTTGCTTACTCAAGAGTAGCTCTGCACATCACTACCACAATTTTTTTTAATCGCATTTATATCCCGCCCTTCTCTGAAGACTCAGGGCGGCTTACAATCTAAGCACAAATCAAATGTGCTTAGCAATAGCCTTCATTCTATGTATATGCCTGCTTATTAGGGCTTTTGCCCCCCCCCCAAGCGGCATTATTACAAAGTCATCTTATTGCCCCCAACAATCTGGGTCCTCATTTTACCTACCTCGGAAGGATGGAAGGCTGAGTCAACCTTGAGCCTGGTGGGATGCGAACCTGCACTAATGGCAGGCAGCTGGTGTTACTTAAGGAGGCATTAGCCCACTGCTCCACCAAGGCTCCAATTAAACAAATATAAGATATGCAGGTAGTCCACAACTTACAACAGTTCATTTAGTGACTGTTTGAAGTTGCAACATCACTGAAAAAAGTGACTTATGACTGTTTTTCACACTTAAAACCATTACCGCATTCCCATGGTTATGCAATCAAAATTCAGATCTTGGCAACTGACTGATATTTATGATGGCTGCAGTGTCCCGGGGTCACACGATCAGTTTTTGCAACCTTCTGACAAGCAAAGTCAATGGGGAATCCAGATTCTCTTAACAACCGTGTTACTAATGTAGCAAGGTCAATGATTTGCTTAAAACTGTGACAAGAAAAATCGTGAAAGGGGCAAAGCTTACGTAACAAATGTCTCACTTAGCAACAGAAATTTTGGGCTCAATTATGTCTGTATGTCGAGGACTACCTGTAATCAAAACTCACTCTTGGTAGACTTCTGGTTGGTCGCCATTTCTTTCGGACGGGAGAGTTCCTTGCTCCAAAACTCACTCTGGGCCTTCCTCCACACTTTATCTAGGCTAGTCTATGAGAATCCCTAAGAAATAATGTTTAAAAATAATGATTTAAAAAATCAGTAGTATTCCTTTCTTACCCAACTTTCACCCTCATGAAATCATTAGAAGGGAGAAGAGAGTTTTGCACAAATTCATTCAGAAATTTTGGGAGGTTGAAATAGCTAGGGAATCCATGATTTCAAAATAGATAGATAGATAGATAGATAGATAGATAGATAGATAGATAGATAGATAGATAGATAGATAGATAGATAGATAGATAGATAGAAAAAAAGAAAGAAAGAAAGAAAGAAAAAGAAAAAGAAAAAAAGAAATTTAATGGTAATGCCAGAACAGAGTATATTTGCAACCTCTTAAGTTTGGCCATGCATTCCAGTCTACACCAAATCCATGCTTGCTCAGGGCTTTGATTGGAAAACTGTTTTATAGAAAAGTCATTTCAATACAGTATACTTATATCTATATACAACTGGCTAGAGAGCCAATTCAAAACTCCCCCCCCCCAATTTGTAAGAGCTTTTGGACCTTCCTTGAATGTATCCCTTTCCAGCAGGTTATGTTAGTAGCAAACACAGAGCTATTGCCCGACTTATGAACCCTGACCTTATTCAGTTTTGGGAACTGAACACAGTTTGGCTGGTTTGTATTTAGACATCTAGGGCTGCAAAGCTGAAAAATACCTAAGAAAAAGAAATGGCAGGGGACTACAGAGATGCATTTTTGAAACCACCGAGAGTCAAGCTGACTTCCAAAATGCCTGGACTTCTAAGAGGCATTGCCTTGGGTGTGGAGTGACTAGTGACTTTAAAATAAGGAAAGTTGAATGCAAGAAAGGAGATCTGCAGAAAAGGTTTGCTATGAGTTTAATGTTGATGATGTGCTCAACTTTGTTTCATTCCCAAAAGTTCTCACAAGCCAGTGTTATGCTATAGAAGGCATTCTGTAGAACATAGTTTTGCTAATAATAATTCTGACTGAGCTATTGCGCCCTGCATGGAAGGAGAGATTTGCAGATATTGCTTTCTGCTGAGGTCTCCTAAGGACAAAAAGTAATACTATTCTGCCTTTTGTCCTCTTTTGGCCATCTTTTATTCTTGGAATTAGTTCAAGGCTGGAAAAATAATTTATTTTTAAGAACCCATATAGTTTCTCTCTCTCTCTCTCTCTCTCTCTCCCTCTCTCTCTCTTTAAAAGCAGTTTCCAGGGAAATGATTCTTCAGAATGTGCTGAATATTTTTGTAGACCAAAGAGAGATCATCCATATTTCTTGTGCAATCCAATGGGTGTATATAATGATACTTTGAATTCACTGGGGGTTCTTCTCAGGGAAGTGGGTGCAGCCTTAAACTAATTTAACAGATATTCTGTAGTTCTTTCCTCACTTTTTTCTTCAAGTAGTCATAGATTAATTGGTTTATTTCTGTCTCAGATTTATGTTTATTTTGCAAATCCATTTGAATAATAATTGCATGCATCTGTGTGCCTGCCCACAACCCACCCTCTCAATCATATTTAAATGTTTATGGAATTATTTTCTTAAAATGATATAATTCTACATGTATTTTTCATTAATATTTCTAAATTTATTGTATTCCAAAACATTCCATTCTTACTCTTTTTGATGAATTAGCACCCTTAAATGTTTTGGCATAAACATTTTGTCAGCCCCAGCTACCTTTGTCACTGAGATATAATGGAAGCTGGTCTATAATGTCCAAAGGGTATTAGATTATCAGAAATTACCCTACTGGAAAGACATGCAACTGATTATATACTCTTTTTCTGATGAAACAGCCTCCACTTCCTCCCCCCCCCATTCTGAATTTAAGACTGTGATCTAGAATTTGGGGGCATTTTGGCAGCAATGTTTAGGGGGGGGTGTATTATTTTGAGACTGAACAGTTCAAGATAACATGTCTGAAATGATTATTAACAGTTCCCAAAAGATTCCAAGATGTGCAGAAAAGCAAATATTGCTTTAGCTGATTTAACTTTCTTTAGCATCTCTCAATTTGACCTTATGTTTATCATGGCCATCAGGAATCTGGAAAGTCCCAAAATAGTTGTTATCCAAATCTTCATGCCCAGCAAAAGATAAGTCTTGTTTTGAATAACTATTGAACATTGTTGTTGTTGTTTCATTAAATGACATCCTAATCTTGGAAACTACGTGGACAAATCCATGCAGTTTTCTTGGCAAGGTTTTTCAGAAATGATTTGCCAATCCTATTTCCTGGGATGAAAGAGACTGAATAGCACAACATCACCCAACTGGCTTTGTGCCTAAGGCACAGTATCCTGACTTCTAACCTTAATTGCTATACCAAGCTGGCTCTTGAACATTGCCTAAAAGAGTGCAAACTGGTTCCTGAGAGACATAGGGCCCATGAATGGATTAGGCCTATATTGTGGGGTCTATAAGAGCCACCCAGAACCTATAGTAAAGATATTAAGGACTAATATCACAGCTTTGTAAAATCATAATGTAGTCAGACAGGACAGCAACTGCTTCTCAAAATTTTTGACATATAAATCAATGTGCTAACTGTAAAAATCTGCAACCATGCAGGTTTTATGATGCAATTCACAGCCTTTAAAATGCATATTGAAAGTGACAGCATTTCAGGAGTCATGGGGTTTATTTACTTCCTTTAAAGGTTCAGAGAGGAGCGCCAATCTTGGAATCTGACCTCCATCCCCTTTGTGGTAAGCTTTCTAATTGTAAAGCGTGGCTTCCAAAGCTCAGAGGGAGATGGGAGCAGCTGTAAGCAATACTGTAAATATGGTCTTTTACTGTATCCAAAAAGTGAACAATAAGCAAAAGACAGTGAGGCCATTTCAGTATTCTATTCTCAATTCAGTTTGCTGTAGTGGCCCAATGGTTAGAATGCAGTATTGGAGGCTAATTCTGCCAACTGCCAACAGTTCGATCCTGAGCAGCTGAAAGTTGACTCAGCCTTCCATTCTTCCAAGGTGGGTAAAGTGAGGACCCAAATAGTTGGGGGCAAGATGCTGACTCTGATGCTTAGAGAGGGCTATAAAGCACTACAAAGTGGTATATAAGTCGAAGTGCTATTGCTATTGCTATTGGCCAGGCTGCAGTGGATGTAGCTCAAGGCCCACTGATAAAAAGGAATATGCTGTTCCAGGATGAGTGGTGGGGGAAAACCCAAGGACAGCCAGGGAAATCAAAACAAAACAGAGGTTCAGATCAGTCAAACCGCTTTTAATAAACCACAAAAGCAAGAAAGGGATAAGGAGGTGAACAAGGTACATTTCCCTGGTCAGTGAGGACTAAGATTTTGCCTTTCATTTTTCTTGTTACTAACTATAGACAGAAACAAGAGCATTTTTTTTTGCTACAAGGGTCAAAGTTCTAACAAAAAGAATATTCAGAAGGCACATTGCAGAATCGAATGGCAGTATTAATATTTTCCCCAATTTCTTTTTCTTCCTTGGCTGTTCATCAGTATTTTCTATACGTTACAAATTACAGTATATAGGATTTTATGTACACTGTCAAAGTATAGGTAGTAAAGATCCCACCAATCAAGCCAGGAGCATAATCAATCTTTTTCTGGCAACTTTCTTACAGCATATTCTGCAACCACACACACACACACACACACACACACACACACACACACACACACGTACACACGTCCTTTCACATGCACAAAATATACATATTGAAAAGAAAATAAAGAAGTGAGTACTCCTTCCCTCCATGAGTCTAGAAGGAAAAGGAAATTTGGAAGATTCTCCTAAGAACTCCTTATAGGGGAACTTCAGCATTTCAACACCACATTCTACCTTTTATACCTCACTCATGGTGTTTGTGCTGTTCATCACAATAGGTTTTCACACTTTTTTGTGTACATTTCCTTCATCTTTTGATAGGTCAGTTCCTTCCTTAAAGAAATAGTGACTAGTTTATTAGTGCCAACCATGCAATTATAATAAACAGATATTTTCTTTAGTACAATAATGTGTTTCCATTTTGTCACTGCGTTGCTTTTTTAGTTTTTTGTGAGTAAGCTCATTGCAGTCTGTTTCTTTGCAAGTTGAATTGTTATCTTATCATTGTAACCATGGTGAGTGTCACATGTTCAGCCATGTATTTTGTTTGGTTTTATATTTATTACTGTGTGCGCATGTCCAAAACAAAAGTTACTTTCTTTTTCCTTTCCTTTGTGCTCTCTGGTGAGATAGACATGTAGTCATGAGTCTTTCTGTGTTTTTACAAGTTTCTTTGTAATTAAAAGGTTAATAGTAGAATTTATGCTTCGGGTTTTCTTTCTTTTACCTGTTGTTTATCATGCATCAAATGAACCATGGTTCATCGCCCTCTGATAGAGTTTTGTTTGATTTACTCTTCTGAAACATTTATCAGCTCTAAATTGCCCCGATTGATGGCTTAGTTTGCATGTTCCAGCTTTTTTATATTGTTCTTTCATTTGCTCCCAGTTTATGATCAGTCAGTAACAGAACAGCAATGTAAGATTCAGAGAGAATGTAACAGAATATAGAGAATAGAATAAAAATGAAAATATAATATAATGGAGCTATGATTCCTAAACTGGGAAAATATCTCCAACAGATTCCAGGAGCAACATCAGAACCCTCTGTCCAGAAGAATGGAGTGGTAGGAACAGCTAAGAACCCTCAAAATCCCAGGCATCTGGTAGAAGAGATTAAGGGATAAGGGATAAGAAGGAGTATGCATGCATGTATGTATGTATTAGACTTCCATTTCAATGCAATATGTCCTGTTCAGCCACTCAGTTTTAAACAATCCTGTAGATAATTAGAGAGCAACCTGCAAGCTCTCCTTAATTGAAACAGTGTGGAGCTGTAATTGTATTTGTCTGAATTTTGTTCTAAAGCTCCACAGGACATAAAAACACTTGTTGCTGTATTAATGGACATTTTATGTTTTGTTTCATTTGTTTTCACATTGTTCACATTTGTCTGTCCCTTCAAACTGTTGAGTACCTAGAATCAAAGAGTGAACAGTTGGAAGATAGAGAGTTTCCAGTCCAATCCCTTGCCCAGTTCAGGAGTTTAGATCCTTGACTGATGGCCAGCCAATGTTTGTTTAAACACCTCCAGAAAAAAGAATCCACCATCACTCTTCTATTGATAAAGAATCCTTACAAATAGGAAATTGTTCCTCACGTCCGACTAACCTTTGTTTCAATGTAATTAAAACTATTGCTTCTTTTCCGCCTTCCATAGTACAATCTTTCAACTATTGAACTATACCCAACTTCTCTAATTGTTCTTCATATATTTTCCCTTCCAGGCCCCTTATCATCCTAGTTATTCTTCTCTATATATGCTCCAAGTTGTCATTTTTGTAATGTGCTCCTTCCTTCCTGGGAAACTGCCACTTCACTCCAGTCCATCACACCATCTCCTCTTTTTATGGGCACCAAGACCCAGGATCCTATTTTAAAAATACCTTATGGAAAAGACATGTCGGCTTGACCTATTACTTGCATAGCTATATTTATTATGATAAACATATAAACAGCTCCAATAATGGTTTTTAGAACCTGTTTCCTTAATTCGACAGTGTTCTTTTCAGTATGTTAAGTCTGGCTATGAATCTGACTTCCCAAAGTGTTCCTGTCATTTTTCTCCAGCTTCAAACTTACTGCTCTTCAGCTCTTTAGTACTGAAAGAGGCATCTTCTAGGGAATCATTTTCTCCCACTCCAGGACTCTCCCAAACAGAGGATATCTTGAGCATTGGACCTGGTACTGATGCTGTAGAAATCCAGGAGCTGCAGAATTAAAAGTTTTCTTCAGGAGCAGACAACTACTGCATGCTATGGATCTGCCCAAGGTGCTGAAAGACACTATTTATAACTTCCTTGACTTGTCTCTCATCTTCCTCCCTCTGCCTCTGTTTTATAGAAAATGATTCTGACCCAGCATTACTAACTTGACACCTTCTGATCACATTTGGCTTCACCTCTCGTTGATTTAGCCAGCACGTTCATTGGCTGGGGTTGATGTAGCTGTAGGAGAGAACATGATTTCATAAAACTGTTAAGCTATCATCCATTATATTTTAAAGATATTATTGCATGAAGGGCAAATGCTTCTGCCTGACCCAAGAGCTTTGATCTAAGCTGAGAGAGATGTTTCCTTAGTGAAACCTGAAATTAGAATCAGTTCTAAGCCTATGGAAGGCAGCATTTTAACAAAATTTCTTCTAGCTGATCAGTTGCCAGTGTCAGTGATCTTAACCATTTTCCCTGTTGTTAATAGTAATAGTAATACTGCAATTGATATTAAATGGATTTGAGTTACTGTTTAAATTTCCAGCATACTGTGCTTGCTGGGAAATGTCAGTTTAGCAAGAATGTCCTGAGTCCCTCAGCAGCTGTCCAAGATTGCTTAGGTCTGTTGATAGTTCTGTATGATGCATATCATACAGAACTATCATCAGACCTAAGCAACCTTGATATTAATATGCACCAATTTCCCCTATTGATTTGTTTAATGCTGTAGTACAATTTAAATTTTATTTCCTAAAGGTTTTCTTTCCTTGGAAAAGCAATGCCTGATTTTCTGTCACATTCGCTGAATGCTGAGTGTTGGTAATATGTCTCAATTTTATTGTAATCTGACAAAGCCTTGCACACTCTTTACCTATCCCACAAATAAGGCAAGTTTAAGAATTGTATGACCACATCCATTTCCCCTTTTTCTAGTGACTAGTCTATTCCTGGAAATATATATTCTTCATAAAATTGAAAGAGGTCAATAAAACAAACACAACAGGGAAAGAATGTTAAGCATGATGTTTAGTATTGTTTTTATTCCTTTTACAGTTGTAGCCATAGGAGATGTCTATATTTTTCCCCTCTGTAATAAAGTAATGTGTTTCTGCTCTCCATTCAAGTTGTGTATTTCTGTGCATGTGTGCGTGCACTGGGAAGCATAGAATGGAATGCATAGATTCTGCTATTGGTCAAATGCAGAGGAGATAAAGAGAGATACTTTCAGAATGGAAGTATCAAGAACATTCTGAGACACTACCCAGCTGTCTATCTTACAGGAATAAGTTGGGAATTATTTCTGCATTTTTTCAGTGTCCCATTTTCAACCTCAATTTTGCTGATTTCTCTCCCACTAGCAAATATGATCTTGTTTTGTCACATTTCCAATGCAGTATCCTGCAGACAATTAGACAGATTGACAGAAGTCTGCCCCAATTTTCATTATGTACAGTATTTCCAACATTTCATTGGATTGGAATAAATAAAAAGAGCAGAATACTTATCACAAATCTAGTTTTATTCCTCTTGTCAAAGAAAGAGACCCTGGCCTACCCTAGTAATATCTTGAAGAAAATATAATCTGTTGAAAACCATAAATATAAATACAAGATGCAAATAAACAATTTTATTTAATGTCTATTTGTATTTTTGAAAGTATAATGAAAACATCCAATCAAATAAAACTAAAGGGTTCACTTATTCTTGGATTCAGATTAATCATATTTTATTAAGCAAATTTCGCATTGATTTTTCAGATTATGCCAACCTAGTTTTATATCTTTCAACTCATTTTAATTTGTGAATGTTGGGGAGTGATTTGAATCCCTCAAAGACCTGGGAAACTTGTTACTGTACTTCCTTATTTAGATTTTATCACTAGGGAAAAGTTAATTTTGCCAGATCTGGAGAAAATTAGATTAATTCACAGCTGAAGGCTTCTCTTCTATATTCATATATGTTCCTCAAAGATTTGGGGTAGACTTATCCTTTTAATGAACTGTCTACTCTTAAGAAGGATAATGTTCACTAAGGAAGGCAATGCAACCAACTTCTTCATGGCCAGATTTCCAAAAAGATTTACAAAATCATATAATTTTAGAATCAACACAGATTTAGCAAAGAGCAAATTTTCTGGATCTGAATCAACAATTAGAAGCATCATTAGAGAACGCTTTTAAAAAATCCTTGAGAGCGCCAAATTGGCTCATAACATTATTTGTTTAATACATTATTGTAAAAGATCAACTATTTTGTTGTTGCTCATATCCTGGAGTATTATTTCAGATCAGTCAGAGCAATATTCTACAAGCTTTTTAAAAATGCTCACCAGACAACTCTGGCAAAATCTAGTAATCCTGGCAGCCACAGAAGGAAAAGAAGCAAAACCATTCATATTTATAGTCTTAAGTCTTTCCAAAAGTTTTTCCACATTCTGAACCATTAGTGTTCATATGCCGAGATTGAACCTTGCCAATAAAAACATATATATAATATATGGTATGAAATAGACTTATTTTAAATATTTGACATAAGAAAGTCCAAAGTATTCATCAGTGAAAGAAGCTGCCTGATGTGACTTCAATTTTTCAACCTGAACAGGTCCCAGATAGAATGTTCAGGCAATTCAATGACCTCATGCATTTTGCACTACAATGCCCATAAACATTTGGAGGACAACTGGAGCTTTCACTTGACTTAGGGCTTCTAAATTAGTTCTTTGACCTCTACAGCATCTGAAATCTTACATTTTCTGAAAGGGAGGAAATATAACACAATGGAATAGGACTGGACGTTGTCAAGTAGCAGGGACATTTTGGTCAGTATTTAAGAGCCAAGCCTAAAGAGTGGAAGACTGGAGGTGGATGTATAATTTTATGAAATGAAGGTGTTCATTGCAGAGTCAGACCAGCCATACAGATACCTACCCCAGTTAGAATTTGTCATGCATATACTAATCTTAATTCACTTCATCACTGTATGCAATTAGAGTTTCTCGAAGGAGGAATTGTAAGTTAGGCTCCAGCTGGTTCCTTCACAATTTCAGTTTTCATTTTTTAAAAATATTCTACTCTAGGATTGAGAAATGTTTGGTGTCTGTTGGGATCTGCTCTATTATGCTCTGTGTATCTAAGTAGCTGGAGGATTGTCACCATATGCTGTTGTGGCAGAAGAGACTGAGGCTCATATTTTTCAGCTTTTTTATGAACAAAACCTGTTCTAACATCTGGAGATTGTGGCAACAGTGGTAAACACTGTTACACACATACACATATAAAAGTACCTTGCTAATTCTTCATTTCTCAATTAGGCTTTCATTAAATAACTCTTGAAGAATTATTGTTTATATAAATGCTTTAGGAGGTTTTTTTAGTTTAGTGTAATGTCAATTTTCTTTCTCTTTTTGCATACTAAAATTAAACCTTTTGCTACAGCAGCGATGCATATAAGTTACTAGCTTTTCAAGACAAAAGCTTTTTCATTAACTTATAGCTTATGTGTGGGGGTTTTTTCCCTTTATCCATCTTGGTTTAATGGGATAAACTTTAATTGATAAGTTAATCAACCAAAGCTTTAAAAGAATGTTCAGCAAGAACAGCTACTAACTCATGGATCTTTGGCAATAAGCTTGGAACCATGAGTACAAACCTTTTTAGTTATAGTATGCTACTACACTGAAAATATTAAATATGGACTTTTGAAAGAGGTGATTTAATTTATTGAAAAGTGTTTCTCCCTTTTATATATATTCCATTTATATCCTGCCCTTCTCCGAAGACTCAGGGCGGCTTACAAGCTTAGCAGTAGCCTTCATTCTATATATATGCCTGCTTATTAGGGCTTTCACACACACCCCAAGCGGCATTATTACAAAGTCAGCTTATTGCCCCCAACAATCTGGGTCCTCATTTTACCTACCTCGGAAGGATGGAAGGCTGAGTCAACCTTGAGCCTGGTGGGATGCGAACCTGCACTAATTGCAGGTTCAGTGTGGTTTTTTTCTCCACAATAACAGTTTATCTGGAATGAGCTTGAACCTGTTGATTCTGGGGATGTGGACAATTTCCCTGAGTCTGTTGGAGTGATCTCCTGTGTGTTAGATACATGCCCTTCCTCATTGGTTACAGTTTTCAAGGTGGAATCATGAGTTGGCTCCAGGTGATAGTAAATGCATCCTTGAGAGAGGGGGAGATTCTTCCAACTTTTAAAGAAGCAATGGTCCATTCTCTCCTCAAAAGTTACCCTGTCTTCAACCAAACTGGACAAGTTTCATCCAGTTTCCAACCACACCTTTTAAAGAAAAGTTATTGAAAAGAGGGCTGACCTGTATCTCCAAGGAGCCTTGCTTTTATTCTTGATTTTTTTTTTCTTTTTACAAGGAAACAAATCACCAGCATTAGTACTAACAGAACTATATATAGTTCGAGTCCTGTGTTTTTGGCTTAGAAATAAAACTGATAAAATAGTCTCATAAAAAATGTATCCCAGATATCAGAAAAACAGCAGATAAAATTTCTTATCTTCTCTGTGGTCATCTGTTTTCTGTCAAGGGATGGTTTTGTTCTTGTCCTAAGAAATTTCCCTCTGGGTCAGAGCCTGGATTTTATGCTGAATTTATAAAACAACTCAAAATGTATAATTTCCCATGAGATTAATTGTAAATCAGGCAAAGAAAGCAATCTTCGCCTTGGCTTCTTTGGAAGTTTTATTTATTTTTTTTCAGTCCCATTCTCACTTATTACAATAATACCATTGATATTACCATGAAGTTTTGTTTGTTACTATATGTTTATTAAAACAAAATCAGAGAGTGGTTTGATTTTGCTTGCATTATTCCAAATATTACTATGCTGAAATCTGATTTTAATTCTGCAAAACTTTATTTCCCCAAGAAAAGGATCTTCTAGTTGCCAGTCCAGTAAAATTCATTTAAGGCCTTCACCACTACCATATGTCAAGTTCATAGTAAAAGCAATTTACCATTTTAACCAATCTTACAGCATCAGAATTCTAGAGAGAGTCAATGTGATGGGAGAGATCTGGTTTTTTCTGTCAAAAGAAAATAAATAATTGATCTTGGTCATGATATCTTCTTTCTGTAAAATAAAGCTGCCACTCTTCTTTTTGCTTGCCTTCCTTGATTCTTCTTTGCTTCCCTCCCTCCCCTTTCAATGCCTCTGAAAAAAAACTTAACAAGTGTGAACAATGGTGAAAAAAAGTAAGGTTCTACATTTAGGCAAGAAAAACCAAATGCACAGGTATAGTATAGGTGGTACCTTGTTCAATAGTAGAAACTGTGAGAGGGATCTTGGAGTCCTAGTGGACATCACTTAAATATGAGCCAACAGTGTGCTGCAGCTGCTAAAAAAGCCAACATAGTCCTATGCTGCATTAACAGAGGGATAGAATCTAGATCACGTGAAGTATGAATACAACTTTACAATGCCTTGGTAAGGCTACACTTGGAATACTGCATCCAGTTTTGGTCACCACGATGTAAAAATAGATGTTGAGACTCAAGAAAGGGTACAGAGAAGAGCAACAAAGATGATTAGGGGACTGGAGACTAAAACCTAAGGAACGGCTGCTGGAACTGGGTATGTGTAGTTTAATGAAGAGAAGGACGAAGGGGGACATGATAGCAGTGTTCCAATATCTCAGGGGCTGCCACAAAGAAGAGGGAGTCAAGCTATTCTCCAAAGCACCTGAAGGCAGGACAAGAAGCAACGGATAGAAACTAATCAAGGAGAGAAGCAACCTAGAACTAAGAAGAAACTTCCTGACAGTTAGAACAATTAACCAGTGGAACAACCTGCCTCCAGAAGCAGTGAATGCTCCAACACTGGAAGTTTTTAAGAAGAGACTGGACAGCCATTTGTCTGAAATGGTATAGGATTTCCTGCCTGAGCAGGACGTTGGACTAGATGACCTCCAAGGTCCCTTCCAACATTATTATTATTATTATTATTATTATTATTATTATTATTATTATTATTATTATTATTATTATTATTATTATTATTATTATTATCATTATTATTATTATTATTATTATTGTTGTTGTTGTTGTTGTTGTTGTTGTTGTTGTTGTTGTTGTAATGTAGGATGTAAATAGCCAATGAACAGAAAGTCTACTTGATAGTTCACTTGATATTTTATTACTTTAGATTTGTTTTATTTTATTTTATTTTATTTGTTCAATTTCTATGGCCACCCATCTCCATCAATGACTGATGTTATATGCATCATAATGTGCAGTTTGGAGGTGATGAAGAAGTAGGTAAGCTGTTGGATGTGTTTCTTATATGAAGTTGAGAGACAATTGTTGCCATTATCCCAAACATTGTTTTAGCCCCTGTTTGCTCTCATTCATTATTTAGACCCATTTCTCTGTTTGTTTTAGGGAAAGATTTCTTTTTTTTATTAAAAGATTTTATTGAATTTTATAGGATTGGAGATAAGGTAGGATCGGTTTAGGGATTAGGGTTTAGGGTGGGGTAGGATCAGGATTGGGATTAGGACAGGGTTGGGATCAACATTGGGGTTATCCCCAAAAAACATTTCCAATCTTTAGCACACAGGCTATTGTCCGGGTACATATGTTCAATTAATAATAGTTAATATAATAATAAAGGTAAAGGTTCCCCCGCACATGCGTGCTAGTTGTTTCCGACTCTAGGGGCCGGTGCTCATCTCCGTTTCAAAGCCGAAGAGCCAGCGTTTGTCCGAGGACGTCTCTGTGGTCATGTGGCCAGCATGACTAGACACCAAAGGCACACGGAATGCTGTTACCTTCCCACTGTAGTGGTCCCTATTTTTCTACTTGCATTTTCACATGCTTTCGAACTGCTAGGTTGGCAGAAGCTGGGATGACTGTAATAAATGTAATAAATGATAATCAAAAACAGTATCAGTTAGTCAATACATAGCATTCTTCAAAATAACATACCACATTCATTTCTCACTAGTTCATTTTCCTAACCATTGGTAAAAGTTATCCCATGTTCTATAGTAAACTGAATCTTCTTTCTCTTTAATCTCTAACATCAATCTATCCATTTCTGCACATTCTAAGATTTTCTTAATTAAAACCTCTTCACTTGGTAAGTTTTCATTTTTCCAATATTGGATGAATGCTATTCTCGCTGCTGTCAGTACATGCAATATTAAATATTTATTCTCCTTCTCGTAATTAGATCCTAATATTCCTAACAAAAACAAATCTGGTTTAAATTCTATTTGTCTTTTAATCATATTTTCCAACCATGTACTGTATGTATCTTGATCCAAAACTTTTTTGCTTTAGGGCATGTCCACCAGATATGATAGTAGGTACCTGGCCTTTGTTTACATTTCCAGCAATTATTTAAAGTATTTTTAAACATTTTTGCTAATCTTACTGGTGTCATATGCCATCTATAGAACATTTTATACAAATTTCCTTTATATGAGATTGCTTTAGTCAATTTGATATTTCTATCCCATAATTTTTGCCAGTCTTCCAAATCTATAGAATATCCAAAGTTTTTGGCCCATATTATCATAGTTTCTTTTATTTGTTCTTCTTCCATCTTTAAATTTAGCAGAAATCTATAGAGTTTCTTAATCAAATTTTCATCTGTTTTTAACAATGTTTGATCAAATTCTGTCTTTTCTTTATAGAATTCCACTGTCTTTAGATCTTTTTCATATCTCGTTTGAATTTGCAAATATGGCCACCATGCTAAATCAATACCTCGTCATTGTAAATCTTGTCTATCTTTCAATTTTCCTTCGTTATCCAAAATATCTTTATAAATCACGACTTTATCATAGTTAATTAAATTTGGGTAAGCAAAAGCTTCCATTGTTGAAAGCCATTCAGGTAGCTTAATATAAATTTTCTCCTTTATTCTTAGGGAAAGACTTCTTAAACAGTGTCATATTGTGCTTCAGCTCCAGTTACTAATGTCTTATTTGTTGGATCCATTTATTTATTTATTTATTTTTTAATCCCATTTATATCCCGCCCTTCTCCGAAGACTCAGGGCGGCTTACAATCTAAAGCACAATGTGCTTAGCAATAGCCTTCATTCTATGTATATACCTGCTTATTAGGGCTTTCCCCCCCAGCGGCATTATTACAAAGTCAGCTTAATTGCCCCCAACAATCTGGGTCCTCATTTTACCTACCTCGGAAGGATGGAAGGCTGAGTCAACCTTAAGGAGGCATTAGCCCACTGCTCCACCAAGGCTCTTGAAGGCTCATTTAGAGATTGAGGGAAGGAAATGACATTGAAAAGGGAACTTCAGCTTCTCTCTCTGTAGGTAATCTGTATATATGTGGATGGATGGATGGGTGAATGGATAGATGGATGGATGGGCTGAGGGTGAGATGGACAATAGATGAACAATGGACAGTGCACTGCAATAACCATGTTCCTATTTCTGATCCTGATATGAATTGAGACTGACACCCTCTTATTTTAATTTAGCTTAATATAATAATCTAGGCCAGACATGTCAAATTCACGACATCATGTGATGTCGTGCAATGTATCAGGAGAGTTTTGCCATTGCCAGCAATGGGGTGGACGTGGCTTCTGGATGACCCACCTGGCCTGCAGGCCGGCAGTTTGACACCCCTGATCTAGGCCTTTTACAATTGTATGTTATTATGTAGCTGATTCTAATGTTGGGCTGAAAAAGGAGGGAGAGAAAAAGAGTCACCTTATAGGGGGGGGTGGGAGATGGGTTGCATAAAAATTTAATGAATATATAAATAAGAAAAAACAGAAACCTTCTCCCACTTTTGCCCTTGATTTGCCCATTTCTTGTGGGTTTCTGGGTGATCATTGAAAGAATAAGCTAGATAGACCCAGCATAGCTTTCTTTATAGTACTAAAGAACATAAGAAAGCAAGTCTTACTTGCTTGGGTTCACATAGTCCAGTAGTGTAGCTGAAATAAGATGCAGCATTTTGTGGTTCACAATGTTGCCTGTGTTATTTTAGCATATTCTTTGAAGCAGGAGCCATGTTAGTTCATAATACAGTCATTGGCAAAGTATGTCAAATGAACACAATCATGGTGTTTTAGAATCAGAATAGAGCTAGAAGGGACCGTGGAGGTCTTCTAGTTAAACTCTCTGCTCAAGCAGGAGACCCTATACAATTTCAGACACATGGCTGTGCAGTCTCTTATTTAAAAACCTTCAGAAGATGGTAGAGGACAGGAAGGCCTGGAGGAACATTGTCCATGGGGTCGCAATGGGTCGGACATTACTTCGCAGCTAACAACAACAAAGTGAAGCACCCACAATTTCTGAAGCCAAGCTGTTCCACTGGTTAATTGTTCTCACTGTTAGGAAGTTTCTCTTTAATTCCAGGTTGCTTGATTAGTTTCCATCCATTGGTTCTTGTCCTGCCCTCAAGTGTTTTGGAGAATAGCTTGATTCTCCCCCCCACACTGTCTTCTTTGTGGCAACCCCTCAAATACTGGAATACTGCTGTCTGTCACCCCTAGTCCTTTTCTCTAGATTAGACATCCCCAAATCCTGCAACTGTTGTTCATACGTTTTAGTCTCCAGGTCTTCATCTAGATAATCATCTTAGTTGCTCTTTTTCTTCCTTGTTAAAAGCTGTTTAGGGTCTAGTATATTGTATGAATACATTGCATACAAAATACATCACATTACTATATGTTGTCTAATATGACTGACCAAATATCTAAATGCATTCCCAAGGAAACAGCTTTTAGATTACACTACCTCAAGCCTACAGTGGTGATTATATTGCAGACTTTTATGTACTAGCCTTCACTTTAATGACATTTTGTGTATGGATATAATGAAGGCAACTATATAAAAGTTGGAATTGGAAAGCACAAATCTAATTAAAATATAACATCACAACTCAGAATTCAATCTTTTCAAGTTAAATGAAACATACATTGCAGGAAATATGAGCAAGATCACAGCCTTGAGGTATGCCAGATGAGAATAGTTGTGATAGTTCATAACAGCAGTAACAATAGAATCACTTTAATTTTATTAAGTAAATTGATATCTTTTGTGGGATAGGCAATCATTGGACTGAATCCACAATAGGAAACAAGTAAACCCATTGCAGTCAATGAGATTTTAGAAATAATTTCAATGGCTCTAATCTAAGCATGGTAAAGTATATCCATTATGTCTATCCAGACTCACAAAAAAACCACACTTTTCCTTTATGTTATTGTGTTAACTGTGTATAGATAGGTGAACAATTCTGATCTCTTGTATATTTTTTTCAACATTCCATTGAATAGAAAAGAATAAAAACAATGTTCCTTAAAATACCACTCAGAAGAACATTTTGCAATTTACAGAAAATTCAAGGAACAAATAGATTCTTCAGATATGTTATAATTTATAATGAATACATCAGCATTTCCTGACCAGCCACATTTCTTTAGCTGGAAAACATGATCTACCCTTTGTCATTCAGGATGCTAGAAAACAAATTACTGCAATAAAATGTATCTTATCTTGTTGACAAGCAGTGCAATGAGACAAAAAAAGTCACCTTAAAGTGGTATGCAGTAAGACAAAACAATAGTGTAGATAATAAATTATATTTTTCTCTGGAACTTCTTAAACTTTGCAAATAGTAGGATTTACACAAATGTTTAATCAAAGCAAGAAGCCATTTAAAGGAGCAGGCTTAATTCATTTATTTTGTAAGGGGATTTATCTATTTATGTTGCTACAGCAACCTGGGCCATGGCCTATTCACAACTGGGCAGTACAAGTGGGCCAGCACAGATGGGCATGCAGCTCAACTGGCATGAATGGTGCATGTATTCCCTTGGTCCCCTCTAATGGTGCAGTGAAATGTATGTCCCACCCAGGATTGGTTGGAAACACTTTCACAAAACCACAAAGTCCATGGGTGGCTGATGGAAAACAGAAATCAATTCAATTCAAAGGGAATGATCACATTAAGACATACAATTAACTCAGTGTTAATTACATTTATCTTAAATCCTAGCTCAGAAAGATTTCTTGCTTCTGAAATAGAGGTTGATCATTCTTAAATTAAGAATTGTGATATGTAAAGTAGAATACATGGTCCCTTATTCTGGGTGTGAAACAGGAAGCATAATTTTAAATTACCATGAATAAATAAATTATTATTTCCTCAGCTACACTTTGGAGAAGTGCCAGCAAATGAGAAAGACATGGACAATCCATAAACAGCAGTTGAGAATGGTGGAAGAGCTGCCTTCAGTTGGGATTTTTTTTTTTTAGAAATTCAGCATTTTTATTTGGATAGTATTTTTGAAAAGGCCTTGGATCTCAAGGTAGGCGGCATCTACAATTTTGTCTGTACATATGTATAAAAAATAAAGGGTCAAACTCACAAGCCATAGAACTGGCATCACAAAGTACCTCACAAAGTGCCCTGTTTAATTACTTGAAATCTACTGGCTGAATTATTTTGGAAGTTCATTTCTAGGTCTCTGTGTCTTCTCCGCCCCTTCAAAAAAGACATAATAATGTCACTTGCATGATTACAAATCATGAATTATGGTTCTCTTCTATTAAAAAAAGGAGATAAAATAGGTGAGTTTGGTCCTCTGGAGAAAACATATGTAATATTGTCCTCATGCGTGAAAGTTCATTTCAAAGAGATATGATATATTATTACAGAAATGTGTGGAACACTGTAATAATAACATTGTTTTTTGAGACAGAATGTTCATTAGCAACCACAAAAAACAGGACAGTCTTTGCTATTCCTAAGCTCCTGCCAGGGAACAAACCCCATTAGATGGTCTGCTTTCAATTAGTGATGCCTCTTAGCCATATATTATAGCTTGGCCATGGATATCTGTTTGAAATGGGAAATGGGAGCCTAGACTGAACTGGAATTAGGATCAAGGATCCAACCAAAAAGCCAAGCCAGAACTGGGCATGAAGAGATAGATCCAAAATACAGCCAAGTTGAAACTTGTTTTTACAGTAAGTGCCATTGTGTTTATATCTGCCTTTTTCAGCTTAGAAATTGGGCAGTCTAAGCAGAGTCTTAGTTGTGAAACTGCAGTGTCAAAGCTTGCTACATGAGGCAGTGGTTTTTCACATTGTACTGAGTTGTAGAGGCTTGCAACTTTGAAGAGTGTGTTCCTCACTCTCTGATACAGTTCTGCTCTTCATCCTTACTTTTATTGTCTTCCCATATGGCAGCAGAAAAAAAAAGAAAGCAAAAAGAGTTGAGGCTATGAGGAGTATATTGAGAGACAGAGGAAAGCAAAATGCTTTTGCTTCTCCAATTCAGAACCAAGGGATCATTTAGAAATATGCAAGACAGATAATAGGACGGGATATTTAACCGCAAAGAGCTTGGGGAAAATTTAATCCATTTTCAGCTTCAGTATTGGTCATCTTCTTTTTATGAATGTACAGGTAATCCTCAACTAACAATTACAGGTGGGACCATAATGTGGGTCACTAAGTGATGCAATCATTAAGTCAGTCATCACGTGACCAAATCCATTTTTTTAACCATTTTTACCAGGGTCGTCAAGTGAATCACCATAGTCATTAAGTGAATCATGAAGTTCTTAAGCAAACCACATAGTCATTAAGCAAATCTGACTTCCCCCATTGTCTTTGCTTGTTGGAAGCTGACTAGGAAGGTTGTAAATCAGGAGTCTTCAAACTTGGCAACTTTAAGACTTCTGGACTTCAACTCCCAGAATTCCTCAGGGCTGGCTGAGGAATTCTGGGATTTGAAGTCCATAAATCTTAAAGTTGCTAAGTTTGAAGACCCTTGTTGTAAATCATGATCACAAGATGCTGCCACTATTATACATGCAAGTGAATTTCCAAGCACCCAAATTGTGACTGTGTGACCACAGGAGTGGTACAATGGTTGTAACTTTGTGGGTGTTATGCAAGTCACTCTTCTTAGCCCCATTGTGATTTTGAGCAGTTGTTAAACAGTTGATTGTAAATTGAGGACTGCTTGTAATTTCTAATTGTTATATCTTCCTGTTTATCTATCATGGGTTATTTACCATAAGAACTTCCCACCAATGGAGTAACATACATCAGGAGAATGGATTACTTTTCCATGTACAATATTTCTCCACACTGAACCTTTGCTAGGTGAAGGCAGAAAAAAATAATCTTAATTATGTTAGTCAAGTAATTAAATATGAATGTTCTCTGTTCATTTTAACATCTTCCTCTTCAGTCACAATAAACAGGGCAATTTGTCTTTAGTTTTTAAAGGGGTCCAGTATTTAAAGCCACACGAAAGGTTTGTCTGAGCAAAATACCAAGCAAATGGCCAGGGAATAGGAGCAGCAAGCCCATGTTGTCATTTTTAATATTTTTATTAGGACTAGGAATCTCAAAGGCTGAAAGCAGTTCAGGCCTTTCCAGTCTCTGACTGGACTGACTTATAGGACTTTGGGAGCACAAATTAGCTCCACCTTTGGTAAACCTTCCATGCTTTCTCTTTTAATTATTTGCATGAGTTCTCTTCGTTTTGTGTGCTCAGGAGGCAATTCTTTTTCCAATAAGGACATTTTTACAAATGAAAGGCTTCAGTAGCAGTAATCCAAATTTTGTCTGGAGAAAATGTCAGCATATGCTTGAACTGCTCCTTTTATCTCTTTTTCTTTGCATTTTTTTTAAAAAAATGGCTAGTAAAAGCAAAAGTCTTCATGTCAAAAGCAGGATGAAGTAATGAATTGGTTGGTTTATGATCTGTGACTTCGGTGAAATTTCCTTTTTAGCCGGCCTAAAACGATAGAGGAATTCCATTGGAATCACTATCAATATATCAGATACACTGAAAGGGTGGGAGAACAAAAAAAAAGGATCATTATTCTTTCATTTGTGATTTCTAAGTGCATGCCAGCAATTGATCCTTTTTTTACCAATTTGCTAACATTTACAATTAATTTTTCTTTCAGACTAGCAAAGAGCACACGTTGCATAGTCTCTTGCTCCCTTATTCTTTCACTCATATTCCAGAGAAAACTCTGATATAAAATTGAGTCACATCTATTTTCCATGCTTTGGTTTTTCTTAACCTGTTTCAGGAACAATTTCTACAATTATATTTTGGAAAAAGCTAAAAGCTGCAGTATCAATGAGTATAATAAGGATTCTGCTCAAATTACGGTAACCTTCCTAAGTCAGATCTCTTGCCCTTTCCTCCAGCTGAAAAATCTAGAATTCTTCGTTTTATTGTAAATTTTCTTCAGGAGTGGCGTGGTGGCCTAGTGGTGAAGACTCTAACCTACTATTCAGAAGGTTGAAGATCAATCCTAGGTAGTGGCAGATATTTCTCTCCTAGGGTGCAAAGAAAAAATATCTGCTGCGAACTTCACATAGGCATCAGGAAGGGCATCCAGCCAGTAAATGCTCAGCTCCATCCAGTCGCCCAGACTCTACCCTGAATTAAGGGAGTTATTGTAAGTTTTCTTCCAGGTTGCACAGGAAAGTGTATTGCTAGCTTTCTCCCTTCAGGGCCAGTCTGACGTATTAATTAAATTTATAGATAATTATTCTGTCTAATAAAAGCTATGGAAAAGAAGATGCATGGAGCTTTATCTCTCATTTCTTTTGCTTTGCCTGCAACATTCAACTTTGGAATGTATGGAATGTAACAGTCCTGTTGATCCAGTCCTTAGAAACCCCCAAATTATAGTCAGAAATGCTTTTCCTATATAATTCCTACATATGAAGGGAAAGCTGAAAGGATGGGATAGGGCTGCTGATATATGAGATCTTGGGGACTTCAGAACTCTACTTGTAACATTGTACTCCATTAAGGGGAGTTTCTGTTGTGAGGTTTATAGAAAGGAATGCTGCACATCAAAGTCAGTAGATATAATTAAAAGAGTTCAGAAAACCAAATGAAGGGGAGGATAATGAGAGGAAAGGACACAAGGAACTGTTGATTTTGCTGGCTCAGGGAGGATGAATTATAGGCTGATGAAAATGCCTTGTTTTTGAAAAAGTATTGAGCAGTTCAGAAGAGAAAGGGAGTTTGAGGTGCTCAGAAGAATAGGCAATCTTGATTGACAAAGAAACCAAATTTTATTCAATATGATTGATTCTCTGTTACTAAGATATCACTTGCAACATACTGAATATTCCTCTATGCATGCATGATTGCTTAGATTTGTGAAACATGGTGTCAGGAGCAGAGAACTGATGTAGTACTATCAACCCATTCAGTTCAGATTGTTTTGAGGGGCAGATGAAAAAATCTAAACATTGCAACTTCATAGATTCATAAATCCATGGCTGGATATCATTGTGTTCTTCTTGGCAGGAAAAGTGTAGCTTCTTCTTCTCAACCATGTTCCAAATCTTCAAAGAAGCATTGTACTTCAGGGAAGAACTGGCAATATAGATAAGCGAAAGGAGGAATCAAATAGAAAAGCTGGGGCCAAGGAGCATAACAAGTGAATGCAGTGAAATAAATTAGATTCCAAAATCAAGATGAGAACAATACATTCCAATACAGGCCAACTGGAAAGTGCAAAGTACCGTGGTATCTTTGGAGTTCTCCAGAAGAGTTCATCAAGCAAGATTGTAAATAAAGACAAAGGAGGAGGCAAAGGAAGAGGGGAAAGTACCTGCTATTCAAACCAGTCTACATTTAGCTATATAGCATACCATGAGAGAAGACTTCAAATATTCAGTTATGTTCTGAGATCATTTTAAGGCTACTTCCAGATGATGGATCTCTCTTCATTCAATTGACAGGATACCATCCATTTCTAAACGTCTCACCTAGCATTTAAATCAAAATATTTCTAATCTTCAAGTTTGTGCTTTCAAAATAGACTTAAATTATGTTACATTAACTGAGTAGCCATGTTACAATAACTGAACTGTTGAAACAGTTCAACAAAGGAATTATTGAGTCTGTCATTTATACTTCTCTAACTGTCTGGTTTGGTACAGCAACCAAACAGGACAGATACAGACATCAGCTGATAGTTAGAACTACAGAAAAATGAATTGTAACCAGCCTGCCTTCAATTAAGAACCTATATACTGCATGTGTCACAAAATACCTACAGATCCCTCACATCCTGGACATAAACTGTTTCAACTTCTCCCCCCAAGGACACCGCTATAAGGATTGCATGCCAAACAACCAGACACAGGGACAGGTTTTCCCCCATGCCACCACTCTGCTGAATACCTAATTCCCACAGCATTGTCTTATGTCTAAGGATATTTACCCATGTAGTAGGGCTGCATTACTATTATCCTTCTCATCTTTTCTACTAATTTCTGTTATATTACTCTGTTGTTTTGCATGAACACTGAGAGTTAATGCACTGGAGACAAATTCCTTATGTGTCTAATCATACTTGGCCAAATAAAGAACTATTCTATTCTATTCTGTTCTGTTCTGTTCTGTTCTGCTCTGTTCATTTAGACTAATCTAGTCTATCCTATCCCATCCCATTCCATTCCATCCCATTCCATTCCAACCTTATAGGTGACACTATAATGCTAATGACACAAATAATGGCAGTTTCTCTGAGCTTTGCTTTTTCAGTGCCGGCTCCAGAGTACCAAAGCTCTAGTGTAGCATTACTGTATGCTGGTTTTGTTGCACAATCCTCTGAATTAGGCACAGACTAATAACTCCACAAAGCATGGATGTTACCATTTCTGTGCTCTCTAATCCCTCTTGACACAATGGAATGTTCTCTCCATCACACCTTTTCTGTTCTCCAGAACTTGGCATCAATTTTATTCTTGGTTAATATGATTAAGTTTTATGTTCTTTTGGGCTTTCCTCTTCCTTCTGATATTTTTTAAAGCATCAATGGCACTGTGTTGTCTTGTTTATGGAAAAGACACAGTGGTCCTGTTCTGAAGAACTAATCATAACTCCCCTTTCTGAAGACATCTGGCATGGCTTAAGAAGGCAGGAAAGCAGGAAATTCTTTGCATCGCTGACCTTGTCTCATGATTTTAGCAGCAGTTTGGAGCAAGAGGCTACTATCAGCTTTATTCTGGAAGAGAGAGCCTCTGTGAGCCCCCACTAGCAGCACTGACTTTTATTTGTCAAATAATTTTATTACGTTTTACAAGTAAAAAACCAAAATAAACTAACAATTAAGATAAATAATAAAGAGAATAGGCCTGACTTTTATTCAGCAGACAGGGCCAGGATTGTCTGGCCACCCTGAGATTCTTCCTTAGGATTCAGAACGGTGAGTATCAGCTTCAAGCATCTCCTTATCCCCAGGCAAGAATATTGCTTTCTCCTTGCCAGATAAAAATGTCACAAGTCACAAAGGCATTGTTGAGTTTTACAGAGTTCAAAATGTCGCTAGCAATATCTAAACAAAATCTGGAACAGAATGACCCTTTCCAGTTATATAACTAAAATAATGTCACAGTATCTGTTATATGATTAAATACCCCATGGAGGGTAGGTATGGAAATTGTAACTATCAAGGTTGAAGCATGAGCTTCTCTGGCAAAACCTTGTTTACTGCATTCATGAAATAGGTAGTGAATGTGTATATGCACACCAGTGTTTTTACTGTAGTTTTTCAAATAACTTTTAGCATCCCTCAGCTTTGATCATTCTGGTTAGAATGTTGGGAACTTAACCAATTAATATCCTCAGAAAGGTATTACATTGTATTGATTAGGGTACTGTTTTCTGCTTGCTAGATTGTTTGTCTGGTGTTAATACCTGCCTGAGCCTTAGCGACTGGGGAGAATGTGTTCTTTTTGTTTCCTTTTTAGCTTTTTATTGTCTCTTTTGAATGATGTTGTAAATATGGTTTCCTTCTATGTCCCTATTGATGGCTGATTTCTCTGAATTCCAAGCTTCCAGGAATTGCAGCATTTTTTGGATTTAGCTTGGTCTAGGATGACCACAATTTCCCAGTTGAAATTATGGTTGAGTTTGTCCATGTCCTGTGAAATTAAGGTGTTTTCTTCATATCCTCTGACTGCTAGTTAGTGTTCATGGATGCCATCTGCTGTTATAGTTCTTAAACTGTGTGTTAGAGATGACTCTTATTTTTTCTTCTTTAGCTACTGAGTCTTTTGATTTACTTAAGATATTTTGGAGTACATTGGTTTGTGTGCTACACAGTGATGTTGTGTATGCAGGGCACTGTTATCCCTTTCATAGCTTATGTTGGTTGTGCTGCAGTGGGCTGAATGGTCTAGCCCTTTTTGATAAATTCTCTTCTGCTGGAACTTTCAAGACTGTTTCAGCTCTATCACACAGGCGGCATTGACAAATTTCTTGTTCTAGACAGAAAAGGACATTCCAGGCTTTTGGATATCATGAAGGTCATTGCCCTGCCTTCAGTATAATCTTTACTTCAAGCAGCTGTATGCAGGGAGTTGCAACTCTACCCTAGTTGAACAGAACTATTGGTAAATAAAGCGATTCTACAGTCACTCATTTATTTTCCAAAGAACTTTGGGTTCTTTGGAAATATGTGAATCATTTAAAAAAGAAATGAAAAAAAAAATATCCTTTTGACTGCTGGAGTGGGAATCTTCTTCCCCATGCCTGTTTCCTTAGTGTTTTAACCAAACTGCTTGAAAGTATTGAACAAAATATGGCTGCATCATGAACATGTAACCATAAATAAACACTATCTATTGACTGAGACCTTTATCTTCACCATTATTAAGGCTTCATCTTTTGCCCAAAAAGATGCTCTCGGTAACTACTAAACTATCTTAAATATTAAATACATTAGGATGAATGCTCTGCTAAGATGTAGGGATGGATAGCCTGAAGTGAAGCTGAGATGAACTCCGTACGAGCTAGGTGTCAAATTCATAAATGTCTGAACTTGTCTCACATTGAGGTAAAGCTTATTGATCGAGAGGCTGAAGTGATATTCTAAAAATCTGTAGGCTGAGTTCATTCCCCTGACTAATCAGCAAATAGTATCTCAAATTTAAATGCATTGAAAATACTGCCTCCAGATATGTCAGATTCCATGAACATCACCCAATCATATTGAAAGTTATGGAAGTTGTAGCCCAACACACCTGAAGGTAGACAGAAGGTAGACAGGTTCAGTTCTTTAAAACACTATAATTGGCCATATGAAATCCAATGATTCTTCAAGATGATGTGGCTACTGTGAATCTTTTAGTCAACAGGGAGAGATTAAGCAGGCCTTAATATTACTGAATATACAAGTAACTCCTTGACATTTTTAGGGAGACTAACATAGAATCCAGCTGCCAGTACATGGCAGCTGTCTCCCAATTAAGCAGGAAAAGGTTATGTTAATGACTTCCATGCTGAATATCAGCAGCAGTTTGGGTGTGTAGTTTACCATCACAACTTTAGAAGGGGCCTATTTAAAAGTAGGTAACTACTATGTGAGGGTTTTGTTTTTGTTTTTGTAGTCTGGCATACTGTAATGTTTCATTTTCCATCATATGGCTTTAGCATATCTATGTGGAAAAAGTTATTCTTACAGTTACCCTGTTTCTAAGTTCAGGTCAACAAAATATTTTAATACCAAAACATTAAACATAAAAAAGAGATAGTAGATAGTATTTTTTTTTAATGACAGGGGCTAGAAATACCCCACCAGAGCCTTGCAACTGAATTTTGTATTAGCTGTTACTTCTGAGGTGTGCGTAATGACTACTCTCATACTAAGCACATTAAAGTAATACAAAGTTACCAGTGCATATTCATTACAATTAATTTTTGCTTCATGGTAATTATTTCAAATTTAGTTTATAGAGTCTCAATATTTCATTTTAATTTGCAGAACAATTTCTGTGCATGTAACAATTTTTCCAAATAATTGCTCCTTCCATAATGTATTTTTCAGATAAGCAAGTCCAAAACTTTTAACCAATGTGTTTCCTAAATAAGCATTTGAAATATGCAGGGACCACAGAGTTAAGTAAACATTTTTTTTTCTTTCCCATGTTTTCCCATGTTGTTATCTTTAAGAGAAGGGGTATGACAATTTTTTTTGGGGGGGTGCGGTGGGACAACATATTCATAGTTGCATTTGGGCATGTTTTGCCATCCCCTCCAGTTTTAAAAAAACATTTTTAAGCTAACCTTCATATCCAAAATCAATCAAAGTTTAAGAATTTATGTTTGTATAAATAATGCTTTAGGCATTTAATGTGCAATCACAATTCTACTTAGCGTAACTTATGCTATACACTTATAACTGATAACTGCACACAACTGCCTATTTTCTAAATATGACTTATAATGCTGCTTATACAATCAACTAATCTTTGTCAAACATTTAGTAGCTGCCCAAACCAAATACGATTCTTATTCACACACCATTCTTAGGGTTCAATTTCCACCCTCAAATTAAAACAAACAAATATTGTTGAAATCTATGTGTTGTTGGTATCCCTGTGAAAGATTAAATAATAAAAAAAAATTCTGTGACTTTTCAACATTTCAAAAAAAAAAGTGAAAACCAATTCATCCCAAGTATATTGGGCTTTCCAAACCAACTGAGGGCTGTACTTTTGTTTCTGTAACTTGGTCAAATCACAGTATGGTTCCTAATTTTCAAACATCTGGGAAAGAGTTCAGAAACAAAGAAGGAGATGCCAAGCCTCTGTCTTTGCTAGGTGCTATAAAATGTCTAAAGAGACAATTTTTAGAGAAATGTTAGAAATCCCGGTTTCCAAATAATTGTCAACTTTGATTTAGGATGTCCATTTTACCAGTACGTCTAATTTTTTTTCAATTACATTGTCATTTCAATATTAGGGATCCAGATGGATGTAAATTTCCAAAGAACAGTAAATTGCTGTTTATTTATCTTTAAGACCATAATACCCATGAGGCCAAGCAATCATGAATTAAAATACAAGACAATGAACATGTGCTTGTACCATTATTGCTTTCATAACAGTTACTTGTGAATGAAAGCCTATACAAAATCCTTTTAAAGAAAACAGTTGACAACTTAAAGAGATACCAGCTGAAATTGAAAAGCAAATGATTGTGAACCAAAAATGACATTTTATCATGACTAATTGTGATATAATATTATCTGTTTCTTTGTAATAAGAAAATGGTAATGCATACTTCTGAACAGAAATGAGGATGGCTCTAATGTTTTGCCACTGAATTCAGAAAAAATTAAAACTACTACACTTCAGTGATGGAGATCTTATCTGCATGACAAGATTCAAGGTGTGAAAAGTTTTTCTTCTTCTTCCAAACACTATGGATTGGAGCCATCCAATGAAACTGATTGGAAAGAGATTTAGAACAAAGCAATGCTTTACATAGCACAAAATTAACTTGTGGAATCCTTTATTATACAATGTCAAAAGTGGATTGGATTCAATGGATTAGTTTAGAAAACTGTTACCTCTGAGTTGGAGGTGGTTTGCCTTCAAAATCCAAGCCAATGAGAATTGGGAAAAGATGTATCTGTATCTTGCCTATAAATGTCTAAGGAGATTTGATTGGCCCCCATGAAAAACAAAATGGCAGACCTAATCCAGCAAGATTGTTTTTTTGTTCTTCTCCAGATTTCAGGTGTGAACCCCAAGATCCTGCACAGTTGCTCCATTTATATAGATATGTACTAGATACTGTACTAGATAGACAAATCTTCAGACTTGATATAAATCAACTTCTTACCTGGTTTCATGAAACATGTTAAACTCTATGGTACTGGTCACTGTGCTTTAGTAATACATGGTTTTTGAGTTAGCATCTTGTGTTAATGCAGGATATAATAACCCATTTTTAAGAAATTCATGGCTTTATGTGTTATGTGAATTCAGCATAAAATCAGCAGAAAAACATAGTTATGCTTTGTGAATATGAAATGGTACATTCTGCACAACTAACACAGGATTTTCAGGTCCAATTACTCACTCAGATATTATATTTTGACTGGTAATATGGAAAGATAAATATTTCTTTTGTGATATTTTTAGTATCACAATTCTATATTTCCAACAGTTTGTTTAATTACATACCAATAATTGCCACAGTGTAATTGCCCTTCAAGATTGTATATTGAGCAGAGTAGCTGAGCAACTACTGCATTGACAGACTGAAGGTTCATTCACATCTTTCTTGGAAGAGTTACTTTGCCTCTCTACATGGCATTGTCCACACCCTTCCAGCTACGTGCAGAGAATGTGCTGTCAGTATCTGGAAAACAGGAATGAAAGGCAGCACACATTTTCCTACACAAAGTATCCAGTGTTAGGTGTTAAACCTCTGGAAATAAGTGGAATGGGGTTGAGAAGGATGTGTAAGATTTTTCCGTCATTCAAAGGTTAGGATGGAATTAAACAGCGCCCTAAATCTGCTACCTTGTTTACTCTGTTGGTATAGGCTATACTTGAATGGTTTGAGAAGTGAACACCTCAAGGGAAAAAGTTGTGTTGGCTTTGCTTCTCTCTTTTTTAACAATGAAAGTCATTTTTAACTTTTAGATGCTAAAAGTTCTTCAGAGTTTGGCATGTGTCCATAAGTCCAAGAAAATTGACTGAATTTGATTTTCCTTCTTTGCAATTGTAGTCCTGCTGCATCATTAATTCTGAGGTTTTAAAATTGCAAAGAAAGCTTGATATAGAACAAGCTGCATCAGACAAAGTGGGACATAAAATAATATGAAGGTAGGTAAAGATAAAGTTTCCCCCGCACATGCGTGCTAGTCATTTCCGACTCTAGGGGCCAGTGCTCATCTCCGTTTCAAAGCCGAAGAGCCAGCGCTTGTCCGAGGACGTCTCCGTGGTCATGTGGCCGGCATGACTAGACGCCAAAGGCGCACGGAACGCTGTTACCTTCCCACCGTAGTGGTCCCTATTTTTCTACTTGCATTTTTATGTGCTTTCGAACTGCTAGGTTGGCAGAAGCTGGGACGAGTAACAGGCGCTCACTCTGTTACGCGGCACTCGGGGATTCGACCCGCCAAACTGCCGACCTTCCGATCGACAAGCTCAGCGTCCTAACCCACTGAGCCACCGCGTCCCTTTTAATATGAAGGTATTACCCATTAAAATATAAAGATCAAGGTGCTCTTGGATTGTGCTTGACTCTGGGTAACTATATGAACTCAACCAGGCAGTTTTCTGGCAACAGTATTAAGATATGACTTACTCGGGTCTTCTTCTGGAATGTCTCTCAATTCTCCAGTTCATCCTACATCCTAAATGTTTCCTTGTGGTCTCCCATCTAAGTACTAAACTACACCTACCTCTGCCTTAGAGCCAGACAAGCCCAGCCCAGATACAGCTATTGGCTAAATCATTTATGGTTCAGTTGTTATAATCCTTGTTGTGGTTAAACCCTTAGCAATATTCCTCTGTGGTGTGGAACTAAGTTTAAGAAAATAGACACCTCTACCAAAAACAATTCAGATCACATTTCCAAGGAAAGGGTCCAAGTGTTGTGTTGGGAAGCACTCTATTTAGAGACAGAACTAATAAAGATTAAAGCAAGACTTTGTGTGAGGATATTTAACTCTGGATTCAAACTGAGTTTTTGATCATTAGTTGCCTTTCAGTATTAGCGTCTCCTGGAAATGAAAAATGCTGCTGAATGGACTTTTTTACCAGATGTTCCTAGGAATGGCTACAGACATTCAGAAAGATCAGGATAGAGCACTCAGAGTGATCTTCTTAACATTTAACAATCCCCTCCAGCAATTGTTACAGGGAAATATAAGCATATTCTATTCACTGAAAGACTCTGTCCACTTGGCCATGTTTTTTTAATGGATTGCTTCTTCTACGGAAAAAAAAGAGAAGAGGATGATCAACAGGAATGTGGATGTTCTCAGTTACAGTTGTGATGAACGCACCATTGGGGGACTTGAAAAAACAGGCTACGGATATGGAGCAGATCTATGTAGTAGCTAGGAGTCAGAAATGACTTGATGACACATAATTAATCAATTGCCCCTTCTATATACAAGCACAATATCACAATAGTCCCATAATGCAAACATTATTTTTTTAATAATACTAAATTTCTATGTCTCTGGATGACTTTTTTGTAAGCTATCTACATCCAAATAAAGATGATGAAATCTTGGGTCAGACCTTTGTTTAGCAGCTTGCATGATATCATTGCAAGGAAGGAAGAATAGAAATTGTGGAAAGGTATAAAGTACCGATCTTCATTTTTATTATTGTATCATCATAGTTTACATTGATTTTGTGATATTTTATTCAACTCTTATTGTCTATGTTGTATTATTACTTGGAGAGGATGAAATGAAATGAGTCTTAAGGACTGATTTGAAACTAACAGTTTACTATGTTCTTGATTGAGGGTGTCTATTGGATATATTCACAAATATCATTGTCTTTTTCATTCTTCCTTACAACAAATCTGTAGATTGGGTTGGGACGTTTGGCTCAAAATTGCCAGGTGAACCAGCAAGGCTAAGGATAATCTTGAACTTTAGCATCTCTTGTTATTTTTTATTTATTTTATATATTTTTAGAATTTATTAGCTACCCATCTTGCCACAGGGTAACTCCTTAACTTCTTTAACCACCCCACATCACTACTTTCTGCACTTTTCTCTGATTTTGAATGAAAAATAAACAAGTCTTACCGAATGGAATCAGAAGGAATTAAGCATTCTTTTAAATATGTCTTAGACATGAAATCACTGAGTCCTAAAATATATATAACCACCTCATTCCCATTCCTTGGATTACATGTAGTAAGAACACCAATGTGATCTTGGTTTGTGGATGGCTTAGTTTTCCACCCACAGTTAAATATTGTACTAGCACTAGATTGTCTCTGTCTATGTCAAGTATTTACTTTTCATATCATCCATCCAACTTCAACCTGCTTGGCAAAGTTGTCCCATGTTCTGCTCAGTAAAACAAATTGGTCCTGTAAATATACAGCATTATTTCAATGAATACCTCCAGCCCCTGGGTTTGGCATCCCAGAACTGTCAATGCCTCATTCAAGAAGCACAGGCTTGGTAGGAGATAGTAGCCTTGAAGATTTAATAGTGTTCTTTTATACAGCTACTTTTGTCTATTGACACAAGGGAAATTTCCAGCTGGCTCAACTAGTAAATGGAACTGAACTACTTTAAAAAAAAACCAACCCAAAACAAAAATGTAATGATATTTATACTCCTACAGCTGCCAGCGAGCTTGCGTGCGTCATGAGTCACTCCAGATGTGGATATAAAATAGAGCCCTTCTGTGCAAATGAATTCCCTGAATCCAATGAAAATTAGTCTAGAGTGAGGTGCTGCTACCTCACCCCATTATACTCATCCCATTCTGCAAAAGGAGGAGAGAGGAGAAAGATTAGCCAGCTGTGCCCCGGCATACTAGAAACCAGATATTGTAGAAAATCTCTGCTTTGGGAAATTTGTAATGCATTGGAAGATGCTGTTCCTGTTCTTGCTGTATTATAATGCTCAAGGCACTGTGCCCCCCAGGTGGAATCGAGGTAAGAGTTATAAATATAAGCACATTATTGCTTAAAAGCAGGCATGTGATGCTGATATTTCATCAAACAAGTTTCTTTTTCCAAATCACCTCTACCACTTCAGTAGATTCTTTTCTTCTTGTTTATCACTTTCAACCATTTGATCTGATCTTTCTCCTTTATGTTCTGCAAATATTATATATATATGAGCCTTGGTGGAGCAGTGGGCTAATGCCTCCTTAAGTAACACCAGCTGCCTGCAATTAGTGCAGGTTCGCATCCCACCAGGCTCAAGGTTGACTCAGCCTTCCGTCCTTCCGAGGTAGGTAAAATGAGGACCCAGATTGTTGGGGGCAATAAGCTGACTTTGTAATAATGCCGCTTGGGGGGGGTGAAAGCCCTAACAAGCAGGCATATACATAGAATGAAGGCTACTGCTAAGCTTGTAAGCCGCCCTGAGTCTTATTTACTGCAATTTTATGTACATATTTTGATGGGCTGGTTGACCCAGACAGAAGCTCTGTTGGCTGTGGAAGTTAATTCAGTCCTTGCTGAGCCTAACCACACTGAACATCTTTGTCTAAGATCCATTGTTTTTAAACAGCTAAGTAGGTGATCTTGGGCCATTCAGTCTCTCTCAGACTAAGCAGAATGCATTGGTAAACCACTTTTGGAAATACTGCCCAGTAAACTGCATGAACTTGGCTTTCACCAGAAGCCAAGTCTGACTCAAGTTTGTTTAAATGCATACTAGGCCCACAGATTTTCAAACATAGTCCTTTCTTGATGTTAGCTTCAACAGGTTTGCCATATTAAGTTCCTTAAAACCAGGGGTAGGAAATCTCTGGCATACTGGATACATAGTAATAATAATACTTGTAGACATCCATACCACTCATCTAGAAGCTCCCTAGACTATGCCTGCTTCTTTCCCCAATCACATACCCTCTTCAGCTCAACTCAAGCATTTACCTTCTTTATCTTGCTGGATCTGTCAACTGTAAAGATACTGGAGGAAACTTAAAATGACTAGATGGGTTTTTCACTGTTGTTGCTGCTGATTACATCCAACAGAACAGCTATTGATCAAGTTAATATGGAAATTACTGCACAATTGAGAAAAGTTCTCATCTTTTCTTTAATCCAAAGGGAGCTGAAATCCTTAGCTTCTTCTCTGAGACGCTATGTAATGGAGTAGGCAGTGTCCTGTACTGTGCATGTCAGGGATATCAACTTCTACCCCAGAAGATAATATTACTGGTGATGTTCCATGAACTCTCTCACCTTCTCTGTGTCTTTTGGGGACTTTGCAGAAACTTAGAAGAGCCAACAGTGCCAATATACCTTACAAGAGAATAGTATACTGTATTCTTACTCTATAGCAGTGTTTGACAAACTTGGCAATTTAAACATGTATGGACTTCATTCTAAGAATTGAAACCCATGCATTTTAAAAGTTGCCAAGTTTGAAAAACACTGCTCTATAGCAATTTATATTTTCCCAGTAAAGCCTCTGAACTACAGGGCAGAGGAAGTGGCTGGGCAGGAAAAACTGACAAAATTAAAGGGAACTATCCTCCTTACTGTCAGAATGCTTCTAGGATGATGTAGTATAACATAAAGCTGCACATTCCTGTATCAGTTTAGAGTCTAAAATCACATGATGACCTTTCCTTTTAGTCGTGAATCAATTGGTGCTAGAGCTTATAGATGAATTAGGACAATTGTATAAACCTGCCTTAGATTAAGATCTGTTTAAGAAGTTATTTTTTTGTGTTGTACCAGTAAAAAAGGTAAAATGTAATGGATTATAACTATAATACTTTAGTTAACCAAACCTTAGTTGGTTTGCATACAGTATATTATGATGTTATGCATACGGTAATTTTATTTGAAAAAGCTATGGAGTTACAGAAATGTTGTAGGTAAGTAACTAGTGAGATGACAGACAGATCTTTGCTTCAATAGTCCAGAATAATATTTCCTCTCTCTGTGTTGGTGCTTTTTCAGGCAGAAAGGTGAGTAGCATGAAAGAGAGAAAGAAGCTAAAGAAGTGAAAAGAATTTGTTAGCCAGATAAAAGTAACACAGTTACAGTACTTGATAACATGTTCTTTACTAGGTTTGTAGCCTGGAACCTAACCACTTGGTTGTACAATGTACAGAAGGAAAAGATACGGCTTGATTAGGTGCTTAGACAATCATATTTCCTATACTGAAATTCCTGTAGCACTGGTCCATTGGACTTGGTGGTCAGATCATGTCTCAAAAAACTCTTCCAACCCTTTAATTCTACAAATGTATGGCAAAGCATATGTATTATTTACTTTATTGGTTTTTATTTTGTGTGTGTGTGTGTGTACGGTGACCTGATTGACTACTGACTTGAAGCCAGCTGTGTGAGGGATATAAACATAATAGTTTTGTAACAACTTTCACTGAGTATGCTTTTTTATGTGTTTTTCCTCTAATGCACAATCTTTTGGCAATATCTTTCACCAGTCTGTCTGCAATTTTTAAATATAGTACTACATTACAAAACATAAGTTCACAACCCAAAAGATAATTGCATTTTGATCTACTCATTAGTTCAGGAGGTGTAATTTTGTCAGTTGCATAAAAAATACAGATCTAATAAAATACACCAAATTAGGTAACATTTGAGGCAGTTTCTTAGATTGCAAAAAACGGAACTTGTGGGAAATATACGTTTCCATTTTCACGAGAGGAGTCATTTAGATCATTGATTGAGAATCATCATAGTTCCATGTTCATGATCTCCTTTGGATAAATTGAATTAGGCATTTTTTTAAAAAAAAATTCTTGTGAGATTCAACTGCACGATGTAATCAAACCATCTGTCTTGTAATGTTAATAATATGGTTTTGAAATGGAAATTCCCTGATTATTCATTTTGCTGATTATTAATAGGAAAATCTACTTCATACAGGATGTTGATGAGTTTGTGGTTCCTTCAGTTAAACCAATCCTCCCAGTTTTGCATGAGGTCCTGGCATAATCTCACCTCTTTCTTTTACTCTGGCTGTGTGTTTGATATTGCAAAGCTTCCTACAATGAAGAAGGAAAACATTTCTTAGCAGAATGTTTGAGAACTATCCTAAATCCACAGAATTTTCAAGGGAATGATGGCATATGGTAAACCTATAATTTGTTCATGTTTTTATAAGCCATTTTTCTTGACTTGAAACTCTGAAGACAAGCTACTCAGAGAATTTCAGAATTAAAGGGGATTTATGAGACATCCAAATCAAAATCAAAATTTAAAATTCAAAATGGCATCAAAATCTAAGGGACTGGTTTGGACAAAATTCAGCAGCACTTTTTCATGCGGCTGCTGATAAAAACAGGATCGCCAACATGATCACCAACGTCCGATAACATATATGGCACAAGAAGAAGAAGAGACAGCTGATCCAAGCCATGATGTCATATCACTTGGATATCAACTTTTTGTTCAGTTTTAGCTAAATGTGATTTATAAAACAAGCCATGGCTTGTAATTTAGAATAATGTTCATCCAATATGGGCAACCTTCACATCACCTAACTTCAGTATCCAGAATTTCCCATCCAACAAGGCAAGGTTAATGAAGGCTGGCTCAGCTAATTGAGATTTTTTTTCCAACCCATTTGTATATTAACCATGGCTTGTGTGAAGTCAGTCAGTCTTTGTGAGAATAGTGATTTAATGATATTATTCCTTGCACTGGTCCAATACTTCAGACTGTAAAAACATGATGACGTGGGCTGTTGAACAACTCCTTAAGTATCTGCTTTAGAGATTACAGCAATGTTTCTCTCAGACTTCTCCTTCTAAGGCCAAACATAGCAAAGTTCTTCAAAGTCCTTGTTAAAACCTTACAGCTGGTCATCTTAACTGACCTCTTTTTCCTGATTTTAGTGTGTAATATATTACAGGAAACCCCACTTTTTCAGTGGTAAATATCAGATGGAGCACATGTAAGAGGCATTTTTTAAAATGAATTGGTGAATCAATAATTTAAATTAAGGACAGACATCTGTAATGATTAGCATTGTGGAATGATGAATAACAATGACATTTTGTAAAAAAAATGCAGATCATTTGAATGCAGCAAAAACGGACAATCATTAAATCTGAAGATTGATTACAGTATAAGTACAGAGTGAATCCAAAATATCCTACAACTCTTTCTCTCATTCTCATTCTTCTCTTTCTCTTTCTCTCTCTCTCTCTCTCTCTCTCTCTCTCTCTCTCTCTCTCTCTCTCTCTCTCTCTCTCTCTCTCTCTCTCTCTCTCTCTCTCTCTCTCTCTCTCTCTCTCTCACACACACACACACACACACACACATATTCTTAATATGTTAATTTAGTTTCCTGCCTTGCTACTGTTGACAGAAAATAACTATCAGGAAAGGATGCAGAATTGGTAAAATAAATTCTGGATATAAATTGTAATTGAAAAAAATAGTATGTTTCACATTTGCTTCAAGGGATGATGATGATGATGATGATGATGATGATGATGATGATGATGATGATGATGATGATTAAAAAAGCAAAGGGATACAGTTCTGAGCATGACCATTAGGGGAATAATACTGAATCATGCAGGTGATTAAACAAAGGCACTAGAGTTTCACAAAGCACCCTGGCTTTTTCTATTGCTGTTGGTTCAGCCATATCTATCAGAGTCAGCTTCTGACTTGTCAAGGAATGCCATAGGATTTTCTAATTCCCTATCAAATATGACCTCTCTGAATACTTGACCTTCATCTCCAGATGTATATAAACCTCAGTCTTATTCCATCGTCCTTCTGCTTTCTTAGATCATACAAATATTAACTTGCCTTTTCAACTATCCTCGCAGCAGCTTATGAGCTATGCATGGGTTTTGCTATCTAGTAGAGAAAGAAGCACCGAGTTTAATCTCTCAGGATACTACAGTTTAGGGTCATCTTATGCAATGGATTGCTAAGCAGTTCAGGAGGCAGTAAAGTCCACAAAGAATTTATTGGATTTCCTGATGCTATGTTGATAATAACCAATTTTAAATAATGTTAGAATTATATTAAACAAGAGGTGTTTTTTTTAGCTTATCCATAGCTACTAGTCATCACAACAGCAGGGAGCCTTGATCTTGATGGGCAATACCACTAAAAACCTGCTGATTAACACAATATGATAAATTAGGATAATACTATTCTTACTTTAAGGGACGCGGTGGCTCAGTGGGTTAGGACGCTGAGCTTGTCGATCGGCAGTTTGGTGGGTCGAATCCCGAGTGCCGTGTAGCAGAGTGAGCGCCTGTTACTCGTCCCAGCTTCTGCCAACCTAGCAGTTCGAAAGCACGTAAAAATGCAAGTAGAAAAATAGGGACCACTGCGGTGGGAAGGTAACAGCGTTCCGTGCGCCTTTGGCATCTAGTCATGCCGGCCACATGACCACGGAGACGTCCTCGGACAAGCGCTGGCTCTTCGGCTTTGAAACGGAGATGAGCACCGGCCCCTAGAGTTGGAAACGACTAGCACGCATGTTTGGGGGGAATCTTTACCTTTACCTATTCTTACTTTCTGTCCATGGTATTTCTGAAGTAATGGTTTGTTTCAGAAATAGGAAGTTGGACTTCTTTTATTCTTCTGTTATCAGAACTTCCTACACTACCACTTTCCAAGTAGTTTTTCAGAATTGATTACAAGAAGTAAAGTTCCTTGGAAATGAAAAACAATTTTACTTTCTGAACCAAACTTTACAGTAGTAATCACTGAATTGGAATGACAACTTGGACGTTTGCACTCAGCATTCAGGAGCAGAAAAATACTTGAGAATTAAGAATTACAACGGCATGGTTTTACATGAGCTTTGGCATACAACAATATTTCTGAGGATGTCTAAGCAGAACTAATATACTTGTTCCAGTTGTATTTAACTTGCCTTTAGTTCTAGTGAGGTCTCATTGAAATCACTGGGAAAAGATGGTAACTTTTAATAATTGATATTAATGAAAATTCACCGTAATTAACAGCTGCATACATTTAAAAATGTGACATACCATACCCTTACAGAAGATTGTTGGCTATTGGATCATACTATTGGCTTGTCTAAGCTATAATATTCTTTTCGATAAGTGTGAAATCATGGAATCCTAGGGCTGGAAGGAACATTGGAGATCTTTTAGTCCACCACCACCCCCGCCCAATCAGGTTAGTCAAGTGACCAACTGCTTTAACAACCGTCACAACTTAAACCATGATGGGCAGACTCTGTTACAGTCATAAGTTGAGGATTGGCTGCATTTGAAGGGCCTTTAAAAATTCTAGATAATTTTTCTGGTATCATATACCAATGACACTTCATTTGATAAAACTTATTTTTAAGATCATAATGTAAATTTCAGCCCTTTTAACCCCATATTTTCCCACTGATCCATCTGGGTATTATAACCAAAATTCTTAGCCCACTTTATCATACGTTCTTTGACTCATTCTTCCTCCCAGCCAAATTTTATGAAAAACTGCAGACCCTCTTCCCCTCTTCTAAGCAGGAGATCAACCATGTTTTACGAAACTCATCAACCTACATTACATCCAGGATACCCAACCTTGGCAACTCCAAGTCCTGTGGACCTCAACTCCCAGAATTCTGAGGGCCCCAGAACAGAGACCTGAAGTCTACAGTTAGAGATGCAGCTGCCTGTCCAAAACAGGACTAAGAAATGAATTAGAAATACAACAACACCTATCCAAAACTTAAGCTTCAGGAGCATTATTAATGAGATACATGTTCAATATTAGAAAATATAAAATTATGAAGAAGCTGAATTCTCATAAACATTATTTAGCATATTACCTACAAGACTGATAGTATGTGCTTCTTCATTTTATAGAATTCATCTTTCCTTATATGGGAAGAATTAGGGTTGATTCTACTGGACTTTTTGTCTGCCAGCAATTCTTCTTCTAAGAAGTCAGAGCAGAAGAGAAGATTGGTTGGAAGAAGGGAGAGAAAAAGACTTTTGCTCAAGATTAGTTGCTTCTCTTCACTTTCTTTTTTATATCAAGACCGCCTGCAAAATGGGACACTCTTTATTTCCATAATGGTGGGAGCAAAATGCCATGTAACCTTGGTAATTTCTATCTGCCCTAATTAGATTTCTTGCAGCACATCTATTTCTTGTACATTCAAGTTGAGTTGGCTATTTTCAAGGTTTGGAAAGTTCTGATTTCAAGTTATTTCTCCAAATTGCAGCAATGCTTAGATTTGAGAATATGGAGTGGTTCTCTCTCACTTTTCCCCTCTTTCTTTCTTCTGTTCTTTTCCTTTTCTTTTTAACTATTCTCTTTTCCAGTTCCCTGAATCGCAAAACCCATCAGGGATCATTTCTGTAATAACCAATGGGACACCTTAAACCATTTATTTATAGCTATTTATTTAGTCAAAATTCTTCTTCATAATAGTTGTGTATTATATATACTGTATAAGCATACCATTTCCCATTAATAAGACTTTTAAAAAGCTCCTTGTGCTGAGCTGGAATCTTTTGGGACATGGAGCTCGAAGGAAAGACACACTGTATATACAAACACAAATACACATACACAGCATAGCATAGCACTGAAAATGCAGGCTCTATTCTGTGGTTCCTGGAAATTTCCCAGTATAAATATCAATAGAGCTGCACCTAGTCTAGGTATAAACTGTCTAGGTATAAACTGTCTACTATCAAAAAACAGCCACCAATAACTTTACTTATCATCTCAAAATATTTCATCATTATTTCATTTCATCATCTTTCTGTTACAGGCAATAGCACCTCCAATTGCAGACTCCAGGGCTCCCTTCTGGGGCCTTCAGAATTCTCTCTGAAGCCTAATGGTACAATCGTCTACTTTTTAAAGGTAGAAAACACATAAAAACAATGAATAACCCACTTAAAACAACAATGGAATTTTAAAACAAACAAACTTCTTAAAACACATTTTTAGGGTCCTGCTCATCCATTCATTGGCTTTCAGAGATTCAAAAAAGTTAGATATGTTTTTTTACCGAGAAATGATAATTCGTTCATAGGCTGATAGGATTCCCTCCCTGGCTCATAGATCCTAATGCTACCCATGAAGATAAAGCAAGCACATTGTCCCAATCATTTAAAAATATTAACATACTTTGGTTAATGAAGGCTCTGAGATATTTCCTCAACAAGGGTTAAAAACACTGTAATGAAATCACTCACTGTAACATCTCTTTTTCACCCCTTTATGGTTGTTTCTTTTTCCATTTGTTGCTCGCTCTCTCTCTCTCTCTCTCTCTCTCTCTCTCTCTCTCTCTCTCTCTCTCTCTCTCTCTCTCTCTCTCTCTCTCTCTCTCTCTGTGTGTGTGTGTGTGTGTGTGTGTGTTACTTTTTGTTAAGGATTAGGTTAAAGTTATATATTTCTTCTGCAGTTGGAATGAAGTTAGGTTAAGGTTAGAGACTGCTTCAATGAAACCCCTGCTAAAATTATTGTCACTCTGGGAATTGCTTGTAAGCTGCCTAGAGTCTCTGTGAGCCAGTAGGTGGCTATAAAATTTTTCTAAATAAATAAATAAAATTAGGGTTAATATGCTTTGCATATTAGTAGCATTCAGCCTCAGTTTTCTTTTTCTGGATGGCTTTTGATTATGAAGTTTGGTTGACAGAACATAATCATTCAATTACATATTCAACCACTGAATTATTTTTCATTTGAAAAACAAGTTGAGAAGTCCATTCTCTTCTTAAAAACTTCCAGTGTTGGAGCATTCACAACTTCTGGAAGCAAGTTGTTCCACTGATTGATTGTTCTAACAGTCAAGAAATTTCTCCTTAGTTCTAGGTTGCTTCTCTCCTTGATTTATTCGTAGTATTAACAAAAATTACAACATAATTGTGGGAGTACACCATAAAACATCAAGGAGAAGTAGTAGTATTGTTCATTTGCTACAGCATGTTTTAACCTCAGGAGGTTCCAATTTTCTTAAAAAAAATCTTTATGAAGGGGTCAGGAAGCAAAGCAACAGGAGACTGAACAAATTCTGCCTGAGATTCTGGAAAAGCCATAACTCACAATGGTCAAAGCAGAACTGGATTCGAGCAAGGAATGCAAATTGAAATTTGGGAACTTGCTGAACATATCATAAATCAGGATTCTTCTCTTTCCAAGCAGTGATAATTTAATGTAGGTAACAGAAATCAAATCCATCATTAAATAAATAAATTAGCACACGTTGAGATGAAATAATTGTTTTCTATAAACTTCTCCAGAGGAAGAAGAAAGAAAAAGATAGTAACTGCCTTTAACATGGACACATTTTTCTTTGATAGAGACTAACACCTTTATGGCATTGTAGAAGAGAGCCATGTCAGAAGAAAAGTTTGCACATGGATTGAAAAATACTTGGCCAAGTACTGGCTACACATTTCTCTCCATCTCAGGGTTTGGTTTTATTTTTAGCTCTTGGTTTTTTGCCTTAATACATTGAAAAGTAAAACGTGGGGCAAAACACAAGCAGGCAAATACAACCAAAAAATTCAAAGCGGAGATAGATATATCAGAATACAGCATGACTTAGAACAGAAGAATCAAAGACTGGCTTTGAATAACTCTGAAATATAAAGTAGTGTGAGTAAATTATTGGAGACTCAATGGTGCCAGAATTGTTAGATGTAGCCCAAGGAGACAATGGCTATATTTGTTCAATGCATTTAGCCAAGCTTTGGGATGAGAGTTATTGAATAAGCCACTTGAGCTCAATATACGAATACATCATAAATCATGGTTTGTAAACCATATTGGTAGGTTTAGATAGCACGCTCAACCAAAACTAAAAAAAAGTATAATTTAATATGCATAAATTGAAGAGTCTAAGCTAGATTCGCACAAAATGGAACACTGTAATGTGAGTTGTCTGTTTTGACTAGCCTATTGTATACTCCCGGTCACGGATTCTTCCCTTTCAGTCTACGTCTACCTATTTCATGGAGTCGTTGGAGCTTTAGGACTGAGACCTAAAACCAAAGGTTATTATTTGAAACCCAACATTAGAAAGATAAAACTGTGATAGTGGCTTGGCTTGGCTTGGCTTGGCTTTAGTTCAAAGTAACAGCAGAAGTAGCACAAACCTGCTGAGGAGAAAGGGGAAATCAGCTCTTTTTCTGACATCATTTTCTTAATCTAAACCATCCCCTTTAGCCTTGTAGGTGTTAACATGGGAGATATACAGGAATAACTTTGGCTTTAACACAAGAAAGGTGATTTAGCTTGAAGACAAGTTAGACAAGAAAAACTATTCTCTGCGGGAGTCAGTAGAGCAGGCAGGCAGGTAGGAAATTTTGCTGACCAAGAGTCAAATATTGTCCACATTTCTATTAAGACATTGTGTTTACTAGACCAGCTGAAGGTTACAAAACAGTGTGGGGACTTTTGAATTTCCAAGTACTCTTTATCTTACTTAAGGAAGAATTCCTGGAAACTTTCAACTTTGCATACTGTTCTAGTTCAAGTGGTAAGGGAGTGTATCTTCTGTGGCCAGCACAAGAAAACAATCTCACCACAGCATTCCCTTTCAAGGCAGTGAGGAATGTCAAATGGTAAAGACTAACACATAAATTCCAAGTGGGGAAGATCTTTGTGAGATGCCAAAATGGTTGCTGAGCTCAGCCATAGAGTTGCACGAAAGGGTGCTTGAAAAATTATTAATCTGATCACTGTTGTCTGGATCACTGCCAGCAATTGTTTAATAAGTAAAAATTGTAACTGCTGCGTGATTGAAGTTTTAATTACCAAGCAATTAGCACTTGGAGATTTCAGTGTGTTTCATGTGCTGATTTGCAATGTAGAAAGTTGTCACAGGCCAGGAGGAATATAGGCAAAGATGAAAGGAGTGTTGGAAGATATATACAGAATGCAGGCTCTGAAGACTGGGTTACAAATCTATGTTACAGGAATATTGTGAGACTAAAGTGAGGAAATACCTGTTACACTTACACATACACACATTACCTTGGACACTTGGTTATAAAGCAGGGGTCACCAACCCCTTGTCTGTGGACCAGTACTGGTCCATGGTCCATTGGGAACGGGGCTGCACAAGCAGCAGGTGAGTGCACATAGCTCCATTAGTGCATGCACAGAATTAAGTTGTGCACAAAAAACCATCCCTTCCTCCCTGCTATTGTCGGTGCCACTGCTGCCAGTCCGTGAAACCACAAAGGTTGGGGACCACTGATTAAATGACAGGAATAGCCAAATGTCCCAATTTCAATGGGAAATTCATTAAATTTCAGCTTTGCAAATTGGACTTCTTTTCAGTGCCCAAGCCTGTGAAATGTTGCCCACTCCTGGGCTGGAAAAAGATTGAATTATGTTGTGGGGAGCTAATTGCCCTAGCTAAGCTTTATTTATCATTCATTCATTCCAAAAATGTGTATGGCCAACCAACTCAGTTGGGTTACAGAAATAAAACCCCAAATACAAATCCAATATTCTTCATCCTCCTGGTAGGGACAATCAGACAAGCCACTTCAGATGTTCTGTATCTCCCCACGTCCGTTGGTAAAACCATGTCTCTAGGGCAGCGGCTCCCAACCTTTTCTATACCCTGCACCCCTAAAACACTTCTGATATATTCTCGCACCCCTTAGAAAAGTTCAAAATAATGGCAATGAATTATGCATATACACTATAATTTTGAAAACCCAACTTTTTGTACCCCCTGAAATATCGTCTCGTACCCCCATTGGGAACCCCTGCTCTGGAGCCTATCAAAGAGTATCAAATTGGGGGACAGATTTATTTCTTTGGCGATGATGTTCCACAGGGAGGGAGCCACCATTAGATAGACCTCCTCAAGGGAGGGGACCTGAAATATATCCTGCCTCCTCACTCTGGCTCAGGCAGATGTAACTGGGAAAAGACAGTTCTTTAAATAACCCTGGCCCCAAACCATATAGGCCTTTAAAGAAAGCAACCAATATTGAACTCACTCAGAATCACCTCGAACCATATATAAAAGTAATGTATTATACATTGTATAATGTATAATGAATAAGTAAATAAAATAAACCCAGAAGCAAATTGGCAACTAATGGAGGTCCCAAGAGACCTCCAAGGTCTCTCCCAGCTCTGTTCTATTCTATTCTAACTCAGATTGTAATTGGCTCATTACAGGAAGGATCAGAATTCTTTTTTGTATATATTTTATCTTCTTGAAACCAGTGAAAAGTTGTTACGACTCTGCACAATTCAAAAAGAATTATAAAGTATTTTGAATAGAGGTGCAAGCATTAAGTTAGCCATGTCTTTTTTTTTTTTGGTCTTTAGTGAGAATCATTAAACCATCACATTTTAAATAAAACTTACTTACAAAGAAGCAGGACTTCTTTTTTAAAGACATATGAATATAGCCTGAATAAAGGATATATGTGCTTTAATGAATAGCAGAAAGTTTGCATACTCACATAAGATCCAAAGCATTTCTTCCAATCATGTTTATGCATGCACAACCCTAAATCGCTATGTCTATAGTATAATCTGGTGGATCTACTGTAAGATGTACTGTAATTTGTGAATCTTATCCAAGGCTGTGTCAAATCAATGAATGGCTTCAGATCCATGTCTACCTCCAATTACATATGGAATATCCTTTTCTCCTCTGAAGAACATCATCAGAACTTTCCACAGCCATACCAAGCAGTTGATAGCAAAACCAGTATAATGTAAAGTTTAGAAGTGAGAGGGTTGTATTGCTCCAATTAAGCCTTTATCAAAAGCAAACTCCCTCTCTGAAGATCTGTATTGCCCTATGTTACTTTAGACATATCTACTATCACTTGAAGACATCGAAGAAATCAAGGCAGCTGTCCAAGGACTTGTTATTTCCTTGTACTCAGTGTATAGAACTAGACTGCATCCATGCTTCTACTAATCTCCTTTCAAAGCCAACTAAACTGATGCACAACTCCACTCCTTGGAGCAATAGATTCTAAGGTTGATTATATGCTCTATATAGATATAGTTCCTTTCATCTGTTTAAGTCTTCTGTTCAGATTCAAAGGATTGCTTTTAGTTCTAAGTGATAAGGGACACGGTGTCAGCAGATGCAAGAATGAAACTGCACGAAACTGGAAAAGTAATTTTAGGAGACAGGCAGGCTGTAGCTTGAGCTAAGGCTAAGCAGAACCTGGGTGCTGGCTTTTAAAACAGCAAAATAAATAAATACAAGGTCAAAATAGCAGTTTTTCCCCCGTTGTATCTTTTGAAAAGCACAGAAGTTTTACCAGGCAAAATGAGGAAGGATGAAACTGCAACCGTTATTTATTTATTTATGTAGGGTATGGCATATCATACATAGACTAGCAATATATATTAACATTTCGCCTAGATTGATTAATCAACTACATCCATTAACAGCTTCTTGCCCATCCTCTCTCCTTTTTTCCTCAGCTATGTTTTTCCCATCTGCTCACCGTGTGAAGAGGTCCTCAGCTGTTCTTCTCAACCCAGTGCTTCAGAAGTCTCGGGAAGATGTGGATCTTCTATTTGAGGTTTAGTATGAGCAAAAGTACAGCTCCAGATCCAGCCCTTTCAGAGAAGGAACTATAGCAATGGGTCAAGAAGATGACCCAACCTCAGGGCAGCAAAAAAAAGGAGAAAAATCACAGATGCTGCAACCTTGTGAAGTTATTGTGCAGGTTTCTGATGTCCTTCTAATGCAGTTTCAGAGATATGACATTTTTGGACTCACCTGAAGCACAATCTTCATGCTCCTCTTTATTTTGATTCCAAAATTAGAATTAAAATCAATAAATTAGATATACGCTTTAGCCTTCAGTTATATTATCAAGAGGGCTTATCAAAAATCAATGAGCTATAATCTACAATTTAAAAAAAAAGTCTTCATTCTGCATTTTGGGTATAGTAAGCAAAGCAAGAAAGGAACACAATGTTTTTGTTAAGTATAATTTATTCTACTTTATTCATTCATTTCATTGGTTAGATCATATCTTTCTATAATAATGCACGTTAGTGCTGGGGTTCAAATATGTGAACAACTGGTTCTCTTTTGTGGATACCACTTCTGGAAATCCATTCTGGGCCTGGGCAACAAAAAATTAGCTACCAGTTCTACTGAACTGGTGCAAACTGGCTGAATCCCACCACTGATGCACCTGCAATAAACAGAATAAATGAACTATTCTTAACAGAACGCAATTTGAACAATACAGAAATGTTTTTAACAAAATACCATAACATACATTAGTGAACGGTAAATGTAAAAATGATATCTAAAAGGTGATTAGCGATTCAGGAAAATATGCTGAAATAGAGGAACTTGAAAGTCACTTGGAACAGGAAAAGAAAGCCAGCTTTCCCAACATTTTATTCTGCTTCTGTAAGCTTTTGGGAGGGCTGCATAGTTACCTAAGATGTTGAGACCCAGCCTTTTAACAAGTGAAATTCTCAGTCTGGAATGTCAGGCAAAGAAAAAAAATCCATTGCTAGAGTAGTTAGAATAGATAGAACAGATTCAACAGAAAGCAGCATTCTAAATTGGTAGATTCCAACTCTATGGACATCTAACAGACATCAATGGACATCTAATGGATGTACTCTATGACATCTAATTTTCTTTGTGTGCATATGTGTATGTGTATGTGTGTGTGTGTGTGTGTGTGTGTGTTAACATTTGACTCATATATATATATATATATATATATATATATATATATATATATATATATATATATATATATGCAAATTATTCAAATTGCTAATAAAGAATTTGGGAGGCTAAGATGATCATTTTGAACTCTTTTATGTTCTCATCAGTTAGTCATACCCTTTATCTGAGATTCGAACCTGGTTCGAATCTCAGATAAAGGGTATGACTAACTGATGAGAACATAAAAGAGTTCGAAATGATCATCTTAGCCTCCCAAATTCTTTATTAGCAATTTGAATAATTTGCACAAATAATGAGCTGTCATAAGTTGACTAGTTCCTGTGGATAAGCCCTGAGTCGGGCCAAAACAGGAATGAAAGAGTTAATTAGCAAGGTCCATTCAAAAAGCCTTGACAAATACTTAAACATATATATATAAGGCTGAAAACAGGAAATAAAGATTTGCCCCATGTTTGGGGCCTAGCAAGGTAATCTAAATAGTTAACATTTGACTCATATATATATATATATATATATATATATATATATATATATATATATATATATATATATATATATATATATATATATATATATATATATATATATATATATATATATATATATATATATATATATATATATATATATATATATATATATATATATATATATATATATATATATATATATATATAGAGTCAAATGTTAACTATTTAGATTACCTTGCTAGGCCCCAAACATGGGGCAAATCTTTATTTCCTGTTTTCAGCCTTATCTCAAAGGCTATCGAACAGGCTGTAGTCACACCGGACAGTTTATATATTTGTGTAAATTACTAACAAAGAATTAAGGGAGACTAAGATGCATTTCTGACTCTTTAGTCTTCATTCAGTATGACTGACTGATGAAGACTAAAGAGTCAGAAATGCATCTCAGTCTCCCTTAATTCTTTGTTAGTAATTTACACACACACACACACACACACACAACACACACACACACACACACACACACACACACATATATATATATATATGTGTGTGTGTGTGTGTGTGTGTGTGTGTGTTAAGAATTTGTCAAGGCTTTTTGAATGCACCTTGCTAATTAACTCTTTCTTTTCCTGCTTTGGCCTGACTCAAGGCTTATCCACAGGATATAGTCAACTTATGACAGCTCATTATTTGTGTAAATTATTCAAATCTCGAATCTCAGATAAAGGGTATGACTGACTGATGAGAACATAATAAGTTTGAAATGATCATCTCAGCCTCCCAAATTCTTTATTAGCAATTTGAATAATTTACACAAATAATGAGCTGTCATAAGTTGACTATATCCTGTGGATAAGCCTTGAGTCAAGCCAAAGCAGGAAAAGAAAGAGTTAATTAGCAAGGTGCATTCAAAAAGCCTTGACAAATTCTTAACACATATTTCCCTTGCCTTCTAGCTAATAAAAGAGAGAAAGAACCTGTGGCTCAGGAAGTTAAAACAACCGCCTAATATATAATCAGCCCAGGTTCGAATCTCAGATAAAGGGTATGACTGACTGATGAGAACATAATAAGTTTGAAATGATCATCTCAGCCTCCCAAATTCTTTATTAGCAATTTGAATAATTTACATACACACACACACACGTGTGTGTGTGTATTTTCATTGGAGAAAGCACTGTGTCTGATGATTCTCCAACGGTTTTCCAAAGGGGTTCCATTGACTGCCAAGAGTTGATGGGACTATTCAAGGGGTTGTTATTATTTGTGGTACTATCAATTAAAGTAGTATTTATGACATTATCTTCATACAATAAATGTTCACACAATCTGAAACTTCATGGAGAGACTGATGAGTGTAGAGTTGGGGATCCTTGCTCTATGTTGATTCAGACATCATTTTACCACCTCATGTATTGATTTACAGTATAAGAACCGAACCAGAACTGGTTTAACACTGGGTTTTTTCCCCCTGTGCTTTCATCCCAGTTTCTTCTAGGTGAGCTGGAAATTGATGATGACCTAAAAATCACTGTCAAAGATGAGGAACTTGCTTCAACCAGGAAAGCGGTGATGTTTGACACTCTGTGTAATGATGTTATCCCCAAAAGTATTACAGAAATACGCAGATTAAGCTCCAGGCTATCAGGTTACCCTGGCATGTTAAAGAAAGAAGATTTTGAAAGGACAGTACTCACGATGGTCTACACAGCATACAGGACAGCTCAGTCCCAAGGACATCAGAAAGACACCTGGGCAGAATCCTTTGTAAATCTTTACAAGCTTCTGATGCGTGACTTAAAGTTGCTGTCCAGCCAAGCTCCCACTTCTCAGAGGACTTGACTCACCAGAAACACTCTTGATTATAAGAAGGATATCTGCTTCTTCATTTTGATATATAATAAAAGAAACAAACTGCAGACCTGGACATATTTCTTAATCTCTAGCTCCTCCTAGAGAGAATCTGTTGTAAAATCTTCTGTATTGCCTTGCAGATTGAATTAATATATCTGTTGAAAACATTTCCCAAGTTATCTAGCCTTTTCTTTTTTTTGAGTGTAACCAATGGACTGCAAATCGTCTCTTGTGTATTTATTTTATTTCCATCAATGTCCTTCCCATATCGGTATAGATTATAGCTGACACAAACTTTACCCTAGCCTTTAAATGAAACAGTTAAGCTCAGCAAATCTATGCTCATTCTTGATGGATATGTGAGACTCGGAAAACTTTTTTCTGGCCTGTTTTAAAAGCTCAGGGAAAAAATGCTGATCTCAATCCTTTTGGAAATTCCATCTTGCTATTCCCCGCACCCCCGATACATTCTTTCTCTCCTCTTCTGTCAATAGGCATTGGTTAAGAGATGAAGTATAGGTTCATTTAGGAGAAAGGAGAAGACTAAACTCTCTCTCTCTCTCTCTCTCTCTCTCTCTCTCTCTCTCTCTCTCTCTCTCTCTCTCTCTCTCTCTCTCTCTCTCTCTCTCTGTGTGTGTGTGTGTGTGTGTGATATAGTAGTAGCAGCACAGTAGAAATGAAGCTTAAGTAAACATTAAAAAGGTGATTCTTCCCAAGTTTGCTGCCACAGCATTGGGAAAGATTTACTGTATAATCATATTCTGATTAAGCTATTATAATCTCAGGTTTGTTTAAAAAGAACATCTGTTTTCACATTTCTTCAAAAACAATAAAATGCTGGGTGTTGTTTTTTTCCCCCCACTGGGGGAGCGCAATACAGAATACACTGAAGAAAAATGTAGTATAAAATTGCAAAGGAGATTACTGCTACTTCCAGAGCAGGATAGCTGTTCAGATACAAAATAGGCTGTTTTTGTGTAGGAGCTTTACTGCATTAGAAGTGCGAGTACTGTTGTTCTCCTTTTCTGGGAAAATAGTTCCAACCCATGTCTCTTGGGTCATCATTTCAAACATATTTCCTGAGAGACCTTCCTTAAGAAAGGAACAGAAACAGAATAGCCACTGATCAGCAAAAAAACAAAAAGCATTGGGATTGGGAGCAACTTCCTACTGGCTTCCCCATTGAATTTCCTTGTGGAAATCTAGCAGGAAGACAGAGGGATAGTGAAACCAGCTAAAAAACCTCATGGGACATTGAAAATGAAGATCATAAAACTGTAGCAGCAGCCAGTAGTACTAAGATAACTATAATCTTCCCAAATTTCATTCCATCAGGAATCATAGGTTCTGGATTTTGGAGGCATTCTGTGAGTTAGCTCATCTCAAATACTTTGGTTCAAAAATTGGTGCCTGTTTTGTCCACTTAAAGGTCATGACAATGAAAATGAAGAGCCTTGGTGGAGCAGTGGGCTAATGCCTCCTTAAGTAACACCAGCTTCCTGCAATTAGTGCAGGTTCGAGTCCCACCAGGCTCAAGGTTGACTCAGCCTTCCATCCTCCCGAGGTAGGTAAAATGAGGACCCAGATTGTTGGGGGCAATAAGTTGACTTTGTAAAATGCCGCTTGGGGGGGGCCGAAAGCCCTAATAAGCAGGCATATACATAGAATGAAGGCTATTGCTAAGCACATTGATTTGTGCTTCTTAGATTGTAAGCCGCCCTGAGTCTTCGGAGAAGGGCGGGATATAAATGGGATTTTAAAAAAAAGTAATGTAGTATATAGATACATCAATGATAAAAAGCCTTGATAAGAGCTTGCCTGATTGATCCCAGCCCTGCAGAAAATTCTGCTCATTTAAAATCAGGTCAGTAAGGCCTTAGTTCCAACTAAGTTACTGTACATAAAGGCTTGCAACCTCAATTAAACTGTGTTAGTTCTTGATTTAATTTTCGCTGCAATCGCAAATGAGAAATCAGAATGAGAATCATTCCAGACTGATAATCGGATAAATTCAGGTATTTACCTTTCGTGTAATCTGTTCAGAAGATAAGGACGTAATTACTTTTACAATGCAAAAAGAAACTGAGTTGTACTTCACGGTGATTAGAGATCAGATATTATTAAAAGGAAAAAAAATCCTTCTTCACAACTGGGACTTTTCTAAACAATTTTTAAAGCTAATCCTACCGTTAGGCAGGTGCTGAGGGAGGGAATGCCAATGAAGACAAAACAGTTTGTATCTTGTACTTTTTAGCAGCCTTTATCTCCGATGTACCATATGAACATCATCTAGTTATCGATGTTGACTTAAGATTGAATTCTTAGTCATGTGGAAGCCAAACAATAAAATAACTCGGGACAGCCCTGGTTTTCCACAAATAGTGGAGAGTCAGCTTTTATTTTCTTTAAAAAAAAACTCATTTGGAAGTCCTAGAGCTAATATTTATAAGTATTTCTAAAACAATGCATCAAGCTGAGCCAGGATCTTGGTATCGTGTCAAGCCTAGCATTGACGCTATGTGGGCTCAGACATCTGCAAAACAATGGTAGATCAAAGTCTCTACTGGCTGTGAAACGGCACTCTCCCCCCTCTGTGAATCTTGTGATTGAATAAGGCATGACTTGGGTTCAGATTCCTGATGAGTTTCCTGTGTGGCTCATAGATTAGTCTGGAGTTTTTTCAGGTCAATCAAAGAACCATCTAATGGCAGTTGATCTGTTTGGCTGACAAGGAAAAAAGAAACCCAGTGCTATGGGACCAAAATTGCTGTGGGATGTCAAAGGTGACAATCTTTGGAAGTGAACTATCTTTCCCAGTTGTGAAGATAGTTAAGGTAAAAAGGTAAAAGGTAAAGGTTCCCCCGCACATGTGTGCTAGTCGTTTCCGACTCTAGGGGCCGGTGCTCATCTCCGTTTCAAAGCCGAAGAGCCAGCGCTTGTCCGAGGACGTCTCCGTGGTCATGTGGCCGGCATGACTAGACACCAAAGGCACACGGAACGCTGTTACCTTCCCACCGTAGTGGTCCCTATTTTTCTACTTGCATTTTTACGTGCTTTCGAACTGCTAGGTTGGCAGAAGCTGGGATGAGTAACAGGCGCTCACTCTGCTACGCGGCACTCGGGATTCAACCCGCCAAACTGCCGACCTTCTGATCGACAAGCTCACTTCTGGTAACTACAAAAATAAGTTCTTGAAGTTTCTTGGTAACATTTTCAGAAGCAGCTTGCCAGTAATGTCTTCCTAGAGATGAGAGCAAGCAACTAGCCAAAAGTCACCCAGTTGGCATCCATGTTAAAGGCAGGGCAAAGGGTCATAGTCTTCTAGTTTCTAAGCAAGTAATTTAGCCACTAGATCTGTCCAAAAGGTGCTTTTGCAGGAGGCAACTGACTTTCTTGTTTTTCTTTGAAGACATTTCACTTCTAATCCAAGAAGCTTCTTCAGAGAAAAACAAGGAAGTCTTCAAAGAAAAACAAGGAAGTCCAGTTGCCTCCGGAAAAAGCACCTTTGGGGCAACCGTGACCTGGATGACTAAAAATCTCCATAGACACTTAGCCACTAGATCAAACTGTCTTCCTTGGATCAAGTGGTCTTAAATTGGTTTTTTCTTGGGATAGCCATTTACAAAGCTGTGTAGAAAGAGAAAAGTGACCACAAGGATCAGAGAAGAAAGGGGAAGGAGACTACATGAGACACATTTGGTATAACAGCCCAATTGTCATTAATTCTTTATAAGAATATCCTTCCAATGCTGTGGACAGTTATAAGTGAATCTCAAACACTAGTTACTGGCATTTACGAAGGCCAGCATCCACAAAACCATATATTCTGACTAAGTCTTGGAAAGCTGCATGATGTCCTTTACTGTAGAAGTAAAGTCATCTGTTCATGAATGCAAATTGTTTCAGGGATCTGTCTAATAATATGAAGCAGGAGAAAGCCTTAGTGGCAGAGTTGTTAAACAATGGCAGCTTAATAAAGAAGAGCCTCAGAATTCTCCAATTTATAATAATAATAATAATAATAATAATAATAATAATAATAATAATAATAATAATAATAATAATAATAATAATAATATAAAGTTGGAAGGGACGTTGGAGGTCATCTAGTCCAACCCCCTGCTATCTTAGTGGTGAAGATGAGGTGAAGATTCTTCAAAGTTTATGAGCCAGCCTCACTGAGCAGAAATTGTCAGCAGATGGCAATAGTCAGAATAAGGGAAGGTGGAGAGTGAGAGTGAGACTGAGTTATCTGATTTTCTTTCATGATGCAAGAAAGATTTAAAAAATCCTTACTTGCAAAATGGGAGTCATGGTTTAAGATATAGAGACTTAGAAGAATTGTCTAACTTGCAACCATTTGTTTAGTGACTGGTTGAAATTATAATGGCACTGAAAAAAGTGACTTACAGATAATCCTCACACTCGCAAACATCACAATGTCCCTTGGTCATGCGATCTCCATTTATGACCTTCCGAGCTGGCTTCCAGATTCATTTAATCAGGGCTTTTTTTCTCATAGAACGCTCAGAACGGAGTTCCAGCACCTTTTTTGGATGGAACCTTGTAGGGTAGGCAAGGCGGGTTGTATGACATGTGTGAGTTCCGGCACCTTTTTCTTTTACAAAAAAAGCACTGCATTTAATGACCATGTGATTCAATTAATAACAATCATGACAAAAAAGTCATAAAATTCACTTAACAACTGCTTTGAAGTTGAGGACTATCTATATTGGGATCTCTTCCTTCTCTTGTTTCCAGCAGGACCACTCTAAGCTAAGTGAGATGACTGGAATATTTGATCATATTCCTTCATGCTGTAAAAAAAAGAATCAGAGGAAGTGTTTAGCCTTTAGCATACCTCCACTTACTGAAACGTCCCAATCAAGAATATTATAGTACTGGAGATGCTAAAATTCTTTGACCAGCCCCATCTTCCCATTTAAGACCATCTTCAAAATCTCACGATGAAAAATAACTGTATGCCAGATATGCACCGTGCAATTATTAATTGTAATTAATAAGGTAATTGTAACTTCTCTTACATGAAAACTGTATCTGCATAGCTAATTCCTCTTCTCCTCCCTTCTTTCCCTCCCATCTCACTCCAGTTTAACTCCTGTGACTGTCTGCCCACTCTATGCATCTGATGAAGTGAGCTGCTGCTCAGAAAAGCTTATACTTTTTGATAAAAATATGTTAGTCGGGAAAAGTGCTACCATATTAAGATGCATAATTAGACACAGTGCTGAGGCCAGTAATATATTATATAACTGAGTTTTATTGATGAGAAACCAGGAAAGAAAGAACAAAAACTTTATTTATAAAACTAGGCTGGATCCTATTTATTGCTGAAGCAATTTCTTTCTTGGGGAACAGCTGTTCTATTACCATGAATGTACTATATGCGACCCCCACAGTAAAGCAGGTTATGCTTTACCAAGGGAAGAAAGGCAAAGGAATCTTCTGAGTAGATTCAGCCATTGTTGTTGGGACAATCTAACTACCAGCCAATAGCCTCAAAGTTTCCTTCCTTCCTTCCTTCCTTCCTTCCTTCCTTCCTTCCTTCCTTCCTTCCTTCCTTCCTTCCTTCCTTCCTTCCTGTTACATGATAGCAGTATATTTGAGGGAATGCCACAAAGAAGAGGGGGTCAACCTATTTTCCAAAGCACCAGAAGGCAAGACAAGAAACAATGGATGGAAAATAATCAAAAAGAGAAGCAACCTAGAGCTAAGGAGAAATTTCCTGTCAGTGACAACAATTAATCAGTGGAACAGCTTGCCTTCAGAAGTTGCGAGTGCCCCATCACTGGAGACTTTTAAGAAGAGATTGGACAATCATTTGTCTGAAATGGAATAGGACAGGGGTAGGCAACCTCGGCTCTTTTATGACTCATGGACTTCAACTCCCAGAATTCCTGAGCCAGCTATGCTGGCTCAGGAATCCTGGGAGTTGAAGTCCATAAGTCATAAAAGAGCCGAGGTTGTCTTCCCCTGGTATAGGGTCTCCTGCTTGAGCAGAGGGTTCACCTAGATTTGATGTTTACCCCCTTTCACTAGTCATCTGGGACACATTCAGTTCACCAACACTCATTTGTGACTCCTGTTAGTTGTTGAATGTGCAGAACCATGAATATACAACAATCAATGTGCAAAAAAAATTGATAGGGAAATTTTGAAAAATTCTATGTTGACCAGAGTTAACACTGATCTGTAGATCTCTCCTCCAGCTCTATTGCATTGCATGACACTGGAAGCTAAGAAGCACATGCACACTGCAAGCCTGGCTTTGATTATGTACAACTTTTTGATTGAGTTTTAGGCTTACCAATTGCAATTTGAACATAAAGCGGCCATCACCTTGCATTTGCTTGTAGCAGATTAGAAAAAAGAGTCTGTTTTCTGAAAATCTAAAATGGTGGCTGTTTTGGAGGTTAGAGAATATATATGCCCTGAGATGATGGTAGCACACGTCCTCAAGATTTTAGATTTAATCATGTCATCTCAACACAACCTGTGAATCTTTCACAAGGTAGCCTTTTAGCAAGACCTTAGCTAAACTTTTAGCCACATTTCACAGCACTATGTGACTTCTCCCACAGTCAAAATGAAGTATTGTTGAGTTAACAGTGAGCCTGGGCTTGCTCTCTGAATAATACATATGCAAACAAAGCATAAAATACTATGCAACTCCCTGTAGAACAATGAACTTAGAAATAACTCTTTACAGTCCAGAACTTCCAGTTTGTAAAATAAAGTCTTACCAGCTTTCTGGTTTTTATCTGCCTCCTTTATTGTGGACAATGTCAGTAGTTACAAAATATAACAATGGCATTGCAATCATTCTATTTTATTTAGCCAATAATTTCATGAGAAAGAAATAAAGCAGCCAGATTCCAAAATATATTTGGGTTTTGGGTTCATTTATTAGAGGAAATATGTAAAAAGACTAGCAAATGGGGGGGGGGGGAGAAAGAGAGAGAAGAGAACTAGCTTAATTGTAAACCTTTAAATTAGATCAAAGTTGGTTGTTGTTTTTAGCTGACATTTTGACTTTTTGTTATGCACTGTTAAATAGTGGGTTCTTTGGTGCAAGAATGAGACGCGAGGCTGAGTACAGGATAACTCATACTTTTATTTCTTGCTGGAACTGTATTGAGGCAAGGGCTGCAACCAGCCGCAATATATAGTTTAGCCCCTAGGCGGCAGCCAATAGGTTTGAACCAACCATTGCCGCCTGGGGCTAGCCAATTGCAGGACAGGAGACAGTTAGTCTGGGTTCCTGGAGAGCCATTAGCTGCTCCAGCAACCCACGTGGTGTATCACAAGAGCCCACTACATAACACCCCTCCCCTCTTAGATCAGACTATGACAACAACAATTAGTCTCGACAGTTGTCAAGACTTATTAATCAACACACATAAAGTTAAGTGATAATAATAAAAATAATAAAAATCAATGTGGAATGCAATTAGATTAAACAACATCTAAATGATCAGGCTTCCATTTGCAGTAATAGGCAGTTACACAAACACTAGCTTCTGTAGTTTAGTGGCAACAGGTTTTACAACAATATATATCTCTTTATTATACAATGTAATCTGAAAGGTATGAAGGAGGCTTGTGTGCCCTAGAGGAATGTCTCAAAGTTCCCATCACTTTGTGGTCTACCAGCTTACCCAGTGGGCTGGGTAGATTTGTGTCCCTTTGTGCTCCTGAGTCAAGGGGATTTGAAACACTCTGGCTCACCAGGTTGGCCCACCCCAGAGTCAGTCTGTTTGGCAATTGTTGAAGTTTGGTTGGCTTGCTTCGTCAAAGGGTCCATGTTGCACCCCCAAGGTCCCTGGTTCTCCCTCTGGTTCCATCTCCACTGAGAAGGAAAAGTCCTGGTAGTCCATGTGAGGGCTGGCTTGGCCACAAGTTTGAGGAACTTGGGAGGGACTTATGATGCAGTCCTCGCTTAGTGGCCATTCTGGAAACCTGTTCCTGAGCTCAACAATGTGTCTTCTGACAACTCACCCTCCCTCCAACCCCACTTCATAAGATAGGGGTCCGGATGCCTTAGTGATTTGACCAGGAACCCACAAATTCCCCTGACCATAGTTTCTGGCCCAAACCCAATCACCCATGTGCAGCCCCCTCGGGGGTTTTGGTCGAGAGGTTTCTGCTGCCACTCTATATGGATGCAACCTGTCCAGTTTAGTAATCAAACGCCTCCCCCAACATAGTTCTGCAGGAGTTTTACCTGTGGCCATGCAGGGCGTAGAATGCTGCAGAGTAAAAAATCTGCCAATCTGTGATGCCAGTCACCTGTGACAATGCACTTGAGTGCCTCCTTTGTTGTCCTCACCATGCGTTCAGCTTGACCATTAGAAGATGGATGAAAAGGTGCAGACGTTGCATGTCTGATGAGATTAGCTCTAAGGAAACCTGAAATTCAGCAGCAGTGAATTGGGCCCCATTGTCTGAAACTAAGACATCTGGCAACCCATGTGTTGCAAAGAGTTTTCTCAGCACCTGGATAGTCCTAGCAGTAGTCATGTTAGCAACTGGAATTACTTCCAGCCATTTTGAGTGGCTATCCACTATCAGGAAGACCTGCCCCTGAAAAGGCCCAGCGTAGTCTATTGAATTCTAGACCAGGGAGTGTGCGTTTCCTCCCACCTGTGAACTGTAGCTTGTGGCATTTCAGGCCTAGATTGCTGGCATGTATAACAACCATGGACTTGACCCTCAATGGCCTTATCCAATATTTTCTTAATTAATACTTCTTCAGTTGGTAACTTTTCATTTTTCCAGTATTGGGCATACATAATTCTGATGGTGATGCATGAAGGTAAAAGGTATCGGCTGATTACTGTGAAGCAAGCGCGTGATTTCTACAATAATGTTTTAAAAGCAACCCCATCAACACTTCTGGAAGCTGCAAAGGGATCTGGAGAAGGAGAACATCAAGAGGATGAAACAGAGGATAATGGTGCTGGAGGAGATCAAGCTATAACTTCTTTGGACGATCCTAGAGAGCAAAGGGTAACGCGTGCTGCTTTAAAACGAGCAAAGAAAATAAAAGAACAAGACCAGCAAAAGTCTTCAGAATCTTCACAACGTACTCATAGCCAAGCAGTGGGAGGAGCACGGCCTAAAGAAGATAGTCCTATCAAAGCTGTGCTCCAAGAGCTTTGGGAGGATATGCATGGCAACTAAATTCTTAACCTGGAATGTTAATGGACTAAATTCACCACAGAAGAGGAAGAAAGTTTTTCAATATTTAAAACAATTTAAGATAGATGTTATATGTTTGCAAGAAACGCATATTAGAGTTTTGGATCAAAAGTATTTATTGAACTCGAGGTTGGGTACGCAATTTGTTGCTTCTGCAGAGAATAAGAAAAATGGAGTGGTTGTTTATGTTAAAAGTGCCTTAACAGCAGACTTAATTGAAGCAGACAAGCATGGAAGATATGTTATGATTGAGCTGCTGGTAGAAGGTAAAAAGACGCTTTTAGTTGGATTATATGCACCTAATCAACAACAAGCTGACTTTTTTAGTTTACTACACACAAAGCTTACCCAGTTGGATTATAAATCTTTTATTTTTATGGGGGACTGGAATGGTGTTTTGGATGTACAGCTGGACAAGGCTGGAGTTTTCAAGCGCATTCCAAGTCATGCTAGATTGCCTAAATCTTTTTTTGAAATGAAGGATGACCTGGAATTGCGAGATATTTGGCGTGAGAGACATTTGCAGGAGAAGGATTATACTTTTTATTCTGATAGACATCAATCTTTTTCGAGGATTGATTTTATTTTGCTGACTAATGATTTCTTTTTGAGGACCAAAAAGGTGAAGATTTGTGCAAGAACTATCTCTGATCACAGTCCAGTTTGGTTAGAGATTGATAAGGAGAAAAGAGATAGGCGCTCGTGGCGCGTAAATGAGAATCTGTTTAGAAACCAGAGAAATGTGGAAGAATGCAAACAGCGGATGAAGGATTTTTTTGAGACTAACATGAATAAGGGTACCTCTATGGATATGGTTTGGGATGCTAGCAAGGCCTATATGAGAGGGGTGTTGATATATATGAATAATAAACATAGACGTGCAGTGGAAACTAGAAGGAAAGAACTGGAGAATGAAATAAAGGAAAAAGAAAAGGCTTTGATTTTGAACTCAGAGGATGTGAAGACCAAGGAGGCTATTAGACTGTTAAGAGGACAATTTGATAAATTAATGGCTGATCAAGTGGCGACCAATCTGCGGTTTGCTAGGCATAATACTTTTTGCAACGCTAATAAACCAGGCAGATGGTTAGCTTATAGATTGAGGAAAAAACAAAGGGCTTCTAATATAGATAAGATTGAGTATAAAGGAAGGGTTGTGTTCCAACAGAATCTTATTAAGGATGCTTTTGTGGATTTCTATTCGAAATTATATGCTAAAGAGGAAATTAATGAAAAAGATATTGATATATATTTGGAGAATGCTAGCATCCCGGTTCTTACGCAAGTACAAAAAGAGGGGATTAATCAACTGATTACAGAAGAAGAAATTTTCACAGCAATTAAGGAATTGAAGGTGGATAAAGCACCAGGTACGGATGGCTTGACTGCGGCCTATTATAAAAATTTGCAATTAGAGATGATAAAACCGTTAAAGGAACTGTTCCAGACAATCCAGAGGGGGGGAAAGGTGCCACCGTCTTGGAGAACAGCTTTTATTTCTTTGATTCCGAAGGAAGACCAAGATGCTACTCAAGTTAAAAACTATAGACCGATATCGCTTTTAAATACAGATTACAAGATATTTGCTAAGGTTTTGGCTAATAGACTGATGAGGGTTCTGCAACAGGTGATTCATGGGGATCAAACGGGGTTTATTAGTGGTAGGCAAATGAAAAATAATGTGAGGCATATAGTTGATGTGTTAGAGTTTTTGGAAAGGAACAACCAGATCGCTGCGGCGCTAATTTTTTTAGATGCTGAAAAAGCTTTTGATCAATTGAATTGGAAATTTTTGTTGAAAGTTTTAGATAAAATGGATTTTGGGGAAAATTTTTTACAACCGATTAGGGCATTATATCAAAAACAAACTGCCCGAATTATAGTTAATAATAGCTTGACAGAAGCATGTAATATTGAGAAGGGCACAAGGCAAGGGTGTCCGTTATCGCCCTTGTTATTTGTGTTAACATTAGAGATATTATTGGTTAAAATTCGGAATTCGGGAAAAATTAAGGGGATACAAATTGGAGATCAGGACTACAGATTGAGAGCATTCGCAGACGATCTGGTTGTTACAGTGACCCAGCCAGAGAACTCTGTTGTGGACCTGATGGAGATAATAACACAATATGGGAAGGTTTCTGGATTTAAAGTTAATACACAGAAAACCAAAATTTTGGCCAGAAATATGACAGTTTTGCAAAAGGCTCTCTTAGAAGGATTAACTGGATTTGAGATTGTTAAAAGGGTTAAATATTTGGGGGTGATTTTGTCGCCCTCTAATACAAAGCTATATAAGAATAATTATGAAAAACTATGGGGGAAAATTCAAAAAGAATTGGAGAGTTGGGAAAAATTGCAATTGTCGTTGTTGGGACGGATTGCAGCAGTAAAAATGAATGTCCTGCCTAAATTTTTATTTTTATTTCAAATGATACCGATTCTTAAGAAAGATTCTAATTTGGAGGAATGGCAGCGAGGTATCAATAAATTTGTGTGGGCAGGGAAAAAGCCACGAGTTAAACTTAAGATTATGCAGGATACTCGTGAGAGAGGTGGGCTTAAAATGCCCAATCTTAAACTATATTATGAAGCTGCTGCATTAGTAGGAATAAGTGATTGGATTAATTTGACGCAAGGGAGGTTATTAAATCTTGAGGGCCATGATTTGTTGTTTGGCTGGCATGCATATTTGTTGTATGATAAGAAGGTAGACAACGTGTTTAGGGTGCATATTTTAAGACAGGCATTGTTGAGAGTTTGGAAGAAGTATAGACATAAGTTAAGTTGTAAGATACCGTTGTGGGCAATTCCAAAACACGCAATAGAAAATATACATGCTGGCTTCAAACATGATGTGACCACGTACAAGGAGATTCTTAGCTTGGAAAGGAATGTTTGGTGTTTGAAATCATATAGCCTCTTGCGAGAAGAGAAGGTGGTTCAAAATTGGTTTCAATATACTCAGTTACGGGCCAGGTGGAAAGAAGACCAGAAAAATGGATTTACAATGACTGATGAAAATTTGATAAAGCAAATTAGAAATCAGGGACCAGCACATATCAAACGGATATATCTTGCATTGATAGAGATTGACTCAGAAACAGAGCTTGTTAAGGATTGTATGATAAAATGGGCCCAAAACATCCAGGAAGTTATCACAATGGACACCTGGGAAAAGATTTGGGTGAGGAACGTAAAATTTACTCAAGCTCAAAATCTAAGGGAGAACTTTTACAAAATGTTTTATAGATGGCATTTAGATCCTAAAAAGCTTGCAAGTATGTATCCGAATTATCAGCCTAAATGTTGGAGGTGCGGAGATGAAGATGCAACATATTTTCACATATGGTGGACATGTAAGAAGGTTAAGGCTTTTTGGATAAAAGTCTGGTGGAATATGCAGAAGATTTTTAAACAGAGGATAAAGTTTTGTCCGCAACTTTTTTTGTTGGGAATAATTGCAGACGCTACAGTTGTGGACATCAAGTTGATGTTGAACTTAATTACGGCAGCAAGACTTTTGATAGGCCAATATTGGAAGAAAGAGGAACTGCCGACTATAGAAGAGTGGACTTTAAAGGTTTCCGACCTGGCAGAGATGGCAAAGATTTCGGCCTATTTGAAAGATCACTCGCAAGAACGCTATATTATGGAATGGAGAAAATGGATTGAGTTTATCCAGAACAAGTATAGGGTTAAGAAATTTTATGTAGCATTTGAATAAGTCTTCTTTCGTTTTTTTTTCTTTTTTCTTATTTTAGTTTCTTTTTATATATATTCAATATTATTAAGGCTTGTTTTATCCTATATAAGCTAGAGAGTGTTGGATTTTAGAGTTTATAGTTGTTAGTATATGATTGTTTATGATTGCTTTTTATATATATACCTTGTATTTAGCTTTGGGAAGTCGGGGGGGGGGAGGGGGGGAGGGGGGGAGGTAGGGGGGGGAGGAGGGAGGGGGAAGGGGGGATTGTTAAAGGAAAATTGTACTTTAAAACTTTTCAATAAAAAAAAAATACTTCTTCAGTTGGTAACTTTTCATTTTTCCAGTATTGGGCATACATAATTCTCACTGCTGTCAATACATGTAACATTAAGTATCCACTCTCCTTGTCATAGTTGGGGCCTATCATTCCTAAGAGAAACAATTCTGGTTTAAATTCTATTTGTTTTTTAATCATCTTCTCCAACCATAAATGTATCTTTTCCCTCTTACGGCGTGAGAGTTTTGCTTTCATCAAGGAGTCCATGGTTAGACTGTACTTAAAAAAATCAGTTGCCCTTAATTAGCTGGCCCTGTAAAGACTGCCTATGTGGCACCATTCTCATGTGCCATGTTTTCACCAAGCTATCAAGCTTGCCATATACTGTAAACTCAAAATGGCTGCCATTTTTGAATATTTTAACACATGGGTCCCCAACCTTGTCCACTTTATGACTTGTGGACTTCATGGCTGGCTGAGGAATTCTGGGAGTTGAAGTCCACAAGTCATAAAGTGGACAAGGGGACCTCTGTTTTAACAGATGTTCTATGTTAGAGTGCCACATTTTCTCTTGTTACCAAAGGGTTTTTTCCCCTTTTGTTTGTGAACAAGTCCTTACAAGGCTCTTTTAATTCTTGATATTACTACAGCAAACAGGACTTTTATGTTACCCCATAATGAAAGCAGAGAAGCAGCATGACACAGTAGTTAACATCTCCAGTCTGGTGATAGTTAAAAAATGCCTTTCTGCATGTCATACAGCTAAACTCAGAGTTGGAGACCCACCAAGAAAAATATAGTACAGCATCCACATGACTTGGAAATGTGATCACACCAGCAGAACTTAATGCAAAGTCAAGCTGTGCCTGGTCACACGTTTCCTCTAACCCCGATCGGGGTGGTGAGAAATTCCTGGAATTGTGTAAGATTGTGAGAAGCTACAAGAGCATCGATCCATATACTGCTGGAATCCAGCATTGGATGCCTCAGAAGCTGTTGATACAATTCTAAAGAGGAATTACTGAAACTATCATTTGTACTTCTATAACTGTCTGGTTTGGTACAGCAAAGTACAGACTCCAATGGATAGTTAAGACTGCAGAAAGAAAATTACAACTACCCTGCCTTCCATAGAAGACCTGTATATTGCATTGGTCAAAAGAAGGGCTGAGAAAATATCTTCGGACCCCTCACATCCTGCACATAAACTGTTTCAACTCCTCCCCTCAGGACGCTGCTATAGGGCATTACATGCCAAAACAACTAGATACAGGGATAGTTTTTCCCCCTCATGCCATCACTTTGCTGAATGCTTAATTTTCACAGTGCTGTCTTACGTCTAAGCATATTCACCCATGTTGTATGGCTGTATATTATTATCCTTGTCATCTTCTCTACTACCCCCCTCTTATTGATATCATTATTATGATTATTGTTACTCTGTTGCTTTGCATGTACACTACACCTAATTCCATAGCACTGTCTTATGCCTAAGGATATTTACCCATGTAGTATGGCTGTATTACTATTATCCTTCTCATCTTTCCTACTATTTTCTCCTATTGGTGTCTTGGGATTATATTACTTTGTTGTTTGTATGTACACTGAGAGCTTCTGCATTGGAGACAAATTCCTTGTGTGTCTAATCACACTTGGCCAAATAAAGTATTCTATTCTATTCTATTCTATTCTATTCTATTCTATTCTATTCTATTCTATTCTATTCTATTCTATTCTATTCTATTCTATTCTATTCTATTCTATTCTATTATCATATACTGCTGGAATCCAACACTGAATTTATCCACCACATTTGAATAGCTTCTACCATTTAGTGCAGACATGTCAAACTCAAGGCCTGGGGGCCAGATCCGGCCCACGAAGTGGTTTCATGCGGCCCACAAAGCCATCCTGGAAACAGTGAGGAAACGGCCCCTACTGCCTTGGCCCCGGCCCAGAGACCCTCCTTCTGCCAGAGACCCTCAGATCTGTCCCACTCCTGCCCGGGCCCCCATAGGCACCCTTTATGCGAACGATGTAGAGCTGGCCATGCCCAGCCAGTAGGCCATACGCACTTTAGCCACGCCCAGCCAGTAGGCCACAGCCACCCAGGCCATACCCACCCGGCCCCCTGAGGGCAACTACAATGCTGATGCGGCCCTCAATGAAATTGAGTTTGACACCCCTGATTTAGTGTAAATGCCTCAAATACTGTATATGCATTCTTCAGAAACAAAGGTGCTGGGAGGAAAGAGAAGGAAATCAATGAATTATTTCATACTGACAACAGGGATTCATATTTTCACAGCAGCTATCTGGCCTTGAAATTGCCACACTGTCCAGCCTCTGGGGCTGGAGCTAGAGAAGCTGCAGGGTGGTTGAGTGGGAATAGCCTTTTCTACAGAAAGACATTGATTTCTTTCCCAGAAAGCTCCTTAAGTTTTGCCTAAAGGGGAAAAGACTCTTCCACCTCGCCTGTTGGTGAGCTGTGGTAGGCTGAGACTCAGGTTTTTATCTGAAAGTCAAGGTAATCTTTGCAAGAATTGCTGTGAAATTCCTAGCAGTGGGGGGTGAAAAAGAAAGTAACAGAAAGCTAATCCCTAAGCAGTTAAGAAAGGAAAAAACACAACAGAGCACAAAGGAGAAAGAGGAGGAAGAAAATCTGAAGAACTGTGAGTTTTCTTCTAAGTTTTAATTAGCAGGGTGAATACCCAGTTGGGGCACCCCTGGCAGTGTGTGATTTGGGAACAAAGCAGTTGTATCTTTGTAGGTGCAATTTGCATTCCTTTAAAATAGTGATGGAAGGTGGAAAGACATTCTGCACCAAGGAAGTAGCCTGGAGATTTTCCTGATCACCCAAAAGCCAAAGAGCACTATGTTCTTCAGATACTTACAGTGTGATAGTTGTGAAGAACCATTAGTCGGCCCTACCTAAAAATCACAAGCCTCTTAATGCATTGAATGAGGTATCTTTGAAGGAAGGAAATTCTCCAGTGGGAAAGAAGAAACCATTGGCCGGAAGAGTCCATTTGGGAATATTCATCAGAAAACCAACAAGCTAACAATATGCAGTGTGAGATGACAGTAGCCAAGGAATTTCTCTGGGCCAGAAACCTACTACTGGTTGTTTTAATTCCACTTTTGCTGCTTCCATTGCCACTCTTGCACCCAACAAGTGTAAGTATTTCTATATGTTCTTCATTGCAATTTGAATTGGGGACTGAGATGAACCATGGAAGAGCCACTAGATGAGCTATAGATCAAATAGGTGAAATGAATAACTAAATGTTAGCATACCTGTCTTTCAATATAGATATAGGGAAAGAAACAACCTTCCTGTCTTTGAGAGGAAAAAATAGTATCTATTCAAAGTCGTTTTTTTTCAGGGAATGAGGAAGATTCAAAAGGAACGTTCACTTGCCAAAGTGAGGAACGAACCATGTGAAATGATCTGGTGGATGAAAATGTTCAGGCAGTAAAAATAATTTAAATATAATTCCAAAAGTCATTCCAGCCATTGGGATTTGGGCACACATTCCCTTTTAGTGGACTAATTACTTCAGTGGGTGAAAAGCAATGGAGAATATTATCTTGAATAAAAAGCAGACTTGCTAGCTTGGGATGACATGACATGTAACATCTCATCTGTTGGAAGCCTATCAGAGAGAGATCCAGCTTAGAAATAAGGACAAATTTCCTGACAGTGAGAACAATTAATCAAAGGAACGCCTTGCCTCTAGAAGTTGTGGGAATTTTGTCTGAAATGGTGTAGAGTATCCTGCTTGAACAAGGGTTAGACTGGAAGAACTCAAAGATCTCTTCTAACTGTGCTATTCTGTTATCTTCAAAGCACTAGATTTGGGGAACCAAGTATGGAAGTGGAGGAACCCAAGGAGAAGCAGAGGCCTTCTTGAAATGGTTTTTTCTCACATAGTGAAATGAAACTAGCAGTTCTGAGATGGGGAGATTGTCTTTAGACACCATGGAAGACAGCAAACACTGAGCTTTCTCCAACATTTGCCTTATTGCCTTCTAACTTTGCAACCTGGTTTGGCTATTAGATGCAACAGGTAAATTGAAGTTCACTGTCCAGAGGTAGTATACCAGACACAGAGACAAAAAGACATAGAGTAAAAAATGACAGATCTGTCATCTACAGAGATGCTGTGAGCTACTGGTGATTATTTAAAAACTGAATTGGAGAGAAGGACAGAAGAAAAATTGCCTCAAGTAAGAAGACTGTGCTGTTTGGACTAAGAAAATGTGGGGTTTGGTTATATAATGCAATAGCCATTATGTTAGAGTCCCTGTCATTTAATTGTCTCAGTTAAACACTACAGATGTAGAAGTGATCCTGGGCTTAATCTTCATTAACCTTCCAATAGATTATGACCACTATTTTATAAGCCAGAAGTTGTAACTGCATGCTGAGAAAAAAATTAAAAGAGAGGCACAGAGATGCTATGCATAAGCCAGTCAAAAGAACAAGAATAGTCAGTCTATCTATAAAATGTAACAAGAATTTCTAACGCATTTGAGACAGTCTGTCTTAATTTTAGTACTGATCAGACAAAGCCTGGTGTGTGTTGAAAGAAAGACAAACCTGAGATGCTAAGTAACAGTATCCTCTTGTCTATCAAGGTTATAGTGAACAAATAGGCAATTAAACAAAGTAGAAGTCAGCTAAAACTAATTTAAACCTCATTAAACAAGGGAAGCAAAGAAAGGTAATGAGATTCTTTCTTTGCTACAGATAAAATAAAATAATGAAGACAGGATTAAGACACAGTGAACAGAAAGTCATACAAACATTAACAATCAGCAAATAGTAAATTAATAAAAATGCTATTAAAAGTCTATAACATTGCATATGTACCCATAATTCTGTTTGCTTAATCTATCTTTTTAAAAGAGAAAAAGGAATCCTTATCAGCTGTAAATTATTTCAATGGGCATTTATTTTGAAAGCTGTTGAATTTTTGCTGATAAACACAGAACAGTTTATATTGCCTCAGATTTTTTTCCTCAAATATGTTACCAGCTTGTCTCCAACTTTAATTCAAGGGCTTGGTGTTTGAGCTTCCAGCCCTTAATCAATCTGAAAAAGTAAAGTATTTTCTAACCCATGTCTGCAGTACAAGACAATGTCCTGCAACAGTGGAATAGATGTGAGGAATTCATGAAACTTTAGGTTCCAGAACCCTCAGCTGTTACAGCCAAGGGTGAGGAATCTTGGGGGCTATTGCCTGTCATGGCTACTCAAGCAGTCAGGAGTATTTGATTGTAGTGTATTTCTACTTGTTTTCATTCACTTGAAGCTTTAGAAATCTTTCAGTGGACAAAAGAACTTCAGATGTTCATGGGTGGAGATCTAGAAAGTATTTTGTTATGAAATACCCAAGGATTGTTCTGTTAGAATTAAGCTTTTCCAGAAGCATTTTAAGGGAAGTTCTGCTCTTAAGAAATTATTACAGGGATTTATTATTATTATTATTATTATTGCTTTCTGCTGGGTGAAAAAATGAGAAATTGTCCATCAGACTTCTGTGTTGTCAAGTTTAGTAGCAAATGTCAAAAGGTCTTTAGTACAGAGATGTGCAAACGTTTCTCAACTGAAAAGTCTCTGGCTCAGTCATTGCATACTTCCTGATGATTAACAAGACTGCAAACATTGTTTCTAAAATATTGGCTTTAATGTGCTTTTTCACGGTTTTTGGTGCCATTTAATTTGTTGTATACTTGCTTCTAAGTTTAAGTGCTGCCCTTGTTTGTGTTTCTTCACTGTTGGCTTTCTTAGCATACATCTTGATTTTATTGACCCCTAGAAAAGCAGCACAGAAGTAACAAACCTAAGAATCCTAAAGTTTTGTGAGTTTCCCAGCAGAGATAAACTTTACTCTCTGCGTAGTTTTCACCATCATTCTGCATCAGTTGAAAGATGACCATTTATGCCACTTTGGTGGTTCTTACCTAAATTATATTTAAAAAAACCTAGATTTTTATTACAATCAGAGACTAGTTCAAAAACAGAAAGAAAATATGTGAAACTGGAGACAAAAACCACAATAAAACCCATAAAAGTTTACTTATAAAATTATTATGGTCAAGGTGTGATGTGTTTTACAAAAAGTAGAACAAAACATAAACATGTTAAGAAAATAAGATCACATTGATCAGATTAATAGGAACTGTAAACAAATTGGTGCTTATGTCGTACAAAATGACAGAAATGAGAGTCATTCCACCCTGTTGCTTCCTTGTTTATGCAGACAAATAGTAGAAGAAGAGAACTTTAGAATTATTCTGTGCAGGTATTTTCATCTAGTTTTTCCTCTCAATAAAATCCAAAACTAAGTTTACTTTTAAAAGTAAATTAATTGGGGGAAAAAGCAAAAACAAATATAACCTTCATTTCAAGTAAATGCTTAGGGATGTAGAAATATTAGTTTAAAATTTGATTTGCAGTGGTTTCATTGCTTTTCCAAATCTGAGATGGAATGTAGTCTGAATTTCCAGAAGGGAGGTGCTGCATTCCAGATGGCAAAGAGAGAGTGAAGCTTAAATAATTTGGTCAGTAGAAAAAGAATTAAGCAGGATCCTCCCTAGCCATTCTCATATCTATAGTGATGCAAATAGTTGCTTTAGATCAGGGGTCTTCAAACTTGGCCCTTTTATGACTTGTGGACTTCAACTCCCAGAATTCCTCAGCCAGCTGGCTGAGGAATTCTGGGAGTTGAAGTCCACAAGTCATAAAAGGGCCAAGTTTGAAGAGCCCTGCTTTAGATTCTGTCTATAGGGGAGGAAAAATAAAGGAAACTGGTCAGAAGTATTTCCACTTGTTTTTCTTGGTTTCTTGTGACCTGACAAAATCTGACATTCTGAAAGAAAAAAAGCCAGCTATCAATTCAGTGGCCTAAAAACAAATGTCACTGAATTGATTTGTTGATTCCATAGGATTTAGAACATGGCCAAAACTCACTTTTCTGGACTGAATCAAGAGTCCAAGTCAGATAAATGATATGAGGTTGAATCAGTTATTCAGTTTGGAAATTCAAATTGTACAGTAGTTAACATGTCCAAATTCATTTCATTTCATTTCATTTCCTAGTTGAATCCACCTGATTTACTAAATCAGATTCATGATTCCACAGATATAATTGCATCTTAATTCACATAGGTCCCATAGATGCTATATAGTTCCTTAAAATGTTTGACTTAATTGGCTGAATAGGAAATCAGTTTAGGACTCCATTCAATTTTTGCAGGAGTTTAAATCGCCAGGTCAGCTTGACTAATCTCATTAATCTTGAATTCTGTGTCAAAAATGAAAGGACAGCTAGTAATTAAATGTTATACAGCAAAGCAAAACTGCTCCACTCTTTCTTTATTTCTGGCAATTTTACATCAGATCAAGAGAAATTGAAAGAGATTCTAACTGTGCCCGGTCAAGACAGATTGGTTTTTAAATACTTCATAATTAAATGCCTTAATTATTCAACTGCCCTAGTTATTGACCATTAAATAACCCAACAGAAACCAATTACATTTTAACTGAGATTAATAAACTGGCAAAGGTGATTGAGGGTTTTCTCTGTTTGCCACTTTGCCACATGAAATTAGTCGGCATCCACCTGGAATCCCCAAGGTCACAGACAGAATGGGTATGAATGGATAAGGGTGAAATGGGCTGTGGCCTCTTAGGAGCTTCTGATCAAGCACTGTGGTGCCTTCCAGGTGTGTTACATACCAGGGGCCATGCTTTCATAGGAATGTGATGCATTATCATTCACATCTGGAAGTCCCAGATTGGAGGGAAAATGATGGAAAATTTTGGAAAATGTAGTCTTTGAGGGCCAAACTTTGAGGAAGCCCTATACAAATATCCTGATCATGTACTTTAAATTTATATTTACTTTTTTATTTTATTCCATTCTTTAATTGTTTACAAGCTACTTTTCTATCATTCTTAGCATGTTCACACATGCTAAGCCATGATTTGCTCAACTATGGTTTTTTAATGAAGCCACTGTGTCTGGGTTTACATGTAACAGTAAGCTCTAATAACCCACTGTAACCCATAATGTGTTGTATGTGCTATACAACACATTAAACAAGCCAAGAAAACCACTTTAAGATGACTGACAGTGGAAGCTGAACAGACAGTGGAAGACCTCAATGCATTTTATAGTTGACTTTGACTGATATTGAATACTATTAAGCTCAGAAACCCTCCAACAAAATCGTTTGATGGATTGTTTGATTTTGTGTCATAAAGTCAGTATCAACTCTTAGCAACCGTATCTATATCTGTCCACAATCTGGTCTTTCATTATAACACTTAAGACTTAGACTTATGGAAAAAGGGAAATAGAGCTCTATTTCCCAACTTCTAGTATAAGCTATAGAGTAAGACGCGGTGGCTCAGTGGGTTAGGACGCTGAGCTTTTCAATCAGAAGGTTGGCAGTTTGGCGGGTAGAATCCCGAGTGCCGCGTAACAGAGTGAGCGCCTGTTACTCGTCCCAGCTTCTGCCAACCTAGAAGTTCGAAAGCACGTAAAAATGCAAGTAGAAAAATAGGGACCACTACGGTGGGAAGGTAACAGCGTTCCATGTGTCTTTGGCATCTAGTCATGCCGGCCACATGACCACGGAGACGTCCTCGGACAAGCGCTGGCTCTTTGGCTTTGAAATGGAGATGAGCACCGCCTCCTAGAGTTGGAAACAACTAGCACACATGTGTGGTGGAACCTTTACCTTTTTTTTTATAGAGTAAGACCTTCTGTAGTAAAGAATAGCAGAATTCATTCGATTTCTGTACAGTCTTTATGTCTCTTTTTACAATTTCCTTTCTCCTTGCAAGCCAACAGACAATTACTGCTTTTGATGTAATAAAAATACTTATTGATAGCATTTATTTCTGCATTTGATTATATAGAATAATACATAAAGGTTTAATGGTACAAAATAGCTAAGAAAAAGACATATAGCTGGTTATATTCTCAACACATTTCTTTTTTCTTTAATTTCAGATTTCTTTTCCTTGGCTCCCTTTTTCCTTTCTTTCTTTTTTTGTCTTTTTTGGCTTTCCAAACAGCCATTTCTGCATCTTAGCCTCTTCAACTCCACAGGCCCCAGGTGCTTTAGAAATCCTTCCAATCTCAAGATTTTCTTGTGATGTAACACAATGAGAACGGGCTGTTTGGAAAATAAACACAACCCACAGCAGCAGACTCAGATTTAGCCATGTGCTTTTCAGAAACATGCCTTCTATATTTATTAACTCTTAACAACACCAAGTTAAGGTTTGCAGTAAATTATTTTGATATCAAATCCTCTGGGTTTTGAGGATAACCTTGATTAGCAAATAATATTTTAACCAGCATTTTGAATACATAAATTTGCAAAGTGCTAATAACAATAAAACCTTCTCAAAGGCTTTACTGATGACCAAGATTTGCATGATGACCAATCTCTCTCTCTCTCTCTCTCTCTCTCATTCTCTGTCTGTCTCTCTCTCCTTCTCTCCCTCCCTCTCTCTCTCTCTCTCTCCAAACCTTAACAAGAAATACTATTCAGATTCAGTCACAATTTTGTTCCGTACAGTATCAACCTTGTGTACTCTCAACCTTTCTCCTTCTGCTATGTATTCAAGATAGACAGTGATTAATATTTATATGTATTTATATGTAAGGGTGTCGGTATATACAGGGCTTTTTTTCTCACAGAACGCTCAGAACGGAGTTCCGGCACCTTTTTTGGATGGAACCTTGTAGGGTAGGCAAGGCAGGTTGTATGACATGTGTGTGTTCCGGCACCTTTTTATTTTGAAAAAAAAAGCACTGGGTATATACATATGTTGTATATAGCATGTTTATATGTGTGTTATATATGTGTACACTTTTGAGAGCAAGCAACAGAATTTAATTTTTAATGTGTGCCAGTGTGCCCACAGTAAAAAATAACAAAGGTTATCTATTCTATTCTATTCTATTCTATTCTATTCTATTCTATTCTATTCTATTCTATTCTATTCTATTCTATTCTATTCTATTCTATTCTATTCTATTCTATTCTATTCTATTCTATCCTTAATTATAGTTATTTAGCAGAAGGTGAAATAATGGTTGGGAAATCTTATAAACAAGAATCCAGCTGAAATGCTAATGCTAGCATGTTAGGAAATACAAATGTCCGTTCTTCAGTATATTCTGAAGGTCTCATGTATATTTTATCTTGTCCTTTGAAGTACATTAATATATCACATTTAAACAGAAGAAAGTGATATTCCAAAACTTTCTGATTACTGTGTCTGTGTATACTAGGCAAACCTGGTCAACAGCACAATGTCTTTTATAGTTGGTTTTTGCTGATATTGAAAAGGTCTAAGCTAAGAGACTAAGCTAGAAATTCCTGAGATGGATGAACGGATAGATGGATAGATGGATGGATGGATAGATAGATAGATAGATAGATGGAGGGATGCAGGCATGCATATATAGTTTATATATAAGAGTCAATGTCAACTCTTAGTAACCACATAAAGGTCTTCAGAAGGTTCTGTCCTTCAGTCTTCCAAAAGTGCACCTATCACCGTGGTAACTGAGTCAATCCATCTTGTTGCTGACTGTCCTCTTCTTCTCTTTCTTTCCACCTTTCCCAGCATCAAAATCTTCTCCAGAGAGCTAAATCTTCATATATTATGTCTGAAGTAGGATAATTTGAGTCTTGAATGGGAATCCTGGATTGATTTGTTCAGAGATTCTTTTTTCTTTGTTTTGTTTTCTTAGTTATCCTTGGTATTCTCAAGACTCTTCTCCAGCATGAAAGTTCAGAAAGATCAATACAACGTATATCCTGCTTCTTCAGAGACTAACTTTCACTTCCACAGAGTGTCACAGGGAAAAAACATTGTCTGCATGATTCTTTTCCAAGACCTGCATTGCTAAGTTAGAAAGTATTAGTCTGCAGCACATTTCTTGAGGAAATCTCAAGGCTTTGGGCTAAATTGGGATTTTTTTAAAAAAATATTTGTATGTAGTCAAGCTGAGCTCAGCTTGAAGGAATTTTTAGTGACCAATATAGCCATTTAGCTAAATTATATGACATGGTGTCATATAATTATAAGTACATTATGAATTATTTTTTTCTGAAATGATCTTACTATTGTTTTCTTCTTTTCCTCTCCAACTCAGGGTTAAAAAATAAGGAATTGTTAATCTTCAGAATTTGCTTTCAAAAAATATCCCTTATGTAGACATGTTTAACAGTTGTTATGTTTCCTGTTATTCCCTGTTTATTTTATATTTATATTTTGACTTCTCTGTCAAAATAGGGTGATATATTTGATTTCCCCTCTTTATCTTCACCAAAAAATGATTCTCTGAATCAGAACAGGCCAAGATATTATGACTAGTGAATTTCCTGCTTTTATAGGAATGTGATTCTGGGTTAGTACAATTCTAGGCCAATGTTCTATTTGCTACAACCAAAAGCTCTCAAATACTAAATATGTTTTAAATTGCTAAATTGTTAGCCAAGTGCCACTAGAAAATGCCTAGGCAACTTAATGCCCCTGAGATGTTTTGGTCTTCAAATCCAATTAATCACAAGTAGCAAGGTTATTGGCAAGGGATTCCATTAGATAAGCTCCAAATATGCAGAGCTTGCCAGATTGCTTAACCCTTTTCAGTAAAAGTGAATATTTGAACCTCAGGTTTGAGATGTAGGGTCCTTGGTGTTCTCTGAGTTTGGTTGTTTTCCTGCAGGTGTTTCATTACCCAAACCAAGTGACATCATCAATGCTAGCAGTGCTGTTACCTTGTTTCAGTAATGAAAAGTCTGCAAGAAAATCACCCTCTTCAGAAATACAATCTCTAGAATGGGTGGTAAATCTATAGTCTGATATCAGAATTGAAATGTAAAAGAATGATACAGAGCAAGTGGATTTCTGAATTGGATGGTATAAAAACCGTTGTAATAAATATTTTTTTTAAAAAAAAATCAATGCAATAAACTAGATATACTCTAAGATTAGGTTCACACACTGAGTTAAATTTTAAACATAATTAAACCACATGGTCTGGTTCATAGAAGGTTCATATCGCAGACAGTATGGGGATTTCTCAGTAAAACATCCCTCATTAGCAGAACTACCAATAGACATTCACAGCATTTTGTGGAATTATGTATTTCTCCCCTTTGGGAGGTAGGATTCAAAGCACTTTCAATTCTATTTTTTAAAAAACCTGAATCATGGAAAGAGTTCTTGGTAGAGGACTAAGAATTCTCCAGTTGGATATATTGAGGTTGCCAGTATTTTTATTTTTATTTTACCGGGGAAACAATGAAGTTTAGGTTTTTAAATTAATTTCCCTATCAACTTATAACATATGGCTTGCATTCACACAAACTTTAAATTTGGTTTAACACGTTGAGCTCTTTTCTTATGTGTAATCTGAACACAGGTGTAGTTTAAAGGGGAAATAGCCACAAATTAGATGAAAATAGTTTGGTGTTTGTAGATTTTGAATATAATTGTTATAATTACTGTTATATAATTATTATAATCACTATGAGTCTTATCACAATAAAGTGAGTCGCTCCTTTCATTATTATATTCAAGGTAGTAACTCAGGAAATAAAATCTGGGAGCCGGAGGGTTCTAATCAATAGTTCTATGCTTTGCAATATACTAGGAATAAATCCAATTAAGTGTAGGATTTTTTTTTTCTTATTTAATTGTGCATAGAATTGCAGGCATACTTTCTTGGCAGTAATAGCATGCACATACTGAATTTAGAATTACTTTTAAACTGGGAAACTATTTATTAAACTATTTGAGAAAAGAATGAGTTAGCATTTAAAAGTCTGAGGTATTCTTTCATTCCTTTTCTCCTTTCAGTTAGAATCTGGGTCATAGTCTGATCAAAAGGAAGGTAGAAATCAGTATTTCTAGCTACTTTCTGCTAACCAGGTGATTTATTTAGCTAGCTGTATAAAGTAGGCCAATCAGGCTTGCTTAAGCCAAAACGCACCCTTTTTGAGATTTCCTAATTGAATATTTTGACCCTGCTTGTATTCAGCCCTTCTGAATAGTGCAAACTGTCTGCCTTTTATTTAACTGTCCATCTTGCAAAAAAAACCCTGAAGATTTCCATCTCCATCTCCATTCATTTTTGTTTCAAAGGTCTGTTGAGCCATTAGTCACCTCTGCACTTTGAACCTTTTTCCTTTGTCTTCTCCAACTGAGATGTACTGAACTAGAATTTCCATCATCCCCAGCTAGCACGGCTGGCAATATGGACATTTTACTGTAACTGGGTGCTATGGTATTAGGAAAAGTACTTTTCTGCTGTTTCTTCTCTTGAAATTCAATCTGTTAACTTTGCTGACCACCATAATCACCTTCATCAATTTTGGCCATTGTCCTCGTGTTTTAAAAATCTGGTGGTTCTGCCTGAGATCCAACTTGGACAAAAGCTTGGGAAATAAGAATACTTTCAGTTAAGACAAGGAACACTTATTAAGACCAGCATGGAAGGATTCCACAGTACAAGATAGGGACAAATTTGGAGACCCCTGCTAAAGTGCCAGTTATAAGTACTTCTGGAAAAAAAAGCAAACAATTATTTCAGTAAGGTCAGGATGGTCTCTCTAGGAGAGATTACACCACTTGACTAACATGGCTTGAAGCTAAAGTCTTAGACACTAAGTAGAAGTTGATTAAAAGATTACTATGAGATTTCTGTATCCACAGAAAAGTTGATTATAATCTCCTGCATTTCTCAGGATTCTCTTCCTTCTGCTTCCCTGTTTTTTTGTGTTGCTGTGAAAGAAGATAAGATTCAGCTAAATAGTTTGCAAACTGATTTCTGCCAGGAAACTGGAAGGTTGAATACAAGCTTTCTTAGCCAAAAGTCTCAGATTTAAATCCAGTCAACCACACTTAACATGTATTTGTTTCTCAAAAGTTATGTTTTAACTCTATATATTAACCCTTTTTAATTAGTTTGTTGCCTAAATCAAATGAAAAGCTTGTCCTAATGGATGATCACTTAACTATGAGCTAGCAGTGTGCAGCAGCAGCCAAAAAAGCTAATACAATCCTGGGTTGTATAAACAGAGGCATAGAATCAAGATCCCATGAAGTATTAGTACCACTTTATAAAACCCTAGTAAGACCACACCTGGAATACTGCAGCCAATTTTGGTCACAAAAAAGATTTTGAGACCTGGGAAAAAGTTCAGAGAAGAGCAACTAAAATGATCAAAGGCCTGGAGACTAAAACATATGAAGAATGACTGCAGGACTTGGGTTTGGCTAGTCTAAAGAAAATAAGAAACAGGGGCGACATGATAGCAGTATTCCAGTATTTGAAGGGCTGCCACAAAGAAGAGGGGGTCAAACTATTCTCCAAAGCAGCAGAGGGCAGGACAAGAAACAATGGTTGGAAACTGATCAAAGAGAGAGGCAGCCTGGAATTAAGGAGAAACTTCCTAACAGTGAGAACAGTTACCCAGTAGAATAGCTTGCCTTCAGAAATCATGGGTGCTCCATCATTGGAGGTTTTTAAGAGGAGACTAGACAGTCACTTGTCTGAAATGATAAAGGTTCTCCTAGAAGATTTCCAAGGTCCCTTCCAGCTTCTATTCTATTCTGTTCTGTTCTGTTCTATTCTATTCTATTCTATTCTATTCTATTCTATTCTATTCTATTCTATTCTATTCTATTCTATTCTATTCTATTCTATTCTATTCTATTCTATTCTATTCTATTCTATTCTATTCTATTCTATTCTATTCTATTCTCTACAGTGAGTTTCCATTCATATTCTCAAACTGCCCATATTTGCAGTTAATCTCATTTTGATATCTGTTTTCATTGTGTTTCACAGGTTGAAGAAGTAAAAACAGCTCTTTGTATTCAACATGCAGCTCTTTCAATAGCATTCACTTTCTCCTTTTCCCAGCCTGTGCTTTGCCATCTTAGTTTATAGTTTATTGAAGAGCAGAACCACAAAGCATGTTGCTCTGGGAAAGCTAACCACATGTTGCTGGGAGTGGTGGGTTTTTATACCTTCTTGGGATTTTGTGTTTGGAGTTGTTCCTGTGGCATGAACTTTGACCTTAGGTTCAGTGTGCCTTTCTGGTATCCTGATGGTGGTGGGTTAATCCTATTATGTCCTAAAGGTCATATCCTGCTTCCCTGGGGCTGTGGCTAATGGATATGTCCTATGTTGGATTTTTTGGGATGAGTGGTTGTTGATGCTAGGGATCTTTGTCTTTCTAATCTCATCAGTTCCAAGCTTCCTGGCCCCAACCTTTCTGAATGGAATTATCAAATCTGCATTTCTGAAAGCTGGCCTCTTTGGTTTCTGCTTGGGGGAGGGAAACTTGTGGCTGTCTTTGCCTATGATTTTTCATTATTCCTATGAGGAAAAAATAATATTCTGTCCTTTTAATATCCACCCAAAATATTTCCTTCTCTGGAGGGGGGGGAATGACTTCCCACAATACATTCAGTGAAAATCAAACTTCTTGATTTACTTGATGTTCCTTTCCACTTATAAAAACAGAACAGTCTATGCTTTTCATGCAGAATTGGAAGAACGTGTGTTGTATATGTGTGCATGCATTTGAGAGTTGTAGTTGGGAACCACAACAGCTTTTCTCTTTGCATCCCATCCTTGAGAAGCTTGAGAGGCTCTGTTTCTTAATACTGTTTTTCTCAAGCTTAAAGAAGATGGGTTACGTGGTGTTATCAAAGCAACACTCTAAAGAGGTTTTCTGTGGATTGAATATTTGGAAGAATTACAACACGGAATTCTGGGAGTTGAAGTCCACAAATTTTAAAGTTGCCAAGGTTGAAAACCACTATTTTAAAGCAACCCAAAGTGACTTAGACAGCTTTTGCACCAGGAAATCTACAGTATGTCAGAATCTTCAGTCCAGGGAGAAGCAAGGGGTGGAGTACATTACTAATGAATGATTCTCTTTCTTACATAGATGTTCACTTAGAAGTTACCTTGTGGTGCATGAGTAACAACCTTGGAATTACGTCAAGAAACAAAAGAGAAAGGGAAGAAGAGAGGGGGGAGAGTAGGCATTTCAAGATCTTTGGCTTCCTTGTCCATTTCTGAAATATGAAAATGAAACACACTTTTTGAGATCTTATTGTTCATGCTTTCTAAGCGCTATATTCACACTGATAGGAAGATCTGCAGCATTTGTTCCATCAAATCCACATTTAGCATGCAGCTTCCGCTTGGCTAAGTGTAGCTATTGAAACAGTGTTCTTGAATGACTAATGGTATTGGCATTGTGTATGTGTGCTTGCATCTATGTATGTGTATTTGAGGTCTTTTTGTGTGTATGTGTGCATGTGTTTACTGAGGTACTAGAGCAGTGTTTTTCAACCTTGACAATTTTAAGATCTGTGGACTTCAACTACCAGAGTTTCTTCTTCAGTTCTGGAAGTTGACGTCCATAGATCTTAAAGTTGTCAAGGCTGAGAAACACTTATTGTAGAGCCTATTGATTGATCCAAACCCAGATTCCAAAAGTCCTGTTGTCCTTGGAATGTTTCATTTCAAAAGAAACCTTCTAAGAGGCAGGACATGCAGTGCTTTCTCTGTCTAGGACTTCATCTTTCCCACTCTCATTCACTGTGGTTAAGTATTTTATCGGTGTGTAAAACTGATGAGATAGGGAAGTTCTCCCGACAAAAGGGATCTGATCAAAAGTAGGTAACGATGGTAGGAACTGGAGTATTTGCAAATTATGGTGAAAAAAGTGGCTATTCTATAAGTCCAATACTGTAACACATAAAAGTCAATTGAAGTTTCAGTTGTACCATCATGATCTTGATTTCTTTTTATCATTCTCTTACCTCAGTGTAAATAAAAATAATGAACCTCTCAGAAGCACTTTATTTTAGTACATTAAGATTTATCCAAGGTATAGAGATATGCTACTTTACAGCAGCATTCAGCCCTCAATAGGAAAAGATTGTAAAATAGTAAGTGAAAAGATACAATACATGCAACATAGTTCAAACTGGCTGATAAAGTAATATTTACAGAGTGGAGCTGAGAAACAGGTCAACTCATTAAAAACTGGAATTTGTTCCTAGCTTCTAACTGGTAGTGTTATCTGGAGCAAGTTTGATTTTGTGACTCTTGAGGAAATAGAAAATCCAATCAGTGATCTCAGCCATTTGTCTATTAGGTTCAGGTCCTTTTTGCATGATTAAAGCCACCCAGGAAGTGTCCTTTGTTGGATCCATGCAGTATATTTACTTCTTAGTAAGAGCGATGGTCCTCTCAGCCTTAACTTAACCCTAGTTAGTACTACCCTACTCAACCTAACCATCCTGGACAATTTCTGTCCAGTCTCCAACCTCCCCTTTCTAGAAAAGTTATTGGAGGAGGTGGTTGAGCTTCCTTGGAGGAAACCAAATATCAATATTATTTCAGGGTTCATTTTGGAGACGGCATTGGTTTATTTATTTATTAAATCTGTATGCCACCCACCTCCCTACCAAGTTACTCTGGGCAGTTTACAATACTACAAATAACAGATTAAAACAACTACAGAATTAAAGCATTAAAAATTAACAGAATAGGAGAATAACAGAGTTGGAAGGGATCTTGAAGGTCTTCTAGTCCAATCCCCTATTCAAGTAGGACATCCTATACCATTTCAGGTTGTCCAGTCCCTTCTCAAGAGCCTTCAGTTATGCGTGATGAAGCACCCACAACTTCTGGAGGCAAGCTGTTCTTCTGGTTAATTGTTCTCACTGTTAGGAAAAACAAATGTTATCTGATTTTTTGTTTATAAACAGATGTTATATTAGGAAAACCATCAGATGTTAAAATGGTTGTATTAATTAATGACCTGTGGCAGAGCTGAGATTAAGTGGTGAGTTCATCCTGATGTTTCTTGATTCCCTCAGCCAGATTCAATATTTTTGATCACAGCAGCCTTTTGGACCAGCTTCAGGGGTTGGGAATGGAAGGCCCCATTTTGTGGTAATTATTATCCTCCTTTTCCTGAGGCCAGTTTTAATTGTGGTTGACAGGGGGAGATGTTATACCCAGAGTCCAGCAGGGTGGGGTCCCACAGGCTTAAACGTCGTGTTTAACATCTATAGAAAACTACTGGGCGATGCTATCTATCAGTTTGGGGACAAAACTCATCAGTTATACTGAGTCTCTTGAACACAACCAATTTGCCCAACTGAAGAAGCAGTCCGTAACATTTAGACATCTCAGTTGTATCATATCATCAGCCAGTACTTGCAGCTCTGAAAGTTCATGTGACCCTAATTATTCCTGTATTTCTGCCTTAGGAAGCCTCCTGTGCCTATGTGCTGATTGTCACAGCAATATATTGGGTATCTGAAGCAGTGCCCCTTGGAGCAGCAGCCCTTGTTCCTGCTTTCCTCTATCCACTGTTTGGTGTCATGAAGTCCAGTGAGGTCAGAGTTGTGTATTTTTCCTTCCTTCCTTCCAGTGGTAATGTCAAGTATCCAAGAGTCACACTTGATTCTTGGAGCGCCATGTCATTTTCTTAGCAAATGAAGCTTGCTATGCTTTCTTCTGGGATTTTTTTCCAACTTCCTAGTTTGGTATAGATCCCAGAGATTTCTCCCAATTAACTATAAACCAGGTCTGTCCTTGCTTAGCTTTTTTGGAATCAGCAACAGTTGGCTAAGATAATTCACCTGAATAGATACGTCATTCATGAATTTATAATTCATGATTGATGGCCAATTCTGGGCAGTAAAACTACATAACCAACTTACTACCTGCTACAATACCCTCATTTCAATTTTTTTAATTTTTTATTGCTATAAAATGCAATAAAAATTCTTTAACAGTACTGTATAGGGGCAAGGTCTTTTTTTCCTTTTTATTCTGTTAGGCTTTAGAACCTACAGCTTTCTAATTTAATACAGGACTCACTGAGACCTCTAGTTTTAAAACTTAGAAGTGGGATTCTTTGCTTTTCAGACATCATAATATTAAATAGTGTCATGCAGATTTCATTTTTTAAAACAAATCGTATCTGCCTATATAGGAAATAGACGTTCATCGCATAATTAATAACTAGCTCAGTTTAACACTACTAAACATGACCATTGAAGAATCTCAAAGCAGTGACATGACCATGTGAGTCCATGGCACATACTATGTTATTCTTATGACTATGAATACTTGCAGAGTGGAAAAAAAGATTCACCTGATAAATATCCTGCAATGGGAGATGAATGTCTGTCATACCTTGTTCATTCCCCCAATTCATTATCTGATGAACTTGCATCATTGAGTGTCTTATTCTTGGATGAGAAGCAAATTCTTCTTGGATGAGAAGCAAAACATTTTCTTCTTCTTCCTCAAGGAAAAGAACAGTCCAGTTGCCTTTTGAAGAAAAAAAAGCACCTTTAAAATGATGGTTCTTATTACCATGACCAAGCTGGATACTATTGAGCAAGAAGAGAAAATACTGTTGAGTAAACAGCTTGACAATTGATAGCAGCCTAATAGAATAACATGTCTTTCAAATTCCCTCAACACAGATGTATTTGAATGGCTGCAATAAAGATAGTTCACCCTTTACCAGCAATGGTGTAAGAAATACTGCCTTATGACACTTCCAACATTGCTTCTCATATTTCCTGGGATGAAATGCAGGCACTGCTTTAGGGAGTAGGAAAATCATCTAAAGTGATATAGGAACTGTCACATTACAGCACTGTAGATCCTCATGTCACCGCTGGTGAAATATAAATTAGCCCTTAGCCTGCATAAATATTTATCCTTGTACTAACACTTCCCATAACAAATTAGTAACACTAGGATGTCCCTAGTTTAAAAGAACAGAGTTAAGTTACTCTGGCACATTTATTTATGCAATTATTTATAGACTGCCCACTTTAACAAAGGACTCCAAGCAGTTTATAATCAAGGATAGGTAAAAAAAATGACAATCTAACTACCGTAACTTCAACTAGCTAACCCCAAGGAACTGCAAAACAAATCTTCAGATCTTTTCCAAGTGCTTTCTAAATCTTCTTAGAAACCATACTGTAATTTTTCTTCCTAGTAGGTCAAATCTGCTGACGCTTCCCCGGAGTCTTTGGCTTTTAAGAATATGAGCTTTTGTTTCAGCCACCCTGCGAAAGGGTGAAAGGGATAAAATGGAATAAGCAAGGTTTTGTGTTGTTAAGGGATTCTTTTCGATTCTTAAATTGAATTCTTCCACTTTAAAAAAAATCTGCATGGATTACTGTGAAGTGTAGGGCAGGAGCTGGAACTTAGGAAAAGGAGAAAGGACTAATGGAAATAGGCCAAAAACAAAAAAATTAACCAAGATAATTGCATGGCAGTTTGAAAACATCCATTGGGGGTTATTTAGCAAATAAGGAGACTTGCCTATTTATTTTAAGACTGAAATCTTGCTAGAACCTCCAAGGCAAGACAGAGCATTAAAAAAAATGCTAAAATTAGATATCGGATTTAAAAACCACTTCCCCTTAAATGTTTTCAAAACAAAGTAAATATTTCAAAATCTGACATAATGTTAATAAAACCTACAACAAGATTGGACCTGTGAATAAAGGAAATTTCATAGTGGATGCATGTACAAGTCATTTTGAAATGAGATGGGTGGTAAATAAGTTTAATAGAGATAGATAGATAGATAGATAGATAGATAGATAGATAGATAGATAGATAGATAGATAGATAGATAGATAGATAGATAGATAGATAGACGGACAGACAGACAGACGGACAGATGGACAGACAGACAGACGGACAGACGGACAGACAGACAGACAGATACACAGACAGACAGACATTAAGAAAGATCTATTCCATGCCCTGCACTTCAGCAGCCAAATAGTGTTTAATCCAAGTCTTTTTTTATTGGAAATCTTTTTATTGGAAAAAACCAATGGTGTTTTTTAATTTGAGAAGAGCAAATTACTTGGTGCAATCTCCTTAACATCATTGATCTTCTCCAATAAAAAAAGACCGTGATACAGTTTCAAGAGCAAACCTCTGGTACTCACAGACATAGTTAGAAGTGGGGATTAAATGTTGTTCCCCAGGAATGCATCAAAATAGGGAAATTACATAGACCCAATTTCTAGGTGACTGTAAATAATATGTGCCTCATTTACTCTGTTTACCCACTGACTTCAATTGTCCATAGGTAGCTGCTGAGTATGTCAAGAACACCACCTTGCTTCTCATTGGGGTTATCTGTGTGGCAGCTTCTGTTGAAAAGTGGAATTTGCACAAACGGATTGCCTTGCGCATGGTTATGATGGCTGGAGCAAAACCAGGCATGTGAGTGAATCAGCTTGTTCTGGTCTGTGGTCTGCCAAGCATCTGCATTTTGATCACATATCCATGGTGTTGCTAAAACGGTTGTAAGTGTGAAAAACTTTTTCCAGGGCTGTTGTAACTTTGAATGGTCATTAAATGAACTGTTTTGTCAACAACTATCTGTATAAGTACATTACATAAGTTTAGAAATCATTCTCATCTTTATTTCTGCTCCTGCTTATTTTCTTAATGCCCCTTTCCTGTCTACTCTGATGGTTCTGTTTTACCTTTGCAGAAACTATCAAAGTTCATTGATTCTGTTATAATAATGTATATACGAAAGTTCCTTTTATCTTCAGGAGATTACTTATACCACAGAAATTGAATCTCCACTCTGGCATCATTTTTAATTGCAAGAAGTAGAAATCATTATTATTTTTTTTAAAAAAAGTTAAATTATAAAGAGGGGGAAATCAGCTTTTAACTGTGCCTCCCAAATGATTCTTCTTTCTTGAACTCTAGGCTGCTTCTTTGCTTTATGTGTTGCACCACTATTTTATCTATGTGGCTTTCCAACACATCCACCACAGCTATGGTGATGCCCATTGTAGAGGCAGTTCTTCAGGAACTTGTGAAGTCTGAGGAAGATCATGAGATGAATGGCACTGCAGGAAGCATCATCCGGGAAGAGAAAGAGACAATAAGTATGTGATCATCCTCATTGCTCTTTTAAATTCTTTTAGAAAGAGATGAGCAAAGTTCAAGTTGCTATGGCGAGTCATACCAACATGTGCCCTCTGCCTTTGCCTAAAAACTCAAAAAGGAGTTTTCACAGAATCATAGGCTAGAAGCCAGCTCAGAGGTCTTCTAGTTCAATCCTCTGCTCAAGGCAGGAGACTTACACCAACCCAGTCAAATGGGTGTCCAGTCTATTCTCCATTGATGAAGTTGGCTTGAATGTGATCTGGAGGCCCAGCAAACCAAACTCCAGAATGCACAAAGACCTGGACTTGCATTCCAAGCTCAGCTTCTCTTTGGCTTTCCAGCAGCAAACATGAAAACTGGGCAGAGGAAATATTATAGTCAACATACATGACCAATTTTAATCTTCAGCTGAATACATAATCAGGACTAAACTGGCTGGAAGAGATTGTTTCATTCAGTCCTGGCTCCTCGGGACCCAGATAAGAGGAAGCAAATCAGATAAATGAAGCATATCTGATGAGCAGCTGATTTCAGTTGTTTTACAAATTAGTAACAGATTGGAAGAAAACAAATCAATGCTCCAAAATTACAAAGATCTTTCATGATCCTCCTTAATTATCATGGAAGACAAGGTTATTAAAAGCTTATCAGGAGCTTTAATTAACTTGAGATAGTCAACACATTTGGAATTTTGGAAGCACATTAAAGGACCTCTCTAAAAGGGGTTTTCAACCATCATTTTATTTTTTGAGAAGATCTCTGAGGTCTACGTGGTGTCCAGAAGCTTTGTTGGATAATCAAGCAATGCTTGAGACCGAACCTAATCACTTTTATTTTTTGTCTCTTTTATTTTAGGTCTCGGTGACAAACATGGTCAAGGCTCCCTGGAGCTCATTTTCATCAACGAGGAGTAAGAATGAAGCCTGTCCAGCTCTAATGGACATTTGAACCCTTTCAGGTCACAATGAGATAACATATCAGGAGCAGAAAATGAGATATTATATCAAGAGAGATTTAGAAGTTGGAGAGGTTTAAGAGAGGAAAGAATGACATGTATTGCTTTGATGTTTATCGAAGGAAGGAAGGAAGGAAGGAAGGAAGGAAGGAAGGAAGGAAGGAAGGAAGGAAGGAAGGAAGGAAGGAAGAAAGGAAGGAAGGAAGGAAGGAAGGAAGGAAGGAAACCAAAAGTAGTAATAAATGGACACTGCCATTATTTCTAGAAATAGAAGGATACTCAAAATGATGAAGATTTGCTGCTATTATTATTATTATTATTATTATTATTATTATTATTATTATTATTATTATTATTATTATTATTATTATTATTATTATTATTATTATTATTATTATTATTATTATTATTATGGATTTCCTCCATGAGGATAAAAGCCAAGCATATTTTTGCTACATTGCACATTCTTAGCTTTTAATTAATGTAATAGATAATCCTTCCCCCCAGTTTTCACTAGAATTATCACCAATGAGAAAGAGAATCAACTAACTTCCCGCCCAAGAGACCTGACCTGTCCTTTCCTTCTCTATCCCTGGCATGCTTCCACCATACTGAATTCCTTTTGCATAACTCAGAACTAGAAATTGAACCAGAACTAGAATAAGCAGAATTGCATTGGGATGCAAATCTCCAGTGACCTCTCTGTAAGATGAAACAAAGCTGAGATGGATTTTTAAAAACTGCATTTGCAAAGAGATTTCTTTATCACAGTGTTCTCTTCCAGCACTGCAATAGCATGGAAGCTAATGGCAGCTTATTGGACAGATGCAAATGGCACAGCTGTTCTCCAAGCTGTAAATGAAACTGCTCTGCTCTCATCTTTTGTTCTCCCAGGCAGACGTGCTAAAAACCTGTTTGACCTTCTTACATCACTTGCATGAATCTGAGCATCAGCCTATCTTTTGTTGCAGGAATGCTGGGATAACAAAACTGGATACAGAGCACCATGATTTCCTGGGAGTATACTGTATGCTATGACACACCTGTGATTCATTATTAATGTTTATCCTTTTTTATTTCCCCTTGTTATCTGTAGTGCTACAACTGCTGATTTCAGCTCTCTGATGCAGTCCAAGGTATTTTTAGAGCATGCATTTGTGCTTCAATAATTCTCTACGTCTTTCACAAGGACTGTCTTAGAATAGTAAAATAATGATGGAACAATCCTCTCCTTTTTTGTGCAAAATTAAGCCACATTTTGTTGTTTAGTGAGTGGAAATGAAAACACAATCTCATAGAATGGAACCATGGCAGATATAGAATCTGTTGAGGAAGACAATGCTGGCCTTCAAAGTTCAGTAACCATGATCTAGATCACAGGTCTTTATATCCAAATGTCCTGACAGAAGCCCAGATGCAAACCCAATCAGTCCCTGCTCAGTGGTCTGTGGTCTTCATAACAGGCCATAGAACCCCTGAAGATTCCAGCACAGTTGCCAGATCAGGAAATATACTCTTGACACAACAGTAACTAAACCCTGAAGCCCAATACTGTCCAACAGTTACTGGTCATGAAAGTCTACACCAGTATAATCTGTTGGAGACTTTTTGATTTGCAGTCCTAGGGTTAGATTCAAGGGTTAGATTGAACAAGGGTTAGATTCAGAAACCTAAAGGGCCCTTTCCGTATTCTATATTAATATAAGCTTAAACTGCATTATTAAAATTGGTAGCCATATCTACAATGCTGATCTGGTTTCATTTAAGATTCTATACAGTTCTAGGACACTGGCCTTAATATTCTCTAAGGTATTCAGTTATTCGGGCATGAAGACAGCTTGATGATATTGGATTTGTATTTCAAAGCAACTTGGTTGTTAGAATCCTTTTTCCTTGAGTCAGCTATGTATATTGTTGTTTGGAATGAAGCCAAATCCTCTTCCCCATCCTTCAAGTTTTATACATGGGTGGTTATCATTAATCTGACTGAGTCTTTCAATAGGATATTTATTTTTTTTTATTTATTTTAATTCCATTTATATCCCGCCCTTCTCCGAAGACTCAGGGCGGCTTACAAGCTTAGCAGTAGCCTTCATTCTATGTATATGCCTGCTTATTAGGGCTTTCACACACACCCCAAGCGGCATTATTACAAAGTCAGCTTAATTGCCCCCAACAATCTGGGTCCTCATTTTACCAACCTCGGAAGGATGGAAGGCTGAGTCAACCTTGAGCCTGGTGGGATACGAACCTGCACTAATTGCAGGCAGCTGGTGTTACTTAAGGAGGCATTAGCCCACTGCTCCACCAAGGCTCCTTTAAGTATAATATATAATCAATAGATTATTCTTTCTGTGGGCACCAACTGTTCTTTGGCTATTGGATTGACGGGACAGAAATCTCTAGCTACAAATCTATTTAAAGTCATCTAAAATCCTTTGAGTATAATATATAATCAATAGATTATTCTTTCTGTGGGCACCAACTGTTCTTTGGCTATTGGATTGACGGGACAGAAATCTCTAGCTACAAATCTATTTAAAGTCATCTAAAATCCTCTGATTCTCTGGCAGCAGATGAAAGCAAATCTTTATTAAGCAATACTAATAAAAGGAAAAATGCATCCCCCCCCCACTTCATGGATACGATTAATGCAATCTCTGTTCTTCTAAATATTAATTACTCAGAAGAAACAAAAGGAAACAGTCATGCTGCATATGTTGATTTTTCAGGAAAACACTTGCTTTAACACTTTAACACTTGTTCTTCGTAGATTAGGCAGTGGTTTTAACCAAGTTGCCAAACAATTGAACTTGTGGAAATATTCCTAGAAGAACCTATTTGGGGTGGGGGTATGATAATTGAAGATGATGAAAAGCGATATTTTCTAATAAAATATTTCTGGTCCCTCAGAACATAAATGGGGTACACATGATAGCCAATACGATTGGAACAGTGAATTCCAGGACAAATGGGCAACATCTACCCCAGGTGAGGTCATTATTTTGTGTGGATACAAACTATAAGTCTAGGTTCAATATGAATTAGTTTCTGAACTTAACTAGTCACATCATAGCTTATTTTTGGGATAGTGTGACTCTAGCTAGCTAAAAATTGAATTGAACAGCCTGCTCCAGGAAAAGGATCAGATTCAAACATGCTGCAGTTCTATGGTTAACCACAATAATTTCCTATGCTATAGTAAGACAATCATCTCCAGATGTTAATTCTTATAGAAAACTAGATTGGTTGTTTCAGGGCAGTTGACTATTGTGCTGTGCAATGACTAGGCAGTGCAGCTCTAGATCAACTGCATTATAAGTAGAAAATGGAGCTAGGAACTCAGTGGCTTGAAAAACAAATTGACGGACTGAAGATAAACATGTTTTTAAAGTTTCCAATCAGAGTGTATTCAACAAGCTGTTGGCCAGAACAAGATGTAGTTTCAGCTTTCAACTTTGTATTTAAAGATTTTCTTCCTAAACAGGGGAAAAAAACAATCCTTTCCTTTCATAGAACTACGGCAACCCTATTTATCTATTCATCTCTTCTGTCTCTCTGTTAAATATGTTGCTTGTCTCTCTGTTAAATGTCTAATAAATAACAAAAATATATAAAAAATAAACAGCATTCATTGAGTTCTTAAAAATAAGCTTGAACAACAAAACAGCAGTTCGAACAGGATACATTGGAGTAATAAATACAAGTGAAGGCAACAGTTTATGTAGAATATTTCCTGCTCGTAGGTAGAATCCTATGTCTGTATGCTTGTGGCCTTCCAGATGTTGATGAACTACAACACACAGCAACTCTCTTATCTGATCCTTCTCTGATGGGCTCTTGGGATTTATCATTTACCAATACTTAGTGGGCTACAAATTCCACATACCTCTTTGAAGAAATGTTCAGGTGGATTCCAATAAAAAAATGAATGTATCATTGCTAAGGTTTCTCGGGGTGGAGGGGCAGGAAAGCAAGGCAAGGAAGCCTTTGGAGAAGGAGTGAGGGCTGGTGGGTACCTTAACTCACTTAAGCCAGGTCAGCTTTGGAAAACAGACTGGAAGGTGCAAGCTTGCAATGAGTTATCCCCACAGCAAGTTGGTTGGGGTGATGGGGGTAAGGTGTCCCACAGCAAGATGGTGGCAGTGAGTTGGTGGTGGAGAGATGGTGGCAGTGAGTTGTCCCATTCTGAAGTCAGAATGGAACAACTATCTAATCCAGTATTCTATGTTACAGGAGAGTCAATCAGATGTACATTATTTGTCCCGTACTACATTTTTGATTCAGTTTTCCTCTGAGAGCACAGTATGAGCACCTGATGTTTTCCTTCAATTTAGCCTCATAATAACCAATCCATGAAGTAGGTTGGGCATGGTGTTTGTTCATAGTGTCACTCCTGGATTGCACAATTCAGGAACAATTTGAACCAGGGTCTTTCCAGTCCAACAGAGTCTTTTCTAAGTACAAAAAGACTGCACATCAGTCTCCTACTCTTGTTTTTTTCCCTGGCTATTAGTAAATAATCTTGTAAATAATTTATTTTTATCGATGAATATTATTGCAGTTGTGTGATTTCAGTTTGAAGTTGTTTATGATAATTTGTCCCATCTTGGCACTCAGCAAATTTGTTGGGGATTCAGCTATCAGAATTCCGAAACAGCAAGGGCAACTTTTCCATGCTGATCAGGAATTCTGAGAATTGCAATCTCAACATTTCTCCATAACCCTAGGTTGGACAATGAAGAATGAAGATTAGTTTCTATGGTTTTTTAAAGGCAGTATATGAACAAACATACATGATGTGGCTTTTTTCCAGACTCAAATCCTTGTTCTGCCACCTCAGCCTCAAAATTTGGATCAAGACAGCAAACAGCAATATCCATCCAAGCATGATCAAATGGTCTGCAAATGCCTCTCACTGAGCATTTCCTATGCAGCAACTATTGGTGGACTCACAACCATCATCGGTACTTCTACCAACCTAATCTTCCTAGAGTATTTCAACAAGTAAGTATTTAATTTAATTTAATTTAATTTAATAATATTTCTATACTGCCCTTCTCCCGAAGGACTCTTTTAATACAAGATTACAAAAGTTAAAAAATAATTAAATACATGCCCATATACTAAAAATACATCTTAAAAACCCCAATTAAATAACAATAACGACCCCCCCAGTCCCCCATCAGGCCAGGCCAGCTTGTTCAAAAAAGTATGTTTTTAGGTCGCGGCGAAAGGAGCGAAGATCGGGCGCCGTCCGGAGCTCAACCGGTAGCTGATTCCATAGCTCCGGGGCTCCCACAGAGAAGGATCTCCCCCTGGGGGCCACCAATCGACATTCTCTGACCGGTGGCACCCTGAGGAGGCCCTCTCTGTGGGAACGCACAGGGCGGAGGGAAGTTGATGCCAGCAGCAGGTGTTCCCTAAGGTACTCCGGACCCCTGCCATGAAGGGCTTTAAACACCATTACTAGTACCTTGAATCTCACCCGGAAGACAACTGGTAACCAATGCAGCTCACGGAGCAGAGGTGTAACATGGGAGTATCGGGAGACTCCCAACACAACTCTCGCGGCTGCATTCTGTACCAGTTGGAGCTTCCGGGTGGTCCTCAAGGGCAGCCCCATGTAGAGAGCGTTGCAGTAGTCTAGCCGAGAGGTCACGAGCGCGTGAGTGACCGTGCATAGATCATCCCGGCTTAGATAGGGCCGCAACTGGCGCACCAGGCGAACCTGGGCAAAAGCCCCCCTAGTCACAGCCCCTATGTGATCTTCCAAGGTGAGCCGTGAATCTAGGAGGACTCCCAAGTTGCGAGCCCTATCTACGGGGGGTAATAGTTCACCCCCCATAGAAAGAGGTGGAATATCCGAATAAACCCGGGATGAAGGTATGCAAAGCCACTCAGTCTTGTCGGGGTTGAGTTGAAGTCTGTTCCTCCCCATCCAGACCCGAACCGCCTCCAGGCAACGGGACATCACGTTGAGGGCATCACTGGGGTGGTTTGGGATCGAAAGGAAAAGCTGGGTATCATCAGCGTACTGATGATACCCAACTCCAAAACCATGAATGATCTCACCCAGCGGTTTCATGTAGATGTTGAACAGGAGAGGCGAGAGGACCGACCCCTGAGGAACTCCACAAACGAGAGACCTCGCGGTCGACCTCTGCCCTCCTGTCAACACCGACTGCGAACGTCCCTGGACATAGGAGGAGAACCACTGTAAAACCGTGCCTCCCACTCCCAATCCCCTGAGACGCCGCAGCAAGATACCATGGTCGATGGTATCGAAAGCCGCTGAGAGGTCTAATAGGACTAGAACAGAGGAATGTCCCCTGTCCCGAGCCCTCCAGAGATCATTCACCAGCGCGACCAATGCCGTCTCCGTGCTGTACCCGGGCCTGAAACCCGATTGGTACGGGTCTAGATAATCCGCTTCATCCAGGACCAGAGGGAGCTGATGCGCCACCACACTCTCAACAACCTTCGCAAGAAAGCGAAGGTTGGAGACGGGACGAAAGTTGTTCAATACAGCTGGGTCCAAGGCAGGCTTCTTGAGGAGAGGCCTCACCACCGCCTCTTTCAAGACGGCGGGGAAGCTACCCTCGTTCAGCCGATATAACTGCCTGGAACCAGCTGTGTGTCCTCTCCCGGGCTGCATAAACCAGCCAGGAAGGGCACGGGTCCAATAAACATGTGGTGGAGCTCAGCCTCCCCATGATCCTGTCCACTTCCTCCGGAGTCACAGAATCAAACTCCTCCCAGGTAATATCGACAAGACCGCCCGCGTCCTGATCGCCAGACTCTGCCCAGTCAGAGTCCAGACCGGTCCGAATCCGAGCGATTTTGTCCGACAGATGTTGGTTAAACTCCTTGGCACGACCCTGCAAGGGTTCTTCCCTCACCTCTTGATTCAGGAGGGAGCGAGTCACCCTAAACAGGGCGGCCGGGCGATTATCTGCGGACGTGATAAGGGTAGCGAAGTGGTTAGACCTCGCCTCCCTTATCGCAGCGAGATAAGACCTAGTATAGGCTCTTAGTCGCAATCGGTCGGATTCGGATCGGCTGGATCTCCAACCGCTCTCTAGGCCCCGTCTCCGACGCTTCATCTCCCGGAGCTCCGCGGAGAACCATGGAGCTCGACGGGATCTGCACCGGGTCAGGGGCCGCAAGGGTACAACTCGGTCAAGAGCCTCAGTGGCTGCCCTTTCCCAGGCTTCCACTAAGGCATCTGCCGAGCTGTGAGCAAGGGAGGCAGGTGGGGACCCCAGCGCCGCCTGGAACCTCTGGGGATCCATTAAGCGTCTGGGGCGGTACCATTTAATTGGTTCCATGCACCCACAGCGGGGGGGGGGCAAAACGGAAGACCAGCCACAGGAGATGATGATCGGTCCATGACAGGGGCATAACAATTGGGGAGCCCCCACCAAGATCATCTAACCACCGTCCAGATAAGAAAACTAGGTCAAGGGTGTGGCCTCCCTCATGAGTCGGTCCCGAAATTACTTGCGTCAGGTCCATGGCCGTCATGGAAGCCATGAACTCCCGAGCCAACTCAGATGATCCTCCCAGAGATGGTAGATTGAAGTCCCCCAAAACTATAAGTTTCGGGAACTCAATCACCAACCCAGAGAGGACATCGAGAAGCTCAGGCAGGGCTGCTGCTATGTGACTAGGCGAAAAGTACACCAGCAGCAAGCCCAACTGCACACCAGGGCCGCATCTCAAAAAGAGAGACTCACACCCGACTATCTGGGGAACGGTGGCCTCCCGCGGACACAAGGTCTCCCTCATAACAACAGCCACACCCCCGCCCCTACCCTGAGCCCGAGGCCGGTGTAGCACCCAGAAACCTGGTGGGCAAAGGTCAACCAGAGGAATCCCGCCCTCTGGGCCCAACCAAGTCTCCGTGATGCAAGCCAGGTCCGCCTGCTCACCCTCGACCAAGTCACGGACGAGAGGAGCTTTATTAGCGACAGACCTGGCATTCAAATACACCAGCCGGAGCTCAGGAGGCTGCACATCCTCACTCCCGGGACCTCGGGGCGGAGCCAGAGGGTCGGAGTGCCTCACCGCTTGTAAGCAGCGGAGAGGCCTTCCCTGAGATCGATACGGCCCTCTGATCCTACACCTGCTGCCATTCCCTAACGTCGTGGGAATAGGTAATCCCACGACCAGCCCTGGGGCCCCAGAGGCAACCGACCCCCGCTCCTCCTCCCCGCGATCTACCTTGGCACTGGCCTGCACAGAGGTTGTTGGACTGCCCCCCTTGTCCAGACAACCAAAAAGAGTACCCTCCCCCCTCCCTAACCCCCTAAAAAATTTAGAAAGAAAACTAACCAGGGGCCTCTTGTTGGGTTTCCGTTGAAGGCCCCTACCCGTGCCCAGCCATCTCTCGGGGTCCCAATAAATGGGCCCTTCCTCGAGATCATAAGCGGCTAGAAAGGCGGGTCGCACCCAGGAAGGGGGAGCACCCCTGAGGGCGAACAAGTCCGTGCAAGAATATTTAAGGGAAGGCATAAGGAGTAGTCCAGATAGAAGGCAGTCCATAGTTGATAGTCAGTCAGTAAGGAGGATCTAACAGAGGATAAATAGGTGTCCCAGACCTCCGCCCAGCCGCTGCCACTCATATTAATATACACTGAGTGAAACTGATGGGAAACCATATGTTTTTCCTGACCCCAGGCATATTTTGTTCTTATCCATAAGTTTCACAAGATATTTACTGTAAATTAAGGAAACAGGCAGGCATGATGTTCTTTCCACAGTGGCTAAAGAAATTTGCATCACATCATGATCTGGGAATTATATCCTAGAAGGAGAATTTGAGGAAATGGGGGTGTTTAGTCTCTAGAAGAGAAAATTGAAGGGGATAGATTCACACATGAAAGAGTGCTGCTTAGAAAAGGGCTGAGATTTTTTCCCTTAGCGGGTATTGTCTTAGAAGACAAAACAATAGCTATAGGTTATAAAATGGCAGATTCCATCTGAATCATAGGGAACAGATCCTAAAGATAACAGTCTGGCAGTGGAACTAATGATAAGAGAATAGACAAGCCCTATGTTGATGGATATGTTCTAAGAGAGATTAGACAGTTGTTGTTTGCCAATGATTTAATCTGGAATCTTGCATCAAGCAAAAAGTTGGATTTTATACAATCGCTTCCAATTCTTTTCTGCAAATGGTGAGAAAGTATCAAATGAAGCTCATCTACATGGAAAAGTTCTCATCTAAGACCATGAGTTGGTTTGTTTTTTTAATTCCATTTATATCCCGCCCTTCTCCGAAGACTCAGGGCGGCTTACAAGCTTAGCAGTAGCCTTCATTCTATGCATATGCCTGCTTATTAGGGCTTTCGCACCCCCCCCCAAGCGGCATTATTACAAAGTCAGCTTAATTGCCCCCAACAATCTAGGTCCTCATTTTACCTACCTCGGAAGGATGGAAGGCTGAGTCAATGGAAGGCTGAGTTTGATGGAAGATAAGAGAGTACTTGAGGAGGCAAGAAACCTGTGAACTGAAGATTTGTTTAATATTCTTATATTCTTCCCTACATTGATACAGTTCTAGGTAGGGCTGTCATGAGTGTAGCATGCCAAATCTAGATGTATGTATTACTGTTCATAAACTATGCTGTGAGCAGTCATGTTCTCACAAAGGCCCAAAGCTGTATAAGCCTTTGCTTAGACAACTCACGGTGGCATAGAAAGGACATACCTGACAAATAGGTTCTGCATTCAACCTTTTTCTTTCTTGTCTTTTTTCCCCGTTTGATCTTCTTTCCTTGGACTGATAAAACAAGTTTAAAACAGTATAACTGAATCACTGTAAAATTCATAAGTTTTTCCACAGTAAGGTAGAGTAAGAATTGTAGTGAGTTGGGGATGCTTATGGAAGCTTATATATAAATTGATTATGAATATATTTCTTTTAATTTCTTCCCAGCCATTACCCAAATTCTGATGTGGTGAATTTTGGAACCTGGTTCTTATTCAGTTTACCTATCTCTCTCATTATGTTGGTGTTAACCTGGTTCTGGATGCATTGGCTTTTCCTTGGTTGCAAGTAAGTGAAACTGTGATGGAATGTAGTAGGCTAGATTCCCAGGCTAGGGGGGTGGGCATTCCAGAGGAATTAGAGGCAATTCAGTCCAGATATTATGTGTAGGAGAAAGAGACTGAAAGACAGCCCCTCCCTAATAGTTCCCAGAGTATATGGGAGATGCAGATAATAGAGTGCTTAGTCTGGTAAGATTCTGTCTATGGGTATGGAAACAATAAAGAATTTGACTTGGAAAAATTACCATATGTTATTCTTGGTTTTTGAGTCTGACAGAAACCTGCCCTATCTACCAACATTCCCAGTCTATAGTAAGTGCTACAACATGCTGGTATTACACCAACAATATCCCAGTGTCCACTATGGAACATCAAAGCTATGAAATGGAGGCCAAGGACTAGCATCAGCAAATATCAGATAATATATTCATAGTTACAGTTAAAAGAATTGGGTTGCAAACATCCAGATAACCAGTAGATGAGGGCACAGAATATGGAAACAATTTAATGTTGAGATTTTTGTAGTCCAATTCTGGTAACCTGAATGATTCTTGTATTCTTCTGTTTCTAATAGCAGGTTTTGTGTTCAACTGTTTTAGATTTTGTATCATTTGTTTTAGTTAAATCTTTTAAAAAGGAGCCTGTTTTGCAATCCTGAGGATTATTATAAAGAAAGAAATTGTTTCCATGCTAGTAGACAAATAGCTGGAAGCTGGCAATGACCTCAAGTCAACATTGGCCTTATCTTGGAAGGGCTCCAATTAATCGCTTGAGACATTTTGTTTCCTAATAAAAATAAGATATAATAAATCAGAAATAATGTATACTCTTGCAACAGGTCTGAACATGATTTTTGCACAATGAACAGTTACATTCTGTGGGCACTGCCAACTTCAAATGTTTTTTTATTACAAAATGTACATTTTGTGGCTTATTAATCTGTAATTCTGTTTACTGCAATATATTCAAGAATGTATTATATTGAAAACTTGACATAGCAATGAGCCGAAAGTTGGAGTTATAAAGAAGCCCAAAGCTAGGCTGTCTGTTACAAGTAATGGGAAAAATATGTTAGTAGGAAGCCGGAAGCTGAAAGAGGGAATAAGATGGCACACCAAACAGAAGTCAAGCAAAAAGCCAATTCTTATCAAAGGAGAGTTTCCCAAGACAGTAGAATTTTCTTTCCCATGATTCTGATCTTATTCAATTTTCCTATCTCTCTCATTATGTTGGTGTTAACCTGGTTCTGTATGCATTGGGTTTTCCTTGCTTGCAAGTAAGTGAAACTGTGATGGAATGTAGTAGTAATAGTTTTCAGAATTGGATGACAAGAGCCGTAAGTGCCATTGCCCATATCTTCTGGTATGATATAAAATGCAAACTCAAAGCAAAAAAGGATTGGAAAGCAAAGTAAAAATTTGAAACTACTTTGTTTAAATCAAAATGCTTAATGTTGCATCAAAAAAGGGATCTCGCTGATCAGATGCAAGTTCAAACTGAGATGTAAATTGCAGTTGTTTGGTTTTGACCTTCACACTTTGGTTAAACTGAGGTAGACTTAAGATATGTACAGTATATATTGTTTACTTGCACTGATGGTAAATAATGTGGGTCAGATGCTGGCTTATATACTCCTGTGATCTGCTTCAGAAAAAACTCTTCTTCAATTGCTGTGCTTAGAAACACCAATTCCAAAATGAACGATGGTGTTAATCCATTTCATTTCAGGGAAAAATCCACAAAGGACTTTAAATACTTTATGAACTAAATCTACACAGAAGGACCCCCTTCTGTTCCTTTTTATGAGTACGGAGGAACAAACTCATTTGGGAAACTGAGTACTTTTTTCTGACATTAATTCAATTCTCCCCAGGGTGCAGATGTCAGGACCAGTATAAATTTGCTGCAAATCTTTCTGCAGTTGCATACTCTAACTGCATTCTGTTTTCCCATCTCTTATTTATTTTCAGTTTCAAAGAAACCTGTTCAATAAGCAAGAAGAAGAAGACCAAGAGGGAAGAAATGTCTGAGAAGAGAATCCAAGAAGAATACGAGAAGCTGGGAAATATTAGGTAAGGAATAGGGTTCCCATGTTGCTTATTGTATACAGATAATCAGTCTGCCATTTTCCAGACATATTAGAACTCCTATGATTTTCACACATGATAGCCGGCTTAAAGTTCCAGCTATTACTGTTTCAGTACATTTGTAAGGGCCAGATTGAGAAAGACCACTCAATTATATATCAGTGGACCAAGATCCAAGAAACAGCATGGATGAAGTCAACCTGGAGGAGCTGCCTTCTACTTTCTGAGTAGAACTAATCAACAAAGTATTGGGTTGTGGGATTCTGTTCTAAATGCTTCTTTTAAAATATGCATAAATATTTCTTTTCTAGCTATCCTGAGATGATGACTGCATTCTTCTTCATCTTGATGGCTTTGCTCTGGTTTACAAGAGAGCCTGGGTTTGTTCCAGGCTGGTCTTCCTTATTTGAACAGTAAGTATCTACTTAGAAGCACAATGTCAGGCTTCCTGATAAGGACTCAACTGTAAATCATAGATCTCATCTCATATAATGGCTTAGTTTGACTGTTAGCTACACTTAGCAAAAGATTCTTAGTTATATTAGAATCTTAACAGCAGACCAGTATCTGACTATGCTTGGAGTTTTTGTTTTCAAAATTTAATCAGTTTACTATCCTATAACTGCAGTCCAATATTTTTGCTCCTCCACTGCCAGACAGTGAGGTATGCAAAGTTATGCAAAGCACAAACAATGAATATGAAGCGGGGTGTTGGGGGGGGACTGTGCCTTTTAATCAAACTTGACTCCTGGTGACTGTCTGCAATTTTCTGCTGGCAGGTTTTTCTAGATTTTTTTTCCCAATTGCCTCCTTCTTAGGGCTGAGAGGAAGTGGATTTAACCATGAAATCAAATTGGCTCTCTGTAAATATGAAATAGTAAGCCAAAAATTAAATATGTAAAATGGGGCAACATTCATTTAACAGCTGTCTCATTTACCAATAAACATTATGGGCTCAATCGTGGTCATAAGTCAAAGACTACCTTTACTGTTATAAACATTAGATCTTCTTGTTCATTTCTCCATCTTTTGAATGAGAAAATCAACAGCAGCACAAGTTAGGAATTTCCTGGAAGAATCATACTAAGCCGAATGTGTCTTCCACCAGATTTTGGGGGTAATTAAGTTACCATCTCTACTACTTCTGGAAACCACCATCCACACTTTCTCATTGGTTGTGGAGGCAATAATACAGAGCATTATCAGTATTCCTACACTTATTTTATCTATTTTCTTGTTCCTGAAATCATTTCTGTACCATGCAAGATAAAATCGCATTATTCAGTATGTATTATAGAAAGTTCTTGCAAATCTTTGCCCACAGTGCTAAGACATAGTTTGACTCAGTTGTAATACAATGAGGATCCAGGCATTATATCCCAGAATTATGTGAAGAACAGGATGCCTTGGCTTATTTAACAAATCATGATTCGTAAAAGAAATTGCATGTGTATGGAGCCAGTGAGGGAAAAAAGGAGATGCATCAGAAAATAAATCTATCTGCTGATTACAGCCAGTGTCTGTTGTAAAACTGTTCAATGGTTTTCCTAGGAAAGGCTATCGGACAGATGCCACTGTCTCTGTTTTCCTTGGTTTCCTTCTCTTTTTGATTCCAGCAAAGAAGCCATCCTTTGGGAAAAAGGTGAAAGGTATGAAGGCTTCTATATGGAGCAACATTTGTTTTATTTCAGTTGGGGTCAGTATCCAAAACAGAATTCACATATTCACATCACAATTGTTTGTCACAATTATACTTTTACTGCCTAGATTGTCTCCTTGGAGTGGATGTTTAGCTGGACACGAGACCAAATTTACCCTAGGCTAGGGCAAATCTTAGTTTGTGAATGCTAAGGGCAAAAACCAGGATAGAGAAACTGCAGATTTCAAATAGCTATTTTAATTCTGTCTTAACTTTATTTTGTTTATCATACCTACTGGTCTACGCCTGCAAATACATTGAATTGAATTGCCAGATCTCAATATTAGCACTCAGCAGCCCAAACATCATGGCCTTCTCTGACAGAGATCTCTTCTTTTTTCCTATCTAGATTTTCTTAACCTGATACTTTCCAGGTACATTGGTCTTATTCCTCTAATACAGGGGTGTCAAACTGCCAGCCCGTGGGCCAGACACGTCATCCGGAAGCCATGCCCACCCCATTGCCGGCAATGGTGAAAAGGCTCCGATATGTTGCGTGATGTCACGTGACATCGCGAGTTTGACATGTCTGCTCTAATATCTCCAGTAGGCACCAGATTTTACCTTAGACATTGCCGCTTTCCAGATTCTGCTGAAAAAGTATTTCTTTGTAGACATTTTTAGACAGTGCAGTTCCTATCTGCAAAAGAATCTAGAAACAAAGCAAGCGTGTTTTGTTTTGTCATAGGTCATGTTAATAATAAGTCTATGGATGTTAACTCAGGAGAGTCCATAATCACCTGGAAGGACTTTGAGAAAACAATGCCATGGGAGATAGTAGTTCTGGTTGGAGGAGGTTATGCTTTAGCAGCTGGATGTAAGGTAAGACAATTAACCTCAGGATATTCACTCTGGTAATGCTCTGTGTCAGTGTTTCTCAACGTTGGCAGTTTGAGGATGTATGGACTTCAACTCCCAGAATTCCCCAGCCAGCTATGCTGGGAGCTGATGTCCACAAATCTTCTAACTGCCAAGGTTGAGAAACCCTGCTCTATGTAATGAAATGCTATATTGTCCCAAAGGTTCTTTTTTTGGGAGGCAACTGGACTTTTTTGTTTTTCTTTGAAGAGGTTTCGCTTCTCATCCAAGAAGCTTCTTCAGCTCTGACTGGATGGTGAGGAAATGAACAATTTATATTCCTTGCAGACAGCTGGTCATTTGCATTCTTTTGGAGAGTTGTTGTGGCCATTTGGAGGTTTATCTGTGTCCTCAGGGTCACCAGAGTAGTGTCAATGTGTGTGCAGCCTTCTTGGCTGCAGGATGTTTTCTGCCCTGTGTCCCTTCCCTGTTGAAGACAGGCGCAGGCTGTTCGGGATAAATCTGTGTTGTCTGCATCTCATCCTGAAGTGCACATGGTTCCTGAAGCCTGCAATGTTTTCTGGAAATCCGTTCATACTCCTGCACCATTCACAGACGAAATGTTCGATAGACGAAATGCTACCTTGCTTACAAAACTAAAATGCTGATAGTGGGAGGGACTTTTCCCCCTCAATAGCTTCATTCCTTGATGCACAGTGAAAAGAAGTTAAAGGGGTGAGAAAGTCCAATCCAAAAGAGTCTGGACCCACCCCACTTCTTATCAATTCAATTTTCCCTTTCCATATTCTTTGCCCAGTGACTACCAGAGAATGAAATCCATCCAGGAATCAGAAATAATCACATGCAAAAAGCTTCTCAAATGAGACAGGAGACTACAATCACTCATATATCCGAATTCCTATCACTCGGCTATTTTTCCTTTTACCTGTTAACTTTCTTTTTTTATATATCCTTGTTTTCCAAATGTCAGAATATTCCAAATATTCAGAAAATAGACTCACAATTTGCTCTGAAGCCGATTCTTTTAAAGTTTGCAGTTTAATGACAACTAGTACAGATACTGTAGTCTTCACCCATTTAGTGACCATTCTAAGCTACAACAACACTGGAAAAAGTGACTTATGACCAGCATCCCCATGGTCACATAGTCAAAATTCAGATGCTTGGCACCTTTCATATTTATGATGGTTGCAATATTCCGGTATCATGTGATCACCTTTTGCAAACCTTTTCAATGGGAAAGCTAGATTCCCTTAACAACCATGTAACTAACTTAACAACTTATATTATTATATAAGTTATTATATTATTTTTCCTCTTGTTATTTTAGTCTTTTATAGGGTGTTTTTATTTATGTAAGCTGCCTTGAGTCATCATGTGCAAGCAGGCAGCAATACAAATCTTCCAAATAAATAAATAAACTTAAGTGCAGTGATTCACTTAACAACTGTGGCAAGAAAGGTTTTAATATGGAGCAAAACAACTGTCTCGCTTAGCAACACAAATGTTGGGGTTCATTATGGTCATAAGTTGAGGTCTACCTAAAATGGAAAGTGTTGGAAACTGGAGGAATTAAAATAACTGAATTATTAACATTTATCCTTACCACTTACTAATCTGCCTGCCAGATCTCCACTCTCCACTGAGAAACATACTTTTGAGAAATATGCAACAGAGACAGAATTCATCTCTTTTATTTGAAAGGTTGCTTCTGATCCTAATGTGCCAGGGAGCACTGGACTGTAGTTTGTTCTTTCACTTATGATGAGTTTGGACTGATGAGTTTGGATTTAAAGTATTTAAAAGAAACAGACCAAACAAAAGAGGAGGTGGAGTTGTTCTCTACGTAAGAAATAACTACATCTCTACAGAAATAGAGCACAACAATGATGAAAACAGTCTTGAATGCATTTGGGTCAATATAAAAGGGGGGAAAATGACATTGCCATAGGTGTATACTATAGATCACCCAACCAAACAGAGGAAATAGATGAACTTTTTGCTAGTCAGCTAACTAAGGTATGTAGGAAGCACATCACAATAGTAATGGGGGACTTTAATTACCCTGACATCAACTGGGAGACAACCTGTGTACCAAGTGGAAAACCAAACAGATTCCTGACAAATTAACAGACAACTTTATCTCTCAAAAAGTAGAGAAGGGAACTATTGGATCTAATCCATATTGGATCTAATCCTCACTAACAGAGATTAAATGATAGAAGGTATTGAAGCCACAGGACCTTGTGGGGAAGTGATCATGCAATCTTGGAATTCAACATTCTGGAAGCACAAGTAATAGAACACAGTCAAACTAGAGTCTTGGACTTTAAGAGAGCTAATTTCAATAAACTTAGAGAGAGCTTGGGAAGCACTCCATGGATGAGAATCCTTGAGGAGAAAACAACTCAAGAAATTTTGGGAAATTTTGAAAAGTGAGATAATAAAAGCCCAGTCTACCACAATACCAACAAAGAAGAAAACTAACAGCTCTCAAAAGAAACCAACATGGCTGCATAACTTTCTGATAAATTGAAAGATTAAAAAGGACAAGTATAAAAAGTGGAAAGAGGGGCACATAATTAAGGCAGAATATCAGCAAATAGCCCGTGTCTGCAAAGATGAAGTAAGGAAAGCTAAGTCTCAAAATGAACTAAGGCTTGCGACCAAAGTCTAAAATAACAAAAAAAGCTTCTTTCAACATATAAAAAACAAGAAAAAAGTTAAGCAAATGATTGGTCCATTAGTGGGGGAAAGTGGCAATAAGCGACAAGCAACAGGGAGAAAGCAGAACTATTTAACTTGTTTTTTGCATCTGTCTTTACACAAAGGGAAAAAACAGTCCAACCTATCAAAAACAGTACCATAAAAACAGATTAGAAACACAAGTTAAGATAGGCAAGAAAATGGTAAGTGAGCACCTGTCCAGCCTAGACGAGTTCAAATCACCAGGGATAAAGCAGACAGAGACCAACTTGATTCACTTCCTCTCAAAGTCTTTCGTGGATTTCTTTTTTAACAGAGTCTCAAGGATAAGACAATAAATGAAACTGGATGTGGGGCAAGCAAAGGAGAATTCACATGTTTCATGAACAATCTAACCGCCAATATGTGGAAGCATTAAAACTATCTTTTTATTCCTTCAGAACTGGGGCTTAATGCTTGGAACAGCTAATGCAAGAACTAGAATTTGCTTGGTTTTTTTTCTGCCTATCTTTTCTTTGTCCCCTCAGACCTCTGGACTTTCGACATGGATTGGGAGGCAAATGTTGTCCCTGAGTAGCCTTCCATCTTGGGCAGTCAGTCTGCTGGCCTGTCTCCTGGTGTCCATAGTAACGGAGTTTGTTAGCAATCCTGCAACCATAACAATCTTTCTCCCAATTCTATGTGGTATGGTGAGTACAGATTAGGGTTTCTTAAAAACAAGGTTAGGCATTCCTTTAAGATAATGGGCACATTTAGAGCTGTAAAGAGCACTTTTCCTATTTACATGGACTAGTCACAAGATACACAGACATCTGAAAATAAACAGACAAGGTTGTTCTTATTATTACTCCTACCTTTTTAGAATAATTTATATTGCCAAGCTTACTTTGGTTACCAATAGAGGAGAATATTTCAGCGTTCCGTGCGCCTTTGGCGTCTAGTCATGCCGGCCACATGACCATGGAGACGTCCTCAGACAAGCACTGGCTCTTCGGCTTTGAAACGGAGATGAGCACCGGCCCCTAGAGTCGGAAATGACTAGCACGCATGTGCGGGGGAACCTTTACCTTTACCTTTAATGTTCCAGAGCGAGGGAGCCACTACAAAGAAGGCCCTTGATATCTATGTACAATTCAGAAGAGACAATCAAATTCAAAAGGAAACAAAAAGACCAAAATATCTCCTTACCAGCAATCAATACCCAGATGAGTGTAGATGAAGTCCAAGATTAACATCAGGCCAGTGATCAAGAAGTAAGCAATACTGCAATCAAGGAACTGCCAAACAAGCTAACCATAAACAAGCTAATCGTAAACAGTCCAACCAAACAACCACTAAGAGCACCCCCTCAAACACTGACAAGGCAATCCACTAGAATATAAAATGAGAGCAAAACACATTCCCTACTAGCACTGATGATGTTATCTAGTTTGGGTAGTGAAATGTCTGCAAGAAAACAGCCAAGCTTAGAGAGCATCAAGGACCCCTCATTACTTTGGCCAGTGTTTCTGAGGCAGTAAGGACATATCCAAACAAACCAGAGACTCTCACCCTTTTCATTTTTGGAAGAATGTGATGGAATCTCTGCAAGAACCAAAAGCATTATTGTTCATGTACTCGATGCTAAAAGGCAATAAGCCATTTCCTCATTTAATGCTTAATAAAATGCATGAAGAAAATTAAAGTCAGCTGAGATAGGAAGTCCAAGATGCCACCAAAGGAGGGGGGGAAATGGTGACACAATCCTGTTGCTATCATCTCATCAATGCTGTAATTTATATACTTGCATCAGACCTTGGAACACAAGCACATAATGGGGACATTTGCGTGATGACATCTCCGTGTAGTCATTGTCACTTTAGCACATTGCCATTTGCTAGAGATAATGCTAGAACCATTTGTCTATGACTTATTGAGGTAGGAGGCCAAGTCTCTAGCCAATCTTGGATGCTAAAATGCAAGGCAATTGGTTATAGATGGTAGACCTCCTTCTTATATTTTCTGCATGAATTCTCATTTGAATGCATGTAGATTTCAATTTTATCAACAACAGTGCAGTATATTCCTTCAATATCTTGCAGTCTACCTCTGTGGTTGAAAAAAAATGTGAATCCAGATAACCTGTATTTTAGATCAGGGGTGTCAAACTCAATTTCATTGAGGGCCGCATCAGCATTGCGGTTGCCCTCAGGGTTCTGGGTGGGTATGGCCAGGGTGGGCATGGCCTACTGGGTGGGCGTGGCTAGAGTGTGTATGGCCTACTAGATCTAATAATACTGTTTTGTTATTCATATTACCAAAAGAATTAGTTTTCCTTGTTCTCTTTATAGTCCGAAAGCCTTCAAATCAACCCACTGTACACCCTGATCCCTGTCACCATGTGCATCTCTTTTGCGGTAATGCTACCAGTGGGCAACCCTCCAAATGCCATTGTCTTCACTTACGGGCATTGTAAAATCAAAGATATGGTATGTACTAAGCACCCACAATTAAATCAAGTAAATTTCAAAAACAACTAAGCACTTCAACAAATGTAATGCAATAACAATAGATTTACATTATTTGTAATGTACAAATTACATTTATAAGAGCTTTGAAATTATAATTTCCAGTACCGCTATTATTACCACTACCATCCCCAACTCTCAAAGAATGGTGTCAAAGGGAAAAAGTAGTTGAGGAAAAATATTGAGTAGAATTAAGACAATCTCAGACATAAAATATAGATTAGGGGCTTTTTTCAACCTTGGCAGCTTTAAGATGGTAGGTGTCCATCCATCTAAAAATGTCAAGGTTGAGAAACACTGACATAGATAGATCAGAGATAGATCTAGGGTTATTTCAACCCAGTTACTGCCTTGTTGACTGTAGTTTGGTAAAGTAAAAATAAGGACGCATAAGGAAATAGAAGGAAATGAATTAATGCAATTAAGTAGTTGATCTAAATGCTCCCTGGATTTGGTCTATAAAAAAAAATGCCAGAACCTATCCAGACCTGGTGTGCTTGAACTGCAAAGCCTTGTTCAAATTGATACACATAATTGTTTTTCTTTTTATTTGTAGATCAAAGCTGGCTTTGGTGTCAATATCATTGGACTAGTGATTGTTACATTGGCCATAAATACTTGGGGAATTAGACTCTTCCAACTGGACATATTTCCTGATTGGGCCCAAACCAGTAATAACATTACTGTCCCATCATAGACAACATTGGCAAAATTTGTCAAATCTCAGAAAGTGGACAAACGTCATTGTACATATATATATATTAAACAAGGAGACTCGATTATATATTGTATCAGGAATGGGAATAAAGTAAGAGGTAACATAACTGAAGTTCTCCCAATATTACATCTACCAGCTACCATTTTTATTTTTAACTGTTAAATGAACACTGAGACACTAAAAGTTTTTTTTTCATTTTTATTTGATGGGATGTGTGTAACTAATGGTACTCTACTGTAAATTTAAAGATTAAGTGTTAACTTTGTAAATGTTTGTGCAGAAAGCTGTATATAGAAGCTACTTTATAAGGATCCTTATAAAGGATCCTTAACATTATTTTGATGATCTCAGTGGAACTGTTGGCTCTATTCATATTCATAACATAAAGCCCTCCTATACATACAGTCTCTTGAATCTCTAAACTTTTCTTTTTAAATGTTTAAATTGGATGTTCTACAGTTCAGTAAATGCTGTCTTGCTCATATTCCTTTTCTACTATTCCCTCTCCAGCTCTCTCCCTCATTTATTTTCTTTCGCTAATTTTGATTAAGAAAGCCAGTTTGGTGTAGCGGGTAAGGCATCAGCATAGAAACCAGGAGACTGTGAGTTCTAATCTTACCTTATGTACAAATCTAGCTGAGTGCCTTAGGCCATTTATTCCCTATGAGTCTTAGGAAGCAAGTAACAGCAAACCATTTCCAAATTCTGGCTAAGAAAATTTCATTGACTTGTCCAGGCAATTGCCAGTAATCAAGACTGACTTGAAAGCACACAAAAATATTCAACATAATATCTTACTTGAAGAAAGCCCCACAAAATGTGCTGGATAGATGTTCTTCTGTTTGGTGGAGTGTTTTTGTATTGCACTATTATCATTAACAAACACAATTAAACATTTCGTAAAATAGACTAACTCATTTTAATGATTTTTTTTTCTCTTACTGAAAAAATTTGCTTGGTTCCTAATTCAATCCATATAGAGGTCTCCCGAATTACCTTTGCAATGATAAACCTGCTTCCTGCAATTTAAACCTGTAATTTGAGGGGGGGAATTGGAATCTTTCCTGTGTTGAAATATGCCATTGATAAGCGTAGGAAGGATTTTAAAAGCATCTGCATTTATTGTTAGCTGTAAATACAAGCACTTAAGCTACTTAATCCTCATTTAGCTCTGAGAAATAGCTTGAAGAGGAGGAGCCATTGTTAGCACTGGCCAAAGCTAAGAATCTAGAATAACTTTCAGAGAAATCCCAATAAAAGCAGATGCCCTGCAGCTTTACCTTTCCATGAAATTCTGCATAAAGTTTAGCACAAGAACAGGGGGAACTATTGTGCAGAAAATGATGCCCCGTGAGGAAATCTTTCAGGATAGCAAGGCTTAAGGAAGAGTGTGGTTGCCTCATGGAAACCTTTAAGATAAGATAAGATAAGATAAGATAAGATAAGATAAGATAAGATAAGATAAGATAAGATAAGATAAGATAAGATAAGATAAGATAAGATAAGATAAGATAAGATAAGATAAGATAAGATAAGATAAGATGATAAGATAAGATAAGATAAGATAAGATGATAAGATAAGATAAGATAAGATAAGATAAGATAAGATAAGATAAGATAAGATAAGATAAGATAAGATAAGATAAGATGATAAGATAAGATAAGATAAGATAAGATAAGATAAGATAAGATAAGATAAGATAAGATAAGATAAGATAAGATGATAAGATAAGATAATCTTTTTTTTACTGTGGGCACAATGGTGCACATTAAAAATGAAATTTAGTTGCCCACTCTCAAAGTGAGACACATACATGACACATTTTTTGCTGAAAGCATTGCTTTTACTTGCTGGAATTGCAGACTATAGGCAAGATTCACACAAATATGCCAGTGTGACTTTGCTGAGTTCTGGAAGGACCAGGCACATTCCCCTAGAATGATCCTGTGTCGGGACTGCTCGAATTCCTACAGATTTATTCTGCACTAAGTGCTTTTACAATAGACTTATTATTTTCATAATGCTTATGTATTCTCATCCTATTACTGATGATACATAACCTGTAATAATTATATCCTGATTACCTTTTGTATGTTTTTTTCCATTAAGAAAAGCAATAACCATCTTTTGTTCCCATTGCTAATGCTTCTGCTGCAGAAATTGCTTGATAATAAAGCCAAGTCTAAAAACTGTTGATATTCTTGTGTTAGAAATTGTAGTGGGAATGTCCAAACATTCCCCCTTTTCTTCTTTTTTTTTGTCTTCTTGTTTTTAATGTAGGCCTGCTCTTACTACAGGGAACAGAATGGCAAAAGGATTTTTCTCTAGTCTAGTGATATGAGGGTGACCTGGTAACATCTGTTGCCCCTCTGATTGATGGGTTTAATTTGGCTAGCTAAGCAAAGGACAATTTCCATAGAAGTGGCAAAAACCACCTATAAATAAACAAATGTTCTGCTTTTATTTTGCCCTATAAACTCATGTGGGAAACCTTTGTCCAGATCAAAACATCCATTTTGCCCTTAAAAATAAATTTCCTCCCACCATGAAAAAAAAGCAAAGGATATGATTTTTCATCTCTTTCTAGTGATGTTGCCTTTCCATCAGACAACTCTCCTGCAACCTTCAAGGGTGAAATCAGTAATAATAATAAATGTCCTACCCCCCCCAAAAAAAGTTGATTGCCAGCTGTGCTTTTCTGATAGAACCTTCAATGTGGACTTCAGTGGCTTCTGCTGAATAATAGCTATTATTATATTATTTAAATGTATATCAATGTCTTCCAGGTATAGAGCTGATGAGCTCACTGAAAAACTCACAAAAGTATCTATTTCACTCTTTATTGAAGTAGCACCTGAGCTAGTATCTGTAATGGCTTCTCACACAGCTCCAACAACATGACCATCTGCTGTATTGATTGAAATATTGGCCAAATGTTGCCAAGATACACATTCGGATCCCCATCATTTCTTTAGATCAGGGGTCCCCAAACCCCAGTCTGCGGGCCGGTACCAGTCCGCGGCATGCCAGCAACCAGTCTGCACAAACAAGTAAAGCCCCATCCGTGGGATGCAGGAAGCACACAAAACCATGCACTCTGCGGTCCGTGGAAAAACCTTTCTCCAAGGAACCAGTCCCTGGTGCCCAAAAGGTTGGAGATCTCTGCTTTAGATGAATTGTGCAAGCCCCTAGTTTTCAAGATCACTTCTTGTAAGGATTAGATTATTTGAAAGAAATGGAGGAACAGACAACAAATAAATCTGTATCACACATAACAGAGCATAGCTAGATACTGTATAACATAGGATCCATTCTTTCTTACACTCCCTCCAATTATACTTTTGTCCTATGTATGAGAGAATTTGTCAAACTTTGCCCATGCTTACACGTTAGCTTTCATTTACTTGATATAGGAAAGAACTTGGAAAAAATCATGAGCATATGGCTCCCATCAAACCTAATTAGTGAATTAATCTAAAGTGTATGTGTGTTGTTGGGCTGTAGAGTTTCCCCAACATTCTCTAATATGAAAAGGCTCTTCGTTCTCTAATAATAAGAAATTTTTAAAAAATAAAATGTTAACCTTACTGAAGACCTGAACGTAGGCAAAGAATATCACTAGTGTCTTTTAACTGCAAATTTGTATCCTATTTAAAATTCCCTTAACTATAGATAAAAATGGGACAGGGCTGAGAAAAGTATTATTACTGGTGACATTATTAGTGCTTGTCCTTTATCCTACAATGAGAACTAATCAAAGTAGTAAGTTAAATAACAGCAACAAACTGCTAAACTGAGTGATATGGAAGTGGTGTATCTAAATGTCTATGGCGATTCTCAGTCATAAAATAAATAAATAAAAATCAGTCATAGTTATCCCAAAGGTACTTTTTCAGGAGGCAACTGGACTTTCGTGTTTTTCTTTAAAGACATTTCGCTTCTCATTCAAGAAGCTTCATCAGTTCTGACAGGATGGTAGGGAATCATTTTGTGGTGTATCATTTTCAACACATGTATTCAATATAGACTTGGTTAGTATTTCCTTTATCATAAATTGAAATAATAATGCATGGACCCAGCCAATTTAACAAAATATGATTAAACAGAACATTATTCAGTATATTGTATAAACTCAGCCATAATACACAGCAAGACTAGGGAAGAAAAATAAATACCCTATCATTATTAAAATGAGTGATTAGAAATAAATAAGTTTTGTAATGGAAATAATTTGCAAACAAAAGGGAACAAAATAAAACTTTATTGTGTAATTAGGACACTTGATTTGATTATTGAAAAATTATATGGATACCAATTTAAATAATTTCCCAGATTAAAATTTGGTACACAAGTCTAGCAACAGATGCCAATATTTGTGTCCAAGTATATTAACTCTTATAAGGAAAAACTTTTTTTTTGCTATTAAAAGGACTGTCAATACATGCTATGGTACTGTATTTGATTGTTTTTATGGCCTGTGAATATAAAATTATTTTGATGCGATCAATTGATGTTCAACTCCTTTGATAGCATGAATAATTGCCACTTTGACCTTTCTCCAGTGAGATTTCTGTTTTTCAAAGGACATAGCAGTAATTTTAATCCATGTTACTTGTTACCTTCTCTTTCTTCCTCTTCCCTCAACATTCCTAAACATGTTTATCTTCTTGAATCACTGCCCCAAATATGAGAGTTTTCTACAGTAATTCCAGATAATCACATCAAATAAACAATAAGTCTGCATATAGTCCAGAATGGCTGAATTCTCGTTCCTAAATTCTTATCTTCAAATTCATAATTCAAAGACACACTAAGACACCAACATTATGGTTTAACACGTGTGAAATTAATCAACTGTTATTCTACGTTGAATTCTTTAATTCTCCAAACTCTGCATATATTTACATAGTTTGTATATGCTTATTCCTGGACAGGTAGATAGTCAGCTAGATATAAAATGTGCATCATGGTTACTTCCTTGCATGAGACAAGGATTTCTGTTTATCTACTTCAGTGTTTCACAACCTCACATACTGGGTGGAAAATTCTGGGAGTTGAAGTCTACATGTCTTAAAGTTGTTGAGGTTGAAAAACATTGATCTACTTCGTCTTTTCTTACAATATAATTTGTGGACAATTCACAAAGTATACTGATAAATAATGCACTAATTCATTAAAATATTTCATGTGCAACCCATACTTTTATTCTAAAATTCCTAGTACTCAAGTCTGTTGTATCCCTTCCATAAGTTACACTGCAAACGTGTCCTAGAAACTGTGTGTGCTAAGTGGGACTGAAGAATGTAATTCAAAGAAAAACTGACAACTCTCAGTGGAAGTGAATAAACAACTTTTCTTTCTACCATCATGTGTACTGTTTAAACCTACATATTTTGCAGACATGAGAAAGAATTTTTGTAATTCTTCAAAATACCATTTGTAAATTTCAGAAGATAGACCGTTTCGTAAAGACAAACTCTGCAGACCATGATATAAGGCAATAGCTCCATTGATTTAATGGTAACAAATATGCAATGGAGAGAAAAAATATTCATGCTGCTTCATGTAAAATTAGCTTTGATCTCTCAAAGCTAATTCTCTTCCTTTCTGAAAATTTGCATTAATTGGGATAATAGTCCACTTTTCCTTTTACCCATATAGACAAAATTCTGAAAGAAAGAAGGAAAGAAATTGTGATAAAATCAAGTGTTTGGGTAAAATCAAGCAATTTTACCTAAACACTTCATATTTTGTAGAAAAAAACAATTGATAACAATGCCCTAACACTGCATTTATATGTGATGGTCAAGATCTGAAAAATGATAATACAAAAAGAATCTTTGCTATTGTGATCCTAAAAGTCACATCAAGTTTAATGTGATGAATATAATTCCACATAGAGAACTAAGTCAGGTCAAGGGAAAAAGGTTCTCAGTGACATCACTGTGAATTGGACACCCTTTAAAAGCTGGAAATTGTCACAATAGTTTAGTATTTATTTATTGTTACAATACACACATTTTTGAATGCACATGGTAATCCATAAAGCTGTACTCAACAGAGTATAGGAGCATTGTTATAACCCCAAGTCTATGAGTACCAAAACTTGCTATTTAACAAATGAAGAAAACAATAAATGCAAGTAATTCTCATATAAATATACAGGTAATCCACTTAGCATATGACACAAAACTAGAATTCTAGGTTCCAAGTTAATCTGTCCAAAAGCATATTATCTAATCCATTATTAAACCTTAGGAAGCCAAAACTTAAAACTTTGATATTTGTGGTGAGGAAGGGTTTCAGTAGAGTAGTCGGCATGAATTTGGGATAGTTTTTAAATCACACTAAGCCTGTTTCATACTGCCACTTTCAGCAGTTCCATTAACAAAATTTAATAGAGAGATCTATCAGAATAGGGTACAAAAATGTTTGGGGGGAGAGGGCTACAATTAGGTATGCTTACCCCTGCACTGTCAGCAATGATCATCCAGGCTTTTCTTAAACGTTATGAAGAATCAGGTTTCTTACCATCTTTAAATTAATGCATCTTTCTTTGTTTCAAAAAAGGGCTACAACAGATACAAAACAGGAAAAATACAAGCCAGTAACTGCATAGTTTGATTCATTTTTTCATCATCAGAATGCAAGTGCAGGACTACATCAGTTCCAAATTATACCAGTTATACCCTTAGAAATATTATAAATTGAAGTACCGACTAAGAATTGGAAGATGAGTATATTGTTGATACATTGGAACAATTCATTTAAGTTGTTCAAATTTTAATATTTTTTAGGATTTTTACAAACAATGGATAAAGCATATTGGGTATCATACCTCTATAAACTATTCAATGTTTGACATTCAATTCATGCTGACTATACATGCTGCAGGAATGCCCAACAATCAAATACAAAGGTCATATTTCAGCAACAAGGTGGGCATTTTTATCAGACATTTAGTGTTTTACAAATAGATACCAATATTTCTAGTTATAATTTTTTAGATTGGAATAATTAATGGCATATCTTTATTCTGTTCCTGACTCATTATTACTAAATGTAAAGTATTTCTGAAACAATAAACTGAGAACAAAAGTCTAGTTTGTATATATACTGTATGGGGTATTTTTTTCTTTGGAAAAAAGTCAAGTGCAAGGAGGCCACATGGATATAGTAACACTAAGCCTGAATGCTTTTTAAGGCCTTCTGAGATCAGGCATGGCAGCATTCATTAAAGCCAATAAAGGTTTGACACCTATGGCTGGATGGTCTATGTTGAAGAATAGGATGCCTAAATCAGCATCATTTATCACTTGGAGGCTTCTTCTTAGCTTCTACATCTCTCTTGATGTCTTCAATCTTCTTTGCAATGTTTGGAACCTATAAACATATAAAGGAATATAAGAAGCACTGCAATTTGGAGAGTCAATTCAAGGTAATCTCTGGATCCATGATATGTACAGGAATGTCTCTTCTTCTATACTCTAATACGCACCATACTCTAGTGCAGGGGTCCTCAATCTTGGCAACTTTAAGACTTATAGACTTCAACTCCCAGAATTCCTCAGCCAGCAAAGCTGACTGAGGAATTCTGGGAGTTGAAGTCCATAAGGCTTAAAGTTGCCAAGGTTGAGGACCCCTGCTCTAGTGTCTTTTCAAGTGACCAAAGATTAATTTATTTAATTTCTGCATTTCAAGCTTTACTGTTGGAATTAGTAGCAGTGGAAAAAACAGGCAAACTTTGGTGCCTTCTAGGACAAACACTAAGAAAACACTAGCATTCCAAAACTTATAATGCAGGTATCAATGGAAAAGTGTCAAAATATATCACAAATATTTCATACATATAAGTAAGAGCAGGTTAATGTGGAAACAGAATGAAATGAAGGAATGGATGAAGGAATGTAAAACTGATCTGGACTCCCCTTATTACACAAATCAAAAGCTGATGGACTATGGTTACATACAAAAATAGGAAATCAATAGCCTTTCAGATACTGCAAGTCAACAACTCCCATCATCTTTGACATTTTTGACCACTGCATTCTAGAAAAAAATGGGAACTGGAGTTCAGATTCATCTGGTGTTTGATAGACTCTACGATCCTCACAAATTCCAATTCTTAAAATAATTTCAAAAGCAGCAAAAATACTTACATCATAATTCTGGGCCAAATACATTCCAACTACATTGCCAACTGCAAAACCAAGCTGGAGAAAGAACAAAAAGGATAACATTGAGGATTTTACTTCTCTCTCTCACCACACATGAAATGCAATTTAGAAATGCAATTAGTTTTCCATTCTATCTTTTAAAACACATGTTTTGCCAATTTCAGGCCAAAACCTGACTTTCATTAAAGTGTTTATCATGTTTTTAGCTAATGTTTTTGCCAAACGGTTTCTACCATTTGGCTGAATTCCATGTAAACTACATACAAATAATTCCTTTATTCACCATTTGCAATTTAAACACTGGAGTTGTGCAAACAGACAGGCCAGGATTTGGGAAGACCTCAAATAGCATATTCCTAGTAGCAAGTGTGACAGGAAAAAGATAGAGTAGGGCAGAGTTCCCCAATCTTTCCAAGTTGGTGACCCGGAGGGGGAGGGATAAGGGGGAAAAAGGGGATGGTTTTGTGGGAAGGGCAGGTAAGTGCACGTGCACAAACTCCTGTTGCTCATGCGAGTGAGGCCCTGAGTGCTCCCATGAGTCCCTGAAAGCCCCCATGTGTGGGACCGCAAGCCCCAAGCGCCTACGACGCTCACATGAGTTGGGCTGCGTGTACGCACGTGTGTGCACCAGCCACTTGCACGGCCCGGTTGTGAATAGGCCGTGGACTGGTAGTGGGCTGTGGCCCACAGGTTGGTGATTCCTGGGGTAGGGGATCTGCCTTTTTCATTGCCACTTATTTAGCTGCCAGCATTTTTTCATGGTTGTTTCTACTTCTCTACTGTGAAATAATATCAAGAAGACAAACCATGGAGGGATGTGGTAAGTGGGTAACTTTTTTTGTGGCTAGAACATATACTTCTTTTAAAACAGTGTCCTCAACCTTTGCAGCTTGGCGGCCCACCTGGGGGGGGAATAGGGGAACTGGACACACAAGTGGTGGACCTTGATTTTGCCACCCTTCCCCCAAAATACTGCTATGTGGAGAGAAGCATGCAGCTGCGTACCTCAAGGTTTTGTCTTGGGCCCAGTGCTCTTCAACACAAGATGACTTCATAAATGACTAAAGTAGCACTCATCAAACTTGCAGATGACACCAAATTGGGGTGGGGGGAATTGCTAATACTTTGTAAGAGAGACTCAGGTTCCAGAAGGACCTTGACAGACTTGAGCATTGGGCCTTATCCAAAAGATGATGTTCAGTTATAAGAAAAGTAAGGCAGGAGAAACCAAATGGAAGGGTATAGAATAGACAGTACCTAGCTCAACAGTAGTATCTGTGAGAGGGATCTAAGTGTCCTGGTGGGACACCACAGGGGATTGGACTAGAAGACCTCTATGGTCCTTTCCAACCCTATGATTCCATGATTCCATGATCATGCCATAGCGTGATCAAGAGGGCATTAGAATGACATCACCTATAGATCAATTGCTTCCAAAGTATATACATTCCTGATGCTTACTGGGCCATTCTGACTGGAGCAGCATATAAACCCTAGCAAATTAATACATATATAATTAAGTCCCTAGATGAAAAAAAATAATAATCACAAGAATGATGTCAAAGGAAACAGAGCAGGAGTTTCATTAAGCACCTTCATGGGCATTTCAAAGATGCCTACATGGAAAACCAAATGGAGGAGTAGTCAGACTAACAGATTAAATGTTGGTGAATGACTATCCAACTCCAATTCACATAAAAAAACCTTTGCTTAATATAGCTCCATTGTGCAGTCCAGTACTATGTACTGCTGTCAGTTTGTGGTGGCTTATTCCTGTGCATACAGATTTATCCAATTTTATTCATCTACTTTCCAAAAACAAGATTTTTGGACTAATTTAAATGTGCACTTCTTAAATGGTTTCCATCTGGGTAATGAAGTCTTCAAATCTCATAACACTGAAAGAGTAATGAAACATTATTTTAACATTCCAATGCCTAGAGGTTAATTGCTTTTAGCACTTGAGAATCTCCACTTCAGCCATGAATGAACTGCAGGTTTTACTGACAGGAATAGAAACAGCTATTAAAAATATGAGCAATAAAATTATGATTGTTTTCAAAAGTCTGCCATTGTAAATCATTAACAACTCACTTCCTATATACAATATAATAGATGCAGTGCTCAAAAAAAGGGAAGAAACCCCATTTAAAATAATGTACAATATGATATTAATTTTCATAACCTCATCTGGAGAAGCAGTAACCCTAAATTTTTATTCTTCATTTAATTTAGCCTTCTCCAACAATATGCCCTCTAGACATGCTGGACTACAACTCCCATGACTGTAGCTGGTTCCAGGTTAGGGAAAGCTGCTTTGAAGCCTATGTTTGCTTTACTTTCTTGGAAATGGGAAAGATTTAGAAATCACCATTTTCTCCCCAAGCACCTGAAGTCCAATCTAATTTGCCTAGCTGTGTGCTTGCTATGACAGTAACATATTGACCTAACAAATCCCATTTAACAGACCTCAGCAATGGACATTTTTTTTTCATCTAGACATCTTGAAATAATAGAACAATTCACTGAATTAATTTGGGCAGGGTAGTTACATTTATGGTAATCTTCCCTTAATTTTACAACATCCGTCACAATTTGTATTTTTGCATCTCTATGACTCCCCAAGGATTATTTCATAAATTGTTCGAAATATCTTTGAACATTATCATTTATGAAGCAAAATAATTGGGCTCTAAGTCACCCACATAATATAGAAAACTACCTATACTGTATGGGCATATAACAAGATATTTAAATATAAGAAGCTATATGAAAGATACAGAGGGCATGAAAGACTGCTGGGTCAGAGATCCCCAACCCCCCCCCAGGTTACAGCCCGCTACCAGCCGTGGCACGTTTAGAATTAGGAGGAATGAGTGGCTGGTTGGAGCATGCATGCACACAGCTCAACTTGCATGAGTGGTGGGCCAGCGTGCATGCATGCAGCTCGATTTGCACAAGTGCATGCACAAGTGCATTTGCACCCAGCATGCACAGGCACAGCTCAACTAGCTCATGCAAGTTGGTTCCCCTCTTTCCCCCCCTGCCACCGGCTAAGCCGTAAAGGTTGGGGACTGTGCTAGTTGACTGGGCCTGTCTCTCTCTCTCTCTCTCTCTCTCTCTCAGCCCAACCTATCTCACAGGTTTGTTATTGTGGGGCAAGAGGAGGAGTAAGGAGTATTAGGCATGTTTGCTGCCTTGAGTTACATATTAGGATTATAAAGGAAGGATAAAAATAAAATAATATACACACACACACACTCTTCTCTGATAAAGCATTACTTACTATGCTTGGTGGAGCAGTGGGCTAATGCCTCCTTAAGTAACACCAGCTGCCTGCAATTAGTGCAGGTTCACATCCCACCAGGCTCAAGGTGGACTCAGCCTTCCATCCTTCCATCCTTCCAAGGTAGGTAAAATGAGGACCCAGATTGTTGGGGGCAATTAAGCTGACTTTGTAATAATGCCGCTTGGGGGGGCCCTAATAAGCCCTAATAAGCAGACATATGCATAGAATGAAGGCTATTGCTAAGCACATTGGTTTGTGCTTAAATTGTAAGCCGCCCTGAGTCTTCGGAGAAGGGCGGGATATAAATGGGATTAAAATAATAATAATAATAATAATAATGAAACTTAAATTTCCAGAAACTTGAGAACACTTTATTCCCCAATCACCTATTCCAAAGACTGACTACGGAAGCTCACAGGAAACTCCACCACTGAGCAAGGATCCCGATGATGCAGTAATTCCATTCATGTGCTGATACAACCCTAGTGAGGAAGGCAATATCCACAAGACTGACTCATGGAAATATTCATAGTAATCAGAACGTCCTAGCAGAATCTCAAGGAATCAGGTAGATTTCTGAATAAGAATCACCGTCTTCTTCCAGCCAGAGAGGGGAGAAAGATACACTCTGAATAATTTATAGACTAATTAAATGAGAAACATTTTTGTCTTGGACATGCAAAAAACATGAAAACCCAGAGATTTACAGTAGCAGCAGCTTCTTTTAATTCTGAAAAAACATGCTTGATTCTGAGTTTTCTCATATTTCTCTATAGAACCCCAACACGGACCATTTATCATCATCATCATCATCATCGATCCTCATCCTTGCCCTCCTCCTCATATCTAACATACTATTGTTTTCAGGATGGATAAAGAAATGTTTACTTTTCTAGAGATAAGTATTTTACTTCTCCAATAAGTCCAGTTTGTTCCTGTTGCAGCAAACTTGGCTCTCTCATTGAAAATATAAAATACACCCTGAAATTGTTCCATCAAGTGGTGGATGGAAAACCTGACTGCACTTGTATTTTTTAGCAGGCTTTCTGGAATTTTGCAATGGGATCAGTTTTTACACAAAAATGCAAGACAAACCTCATCATTCCATATGAGCCTTCTATTTAATTGGCTTTGACAAATGAAACACACAGTCTTATATCCATCGTACTCTGACAATACAAGAATTTATTTTGTCTCTGATCTGTATTCCCACTTCCTATTTATTTCTATTATTCTGCCACATGATTTCACACTCCCCCTTTCTCTTAATTTATCATGAAATAGTTCAGCTTCTTTCAGCTCCTCAAAGTTTGTCCCAGTTTGGCTGGCTTCTTGGGAATGGAAAGACAAACTATACTCAATGCTAATATTCCAGAACTAGTTGAGAAATTTGATTATGGACAAAAGTCTGCATAAAATTAGAAGCACTGATGACAAGAGAATAACAGAGTTGGAAGGGACCTTGGAGGTCTTCTAGTCTAACCCTCTGCCCAAGCAGAAGACTTTATACCATTTCAACAAGTTGTTGTCCGACCTCTTCTTTAAAAAAATATAAAAATAAAATGCTCTACCCCCATGTTTTCCAACATAGGCATCTTCCAGATGAATGAAATTCAATTTTGAGAATTCTTAGCCATGACCAAACTGCCTGAAGAATTCTGGGAACTGAAGTTCACACATCTAAAATTTGTCCCAGGAGAATTGCAGTGCAGCTGGCTTTGTGTATTCTAATTGAAATTGCATTTTGATGTGGATTTTATGCCCAATACATATCTTATATACATATTATTAAAAATAAATTCAGCAAAACTGTATAGTATTTCAAAAGTTAATCTTAATTATAACATCCCCAGGGGAATAGAGTAAAGAAATATTATCCACAAATCCTGATTACCTCCATACTTCTTAAAATAAGAATTCATATTAAAAAGGCAGAATAGAAATAAAATACTACTACTACTACTTGTTTACATCAACCTTATATCTGGATCTCAATAATTCATACCAGAACCTGACCTGATTATGATCTTATGAAAAATGTAGTATTATTTGTTGTATTTCTATATTGTTAAAATATAGAAATACGTTATGCATTATAGAAACCTATAATGGCTTACAGGTAGACCCAGTCATTGTACTTTAAACAAACCACAGTTTAGCACATTAAGTTTCATAGAATCTGTATTTCATAGAATCAAATGCTTTTAAAATTCTGCAAACCATCCTAATATCTTTTTTTACAAAACAGCAAGAACCACTGATTATGCAGGATGATGGTAGCAGAAGTTTTCCTGCCCAGGATTATAAGTTATTCTAAACTTGGGCAGAAAAACCAAGTTGCATGGATGCACAGATAAGTGGTACCTGGTTTAGCAATAGTACTAGCAAAAAGTATCTGGGATGAAACATGAGCCAGCAATGTGTCACAGTTGCCAAAAGAGTCATAATGTTTTGGGCTGCATCCACAGAAATAGTATTATCATTACAGAAGGTGACTATACTCCTCTACATCATACTAGTCAGACCACACCTAAACTACTATGTCTAGTTCTGGCCACCATAGCACAAGGATGCTGACGAACTGGAAAGAGTGTAGAGAAGAGAACAAAGAAAGTAAGGAGCTTGGAGATTAAATTCCATAGTGAATGATTAGTTTAGTCTAAGGAGAGACAAGACAGCAATCTTCTAATACACGAACGAATGTCACAGAGCAGAAACCACTGATTTATTCTCCAGAACACCTAAGATTAAGAATTAATGGGTGGAAGCTTAACAGAGACCCAAACTTGAAATAATGATGAATTTCCTGACTGTGGGAACTGTTAAGCAGCAGAAGAGCCCCGCTTCCTGAAATTGTGGTTGCTCCATCAATGGAGATTTCCAAGAAAAAGATAGAAAAAAGTTTGTATGAGGATTGCATTTTATTTTTATTTTTTTGAAAAGTAGAAACATATGCAAAATATAGGAGGTGCAGGTGGGGAAGAAGAAAAATTATTTTTACAGGCAGGGATGCTTACAATCCAAACTTACACCTATCCTTGGAAAGAAGCTGCACAGTTAAGAGTCGCATGGAAATTCAGCTGAAGAAATACCATTCAGCTTATAGGACTTAAAGTCCAACATCCCTAAAGCGCATCAATTTTCAGGAGGTTGGCTTAATGACATCTGACAAGAAGGACTAGTAACACAAGCAAGTATAAGTAGTAGTAACGATGAGAGGTGGGAGGCTACATTTAAATAAATTATTTTTTTGCTGGACAGATTCCAAAAACAAAGAAAGCCTTCCGGAAAGGTGTTTTTTTTAAAAAAAGTTCCAGTCCCTGGAGCATTCCCGTTCAAGCGCTAACTAGACTTGACCCTGCGTAGTTTTCTAAACAACACCCAAAATCGGCCGGGCGTCGCCACCTAAAATTTCTCTTTTTTGCAGCGCTCCCCTCAGCCGGACCGCCCCTCCCTTTGCCAAAGTCTTACCAAAAACTGAAACATGGTTGCCAGCTGTCACTCCCCGTCCCTTCCAAGCGGAAGGGAAGATTTACAGCTGACTACTTTTTCTCTTCCGGATACCCGCCTTCCTTTCTACGTTGGCTTCCCGCATTGGCCGAGTGACTTGATGGGCTCCTCCCTTTTCCAATCCCTATTTCCTTCCCTTCCTTTTTGTCCCGCTTCAGGTTCTCTCTCTTCCGAGGGCACCTTAAAGACGCTTGTTGGCTTTTTTTTTCCCTTTGGGGCGGGGGGGGATAGGGGCTGCGTTATATTGCAATTTATTCGGAAGCGGCCGCCGCTTCTGCCGTGCAGCGTTTGCTGGAGAGTTGCTCAGCTTGCAAAACTGAGCAGAAAGTCGCTTAGGGAAATGAGAGAAGGATCAGGCATGATGTCGCCCAAGGCGGTCGTGTTTGATGCCCCCTGATTTAAGTGGGAAATTGGAAAAGCTAAAGGGAGGCTTACTGTGCAAGGAAAACTGTGCCTATAGGTTTGATTGAAACCCTGAAGATTAGTCAAATATATGAGATTAACAACAACTCGGTATAATCTTGTATTTTTCTCTTTAACAGAGAGCAAGCAGCATTGATCTGCCCACCAGCCTTCCAGAATTAAACTCCAATAATAATAATAATAATAATAATAATAATAATAATAATAATAATAATAATAATAATAATAATAATAATAATAATAATAATAATAATAATATCATCACCTGTCAATTGCAAAGGCAGCTTTAGTTGGAAGATCTTACATCCTGCAAGGATACCTTTTAACACTATCAAACAACCAAGTCTGCATATCCCAGGTCCTTGGGAAGGACTTGATAGGTGGCTAAAAATGCCAAATCCAGTCTGAACATCTGTCTGATTGTGTGACCAACCATAATAATAGTTAAGGAGAATGAGAATGGTTCCCCTTAAAAAATATTTAAAATATTATTTTTAAAAACTCATGGTTGGGGCCAGGGCTTTTTTTGTAAAAGAAAAAGGTGCCGGAACTCACACATGTCATACAACCCACCTTGCCTACCCTACAAGGTTCCATCCCAAAAAGGTGCCAGAACTCCATTCTGAACGTTCTATGAAAAAAAAAAGCCCTGGTTGGGGCTATCAGAACTGTGGGGCTGTGAAATTCATACATCAATTGGAAAGAAAGTAATGCAGGAATTTCATGTGGTTTGAGTTGATCCAGAAGAGATAGGTTCCGCACATGCATGCTAGTCGTTTCCAACTCTAGGGGCCGGTGCTCATCTCCGTTTCAAAGCCGAAGAGCCAGCGCTTGTCCGAGGACATCTCCGTGGTCATGTGGCCGGCATGACTAGACGCCAAAGGCGCACGGAACGCTGTTACCTTCCCACCGTAGTGGTCTCTATTTTTCTACTTGCATTTTTACATGCTTTCGAACTGCTAGGTTGGCAGAAGCTGGGATGAGTAACAGGCGCTCACTCTGTTATGCAGCACTCGGGATTCAACCCACCAAACTGCCGACCTTCTGATCGACAAGCTCAGCATCCTAACCCACTGAGCCACCGCGTCCCTTCCAGAAGATATACTCCAGGCTTAAAAATGTTCATGTTTTGAAGAGAGCACAAAACACTTAACAGATGAACTATAAAATGAAAGATATTTAAAGATATTGAGATTCTGATGTTACATCAGTCTCGAAAGCTCTGAAAAATAATGCCAGTTCTGTTAAGAAGAGAAAGAAAATGTCCAGTCATTTGTTCTGTTGTATCATCATTACATTTTTTCTTAATCTTAAAATTAATCTTAATCTCTACTTAATATAAAATGCATATCTGATTGCATTTTATTTGAAGAAAAGATTAAGAAAAAATTAAGACTTTAATAATTAATTACACTTTAATCACATAGGCTATTTATACATGTGTAATTAACCTAGCCAGTCAAGGAAAATGAGAAATAATTCTAGTGTAGCAATAGAAAATACATGAATTTTGTGTACTAAGTATAAATGATATTCTATGAAATGAACACAAGATGGCACCTCAAATCCACATTTGTTGATTTTTTTCACCCAGAGTTTTTTATTTAGTAGGATGATAGGGATAAAAGAGAAAGTTAGTGGAGTTTGAAAATGGTAAATTTGTAAAAAAAAATGTGAAAAAACTAAATTTCATTTTTAATTTGTGCCATTGTAAAAAATAACAATAAAGGTAATCTAATCTTATTACAGAATAGAACTGGAAGGGACCTTGGAAGTCTTCTAGTCCAACCCCCCGCTTAAGCAGAAGAATCTATACCTTCTCAGACAAGTGACTAGTCTAGTCTCTTCTTAAAAATCTCCAATGATGGAGTGCCCACGATTTCTGGGAGCAAGTTATTCCACTGGTTAATTTATTTATTTATTTAATTAGTTTTCTATACCGCCCTATTCCTGAAGGACTCAGGGCGGTTTACAGGGCAGCATATAAAAGACAATATAAAAAGATAATATAAAATTAAAATGAATTAAATTAATTAAAGCCCAACAATTAAAACAATATTAAAAAACTAAAACCCCTTCAGTCCAGGCCTGATAAATCGAAAAGCCAGGTTTTCAGGTCCCGGTGAAATGAACGCAGATCGGGGGCAGTCCGGAGTTCCACAGGTAAATCATTCCAAAGGGCAGGCACGCCCACAGAAAATGCCCTCCCTCTGGGGATCACCCGCCGGCACTCCCTAACCGGCGGCACCCTAAGGAGGCCCTCTCTATGGGAGCGCACAGGACGATGGGAAGTTGATGCTGGCAGCAGGTGCTCCCTAAGATAATCCGGACCCATGCCATGTAGGGCTTTATAGGTCATCACCAGCACCTTGAATAATTGTCCCACTGTCAGGAAGTTTCTCCTTAATTCTAGGTTGCTTCTCTCTGTTCAGTTTCCAACCATTGTTTCTTGTCCTGCCCTCTGATGCTTTGGTGAATAACGTGACCCCCTTTTTCTTTGTGGCAGCCCCTCAAATACTGGAATGCTGCTATCATTTCTCCCCTATTTCTTCTTTTCTTTACATTAGCCAAACCCAAGTCCTGCAGCCATTCTTCATATGTTTTAGTCTCCAAGCCTTTTATCATCTTAGTTGCTCTTCTCTGAATTTTTTTCAAACTCTCAACATCTTTTTTGTGATAGGGTGACCAAAATTGGCTGCAGTATTCCAGGTGTGGTTTTACTAGGGTTTTATAAAGCAGTACTAATACTTTGCGTGATCTTGGTTCTATACCTGTTTATACAACCCAGGATTGTATTAGCTTTTTTGGTGGCAGCTGCACACTGCTGGCACACTTTCAGATGAACCAAACTTCTCTTAGAACAAGTTACATGATGATATTTTGGATAAAAGACGCTAGATGGCGCTGTGTTTCTTCTTGAACTAGTTGAAGATCTTTTCTAAGGTATGGTAAGAACATTTGTAGTTCTTTCAATTTACCGGTAGTAATTTTGTGTGTCCTTATAATCCATTTAGCAATTTAGTCACAGTTTAAGAAAACCTCCTTCTGTTTTTTAATAGTTCACCTCAGAAAGAAATAATATCCCCCTTTGTTTTAACAATAACTCGACAATAACAATAACTCAACAATAACAAAAACAATAACTCAACAGTTACTTTGAACACTTAAGTGTTTTGAACTATGCAAAGTCCTCCTGAAAACGTTTTGTTAGGAAGCTGCTCTGAAGTTTCTGAACTACTTTCCAGCCAGGAATTTCCTTATTATAGTTTTTCTTTGACATTTGAAAAAGCAGTATTTATTTTGCATGCTTTAAATTATTGTAAATTAATTAACTCTCTATGGAAAAATTACCTCCTAAACCAGGGGTAGGCAACCTTGGCTCTTTTATGATTCGTGGACTTCAACTCCCAGAATTCCTGAGCTAGATGCTAGCTCAGGAATTCTGGGAGTTGAAGTCCACAAGTCATAAAAGAGCCAAGATTGCCTACCCCTGTAATATTTGCAGAAAATAAGTGTGCAATGGATACAACTACAAAAAAATATATAGATCCTTTGGGAAACAGATATTAATACCTTTCAAAACATAGATAAAATAAAATAAAATATAGCAATCCTAATAAATTAGCTAGCCTAGTTACAAGAGGAGAAAATTATTTCATATTATTACAATAGCATTGTAATTATTACAGCTCTATAAAATTGCAGTAAGTTAATTCTTAAAGAAGTTTATTTATTAAATCATATTGACTAATTTTCTCTCTACTGATAGAGTTAATTCCAAAGCTGAGAGTCAACCGATTTTGTTAACCAATACGCAAGTGCCAACACATAATATTTGTTAATTGCCCAAACAGACTACATCAAAGTTCTTGATAACAAATATGCATTATTTGGATTGCAATTCCATTCCATCTTCAGTTTTAATATATTTATGCACAGAAACATGTATTTTAGGAGAAACTGTAAATTGGATCACATGACTCAGCCAATACAGTATTTTTCAGATTTGGCAACTTGAAGAGGTGTGGACTTCAATTCCCAGAATTCCCCAGCCAAAAGCTCAAGTTCACACATTCCCCAGCCAGAGCTCAAGTTCACACATTTTAAAATTGCTAAGTTGAGAAACACTAGAGCCAGGGGTAGGCAACCTTGGCTCTTTTATGATTCGGGGACTTCAACTCCCAGATTCCTGAACTAGGAATTCCGGGAGTTGAAGTCCACGAGTCATAAAAGAGCCAAGGTTGCCTACCCCTTCACTAGACTAAAAAGATGAGCTTCTGAGGAGAATAAGAGTTCCAGTAGTCGAATTATTTTTTTTACAGCATGGCTTAAGTAAGTTTTTTATTCGTCCCCAAGACCATTGTAAAATAATTCAAACTTTTTTTAAAAAATAAAAACTTGTACAATCTGTATAGGGAATATATTGGTATAGCACAGGGGTAGGCAACCTCGGCTCTTTTATGATTCATGGACTTCAACTCCCAGAATTCCTGAGCCAGCTTGGCTGGCTCAAGAATTCTGGGATTTGAAGTCCATGAGTCATAAAAGAGCCGAGGTTGCCTACCCCTGGTATAGCAAATGGCTGAACCCATATGGTGAAAGACATCTTGCTCACCAGAAATTCTCTGGGGATTCAGATTCTAGCCATACTTCCTGCTTTGAGATGGTTGATAATTTGGCTGCCAGGGAGTGGCTGGACAGGCACCTCATTCTTAACCCTAGTGTGTGAGAGACTTTGGACTCTCTGCAACTCATGATGCCTGTCTTTGCCATAAAAAGCCAAAGAACAAAAACTGAAATAATTTCAATAATATCACATCTTGGCAAGGTATCACCCTTCCATCTCTCCTTGCAAAATAGACTACTCTCAAAAGTAATTAACAAAAATCATATTTTACTTATTAAAACCCATTCAGTGCTTGAAAAAAAAATTACCTAGCAACTCAGTTGCGATGAGCTGCTTATCAATGACTTAAAACATAAAGCCCCCAAAGAAAATATGTTCCAGCATACCACCAAGAATGTGCTGTTTTGCTCCATAGTAACACAAGACAGAAAGTTCCAAGTTGGTATGACCAATTACAAGAATATTTTACAAATCTTTCTGGCTTCGTGGACAACCTGAAGTACTGTATGAAATAAAGGCAACGTCCTAACCTGGACAAGGAAATAATAACATGAGACAATGAAACTTCAGAATCACATAGAAAACAGAACAGACTTAGCACAGTACGTATTTCTGGCTAGACAGCAACAAAATTGGAAGATTCCAGAAACAAATATTTTCTCTACTCCATTTAATAGACTTCCTCCACCATTTGGGGGAAGATTGCACCTCAGTTATAGGCTGCTGAGGAGATGGTAAACCCCACTCTTTTTTCAAACTCAGCTCTCCAGGCTTTCATTTACAGTAAGTTCTCTGTAGTTTTCCAAAGTCCAACCATTTTTTCTCCAAGCTGAGGAAGCAAATGGGGATACCTTCATTTTTTTATTATTTTGCCTGTTTTGTGGTCCCACCAATTCTTGGTGTAGGCAAGTGTTATTTCTTACAGAAATGCATTATTGTTGCTCTCTATCTTTAATTCTAACACCATGAATTCATTTGAAAACAATCATTTAGCAAGAGGCTCATTAACAAAGTAAAAAGCAGGAGAGACAATGAAAGTCCACGTTTCATGATTTTTCATAACGGAAATCCCAAAGTCTCCCACAGTCACATAGTAACTTAGATTTTAATATTTGTACAATTAATACACAAAAAAGTAGTCCCCTTATCTTTGCATATGTGCTCATTATTTCATAAAGGAGCAATTTCAGCAGATGCTTTAGAGGCCTCCAATGAGATAAGAATCATAATTCCTTAAATAAGTTTTTGATTGTAATATATGATATTATAGCTGAATCAGTGATTTCATGAATCCAATTTTGTCCAAACTGATATAAATTGTTGCTATAATGCCATGCAATTATTATTGTAAATATGTACGTATTTTAATCATTAATAGGTCTAAATTTTACAATAATTGGTTAACTTCATCATTTCCTACTCTAATACTCTAATTGCTAAATCTAATAGAACTGACATTAACACCTGGTCTAGGAACATAGACCAGAGAGTAAGTCCCATTGATTTTAGGGTTATAATTCCTTTCATAGGTTTGTACCTCATTCAAAATTTGAGTTTCTCCTAACATAAAATCTTAATATTCTAAGATAATTCTAAACGATCTGTTAAATATCAACCTGTCTCTTGTGATTACTGTATTTTTATATATTTTTTTTATTTATAGTGTATTATTACTATTAATTAATTGGATTTTAGCCAAATCTGCAGTTTTTATCAATAAATTCAACAATATATTCAACTATATAAACCTAATTAATGAAATATGAAAAATATTTATATAATAAATTTAGTCTTACAGTATTTAATTCTGTGATGCTTGTAAGTTTCTTGCTTATTCATGCTTTTTATAATTATTCATTTTTGCCATGTTCCTCTTTTTTTTACATTACAACATTAATGCTGCAGTGCGGCTGCATATTGGACTGGGGATCACATCACCTTGTCCCCTGAAAATTTTGTGCTCACTAATGGTTTATTTCAGTGCCCATTTTAAAATGTTGGCTTAAATAGCTTTAAATGGCTCTGCTTAATTTTCTGAGAAGTTTCTGCTTTTGTTATGGACCTGTCTGAACCTTAAGAAACCTGTCAGAGGATGGCAGTGATTGGACGGGAGAGGAATCTGAGAATTGAAACTATTCCTAAAATGACTCCCCGTTCCTGGTCAGCACCATGTGACCTCTCTGTAGGAAGGCCGCGTGGTGGATCGGCCACTTGTCCTTTCAGAAGGTGTTCTTTGGAAAAGATAAGTGAAGCAAGACAAAATGGAGGTAGGAAGGACAAAGTATGGGACCCAGTGTGGATGGGAAGCAGGCTTTTAAGGCCTGTGGGGACCCACCGAGATGGGAAGCAGATCCAAGAGGTATCATGGGATGGGATGAGTGGGGTCTATCATAAGGGAGGGCAGATTACCAAATGCCCAAATTTTGTTCATGTGATCATGGGGGCAGTATAGCAACTGTAACTTCAAGTATAGATCATAAGTCTCTTTGTTTAGCGTTACTATAATTTTGAATGGTCACTGATGAATGGTTGTAAGTCAAGGGATACCTGTAAAAATAAAGCAAAACAAAATTCTTCCCTAGATTCAGGCATTCCAACATCCAAGAGCCGTGGTGATGCAGTTGTTAGAATGAAGTACTGCAGGCTGACTGCCAGGAGTTCAATCCTGACAGGCTCAAGGTTGACTCAGTCTTCCATCCTTCTGAGGTTGGTAAAATGAGGACCCAGATTGTTGGGGATAATATGCTGACTCTGTAAATCACTTAGAGAGGGCTGTAAAGCACTATTACATTTGGGGTCACATTAAATGTGGCCTGGTATCAATTTAAAATTTGCATTAAGTTGAACATTGCATTATTAGAATTCACAGTAATCACAATCTACCTTTTAGGGCTTGCCTATATTCTGCTCTATTGGGAAACTTGTAAATAGTTACAGGAAAGGATTTGAATGTGCTGCATTAAAATTAGTATTTTTATTGCAAGCAACTGAGAGGCATTATAGAGTTGGATAACCTTATACATACTGTAATGTATTGGGATTTTTACTTGTACTGATTCACATGTCTGTTTGAATGCTGCTTAAAGGTTGCTCAGTGGTGTGTCTGTGTAAAGGTCACTGACTAAGCCAGACTTGTTGTCTCCAAGAAGATCATTGGATGATTTGGGGCGGGAATGGGTTCCTTTAAACCTATTGGCCGCCACCAAGTGGCCAATCATATAAGTAGCTGCGCAGCAGCCACTGTTTCAGTTCTGTTCCTGTTTGCCTCAATAAAGCATGTTCCTGTTTGCAACCTTCCGTCTCGCTTATTGCCTGCAAAGAACCGGCTATACAACACATACAAATACAGGTAGTCCTGAACTTGGCAATCAGCATGTATTCATGAAGACTACAGTATCCCAGGGTCACCTGATTGCCAACTGCAATCTTTTCAGGGGGCTTCCAACATGCTAAGTCAATGGGGGAAGACAGGTTTGCTTAATGACCATGTAATTTGCTTAACGACTGTGGTAATTCACTTAATGACTGTGGCAAAAATACAATAAAATCAGGTGCGACTCACTTAGCTGAATCACTTAGCTACAGATGTTCTGGTCCCAATTGGGATTTTAAGTCAAAGACTACCTGTACATAAAAAATTACACACATTGAGATACGCTTGCCTACATACATATATACCACGGATCAGAAAATGCAGCTTCTCAGAAAAGAAGACGACAACCTCCTTCAAGCTTTATTGTGGTAAGCAGGTTTAAAGCCATTCTGGAGAGTTATGTATCCTAGGTACAATAAAGTGGATGCTTGAGGAAGTCAGAGAGCAATTGGTAGGACTCAGCATGATGACATACCTGATAGTGGAGTGAGTAGCTTAATAGTAAAGTTGACCAATTTCCCCTCTATCCCCATGAAGGTGGAAAAGGGACAAATAACAATAGAAGAATTGTTTTTAATTCTAGTAGAATGATTAGAATTCCCTAAATATTGAATTATTGAGTATTAGACATTAAAAGCATATAATGGTGTACATACAAATTTTTTTGATATATTTTACTTCTCTGTGTTATGATGATGAGTCATTACTTTGCTAATGATTTATGGATTAGCATGCTGACTAGTATCTCATTCAGGACATATTCTGCAGAACGCCAGATGATTATTGAACATTTTACTTCTGTTAAAATTATAGAGCACAAATTTTGTAATATGTGATAACTAATATCTTATTTAGGATATACTGTATTCTGCAAAAAACCAGGTGATTATTGAATATTTTACTTCGGCTAAAATTATATACAGTAGCACATGTTTTAAAGAAAGGAAGCAAATATATGCATCCCATAATCTGATACACAGCAATCAAAGCTTCTAACTCATTAAAATCTGTTTCCTCAGTGTTATGTTTCGGGTTCGGACGAGCAGGAAAGACGCCAGGCAGATGAGTACAGAAGAATAGTTGCTTTATTCATAACTGTAACTGTACTGAGGGTTAGGGGTATCCATGCAGTCTTTATATAGTCTCCTATAGTCTGAACAACCAATCAGGTTGAACCCATCATTCCTGCCAAGTTGACTGCAGCCTGGACTGGAAGGTCCCTGTTACTGGAAGGTTCTCCCTGTTACTGGAGAACCGTTAGCTTTCCAGCGTACACGTGATAAGGTCTTCCCAAAAGCTCAGTACATAACACTCAGTATTTAAGAATTTAGTAGTGTGTTCTTTTGCATATTACATAGAAATAATCCCTAATATGTAAATGTGATTATAAATGTGATTATCTCAGAAATAATCCCCAATGAACTCAGTGGGACTTTCTTGAAGAAGCTTTATATGCACTGTAACTAATATGAGTTTTCTGTTAAAAGCTGCAGTCCAGAAGCCAGAACAGCTGCCTACCACAGATCTACCCACTTGGTGTGAAATCTTTATGGAAATGTTATATTTGGAACCTTTCATCATTTTACCATGCTAGTGTCATGCATGAAAGAGTAACATCTGCCTGGGATCTCTGTCTCTCTGTCTCTCTCTCTCTCTCTCTCTCTCTCACACACACACACACACACACACACACACTCACACACACACACACACACGAAGGGGGGGGGAGAGAGAGAGAGAGAGAGCAATATACTCATTTAAGTAAAACAATTGTTAAACATTCAAAAATCACCTTTGGATGCAATCCATTTCTCCAAGAGATATATTTCTAGGGGTAGGGAGGGGGTTGTAAGACTTCTACATTAAAACAGCCATTATACTAAAAGGAATAGTTAAGGAAACACTGAAAGCAAGATGTAAAGTGTTTTTCTCGTTTATCATGGCTGCACCTCAAAATAAGCCACACACACACACACACACACACACACAGAGAGAGAGAGAGAGAGAGAGAGAGAGAGAGAGAGAGATACTGTATACACATTCTCCTACCCCATTTTTCTGTGTAAAATATTGAACACTAACCACATATATTAGAAGGTCTGTATTATAAATTTCAGCTTACATACTGACATTTCTAACTTTCAAGCTTCCAGTAAGCTTCCTACAATAAAAAAGACAAAAAAATATTATTGTTTTTCCCACAATGCTAATTTGAAAAACAAAAGAAAACAGGTTAGTTATTTTAGGCTTATATGCCGCCCCATAGTGCTTTACAGCACTCTCTGAGCATTTTGCAATGTAGAAGTATTTATTTATTTATTTATTTATTTATTTATTTATTTATTTATTTATTTATTTATTTTAATCCCATTTATATCCCGCCGTTCTCCGAAGACTCAGGGTGGCTTACAATTTAAAGCACAAACCAATGTGCTTAGCAATAGCCTTCATTCTATGTATATGCCTCCTTATTAGGGCTTTCGGCCCCCCCAGTGGCATTATTACAAAGTCAGCTTATTGCCCCCAATTGCCCCTAACAATCTGCATCATCATTTTACCAATGTTGGAAGGGTGGCAGCCTGAGTCAACCTTGAGCTCCATCAGGATCAAACTCCAGGCTGTGGGCAACATTTGCCTGCAATGCTTCCCTTTAAGCACTGAGCCACCAGGTCTCTCCGCAAAACAAAAGGGATATGCAACAAACAACTACAATTCCGTGTATATGCTTATTAGAGGTACATATGCTTCAAAAATGATTTGGCAGAAGTGCTTTAGGGCTCATATACAGTATGCATGAGCACAACATTTCTTTGGTATTCATTTATAAAGCCTGAAAAAAAGATATAGTTTCTTTGAGGGTTAGATTAATTGACTCTTTAAAGCAGCCCTACCTTTTTGTAGGTTCATGAGAATTCCTGAAAAAAAAATAGATGGCTGCATTACCTAGTGGTAAAGTACACACATACCTTCTGAAATAATTCTTCTAAATAATTTCTGAAGCATGCACAGCCTGAGTATATACCATGCCTCCCCAAAAATAAGACACAATGTTATTTTATTTTTTTTCCTCCAAAAATAAGCACCAGGTCTTATTTTTGGGGGGAAGGGGTCTTTTTCACTCACCTCCGAGATCAACAGCCCCACCCAGCCAGCTCACTTCTGCGCCCGAAGGAGCAGCTTTACTCTGCAGCTGAGAATGGAGCTCTGGACTGCATTTTGCAGTCAGAGGCCTTTCAGGAAGGCCTCTTCCTGCAGATTGAGCTATGGATTCAATAGCTGCAGTGGCCTTCCGCAAAAGACCTCTGACTGCGAAATGCCGGCTTGGGGACTGCACAGAAGAAGTGGGCAGGCAAGGAGAGGCCTGGCTGCAAGGTAAGTGGGTACAGGGCACGTGGGGCAGATCCACACCCCTTCCCTAGTTTGATTTTTAAGTCTGTGCCTCACCCAAAATTATATAGGGCTTATATTAGGCCCACCCCCCAAAAATCAAGCTAGGACGTATTTTCAGGGCAGGCCTTTTTTCATGGAAACACGGTATGTATATGCATTAAAAGTTCTATTACTCAGTTTGAATAAAAGTGTGAAAAACATTTCTAAATGAAAACATTGAGTCATTTGCCAATGTGTCATTCCATGTGCGCCAGAAGAGATCCAATCTCAAAACAGACTATACTGAAATCCTGAAAAAAACTTGACCTCAAAATGTTTTTCCTTCTAGGTTCAGATGTTGCTACTAGGACTTTCTGAAAGACTTCAGTAGTTTAGGATTTCACTTTAGTATAAATTGTTTTGCAAATGTCTTTTGTGCATGTCCATGCATGCCTATGAAACAGAAAAGGCCTTGAAATGACAGCATTTGAACCTTCAAACAGAGGTCACCTTTCATCAGTTAAACAGTGGACTGAGGTTTTGCAAATTTTCCTTCCCGTGTTTCAGATGGTCTTATCAGATGTGGGGAAATTCACTGGAGAAAGTGTTTATGTTTGGAAGAGTGAGCAGTAAAGGAAACCAGGTTGCTAAGGAACATATTGGCTGGACACCTTCAAAGTTGAAAACAGCCAGAGCTGGTGTCAGAAAAACTTAAGGAAGCAGTGCAAAATTGGAATATGTGGAGAGACTTAGCCCATAGAATCACCAAGAGTTGGACATGACTGACTAGATAACATGATGATGATGATGATGATGATGATGATAATGATGATGATGATGATGATGATGATGATTGTCATCATCCTCATCCTCATTATCATCATCCTCATCCTCATCATCTATTCCAGATAAGACTAAATATGGTGTTTGAACAACAGCAGCAAAAGAAGCCTATCCTTCACTGGTTAGTTCAAAACTTGACATTCAGTAAGAAAGTCAAACCATTTGGCTCATATTTTTTTTTTATTGAAGAGTTTTAAAATACAGTTTTCCTTTAAGAATCCCCCCTTCCCCCTCCCTCCTCCCCCCTCCCTACCTCCCCCCCCTCCCCCCCTCCCCCCCCCCGACTTCCCAGAGCTAAATACAAGGTATATATATAAAAAGCAATCATAAACAATCATATACTAACAATTATAAACTCTAAAATCCATCACTCTCTAGCTTATATAAGATAAAACAAATAATAATAATATTGAATATGTATAAAAAGAAACTAAGATAATAAAAGAAAAAAAAACGAAAGAAGACTTATTCAAATGCTACATAAAACTTCTTAACCCTATACTTGTTCTGGATAAAATCAATCCATTTTCTCCATTCCATAATATAGCGTTCTTGCGAATGATCTTTCAAATAGGCCGAAATCTTCGCCATCTCTGCCAGGTCGGAAACCTTTAAAGTCCACTCCTCTATGGTCGGCAATTCCTCTTTCTTCCAGTAGTGGCCTATCAAAAGTCTTGCCGCCGTAATTAAATTCAACATCAACTTGGTGTCCACAACTGTGGCATCTGTAATTATTCCCAACAAAAAGAATTGCGGACAAAACTTTAACCTCTGTTTAAAAATCTTCTGCATGTTCCACCAGACTTTTATCCAAAAAGCCTTAACCTTTTTACAAGTCCACCATATGTGGAAATATGTTGCATCTTCATCACCGCACCTCCAACATTTAGGCTGATAATTCGGATACATACTTGCAAGCTTTTTAGGATCTAAATGCCATCTATAAAACATTTTGTAAAAATTCTCTCTTAAATTTTGAGCTTGTGTAAATTTTACGTTCCTCACCCAAATCTTTTCCCATGTATCCATTGTGATGACTTCCTGGATATTTTGGGCCCATTTTATCATACAATCCTTAACAAGCTCTGTTTCTGAGTCAATCTCTATCAATGCAAGATATATCCGTTTGATATGTGCTGGTCCCTGATTCCTAATTTGCTTTATCAAATTTTCATCAGTCATTGTAAATCCATTTTTCTGGTCTTCTTTCCACCTGGCCCGTAACTGAGTATATTGAAACCAATTTTGAACAACCTTCTCTTCTCGCAAGAAGCTATATGATTTCAAACACCAAACATTTCTTTCCAAACTGAGAATCTCCTTGTACGTAGTCAAGTCATGTTTGAAGCCAGCATGTATATTTTCTATTGCGTGTTTTGGAATTGCCCATAATGGTATCTTGCAACTTATCTTATGTCTGTACTTCTTCCAAACTCTCAGCAATGCCTGTCTTAAAATATGCACCCTAAACACGTTGTCTACCTTCTTATCATACAACAAATATGCATGCCAGCCAAACAACAAATCGTGGCCCTCAAGATTTAATAACCTCCCTTGCGTCAAATTAATCCAGTCACTTATTCCTACTAATGCAGCAGCTTCATAATATAATTTAAAATTAGGCAATTTAAGGCCACCTCTCTCACGAGTATCCTGCATAATCTTAAGTTTAACTCGTGGTTTTTTCCCTGCCCACACAAATTTATTGATACCTCGCTGCCATTCCTCCAGATTAGAATCTTTCTTAAGAATCGGTATCATTTGAAATAAAAATAAAAATTTAGGCAGGACATTCATTTTTACTGCTGCAATCCATCCCAACAAAGACAATTGCAATTTTTTCCAACTCTCCAATTCTTTTTGAATTTTCCCCCATAATTTTTCATAATTATTTTTATATAGCTTTGTATTAGAGGGCGACAAAATCACCCCCAAATATTTAACCCTTTTAACAATCTCAAATCCAGTTATTCCTTCTAAAAGGGCCTTTTGCGATGTTGTCATATTTTTGGCCAAAATTTTTGTTTTTTGTACATTAACCTTAAATCCAGAAACCTTCCCATATTGTGTTATTATCTCCATCAGGTCCACAACAGAGTTCTCTGGCTGGGTCACTGTAACAACCAGATCGTCTGCGAATGCTCTCAATCTGTAATCCTGATCTCCAATTTGAATCCCCTTAATTTTGTCCGAATTCCGAATTTTAACCAATAATATCTCTAATGTTAACACAAATAACAAGGGCGATAACGGACACCCTTGCCTTGTGCCCTTCTCAATATTACATGCTTCTGTCAAGCTATTATTAACTATAATTTGGGCAGTTTGTTTTTGATATAATGCCCTAATCCAGGGGTCAGCAACCTGAAACAGTGAAAGAGCCACTCGGAACCGGTTCCCTCACAAAAGGAAAAACTGGGAGCCGCAAAAAATGTGTGCGCATGCACGTACATACGCACATGCGCAGAACAGGATTTGACTGAAGAGTGGAGCCAAGGCGAGATATGCACCTACCCTGCATATTTGAATTGATTGGTAGAACTTTTTTAGTCCCACTTTTTTTTTTTTTTTTGGACTGCACATGGCAGAGGACTGGGAGCCGCAGGAGACGGCTGAAAGAGCCGCATGCAGCTCCGGAGCCGCGGGTTGCAGACCTGTGCCCTAATCGGTTGTAAAAATTTTTCCCCAAAATCCATTTTATCTAAAACTTTCAACAAAAATTTCCAATTCAATTGATCAAAAGCTTTTTCAGCATCTAAAAAAATTAGCACCGCAGCAATCTGGTTGTTCCTTTCCAAAAACTCTAACACATCAACTATATGCCTCACATTATTTTTCATTTGCCTACCACTAATAAACCCTGTTTGATCCCCATGAATCACCTGTTGCAGAACCCTCATCAGTCTATTAGCCAAAACCTTAGCAAATATCTTGTAATCTGTGTTTAAAAGCGATATCGGTCTATAATTTTTAACTTGAGTAACATCTTGGTCTTCCTTCGGAATCAAAGAGATAAAAGCGGCCTATTACTGTATAAAAATTTACAATTAGAAATGATAAAACCGTTAAAGGAACTGTTCCAGACAATCCAGAGGGGGGGAAAGGTGCCACCGTCTTGGAGAACAGCTCATATTTTTTTTAAAAAAAGAATGGCCTTGATACATTTGCAAATTATCCAAGGGGTTTGAGGCAACCTTCAAGTAAATCAATAAAAATCTCAACACTTCTTAATAGTATCATAGGTTCTTCATGCAAATCTGTGTCAAACTCTTGTTTTAGAGATTGTTACCCTGAAATCTTTAAATTGTAGTTAAAATGTCATTAAGGAAAACTGATGAGATCAAAGTCTGTGATAATCATTCTAGGCCAGTAATGAAAACAGCATCAAGCATAATTCTAATTTATATCTGTTCTCCTCTGATTGGGAAATATTAGTTGTTTTTAAGGTAGCCTGATGGGTGAAATGCTATAACATGCTTAATTTTTTTAGGAACTCTGCAATGCAATGATCATACTACAGAATAAAACTTGTTGAGCAAATTTGTTTTAGTGGTTTAAGGCCTCAGGCAAGAAACAAGAAAATAGTGAGTTGGGGCAAATCATTCTCTCAGCCCTTTCACAAAAAATCAGGCCAGGAAACATCCTACACACATCTGATTGGATATAGGCTATAGTTATCAGATTTTGAAAGTTTCTCTGAGCATCTTTTTCATGCTTTTGCTGGCAGGCTATGATTCCCTACAATCCTAGGAAGAAGGCAATGGCAAGACACATTCCAAATTGTTGCGAGGAAAATGGGGACTTGTTCAGATAGTCTCCAGGACTCAGGATTGGTTTGAAGACAAAGAGAGAAGAAAGAGATAGAGGATTTTTAAAATATTGGATCTCCTTTTCTGTAATAGAATCAGAGATAGGAAAAGCAGTGTGTTCTGCCAAATAAATTGATGGTGCTTTTGGACAGAATGTAAAATGAGCTTACATCGTGTTTGATCTTTATCTTAATTATTGTTTAGCCTAACCAGAGTTATAAGCCAAGAATTAGGATCCCAGCAAGCCCTGAAGATGATACTTGAATCCTAAGGAGGCCTTTAACATTCCCTTCCATGCTGTCTTCTATCCAGTCTCAGCCTGAAGATGTAGTTTTCCTATTATCTGATTCTTGAGACATTACATGATCTTTCCAAAACATCTGCAGTTCCTCAGCCATAATGCCGCCAATTTTTTTTTAGATCTTTAGGATCAGTAACTTGGGAGGAAAACAGGCCACTTGGTCCTAGCAGCTTTCTTTAGGCTTCAATTGATGATAGGACGTCCTAAAATAAATGTGGTTCTTTCAGTGAGTTTCCCAGGGAACTGAAGTGGCTTTGTCAAAATCCTGTTTTGTCCTTGCTTCTTCTACTTTCTCTAAATATCCATCCATAGCTCACTTCCTTAAGGTCTTCAATCAAGATAAAACTGTTTGTGTATTCAATAACCATGAAGGAATCTTGAAGATAGAATTTCCTTCTAGCTGATTCCCATCGAGTAGTGATTCTGAAAGCAACATCGATTTAAGTATATCAATTCAGGTTATTTCAGATAATGGTACTGCTAGAATTGTCATTATTTGCTAATGGTGACTACCAATAAGTTGGAAGCCAAAATGGAACTTGGAAAAACAAGTGGAAAATGAGGGGTATGTGAGCCACCAGGTTTGGAATAGATGAAAAATCTATTAATGTTATATTGATAAATTGCATTTGTGTCCAAAGATGCTTATTTGCAATTTCAAAAATATTTTCCCCATGTGTTCCTATAACTGAATCTCTTGCTTGGATGCCCACTTGACATAAAGCTCATTTAAAGTTGATGTTTTTGCCTCATGTTCTATATACACATATGAAAGCTGGAGGGCTCAAGAGAATTACTTTACAAACTGCCTGCCAGAGCATCTGACTAAACAATTCCGTGATACAGTTTTTGTTTGCCAGAATGCTGGTTTTGAAAAATCTAATTCATTTCTAAGATTCTCAGATCTGTTAAAACAGGGGTCTTCAAACTTGGTCCTTTTATGACTTGTGGACTTCAACTCCCAGAATTCCTCAGCCAGGCACACTGGCTGAGGAATTCTGGGAGTTGAAGTCCACAAGTCATAAAAGGGCCAAGTTTGAAGAACCCTGTGTTAAAATGATTCCTTTCAATATTTGATAGTACCATTGTTATAGGACCAAGATTAAACAAATTTCTTTCAATCCCAATTTTGATATTCATTTTTTCCCATAAAAATATGGTAGTGTGATGACAGTATTAGACTAGGGAAAAATAGGAGTGCTATACAGTATACGCCATGTGAACTTTTGAACAAAAGGCTGGATATAAATCTAATAAAATTAAACATGGATTCATGCATAAAAGTCCAGAAAATCATTCTTTTTTTAAAAAAAGTTATGCTTTCAATGTCCTGTCCCAATTCCTGAAGGCTGAGTGATCTGGATGGTGAAAAACCAATTTTGACATAATCAAAATCCTACAAAGATAATATGGATATTAGGACTCCCCAGATCCAGGAATTTTCCATCTTTTATCTTGGATAGGATTGCACTTCCCCACTCAAGAAGGGAATCTTGAGATGTTCTTGAACTCACAGCTCCTGTTTGGCAGCTGTGGCCAAGGAAGCCTTTACATAGTGTATCTGCAAAGGGTCCCCTGGATTAGATTGAATTAGATAACCTGCAAGGTCCCTTCCAAATCTATTATTTTATGTTCTATGTTTTATTTTCATCTTCTGTTTCATTTGTGCACCTCCATAGATCAGTGGCTCTTTAGACAGTCAGTCATATCCCGGTCATCTCATAGTTTAACTAATGCAATGTGAGCTACATGGGTTGCCTTTGAAGATGATCCAGAAGCTTCAAATGATCCAAATTGCTACAGGCAAGCATGCCAATGTGAGACCTTGGCTTCCCAACTACACTGACCAAAATAATTTCCACTTGGCTAACATCGACCATGGTATCTTGCTGCAGCGTCTCAGTGGATTGGGAGTGGGAGGCACGGTTCTTCAGTGGTTCTCCTCCTACCTCCTGGGACGTTCGCAGTCGGTGTTGGCAGGGGGACAGAGATCGACCTCGAGGCCTCTCGTTTGTGGAGTTCCTCAGGGGTCGGTCCTCTCGCCTCTCCTGTTTAACATCTATATGAAATCTCTGGGTGAGATCATTCGTGGCTTTGGAGTTGGGTATCATCAGTATGCTGATGATACCCAGCTTTTCATTTCGACCCCAAACCACCCCAGTGATGCCCTCGACGTGATGTCCCGTTGCCTGGAGGCAGTCCGGGTCTGGATGGGGAGGAACAGGCTTCGGTTCAACCCTGACAAGACGGAGTGGCTGTACGTGCCAGCATCTCAGGAAACTCAGATCATTCCATCTCTCACTATGGGGGGGGTGAGTTATTACCTCCCGTAGATAGAGCTCGCAACTTGGGAGTTCTCCTAGATTCACAGCTTTCTTTAGAAGATCATATATTAACTGTGACTAGGGGGGCCTTCACCTAGTTGCACCTGGTGCGCCCTATCTAGACCGTGATGCCTTGCGTACAGTCACTCATGCGCTCGTGACCTCTTTGTTAGACTACTGCAACGCTCTCTACATGGGGCTGCCCTTGAGGACCACTCGGAGGCTCCAACTGGTGCAGAATGCAGCCGTGGGAATTGTGTTGGGGGTCTCCCGATACTCCCATATTACACCTCTGCTCCATGAGCTGCATTGGCTTCCGGTTGCCTTCTGGGTGAGATTCAAGGTACTGGTTATGACCTACAAAGCCCTACATGGCATGGGTCCAGAGTACCTTAGGGAGCACCTGCGGCCAGCATCAACTTCCCTCCACCCTGTGCGCTCCCACAGAGAGGGCCTCCTCAGGGTGCGGCCGTTTGGAGAATGCCATCTGGTGACCCCCAGGGGGAGGGCGTTCTCTGTGGGTGCACCTGACCTGTGGAACCGTTTACCGGTTGAGCTCCGGATGGCTCCCGACCTTCGCTTCTTCCAACGCGACCTAAAAACCTATTTGTTTGAACAAGCCGGCCTGGTCTGATAGGTTTTGTTTTAATTATTGTTTTAATGTAATTTATTTTCTGCATTTGGGCACTAGGGTTTAATTTGTTTTTAATTTCTGTATTTTGGGTATTTTGATATTTATGTCCTTGTTCACTGCCCTGAGTCCTTCAGAAGAAGGGCGATATACAAATCAAATCAAATAAATAAATAAATAAATAAATCATCTTATAACTTAACACAGTATTAAAATACAAATCAAAAAAATGGATGAAATGCCTAAATCAACTGAGAAACTCTTCAGTAAATTAAAATGCCAAAAATATTAAGATATTTAATATATGCCAGGCATTATATAGAAAATCTTGCCCAGACCATAAACAAAATGAGAAGAGTCCCTGAGAAGTTAGCCCAAATTTGTGACCTGAAACTTTTCACAAACTTTCCTTTAAAGCCATTAGTTTAGGAACTATTAGGTCTAATTATTGTATAACAATCAAAGGCTATTAGCATATGGAAGGGTTTTATTTGTTTTATTAGCTTCTGTAGTGGGAGATGCTTGATCAGGAATAGAAAACTGTCAAATCAGAATCCCCTTTATTCTTGTTTGTCCTCCCATCTCGGTCCTGAGTGGTTGGTAACGTAGCAACAGGCTGCAGCTTTTCATTATCATCATAATTTGCTACCTTATTAACATCCGAAGATGACATTTCAGTCAGGCCTGGCTAGTCCATAAACTAGCTGAAGTACTAAGCTTTCTCTCTAAAGGAGAGAACAAACCCTGAGCAGACCCATCAGGCAAAGCATGGGCTGACAGTGTTTACATAATGACCTGTAATACTGCTAATATTAAGTGAAGAAGGGATAAAATATAATCATGCTTAAAAACAGTAATTATGGAGCCAGCAGGATTGCTGCAGAATTAGGCCAACCCACTTATCCCACATTTACAAACAGCAACAGAAGTCCTTTTCTCTACTGTATTTCATGAAGGAAAATGTGAAATACTAAATGGAAAAAATTACATGAAAACCTCAAGGCACAAGAAATAAGGAGTACTTAGCTTAGGGGATAGTTTAGAAATCAGAGTATAAGTCGTAAGAAAAGGAAGAGAAGAACTCAGGACAGATCTAATAAAACATAGTAAAGTTTCTTAGTAAAGAATAACACCATGGTGGGCAGGAATAGTTCTGTTTTTTGTTTCACCTGTTCTCACTCAAGAATGAGAGAGATCCACAATGTCCAGGGCTTTCATCAAATAATAAAAAAGCAAAATGCATAGATTTGTACAATTGGAAAAGGAACCAGAATATCCCTATTATTTTTGAAATATCTTGGTAATTGCAAAAATGAGAGGATGGAGCAAAATGTTTTAACAGTATAACACTGTTGGAAAGGACTTTGGAGGTCTTCTAATCCAACCCCTGCTCAAGCAGGAGACTCTACACCATTTTGGACAAACGGTTGTCCAATCTATTCTTAAAAACCTCCAGTGTTGGATCACCCACAACTTATGGAGACAAGTCTTTTAACTGTTTAATTGTTCTGTCAGGAAATTTCTCCTTAGTTCTTGATTACTTACCTCCTTGATTAGTTTCCATCCATTGCTTCTTGTCCTACTTTCAGGTGCTTTGGAGAATAGGTTGACCCCCTCTTCTTTGTGGCAGCCCCTGAGTTATATCTGAACTGTTCTTTTTTCTCTTCAGTTTAGTTCATTTAATCACTATCATATATTCATTTCCTTTTTTGACTGTACAGGAAGCCCTTGATTTACAACCATTCATTTAATGACCATTCAATGGTCACAGAAAGTGACTTACAACTATCCTTGCACGTACAACCATCATAGGATTCCTCACAGTCATGTGATCAAAATTAAAGCATGTATTTATGATGTTGAACCATTCCAGGGTCACATGATCACTTTTTTCGACCTTCCCAGGGCCTTCCAAAAAGCAAAATAAATGGGATAAGCTGCATTTGCTTAACAACCACCCAATTCACTTAACAACTGCAGTGATCAGTTTAACAATCATGACTAAAAGGTCATAAAATCAAGTGTACCTCACTTAACAGCTGCCTTGCTTAGCAATGAAAATACCAGCCCCAATTGTGGTTGTAAGTTGAGAACTATCAAGTTGACGACTGGTAGACAATTGCTTAAATACAAGCCAGCAGTGTGCTGCAGCAGCCAAAAAATCCAGTGCAATCCTAGACTGCATTAACAGAGGGATAGAATCAAGAACATAAAAGCACTCTATAAGGCCTTGGTAAGACCACACTTGGAATATTGGATCCAGTTTTGGTCACCATTATGTAAAAAAGATGTTGAGACTGGAAAAAGTGCAGCCTCCACATGAAAACATAATTAATTTTATTTAATATCAAATCTGAAATTAATTTCAGTGAGTTCAATTACACTTATACATATGATAATGCTTATAGAAAGGCAGATAAGTTTTCTTTAGCTTTTTGCCAAAGTGCCTTTGCACCATTTCTAAAGCCAACTTAATATTTTGCTCCAAGTATGCTTTTAAAACATTTTTGATTTTGATTTCCTTTATAGTAAAAAAAAACAACCTTTTCAAATGATGGGACTACTTTTCAGTTGAACTTTCTACCTTTCTGGCATATAAATAGACTAGCTAAATAAATATATATTTAGAACAAATTCAGGATAACAGCTTCTACTTTGAAAGATTGGAGTACTTATGCAGCTTCCCCAACCTGTTAAAAACCCGAAAGGGAATTTTGAGATCAATAACAAAGACTCCAAGTAAGATGGGTACAGGATTGAAGAATATGAAATAGCATGCATATATTTAAAAAGTAGGAGGAATGCTAGATCATTGGGTCCTTGAGACAGAGACTGTCCTTGGACTAAACTACTTTAAAACAATTAATATCCTGTCTCCAACCTCCCCTATTTAGGGAAGATTGTTGAGAACCTATGGTATCCTCAACTTATGACCATAATTGAGTTTGGAATTACAATCGTTAAGAGGGTCATCATGTGACCACACCTGATTTTATGAACTTTTTTCATAGCCTTTCATTCTGTCACATTTCTCCATTAACCTACTTCCAATATTGGCCTTATCTCTTATAGCATGTTTGGAGATGTCTACAGTCAGTCTAACCCAGCACCTGTTGACTCTGCCCCAGGATCAATTTCAAAAACTGTCCTGCTACTTTTTTTATGTTACCATGCAGGCATCTTGGCTCTCTTATGGTTATCTCTTTCTATAGTGTAGGTTCAGCTTATCCCAGAAAGTTCTATAATATCTATCAATCTAAACATTCCTTTGGACTCCAATATCTCAGCTATGCCTTAGTGCTGCTTGTCTAGGTGATCCTGCATAGAGATATTGAACACTTCTGAGAATGCTATGTTTGGTCACTTAGACTTCCTAACCCCCTAGTACTGTAACTGTCTGAATTTGCCTTCCAAGTTTGGCCAACTATACCCTAATGACATTGATGACAATGGAACTACTACCTTCTCACCATCGTTACCCAACCATTTATTTCTGTCGTACAGAAGCTCACAGAGATTAATGGGCATTTGTACACTACAGCACAGTGTAGTGCTTAAGAAGTTGGTTTGGCCCAAGAAAGACTTGGGTTGAAGTTCAGCCTGAGCCACAGAATGTAGCTGGAAGTCGTCAGGCCAATCCAAGCTACCATCCAGGATTATTGTTGGGGGAAGGGGATGAAGAAGAGGCTGTACATGTTATGAGTGCCTGAAGAAAAATCAGGGAATGCATTTTAACCATTAGATAAACTATTTGGATCTCTGCTTCCAGTTTAGAAGAATTGATCTTGATTTAGACCAGACATGTCAAACACAAGGCTCGGGGGCCGGATACGGCCCGCAAAGTGGTTTCATGTGGCCCGGGAAGCCATCCTGGAAACAGTGAGGGAATGGCCCCCACTGCCTTGTCCCTGGCCCAGAGTCCCTCCTTCTGCCAGAGACCCTCAGATCTCTCCCACTCCTGCCCAGGCCCCCATAGGCACCCTTGATGCGAACGATGTAGAGCTGGCCACGCCCACCCAGTAGGCCATACGCACTCTAGCCACGCCCACCCAGTAGGCCACACCTGGCCCCCTGAGGGCAACCGCAATGCTGATGCGGCCCTCAATGAAATTGAGTTTGACACCCCTGATTTAGACCAACATGCTGGTCTAAGAGCAGAAACCAAGCCATTGTGGAATCATAAGAAAGTTCCAAATCTGTATTTTGTCTGACAAAATGCTTAATATTAACTCCTACACTGAGACAAATCTTTGAAAACACTGAGTCCATGGCAAATGATTCCCTCTAAGAGCACTCATTGGTTTTATGTATTCATATTTACATAATGGAGCTTTAGTAGAAATATCAGGGGAAGGCTCGGTAAAGCACCTAAACGTTTTCTGAGCTTAAAAGGATAAGTATAATCAGTCAACTAGCACTTAGTTACCCAGAAAATGCTTTTATCTGTAATGAAGAAAATCGGAGAGGTTGCCAATAATTAGGCTCCCCTTTCAAAAAAAAAAAAACTTGAGCAAAATGATTATTACATTTCCCTGGCCTGTTCTTTTGACAGTAATTTCACTGGATTTCGTTTTTAAAAAGTCATGTAGATAACAACATATTAGAAACTGCTGGTAGAGTTTTCTCAGCAGTTTATGCTGTTAATCTGCCTGGGCTCATTTGGTAAGATTTCAGTATATCCCCTGCATTCTGGAAGTTATTAAAGCAAAAACGTCAATTGCAATCACATTTCAGAGTCACAGAATCCCAGGGTATGCCTGTGTTTGAAATTTCTATCTAAATCCAGCTGTGCCTTACAAATATATATTTTTTTAAAGAACACACCTACATATTTCAATGTTTACCTCTATCTGCAGTTTCTTCCTCCCATGTTGTTATTATCTTAAAAATTGTATGCCTCCTGAACTTCCAGGGAAGACCCAGATTGTTGGGGGCAATAAGCTGACTTTGTAATAATGCCGCTTTGGGGGGGGGGGGCGAAAGCCCTAATAAGCAGGCATATACATAGAATGAAGGCTATTGCTAAGCACATTTGATTTGTGCTTAGATTGTAAGCCGCTCTGAGTCTTCGGAGAAGGGCGGGATATAAATGGGATTAAAAAAATAATAATGGTGAACTGAAGTTGGCTCTGCTAAAAAAAACAACATCTCTGGATAAGTAATTGCTCTTCTAAGCAGACCACTTAAGAGAGTAATCTTTGAGGGATGAGGGAATGGCTGTCTTGCTCAAACCACTAAGTTTGCATGCTTTCTTTTAAAATCACTTTCAGAAATTGTTTATGGACTATTTTTCAGCTATTAGTAACTTTTGGATTGACAAGTCTGGAAATATCAGGTGAGCTTCCTTCAGTCCTTATAAAATAAGATTTAAATACAAGTTTAAAGACTTAAACATTTGGGGGAGGGGGGGATAAACAGCAGAGGGTAATAAAAACTGAGTTTAGAGTGTTACAAGCCAACTCTCCAAATAAGTTTCAAATAAAGATTTTGAAATTAATCATAAAGAATCCTTTCCATGAGAGAATGTTTTAATTTTAAAAAAAATGATTGTCTCTATAGATAGACTGTGTTTCAAAGATGTTATGGAAGAGGAACAAATTTTGCATGATACGATTGAGGAAGTTCTCAAAGTGGATTTAAAAATGACAGGCTACAATAATTAAATGGAACAAAGATTCCACACTGGGCATAGGAAAGAACACTGGCTGATATCTTTGAAATCAAAAAAGATATAGAAATGGCAAACAAGGGTGTGACCTGGATAACCTTCCTGTATTGGACTTACAGAAGAAGCTTATTAAAGCTTGGAAGAATTTTGTGAGAATAGAAAAATTCAATAAATAAATAAATATCAAGTTTAGTAGAACATTTTCTGTGAAGCATAGCTGCATCCTGGTGCCTGTTACCTGCAACTTCCAACAACTATGAAAATACATCCAGTTTTCCATCATTTCCTCCAGGTCCAGGAATGCCCCCTCACCTGTCCCCTTATGCACTTCTGCCCACTCTTATCTTGAAGGGGACGGAATTTGAGTCAAAGCATATTTTAGACTTTCAGTGCAGAAGAGGGAGATTGAAATACAGGTAGTCCTCATTAAATGACCACTTGTTCAGCAACTGCTTGAAGTTATGAGAATACTATGCCTAGTCTTCATAGTTATGACTGTTGCACTGTTCTCACAGTCTTATGGTCAATATTCAGGGGCTTAGCAAGTGGCTCACAATGGTGACAATTAGCATCTTTAAGCAAGTGCCTGCATTTGATTCATTGGCAGGGCTGTTCAGTCAATAAATGTGCTTAGGAGATGGTAGATTAAAGACACACAGCACCTCCGCTTTAGCATTTTCATTTGCAACATCTTCACAAGCCAAGCTCTCTGGCTGCTCCAGCAGATTTCTTCACCTACCAGTAGTTTACGGTCTGAAATTGAGTGGAATATACTTCAGGAAGGGGAAGGAGACAGATATATTTGAATGGCAAACTTTCCTGGAGAAAAAGTAGAAGCACTGAAAATACTTCCATCCTTTCTACTTTCCTGAGACATAAAGAAGGAAGGATAAAATGCCTGAAGGCATGATGATCTCATCACTTCATTTGAAGCACAAATGGAGATAGAGTTCAGTTTTTCTTCAGTTTTTCACAATCAAAAAGTAAGGAAGGGAAGAAGCATATGACACTTCCATACTCAGATGGAGAACAGGTGATATAAGCGCTGAGCTGGCATTCAGCAATTTCCAGGCTAGAAAGACTATTATGAAACACATATCAACCACCTCTCAGAGTTACCAATCATTCCATCAAATTATTCCATTAATTTTAAATAGGAAAAAGAGACTTCCAACTGAAGCTCTGGAACACACTGCAGATCTAGAAAATCTCTTTGTTTTTCTAGACTGCAGTGAGTAACTAACAGTGGTGTTTGAGACTACAGTCTTGTCTGCAGTGAAGATTCTAATCAACCAAGTCATATCTGGGAGCCTTCTGCCAATCCCAGGTAAAAACTGAATTAAAAGATAACTGTATGGAGTTAGAGAATTTGGAGTAGAATTTGGATTCAATGCATTGTATTTACACCTATCAAATTGGATTTGCTGTAATTTTTGTTCAGAGAAAAATATGAGCAAGTTATTTTCCTTGATTTCATTAATAATACAGAATGCATCAAATAAACACATACAATATGTTATGTATGCAGGCACCTGCATAGCAACAGCCACCAGGGGGTGTTGGCCTGAACGGTTTTTGGCGGGAAACCCAGTTTCGGCGGGAAACCTAGGGCCAACCCCATTGGCTGTCCGCTTACCCGGCTAGGTATTTAAGGAGGCCAGGTAACCCTCATTCCCCAGTGGGCCATCCCCTCCAATAAAGAGCTGAACTCACACTCTGGCTGGCGTCTCTTCCTTGCGTCGGACCCACTACACAATACAATATATGGTCCAAAATCCTATTTAGAGGTTGAGGTGTTGAAGGGAAGCCTTCATGCAAAGGGTAAAAAATATTGATTACTCATAGTCCTTGGCTTGCAACCATTTATTTAGTGACCTTTCAAAGTTAAAATGTCACTGAAAAAAAGTGTTTTCACGCTTATGACTGTGGCAGCATACCATGGTCACATGATCAAAATTTGAACACTTGGCAATTGGTTCATATTTATGCCACTTGCAGCATCCTGGGGTCATGTGATCACCTTTTGTGACCTTCTGATAAGCAAACTCAATGAGGAAGTCAGGTTTACTTAACAACTGTGTTACAAATTTAACAACAGCAATGTTAATCTAATAACTGTGGCAAAAAAGGTTGTAAAATTTAATTGTCTCCGTTAGCAACAGAAAATTGGGGATCAATTGTTGTAATTCAAGGACTACCTGTATTTAGCTCAGTGATGAATTTAATCTCGCCTTCCCCTGCAGTCATCTGGAATCCAATAGGAGGCAACGATTTCCCACTATAAAACTTCTTCAATTGGACTTTTGTAATGGCTAAGGGAAAGGGGGAAATAACCTTTTTAATTTAACATTTCAGAATCCCAGTTAGAAAAATTGAAGGGTTTAACTGTTACAGCTGCTGCTATAGGTTACATCAAAAGAAATTATTTCCAGAAGGTAAAATCAAAATGATCTGAGATGAGATGAAGTCTCTGTATGGATTTTTTTTTCAAACATCTTCCTCGTGGATCAATACTCCTGCAGTAGGCTTGATTGAGCTGGATATCTATCATCTGCTGCCCAAGTGGGTTTTTTGGTGGTGAAGCATTGTGCCAGCCATCTTCAATTTTCTGTAAACAAAGGAAGCAATCAGCACTGTATGTTTTCTTGTGATGAGAGGCCAATTATTCTGTCTTTCTAGACAACATGACCCTTGATAAATCAAGTGACATGGCAAGCGAAGTTGGATATGCTGGTACAATTAATCTGATGGTGCAATGTACAGGCTGGCTCATCAGTGAGGAAAGTAATGGTCCCAAAGCAGGACTCTTTGATTTATGGATCTTCTTTCTAGATAAATATTGTAGGTAATGTTATTGTTAAGGAACATTTACAGAGCTGGCCATCTCTTGCTGCTTTCTTAGATTTTCTAGGATTCCAGTCAAGAGAAATAGTCTGGATTCTGAAATATTTATTTATTTATTTGATTTATTTATTTGATTTGTATACCGCCCTTCTCCCTAAGGACTCAGGGCGGTGAACAGTGACATAAATAACAGAATGCACAAATACAGATATTGAAAACAAATTAAACCCTAATTTTGCCCAAATGCAGAAGATAGTTACCTTAAAACAATAATTACAACAGAACCCGTCAGACCAGACCGGATTGCTCAAACAGATATGTTTTTAGGTCGCGTCGGAAGGAGCGAAGGTCGGGAGCCATCCGGAGCTCAACCGGTAAACGGTTCCATAGGTCAGGCGCGCCCACAGAGAACGCCCTCCCTCTGGGAGCCACCAGACGGCATTCTCCGAACGGCGGAACCCTTAGGAGGCCCTCTCTGTGGGAGCGCACTGGACGGAGGGACGTTGAAAGATAAACCAATAGAATCAGGAAAATCAGTACTGGATTAAAAAAATATTTTATTGTAAGGGTTTTTTTTTCATTTTTCAATTTTTCATTTACAACATTCTTTAAATGTGCTGGGATTGCAATAACTAAAATTGTGAGCCAGAATTACACTTAGATCTGTTTAAAACTTGAAATGTGTTAAATTTTGCTGACAATTTGGACCAGTCAAACTGATCAAGGAGAGATTCAACCTAGAAATAAGGAGAAATTTTCTGGCAGAACAATCAACCAGTGGAACAGATTGCCTTGTGAGAGCTTCATCATTGTAAGCTTTCAAGAAGAGACTTGACTGCCATCTGTCAGAAATGGTGTAAGGTCTCCTGCTTGGGCAGAGGGACTAGATCAGGGGTGTCAAACCCACAACGTCAAATGATGTGTCGCGATGCATCATGACTTTTTTCTATTGCCGGCAATGGGGTGGGTGTGGTTTCGCCATGATGCATCCAGCCCATGGGCTGGCAGTTTGACGCCCCTGGACTAGATGATCTACAAGGTACCTTTCAACTCTCTACTCTACTCTATTAATTTCTAAAAATGAGATGGCTATACCGTTTTACCTCATGTCCTTCTGAGTATTTTATTCAGCACTTTTCAGCTAGTGTAAGGGATGGAATTCAGATTTGGCTTATGTGTAACCTAAGCGGAAGAAAAAAAACTTGTTAAGGGTACTGGAATGTCTGGATTGAGGTAACTTGAAATATCTCAGCAAGCTGATTCACATTGCTACAAGGAGCAAAGAATCAATTGTATGGAGCGAAGTGGTTTTTTGACCTGAATAGTTGGCACCTAGAAGATACTAAGTAGTCTAAGAGCTTAAATATTTGGATTAAATCCATATTAAACTTTTTAAAATCTTTCAATAGAATATTTTTCTCAGAAAATAGTCATTATCATTATTACTCAAAGTACTACTCTTCTAAAATAGAGACAGAAAGTTCTGTTCTTCTGTTCAACCTCCTGTGTTCCTCTTCAGTCTATTAAACCTGAATTTGTGAAAGGTATAATTTCCTACTTATCTTTATGGAGTAGAGCTGAGAGGACAGCAAAGCTTTCTCTTAAAATGCTATGTTTACTGTCAGATAAAGCAGAGGACAGAGGGTATGCTGAACAACAAGGCCAACTCATTTCTTGCAATGGTAAATCACTACTTTAAAAATAAAATAAAATATAAAGTAAAAATATAATATTAAATGATGGCATTAGGCAATATGAATTTTATCATAGAACTAGAAATTCAGGTAAATGAGGGCAGATATATTGCTGCCATTACGGAAACATGGTGGGATGAAACCCACAAATGGAACAAACAGCTAGAAGGATTTAAATTATTTCGGTGGAGCAGTGGGCTAATGCCTCCTTAAGTAACACCAGCTGCCTGCAATTAGTGCAGGTTCGCATCCCACCAGGCTCAAGGTTGACTCAGCCTTCCATCCTTCCGAGGTAGGTAAAATGAGGACCCAGATTGTTGGGGGCAATTAAGCTGACTTTGTAATAATGCCGCTTGGGGGGAGGGGCGAAAGCCCTAATAAGCAGGCATATACATAGAATGAAGGCTATTGCTAAGCACATTTGATTTGTGCTTAGATTGTAAGCCGCCCTGAGTCTTTGGAGAAGGGCGGGATATAAATGGGATTAAAATAAAAATAAAATAAAAAATAAAAATATTTAAAAGAAACAGAAGAGGTAGAGTTGCTCCATATATAAGAAATAACTACATCTCTACAGAAATAGAGCACAACAATGAAGAAAACTGTCTTGAATGCATTTGGGTCAATATAAAAAAAGGGGGGGAATGACATTGCCATAGGTGTATGCTATAGGCCACCCAACCAAAGAGAGGAAATAGATGAACTTTTTGCTAGTCAGCTAACTAAGGTATGTAGGAAGCACATAAAAATAGTAATTATCCTGACATCAACTGGGAGACAAATTCTGCACCAAGTGGAAGATCAAACAGATTCCTGACAAACCTAGCAGCAACTTTTTCTCTCAAAAAGTAGAGAAGGGAACTATTGGATCTAATCCATATTGGATCTAATCCTCACTAACAGAGATGAAATGATAGAAGGTGTCGAAGCGACAGGAACCTTGGGGGGAAGTGATCATGCAATATTGGAATTCAACATTCTGGAAGCACAGGCAATAGAACACAGTTAAACTAGAGTCTTGGACTTTAAGAGAACTAATTTCAATAAACCTAGAGAGAACTTGGGAAGGATTCCATGGATGAGAAACCTCAAAGGGAAAACAACTCAAGAAGCTTGGGAAATTTTGAAAAGTGAGATAATAAAAACCCAGTTTAGCACAATACCAACAAAGAAGAAAAATAACAGCTCTCAAAAAAAACCAACATGGCTGCATAAAGAACTCTCTGATAAATTGAAAGATAAAAAGGACAAGTATAAAAAGTGGAAAGAGGGGCAACAGGACCAGATGGATTACACCCCAAGGTTCTCAAGGAACTGGCAGATGTGATCTCAGAACCACTGAACTATATTTTTCAAAGATCCTGGAGCACTGGGGAACTACCAGTGGACTGGCAAAGAGCTGATGTAGTTCCCATCTTCAAAAAAGGGAAAAAATAGATCCAGGAAACTACAGACCTATCAGCCTGACCTCAATACTTGGGAAGATTCTGGAAAAGATAATCAAACCACAAATCAGCGAACACCAAGAGGCAAAGTCATTACTAAAAGCCAACATGGGTTTGTCAAAAACAGATCATGCAGACAAATCTTATTGTATTCTTTCTCCAAGTGACAAAATTAGTGGACCAGAGGAATGCTGTGGATATAATTTATTTGGCCTTCAGTAAGGCATTTGATAAAGTAGATCACAATCTACTACTTGATAAGATAGAAAAGTGTGGGTTAGACAGCATCACCACCAGATGGATTCATAGCTGGCTGACCGGCCATACTCAGCATGTGATCTTCAATGGAACTACATCTACATGGAGAGAACTGTGTAGTGGGGTGAGCCAGGGCTCTGTTCTGGGCCCAGTGCTCTTCAACATCTTCATCAATGATTTGGACGAGGGGATAGATGGGGAACTCATCAAATTTGCAGATTACACCAAGCTGGCAGGAATAGCCAACACTTCAGAAGATAGGCTTAAGATACAGGAGGATCTGGACAAACTTGAACACTGGGTGCTATCTAACAAAATGAAATTCAATGGTTAAAAAACTAAGGTTCTACATTTAGACAAGAAAAACCAAATGTACCGGTATAGTATAGGTGAAACCTTGCTTAATAGTAGTAACTGTGAGAGGGATTTTGGAATCCTAGTGGACAATCACTTAAATATGAGCTAGCAGTGTGCTGCAGCTGCTAAAAAAGTCAACACAGTGCTAGGCTGCATTAGTAGAGGGATAAAATCAAGATCATGTGAAGTATTAATACCGCTTTACAAAGCTTTGGTAAGGCCACACTTGGAATACTGCATCCAGTTTTGGTCACCATGATGTAAAAAAGATGTTGAGACTTTAGAAAGAGTACAGAGAAGAGCAACAAAGATGATAAGGGGACTGGAGGCTAAAACATAAAAGGAATGGTTGCTGGAATTGGGTATGTCTAGTTTAATGAAGAGAAGGATGAGGGGTGATGTGATAGCAGTGTTCCAATATCTCAGGGGTTGCCATGAAGAAGAGGGAGTCAAGCTATTCTCCAAAGTGCCTGAAGGCAGGACAAGAAGCAACAGATGGAGACTAACCAAGGAGAGAAGTAACCTAGAACTAAGGAGAAACTTCCTGACATTCAGACCAATTAATCAGTGGAACAACCTGCCTCCAGAAGCTGTGAATGCTCCAACACTGGAAGTTTTTAAGAAGAGACTGGACAGTCATTTTTCTGAAAAGGTATAGAGTTTCCTGCCTGAGTTGGACTAGATGACCTACAGAGTCCCTTCCAACATCATCGTCATCATCATCGTCATCATCATCATCATCATCATTATCATCATCATCATCATCATCAAATAATGCCTGATTGCTGATGTTTCTTTGGGGCTGGGGGATGAAGAAAAGTAGCTCAGAAGATATGAACATCTTATATATGAATACCTGAACCCTTGCCTATTCTGAAAACAATTTCAGATGTAGACACTCATCTCTTACAGTCCATTGCTATTTCCAGTCTCATCTCAAGACATATAGAACCTTGAGGCAGCACTCACTAAGTTAGTATTGAATCCCATTCAAGATATTGTGTAATCCTTCAATTTGTCAGAAACCTTTGCGGCAAACAAAATCTATTTGGTAATAGTTGTTTTGTAAGAATAAGCTAAAGTAATAATATACAGTATCTGCCAAAAACTGCTGCATTATTTTGTCACAATTTTTGCTCATTACAGATCTGTTTTTTGAATTAAAGCATAGTGAAAACATCAGTCTGGTTGGGTCACTGACTTCATTCTTTGGAGATGGGTTCTTTTCATCTTCTGAGATCACCATGGTTAAATTCCCAGTATTTAATCCAAATGAAAGATTCCAAATTCACTTAAAAGATGACTCGGAGCACAATTCAGTAGTAGCCTAAGAGAGATCTTTGAGTCTTTCTCTAACTTTCCTACAGGTTCTACTGCACTGAAGCACAAGTTCTGTTTTTCCAAACTGGATGTCCTCCAAACGTATTGGGATTGTAGATCCTAGAACCTCCTACAAGCAGGGCTAGGCAGATGGCTTCAATTGCTGAAAAATTGTGGCAGATGTCCTATGTAGCAATACTTGAATCTTCTCAAAGTGGTGAAGCTTTTCTTTAAAATAGATTTCTGGATTATTTGTCTTCTGATTTGTCTGACTTGTGCCAACCATAGAATGATTATGCTTTATAAACATCTTATGCTACCACTTAATCTCTCTAGCCAGAATGGTTCAAAGGCTTTGTGTTGGCATATGATGTTCACTTTGCTACATCTTATTGCAACCTTCCCTGGTTATTGTTTATCACATCAAAAGCAGTAGCTTTCAGCAATGAAAGTAATTTAAAGGGATGATTTTACCCAGGATAGAGAACAAAGTATAGAGATTCAATAGCTGCTTGTCTCCAAAGAAATAAAGTTCTATAAACCTAATATTTATAGATGATTAATGCTGGGCCAAAGAAGAGGGAGATTTTACTTTTCCTAACTTCCAAAAGCAAGACCAGTGAACAAAGATGGGCCTAAATTTCCTTTGATCTAACAATATAAAATTGTCTGGCGTCATGGTGATTCACTTAGAATGAAGGCAGGAAACATTCTCAACTATTTTTGTGACATAAGTGGAAAAAGAAAAAGAATTACTGGGGATTTTGTATGACCCATTTCTCCATATTTTTACAGTTTTATGCTTTACATCATCTTTTTTTTCCAACACCTTTCAAGTTCACAGTCTTACAACTGTCAAATTAGTCTGTTTTTCCCCTTGCACCATTGCTTCTATTTTATAACTTTGGATCTGTAGATTTTATCTGGTTTCACTTTTTTCTATGCTTTAACCCAATAATGGTGTGATCTTGAAATTTTCTCATGGTCATCTTGATCTTGCTTTTCAAATTAGAGTAACATGGCTTGCTTGAAAAGTAGAAAATTGTTGTTAAATAAAGCTGTGAAATATGGATATGGAGAGCTGTGAAAAATAGTGCAAAATGGTATAATTAAGAATATTTTCAAAGAAATCTTTAAGACCAGCTAATAGAATAATAGAATAACAGAGTTGGAAGGGACCTTGGAGGTCTTCTAGTCCAACCCCCTGCTCAAGCAGGAGATCCTATACCATTTCAGACAAATGATTGTCCAATCTCTTCTTAAAAATTTCCAGTGATGGAGCACCCACAACTTCTGAAGATAAGCCAATTCAACTGATTTATCTTCCAACTGTCAGGAAATTTAGAACAATTAATCAGTAGAATGTCTTGCCTCAGAGGTGGGATTCAAATATGTGAACTGTGTGGATGCTGCTTCCGGAAGTTGATTCTGGGCTTGGGCAATGGAAAAAAAATAGCGACCGGTTCTGTCAAAGTGGTGCGAGCTGGCTGAATCCCACCACTGGCTTGCCTGAATCTAGCCTGAAATTTTTGGAAAGAAATATTCTACACAGCCGTATCTTTAAAAATATTTATTTATTTATTTATTATTTTAATCCCATTTATATCCCTCCCTTCTCCAAATGCAGTTCAGCCTGAAAAAAACTGAAGCAAGAAGAGCTTAACAAAACCAGTTCATGGACCCCCAGACTATGGCTCCTTTGTATATATTGACTTTGAGCTGTGTAAGCAAAAGCAAGTGTACCTATTATCGCACTTCTGTACATTTGGTTTATTTCCTGGAAGGAACTGAGGCTAGCTATAAATATATTTTGTTTTCTCAGAAATATCTGAATTCATTCCTATAATTTATTCATAGAACAATGTTTTGAAGAAGTTAGAAAACAAATTAACATTTGCCCCCAAAGACTAAAACTATAATGAAATGAAGAAATAAAAATGCTTAGGCTGATAAAAATTCACAGTCATGGACATTGTGATTATCTTCCAAACAGTGGAAATGTTATTATCATTATTATGTAAGGTTATCCTTTTGACTTTACTGAATTTCTTTGAACATTGCATTGGCTGTGTCTGCATAGCTCTTGTATGCGGTCTAGAATCTCTGAGATTGAGGCAAGTTACTATACATTAGATAAATATTATTTGGTTGTTTATTTTAAAATGTCAAATAACGTTCCATAGCATTTTAAAGACTAATAGTTTAATGCCTCTGAACACATTAACAAGCAAGCAGATGGCATTTTTTTCTGAGAATATATGGACAGAATTTCTAAAACTCTTATTTATATAAGGCATTATTCTGATTCAATTTTTTAATAAGAATAAAATGTAGCTTTGAGGAGGAAGTTAATGGTATTTAAAGATCTACTTTTGTACTATGCATGGTTTTACATTTCTCTAACACATCTTTTTTTCAAGTGTAAAAGTTTCTCTCTTTTTTTCAAATCAGAAGTAGCCAGTTGCTGATACTTTCCAGTTTCTCTTTAATATAAAGCAGGGGTCTTCAAACTTGGCCCTTTTATGACCTGTGGACTTCATCTCCCAGAATTCCTCAGCCAGGGCCGCTGGCTGAGGAATTCTGGGAGTTGAAATCCACAAGTCATAAAAGGGCCAAGTTTGAAGACCCCCTGATATAAAGTTACCTGCTGTTAGCAACCAGCTGCAAAGGTTGCAACTGGTGATCACATGACTCCAGGATTATGCAACCATCATAAATACATGCCGCTTGCCAAGCACCTGAATTTTGATCATAGGACCATTTGGATACTATGAGAGTCATAAATGTGAGGACTGGCCCTAAGTCACTTTTTCAGTGCTGTTGAAACTTTGAATGGTCACTAAATGAATGGCTGTAAGTCGAGGACAACTGTACATACTATCTCAGCGTGCAATAGTTTTCAGGATCCAATTTTCAGTATACTTCAGTGAAATTATGACTAATATAGGAGAGAAAACAGATATATAAATGTGTAAACATGCCTAATGCAGAAAGGGAATCCTTGTTTAGAAATAAAATTTGGGACAAGCATTGGAAGTTCTTCAACTGACTGGCCAGTTGCTACTATGCTCCGTTTTCTTACATGTGATTCCATAGTCCTTTGTTAAATCTGTTCTTCTACAGTGATCTGTATGAGTAAGCAATGCCACTCTAGCTAGCAGATTGGGGTGTAGTTTAAAAAAAATAATAAACAATACATTTATTTTCCTATGATATCTTAGGATAAAAAGAAGCACATTGTGCTGCATATGAGAGAAAGCCAGAACATTATTTATGTAATGAAATCTTTTTTCAGATGATATACATACTTTATATAATGAAAAGGAAAGTGAACCAGAATTGTAAGTCATTTCATCTCAACTGAAAGGACAATCAGACAAGGAAAAAAACCCTCATCTTACAAGATTAAGCTGACCTGCAATATCAGTTGGTTCTGCAGTTAAAACTACAAAGTTAATTGTGTGCTCTTAAAATGCCTATTTATGTAGCCATCATACTAAGGAACACAAATTTATAGTATGCCCAGCTATTGTAGAATTACTGCCAACAGTTTCCTTCATTCTGTCCATCTGTCAATAACAAAGGCATTGGACAGCTTATGATGCTTTGAAGTCAACCCTTGCCAACAATAAGGTTCTTTAATTGTAATGCACTTTTAGCTCAGTTGGTTTGGAAAACTATTCTGAGTGATCAAGTCCTGTTTTATAGTTTACCCATCTCCTTCTTTTTTACTTGCTTTTTAATGAAAGTACCAGATTTAGATTTATCATTCCTGCCTGTTGCCATTATTTCTCTAAATCATATCAATTTGTTTAGTCTACTGTTTTTTAAAGGTTAACACAATTTATTTATGTTAAATATTTGTAAACTGCCACACTTTTATTGATTGTAGGCCATGTACAGCAAAAGAAGAAACATCACAGTACAAAAATAAAATAACATCTTACTTTTTACCTCTCCTCCTTCCATTCATTATGTATAGTACATAAAATGCAAGAGTTTTGGAAAAATCTAAACGGTTCCAACTATTCAGCTGTTCTAAAGGAAAAGTGCTACTTGGCTCAATGAAATGTGATATTTTTGCATCAAGCAAAATTGCTACTTTTTTAGGGACTTGTAAAGAATCTTCATTTGCAAGGGCAGAGAAGAAAAAAAATTAGCTGAACAAATGAAGAGTTCTAGAACCTTAAAAGTAACAATTTCTTTTCCCATTGGATCCTAACCACTTTATCTCATGAACAGAGCAATTTTCTAAGTATATAAAGATACTTATGGTTACAATTGAAACGAGAATTTCTGTTGATAAACAAGGCAGTGAATTGTTCCCGATTTTATTACTTTTTTTGTCATGGCTGTTAAACAAAAAACTATAGTTATTAAATGAACCACATAGTTAAGAGAATCCATTGACTTTACTTGTCAGAAGCCAGAAGAGAAAGTCGCAAATAGCTATCATTTGACTCCCGAGATGTTGCAACTGTCACAAATACATACTAGTTGTCAAGTTCTTGAATTTTGATCACACAATCATGGGAATGCTGTGTTGGTTGTAAGTGTAAGGACTGGTCATAAGTAACTTTTTTCAATGCCATTGGACCTTTGAGTGGTCACTGAACGAATGGTTATAAGTTGTGGGCTACTTGTATGCACTGTGGGAAATAGAAAGCCAAGAGGAGATGGAAATCAAGTAAGAATAAGCACCATAGCTTTGGGACTTAAGAGACAGACACAGAATTCCTAGGAGAATAACACTAAATAAAAAAACTGCTGTGGGGTTGTTGTTTTTTTGCTTGCAGTAAATCAATCCAGACCAGAAACTTACTACATGAGATTTATAGTCTTCAGAGAGTTTCTAGATACAGTTGTTTATTTTTATGTCACTGTTATAGTTTGGTGGCAAACAAATAGAGGAAATAGTAAAAGAAGAAATGAAATGGAAAATTATTTTGAAAATGACAAGTTGGAATAGTCAACATATCTGATATGGACATTTCAGCACTGAATCACTAGTTAATAAATGAATGCACCAAGAAATCTTGCACAAATTCAGCCAGAAAAAGACATCACAGCCTGACTCCGTCAGCAGGGAAGCAGAAAGGATGATATGTGATTATAAAACTTTCCTGTCCACCCCCTGTTAACTGCACAATGTAACCAAAACGTTTGGTGTTTGGGAGATATGTCCATGGCAGGTCAAAAATCAAGACAGTGACTGTGGTTGTATGCCTGAAGACCCCACCCATTTTATACATGCTGCCTAAGCCCTGGGGGGGGGGGGCTAAGGAAAAAATAAGTATTGTAAGCTTTGCAAGTGCATTCATTACAGTCCTTGCAAATTGCCCACTTCTAGTAGGCATCCTTCTTGATATTGGCAACTTTAAGATGTCTGGACTTCAAATCCCAGAATTCCCCAGCCAGCATGCCTGAAATCTTCCTGGAGCCAACAGAAGTTGCGCATTCCAGCTTTGAACTGTTGTAATAAATAAACATCTTTTAGACTCTATCTGCTGTTGCACAGACAGTGCCAATGTACTTTATGTTAAAGAGAAAGTCTATATAAGTGTTTTGACATTTGATCTGATAATTATTTAACATGGTCGAATATGGTTTTCTCTACTGCAGAACAGCACATATGGTAGTTTTCCTTAATCTGCAAAGTGTAATGGGCTGTAAGAATAACCACACAGGAGGAAAATCCACAGCCTAGACAACATTCAGGCAAAAGATATCTCAGCCAAATGAAGAAGGGAGGGTGTGGGAAGCATGTCAGAAAGGACCCTCCCTAGTTTTCTGGAAAGTATAGGCAAGGGAGGGAAAAGCATTTTCAGACTTGCAAAACTTTAATACTGTAACCTTACAATAAAAGTAGAGTTAATACTCATGGTTGGTGCTTGTGATCTGGACCATCTTGAAGGTCTGAAAACAGTGCTGCATTTAAGAATTTACAACTTATGCTGCTTGTACAATTTCAAACACACACACACACACACACACATATGAAAAGATGACACAAACAGATACTGAACCCAGAAAGCATGTATATGCATGAAGGCTTTGATTTAACTGGAATTTACCTTTTGAAGTTCTGCTCTGATCCACACATATAGCAGTAGTAAATGGCAGAATACCGAGTTAGAATTAGCCAGGCTTCTTCACAACTGATGAAGAAAATATTGTTCTTGATATTTTAGCAGTTCATTTGGCAAATGGTATTGATAAATAGTCCAAACAATACAATCTTCACCAGTGGGTACAACCTGAAAGTGCATCCAAAACATGCGATCTTCCAGAATGTTTTTAACTGTAATGGTTTTTCAATTAAATTCAGTCAAATTTAGTTTGCATTCTGGCTTTGCCCATGTCTTTGTCCTAAGTGCTTTTTACAGCTCAGATCCCACTCAAGCATAGAAAATCAAAGATAGCATGTCTTGGGCCACCTATAAGAAGGAAGTAGCAGAAGATTTGAAGACAACCTAAATTTCTTAGGTTGTCTTCAAATAATATGTAAGGGGGAAATTCTGAGAGGGAATAAGAGCCCATTAAGGACAGCACATGTTCCTGCTTCAAAGAGAATGGAATGTCATGGTTGAGAAGAATGAGCAACATTTGTTATAGTTCTAAAATGAGACCATGCTTTTCCTTCAGGAAGGATTTTTATATGTTTTGCAACAAATTCTGTATAAGCTATTTGAATGTTGCATGCATTTAATTACAAGTTCAGTCTATCAAACTTCCCCATTAATTTGCAGCTATAAATAAAGAAGCAAGGACATTCATATTTATTTCTGAACTAACTCCACAGCAGATAAGAGCAGCAGAAGATCCAAACTAAAACTGTATTTCAACATCAGACTATGAAGTGCTTTGTTAGTTCTTTTTAATAAAGAGGCCAAATACAATCCTGCAATCTCAGGGTGACATTTTACCCTTTTGCTTGTTTTTTTTTTAAAAGCCTCTTCATTATGTTAAGACAAAGCTATTTGATGAAGTAAGAAATTCACTAATGTGACACTAATATTAATGTCACGGCAAGTACCAGTGAATACACTGAACATGCTAAATGATAGTCTTCTAAATCTTGATGGATTCCTCCCTCCCATCATATTTGGCAACTTCTAATTTGAAACACATATTCTGCAAAATGTGTTCAAGAATGCACAAAACAAAGGATTCTGGTGGGTGGGAGGTCCATTAGCAAAAAATCTTTCCAAAGTACATGTTAACTCTTGCCAAAATGAGGCACAATGAGCAATATTGAGCAAAATGGCAGAAAGTGAAGAGGAACTAAAGAGCCTTTTGTTGTGAGTGAAGAAGGAGAGTGCAAAACTTGGGTTGAAACTAAACGTTAAGAAAACCAAGATCATGGCATCTGGCCCTCTCAATTCCTGGCAAATAGATGGGGAAGAAATGGAGGTAGTGACAGATTTTATTTTCCTGGGCTCCAAGATCACTGCAGATGGGGACTGTAGCCAAGAAATTAAAAGACGCTTGCTCCTGGGGAGGAAAGCCATGGCAAATCTAGACAGCACACTAAAAAGCAGAGATATCACCCTGTCAACAAAAGTGCGAATAGTCAAGGCTATGGCCTTACCATTTGCAATGTACGGCAGTGAAAGTTGGACCATAAAAAAGGCTGAGCGCCAAAGAATTGAAGCCTTTGAACTGTGGTGCTGGAGAAGACTCCTGCGAGTCCCTTGGACTGCAAGGCGATCAAACCGGTCAGTCCTAGAGGAGATCAACCCTGACTGCTCTTTAGAAGGCCAGATCCTGAAGCTAAAACTCAAATACTTTGGCCACCTAATGAGAAGGAAGGACTCACTGGAGAAGAGCCTAATGCTGGGAAAGATTGAGGGCAATAGAAGAAGGGGACCAACAGAGAATGAGGTGGCTGGATGGAGTCACTGAAGCAGTAGGCGTGAGCTTAAATGGACTCCAGAAGATGGTAGAGGACAGGAAGGCCTGGAGGAACATTGTCCATAGGGTTGCGATGGGTTGGACACGACTTCGCAACTAACAACAACGAGCAATATTTTCGTGTGATGAAAAAGATGTTTCAAAGATTCCTTTCATACATTCTTTCTAGGATGAGAAGTGGATAAAGCTCATAGTCTTCTTGAATTTGAGTATCTTGAACTGGAGGGGCTTTTTAATGGTGAAAGGAAAGTAACTGTTTGTTAGAGCTTGTATGGGCTGCATTATAGCAATTACTACCAAGAGAGAGATAAACTAACTACCTGTACATTAATTTTACAGCCAGTTTGGTCTAGTGGTTAAGACATTAGATTAGAAACCAGGAGAGTTTGAGTTCTAGTCCCCTCTGAGGCATGAAAACTAGCTAGGTCATTCTCTCTCAGTCCAAGCCACCTCATAGAGTTGTTGTTATGGGGAAAATAGGAGGGGGAAGGAATATTGGGTATTGTTCACTACCTTGAGTAATTTATTAAAAAATAATAAAAGTGGGATAAATAAACAAACAACTATTCTTGGCAGAAATTATTTTTGTACCGGTGAATATCTGTCCAAGTCAATAAAACAAAACTGTATTTTTCTTCTCTGTAGGTTTTCAACCTCTTTGAGCAACTTTCAAATGAGACTTCACACAATGTAAAATAACAATGTAAAGTGTTGTAATTCGGTTGACTACTAAGCTATCCAGGAGTTACTTGTTGATGTTAAGCCTTTAAGCCTTCCCTCTCCCTGATCTAAAACAAACAACCAAGGCCAATCTGCAAGTAATTTACAGTTTGACTTAAGAACACCTTCTGGAGCCCATAATTATAATGCTGAGAGTGGTGCTGAACTTGTGTTGGCGTGAAACACCATGGAAGTATAACCTTTCATTAGCGCAAGTCAGGTTTGTGGCTGGCCACTTTAAGGAAACAAATTGCTGAGAATGTGAGTGAAGCCCAAAGCAAAGTTAACCTGGCCACTCTGAAAGACCACTGATAAATACAGAGCTTAATGAAAAGATGAACAGGTTAGAGAGCTGGCTCAGGAATTCTGGGAGTCCACAGGTTGTAAAAGGGGCCCTAGCTGCTCACCCCTTGACTAGAGCATATTTCAAAGCCATCTAGAATAAGAATATCAGAATAACAGAGTTGGAAGGGACCTTGGAGGTCTTCTAGTCCACCACTCTGGTGTCCAGTGTCTTCTTAAATGCCTCCATGCACGAGCACCCACAACTTCTGAAGGCAAGCCCTTCCATTGGTTAATTGTTCTCACTGTTAGGAAATTTCTCCTCAGGTCTACTTCAGCTTACTCTGCTTGGCTATTTTGAACAGGTCCTTGTTTCAATTTGAAAATCTGTTTCAGCATGGAGGGGGCAAATCACTGGACAGAGAATTGTGCAATGGGAGGCAGGGTAGACTTCCAAATGCTTGTTAACTACATAAATGCAAGAACATCACACTCCTCCCATAAAAAACTTGGCCAAAGTTCTTTTTGCCTTTGAATGAAATTTCAAAAAGAAATTATCTTTTTTATCTAACTGAATGAGAACCAGTAGATAAAATGCCGAGTTCCTCTAAGTGGCACTCAGAATCAAACACTTGGTCAAAATGTTTCTTCACCATCCTTTTCTAGGGTACATGAACCAAAACTTCATTCTCTAAATAATAGTCTGCCACTATTTTGTCTTTCCAGAGTACATTTTCTAGGTGTATATATGACCTAAATCTCTAAGCCCAAGATGCCAGTATTTCAGAGGTGCCAAGCTGAACATGTTCTACTATAGTGATTTATGTTAAAGGATTGCTGTGAATGGAAACTATAGAAGGACTAAGTGGGAAAAAAATACATTTATTTGCCACCCATCTCATAGCAAATGACTCTGGGCAGTTCCAGCATTAGAACAATAAACACCTAACAAATAAATAATTTTATAAAACTTTTAAAGACTTGAAGTTATTTAAAGAGCCATGGTGGCACACTGGTTAGAAGGCAGTGTTGCAAGCTAACTCTGCCCACTGCAAGCAGTTTGATCCTGACCAGCTCAAGGTTGACTCAGCTTTTCATCCTTCCGAGGCCAGTAAAATGAGAATTCAGATTGTTGGGGGGCAAAACACTGACATTGTAAACCTCTTAGCGAGAACTGTAAATCACTATGAAGTGGTATATAAGTCTAAGTGCTATTGATATTTAAAAGAATAGAGCTTCCTATCAAGATATAGTTAAAGGTGGGGAGAGAGGGAGCAGAATGCATGGGGGAAGGATATGGGATTGCCTCTTAATTCAACAACCACCTCCAATGTGATGTTTCCCTGCTAGGTCCCCATGGAAATGGAAATGTTACAAACAGAAAAGGCCAAAAAAGTTTGTAACTTTTTTTTTAAGTTTTCTCCTTTTTTTCCTTGAGCTTTTTTGTACTTCACAGGTGGAGGTTGTCATGACAACTTAACACATGTTTACACCAATGGTGATGTTATTTCTTTTTTTTCCCTTTCGGCTGCAGCACAATATAGCCTTGCTGTGATAGGCATGCCTTTTCTGAACAAGTAGGCCATCTTTCCAAAACAAACGATAATAAATTGGGATTATCAACTTTTTTTCCCCATTTACAAAGTGGTCCTGTGGTCCATGGGAAAGAGAGGGGTTTTTTTCCTCACAAAGTTGCAATGGACAGTTAAGAAAAAAGTGGCTGCAATTGCCAGCATTTAGACATTAAAACGAGGAAATTTCAATGAGAAAATTATATGCTTTGTATGCAAAACATTTCACATATTTCTGCTATTAGATTTGAATGAATTCCTAACTCTAAAAACAGGAGACCTCAAAAAAATATATTTCTCTCCAAGGCACCATTTTTAAGATGGGACCAGAATTTCCATTGCTAAGCAAGTTAAGTGAATTATGCCCAGTTTTATGATTTCTTTTTTTTTTTTTGCTTTTTTACCACAGTTGTTAAGTGAAACAGGCTTCCCCCACTGACTTTGCTTGTCAGAATCCAGCTAGGAAAGTCTCAGATGATGATCACATGATCCCATTGTAAATGCATGCCAGGTTGCTAAGCACTTCAATTTTGGACACTGTGACAGTTATAAGTGTGAGAACCAATTGTAAGTCACTATTTTCAGAGTCACGGTAACTTTGAATGGTCACTAAACAAATGGTTATAAATTGAGGATTATCTGTAATGAGCATCAATTCTATAGTATTTGGAATTGCCTCCACAGGTGCTCGAGATTTTTTAGTGGATAGCAATTCCCAAGACAGGAATGCAGAGACTGTAAACAAGCAACTGCTGCATGTTATATATGTGAGTGTCCGAAGAGAAATGATGATTTCAGAGACAGAAACATAGGAAGAGAAGATATTGGATTTGAACCCAAAGAAGATACATAGTTAAGAACTGCTTTACCAGTCACAGATTATCAGCAGTTTGTAATTACTATTATTATTCAGTTACAGTACATATTTAATTCTGGTTGCATTGTGTCAAGTCTCTGGAAAAACTCATCCCTTGACAAGTTTAACAATATGGATGAGAACTCCAACTGTCTGTTTTTCCTGTCACTTCTTATGGCTTTAATGCTGAGGCCAAATGAAGAAACTGCACTTGGTCTTTATAGCAGTAAATATCCAAAACAAAATAGGACCGACATATTTCAGGAGCTTTCTTCTTCGATATCAACTTCCTTAGGAGTTGTCTTGAGTATGTCTGCATCCCACTCATTCATAGAAATGCATTTGTTGCAGAAGGAAGAAAAGTCTTCTCATTGTAGCACATACATGCCAGAATACTCTCCTTGTTTTTAAGATACATTTTTAGGAAGTGATTGATTTTTTTTTGGTTGGGTTTTTTTTATCAATTGAATATCATGCACAAAGGACTATTTTAATATTGTTGAGTTGAGATGTGTCAATTGTGATTTTTACTGTTGAAATTACAGTGATAGGCGGCCATACAAATGTGATTAGTAAATAAATAAGAGGCATGGTGGTTTAATGATGCTGGGAATGGTCTCAGCTCCACTGGTTCAAGCCCAAGTACTGAGTGGCAGGGTGGGCTCCTGTCACTCATTTCAGCTTCTGTCAGCGAACAGTTCTAAAGCGTGTTCTATGCAAGTAGATAGACAGGTACCACTTTGGTGGGGAGATAAGCTGGTGCTCTGTGCAGGCAATCAGATTCATGATGATTCTGAACCCTCCCGGTTGCGGTGCCTATTTGCAAGGCAGTTCTGGGAAGGTGGGGCTTGTGTGATGCTACAGGAAGAGTCTTTCTCTCTGGCACATAGCCAGCTTGTCCTCCTGTGGCACACTTTGGGAAATGCACAAGCGTGTCCTATAAAAGGGCTGGTACCTTGGCAAGCCAAATTATTACTCTGCTATAGCATTGTGGTCTCCTGCCTACTATAACAAGGTCATATACCAATAATAATAGTAATAACAACAACAATAACAAATAACATAAGCTGTCTTTGATTATAAATAAACATCGAGATAAATAAATATGTAATCTTCTCAGATATCATGTGAGGTGTATATGCTTGCAATGAATACCTAGAACATACATCACTCCATAGCAGTATAGTCTGGGGAAACATTTGTTCCCTGAGAGAATCCATCCATCATTATTAGTGAAGCTCTCCATTAAATAGGATGGGTTGAACCCAGGGCCACAAATAAGAATAGTAGCTCAGTAAGAACAATTAAAGACAGAACAAAAGTGTAAGTCCAGAGGCTGAAAATACCAATTCACATTACCTTATTGAACACAGGCATTAACATTATTTTTAATATTGGTAATGAACTAGGCAGAAATGCATCTATTTTTTCATAGTTTTTATTCAATTGTTTTAGGGCCAACATATTAAAACTTTCAAGGTCAACTGAATTTTAATTCTGTAGAGTTTGGAGAAGCTCAACAACTGAAAGTGGATGACCTTTGGATCACCATGGATAAAAAATTAATTATGTGCTTTCCAGATATATATCCTGCACATTGCTTTAGGCTCTCATATTAAATTATAGCTCTTAAACAATTGTTACCAAGGTTTCTTACATTGTCTAAATTATTTGGAGAATTCTTCCATAGAGGTAATAAAATATTACTTCACTGTCAATCTGCCAAATCTTCTAGCAATTAGTTTTATTTATTAGCAATAGAACTGTAAAATCACGGTACTGTTCAGCTGAGCGAACAGGATTACATATTATGACATTTGGATTTATGGCATTTTTTTTCTTTAGGTGAACATAGTCTGATCTTTGTCTTTCTCATCATCTCAATTCTCATATTCAATACCCCGAATGAGATTTATTTTTAACTTGCTAAAAATGCAATACAGCAGGTAATGGTTGCTCTTCTCATGTGAGGTTCATTAACACCAATTCTGAGACTGACATAAGAAAAGCAGCATGGATTTTACTGTGTCTATGAAAACATACCTCCCTCGTTCTGTTAACACTTTGCTTCACTTACTAAGATAATGCAACCAGCAATTTCACCCATTTTATTTGCCTTACAGTATAAGAAAAGCAAACTTAAAATAACATTGCACAAAGAATGGAATAAACAAGGTAGTTAATGTGAAAGTCATGTTCTCAGAAAAGTTTTGCTTTTAGTATTTTTTCAAGTATTTTCTCTTATTAAAGTGACTTAGGGCTGGACTTAGGTCTTTGGTGTGAATGCAAAGATTCCAGACTGATAACACATTTAACCCTGCCCTCTAGCTTAGCTTTCTACATTTGCCATTTTAATGCAGATTTCCAGATCCCTTATGGTGGTCTGGTTCTTACAACAAATAATTATATTTGTATGGTATAGATGTGTCAGAAGAAAATTAGAGTTAATTTTTTAAGAAAAAGAAAGAAATGATGGTTTTAGATTTTGTTTTGCTTTTACTAGTGGTATGAAAATGGAAGGGGGAAAATGAATCATGAGGTGATAAAGAAATCTCTGTGTTCAGTTGATGTATCACATTTAAAAAGTCTTCCTAAAACAAGATTACATAAGTAAATACTTTTAAACAAGAACACTTTTCTGCATTTTTAAATCTACTATCCTATTCTGTATACTGGGTGTTTTCTGGTTACCCTAAGCTTAAAGTAAAGGGAGCACAGCAGTGAGGAATTGAAAGCACTTGTGTAATATCTAAGGAGGAGGTAGGACTATAAGATTATAACAGTCCTTTGAGAAGAAGGTTAGAAGTCATTATATTTCTTAACTTTAGGGGTTTTCTCTTTTTTTCATTTATTGCACTTTTTTCTTCTTTCTTTCTTTTATTTGTCTTTTATGAAGAATTCTTAATAAAGATAAGTAAGTAAATGAAAAGTAATAGGAACAGCGCCTCCTACCAGAACCTTGAAACAAGAGTAGTCTTAAAACATTTTTTTGTAGCTCAGATTCAGTTATATTAAGAAATGGTATAAGTCATGGAGCATGGATGCAGGAGAGAGAAAAGAGACCCCATTGCTGCTCTCAATATGAGGAATATGAGGAATTGCAACTTTCACAGATGCTCAAAAAACAACTCCTACTGGAAGCTTTATTTGAAGCTCAGTAGGTTTTCCTTACCCTTAGTGTGTGAAATTGTATATACACGTCCAGTGGGAGTTGCAGCTGACAAGGAGAACATTTTAATAAGAATCACAGCACATTTGAAATGGCTTTGGCATTATCAGAACGGGTCAAGAAATGCAACAGCTATGAAGAGATCCAGAAACTCACTACTAAAGTAGGGTTGTAGAGTCCTGATTGAGATTTTGAATGAAACTTTGGAAGATCTTGACCTGGCCAGGGAGAACATTCAGAGAGAATATTGACTCTTCAGTGCTTTTTTTTTAAAAAAAATATGCATGTTGTTTACTATTGAGAGCTAATTTGATGTGGGGATTCCTCTCTGAGAAATGGCCATTCAATCTCTCTTTAAAGACCTCCACTAAAAGAGAACCTATCACTTCATCTGATAGCTTATACATGAACCACCTTTCTTGTAGTTTTAACTTACTGGTTCTGGTTTTGCCCTCTGGGGCAAGGGGGAATACATCCACCCTCTCTTCTGTGTAGCAGCCCTTCAGATATCTGAAGACTGCTGTTATGTTTCCCCTCAACTGATTTTACCATAGACCGAACATCCCAATATCCTTAAATCTTCTTTATAGAGCTTGGTTTTCAGTCCTCTCAGCAACCAGAAATGTTGTAGGGTCTCCTGCTTGGATGGGGGGTTGGACTAGAAGATGAACCTACAAGGTCCCTTCCAGCTTTATTATTTTATTCTATTCTACCATCCTCTGCACTTCCTTGAAGTTGTCCTTGCCGTTTTTGAACTGTAGTGCCCATAATTGGACCCACTACTCTAAATGGATCTCACTGGAGCAGAAAAGAGTGGGACAAATACTGCCATAATTTAGAATCTATGCTTCTATTAATTGTAAAGGGATGTAGAGATACTTTTAGGAAAGAATGGATGAACCATTGAACCAACTCAATCCTCAGAAACTGGAAAGCATGAGAAATAAATTTAAAATAATCCCACCTTGAGTCTCTTGGGTATAAGATGGCACAGAGACAAACTCTGATTGGCTTTCAAGCTTCTGTTACTATAAAAGGTAAAAGTAAAGGTTTCCCCTGCCCAGTCATGTCCGACTCTAGGAGGTGATGCTCATCTCTGTTTCTTAGCCGAGGGAGCCAGCATTATCCAAAGACTTTTCTGTGGTCATGTGGCCAGCATGACTATACCTTTACAACAACACTATACCCCGCAACAAATATGTGGTAAGATGAGTGGCCCATAATTTAAACAGACACTCAGACAAATAGACAAACAAACAAATAAGCATTTGAGACCTAAGAAGGAATAGTAAAATAATGTTTTGTACAAAAATGGGCATGAATCAACAACAACAACAACAACAACAACAACAACAACAACAACAACAACAACAACAACAATAATAATAATAATAATAATAATAATAATAATAATAATAATAATAATAATAATAATAATAAAGTTGGAAGGGACCTTTGAGGTCATCTAGTCCAAACCCCTGCTCAGGCAGGAAACCCTATACCATTGCAGACAAATGGCTGTCCAGTATCTTCTTAAAAACTTCCAGTGTTGAAGCATTCACTGCTTCTGGAGGTACATTGTTCCACTGATTAATTGTTTTAACTGTCAGAAAATTTCTCCTTAGTTCTAGTTTGCTTCTCTCTTTCGTTAGTTTCCATCCGTTGCTTCTTCTTTTCTTTTTTTCCTTTTTTTTAAATTAGTTTTCCAATATTACAATAGTATCTTTAAAAAGCAACATGGTGTCTGGGTTACAATAGTTCCATTTCAGACAAATACATATTATTACAAATCTCCAAATTGTTGTAACCAATACTTCCTCTCTCGTGTTTCCTTTAATACATATTATCTCTTATCTAAATTAACATACTTCTCACTGCTATCCATCAGTCATTTAATAGTTTTCTTATATTTGTCAATACTTTGGTATATTTTATATTTTAACATTCCATCTTTAAAACATCAAACACCTTATATATTTTTCCAGCTTTAATTTTACATTGATATTAAAATTAAACGTTTAAAGTTTCTCATTTTCATATTGCTAAATAACCTCCTTTCCCTTTACACAATTTTCTCTGATACCTAGTAATGTAAATACACTTCTTATTTATCTCATTTCCATATCAATGTTAGTAGTACAATATTAGAACGGTAGTCATTGGGATACCAATTGCAAGGAGGAGAAAGAGGAGGAGGACAATATAATATTCTTATTTCTCATTTATAGTTTCCACATATTAAAAATTAACCAAAATTTCTTCCATTTCAACATTTAATACATTCTTTCATGTCACTACATCCAAGTATATTAGTTACATTCTATCATTCTTAACATATATACATCTTAATCCAGGTCATTTAAAGAGCTCAATATTTCAATGTTAGTATTCATACATCTGTGGTGTTTTTTTAATTAGTCAGTATTTTTATCTACTCATCAAAACAATCTCTCATAATCCAAGTACAATCCTGTCTATTTTGGTATTATCTATTTCAGGCCTCTCAAGGATGTCCATATTTCTTCAATCTTATTCTTGCTTTCTTCCTTTGCCATGTCATTTTTCGCTTCTTTGCCTCAGGGTCATCAAAGCATTCTTGTGTTGTTATATCATATTGAAGTTGCCCTCCAGTCTCCATTTTTGAAGGATTTAGGAGTCTGTTAACAGTGCCAAATCTTCTCATTATTTTCACCTCTTGATATAATTGTCCTGGACTTAATAATTTTTTTCCACCTGTTTCCCATTATGGTCTTCAAAAGTCTGTGTTTGTTGAATAGTTAATTCTTTTGCCAATGTATTTGATTGTTCAATTTCTTCTGTTAAGTTCTGTCCCAATAAAATATTAGTTGAAGTCACAGTTTGAGTTTGTTTCTTCGAGATGCTTTCTAATTCTTTCCCAAAAGCTCTTATTTCATCACCAGCTGTAGAAAGGAATTGATAAGTTTGGTAAGATATTTCCCACATAGTATAGATTTATTTTTGAAACTCTTCCATGGTGGGACTTCCGGTGGCGAAGCGACGCCGAAGACAGCCGCCTCCGGGCTGTCCGCTCCACAGCTGTGTTTTTTTCATCGTAAACAGTGCCGATCAGCTGTTTAGATGGATTTGAAGCCCCCTCCTCGGGAGAAGAGAAGGGGGTGAGGCCCCAGGTAGGGGTTGAGCTCTCCGGGGCCGCCTGAGCTGAGAGTTTGGGCAGCTGAAGGATTGAGCCCCCCCGAAGCCTGGGTTGCTCTGAGCTGCGCAGCGTCTCTGCTCCGTGATTTTTGGAGCAGAGCCAGGCGTTAGCAACCACCCCTGCCAGAAGGAAATATCCTTGAGTATCAAGATGCAGGCAGAGCGGTACAGGAGGTCAAGGTGATGTGGACTTTTATCTCTACTCTCTAGCTCAATGGATTTTATAGCTTTAAAGTGAAAGTGCGCAACAAGTGAAAGTGGGGAAAGATGGTGGCCAAAACGTCTAAAGCTCTTCGGAGTGCGGGGTCTTCCCTGGTGCAACAGACCTCGTTGCAAGCTTTGCTTCCTCCTGCACCTCCTCCGGCATTGACGCTTAAGGATTTACAAGATGCCTTTGAAAAGCATTCACAATTAATGTCTGATATGATGGATGAAAAGTTGAAAAAGCTGGAGGAGAAATTTGAGAAGAAGATGGAAGAGAAGTTTAGAGCAATGTGGGTAGACATGTTGTCTACAATTGAAAGTGTAGCTGAATGTGTGCAACAGCTGGATGAAAAAGTGGAGGATCTCAGTCAAAAGAACTCTATATTAGAAGGAAAGGTATTAGAGAATGAAAATATAAGGGACAAAATGGACGGAGAATTGAGCCTTGTTCAGTACCATCAGATGCAGTATGCTATTAGAATCAGGGGCTTAAAAGAGAATCCTAAAGAAGATTTAAAGCAGCTGATCTCTGAGGCTTTGGAAGCGGTATTGGGCCAGCCAGCATCTGAAATTGAGGGAAGCATGGATAAAATTTTTCGTGTAAATTCATGGATTGCAAGACAGAGGAAGTTACCCAGAGATGTGGTGGTCTATTTTACAAAGAGAGTAATTAGAGATGAAGTCATTCAAGCTGCTTATGATACTAAATTGGTAGTTGCTGAGCAAGAAGTCCTGGTTTTAAAAGAGATTCCTCCAAAGATTTTAAGGAGAAGGAAAGATTTTGCATTTCTTGTACAGGAACTTAAGAAATGTGATATCAAGTTTAGATGGGAGATTCCAGTCGGACTGGTGGTGATGCACGAAGGTAAAAGACATCGTCTGGTTACTGTGGCCCAGGCACATGATTTTTACAGCAATGTGCTAAAAGCAACCCCCCTATCACTTTTGGAAGCTGCAAAGGGATATGGCGAGGGAAAGCCTCAAGATGTTGCAGGTAGACAGACAGAGGAGAATGGTGCTGGAGGGGATCAAGTTACAGTCTCATCGGCTGCTGCTGGAGAGCAGAGGATGACGCGTGCCGCCCTAAGACGAGCGAGACGAGAGCAAGAGCAAGACCAGCAGAAAGTTATGGAATCTCCAAAGCGTACTTACAGTGAAGCTGTGGGAGGGGCGTGGTCCAAAGAAGTTACAGGGGCTATTTCAGACGTGATTCAAAAGTTTTGGGGCGTCAAGATTGGTGATTAAATTTCTAATTTAGAATGTCAATGGATTAAATTCATCATAGAGGAGAAAGAAAGTTTTTCAATATTTAAAACAATTTAAGATTGATGTTATTTGGTTGCAAGAAACGCATATTAGGGTTATGGACCAAAAGTATTTATTGAATTTAAGATGGGGTACGCAAGCTCCTAATCAACAATAAGTTGACTTTTCTTAACTTACTACATATAAAGGTTACCTAATTGGATTATAATTTTTTTAAATTTTTTATTTTATTTTCATTGGAGAGTGGAATGGTGTCCTAGACGTATAGATGGATAAAGCTGTTGGTTTTTTTTAAAGCGTGTCCTGAGTCATGCTAGATTGCCTAAATCTTTTTTTTATTTGAACTCAAGGATGATCTGGAACTGCGAGACATTTGGCGTGATATATGCAAGAACTATTTTTGATCATAGTTCAGTTTGGTTGGAGATTAATAAGGTTAATAGAGATAGGCGCTCTTGGCGCGTAATTGAGAATTTGTTTAGAAATTAGAGAAATGTGGGAGAATGTAAATAGTTGATGAAAGTTTTTTTTTTGAAATTAATATGAATAAGGATTGGGACTAAGAAATTTTATTTAGCATTTGAGTAAAGCTCCTTTTCTGTTTTCTTCCTTTTTTTATCTGTAATATTAATATTGTTTGTATTCATTTTACATGAGCTAGAGGGTGATAGAATTAATAGTTTATTGTTGATAGCATATGGATGCTTATGTTTGTTTTTCGTTTTTATACCCTGTATTTAGCTCTGGGAAGTCGGGGGGGAGGGGGGAATGGGGGAGAGGGATAGGGAGGGTTAGATAGGGGTGGGGGAGGGGGGATTGTTAAAGTTAAAATGTACTGTAAAACTTTTTAAATAAAAAAAAGAAACTCTTCCATGGTGGAGTTTCACATCTGGTGTTCAAGGTTAATCTTATCTTGTTTTTCTTAAATATTTTCTTGATTTTTTTAAAGAGAAAGTCAGATTGCAATTTCAGGTTTAGCCACTGGGTGTCCCCCAAGTACTTTGAAAGTTCTTTTCTTTTAGTCTGTTTCTTTTTTCAACATTTTTTTTAAAAAAAACACCCCTGAGTTTGCTCACCACTTATTTGAAGGGAGGGTTGAATTCCCCCTCCCTCTCCATGGGGGGAAGGTACTTAGCAGCTTATTTAGGTGAAAAGAAGAAGATTAAGGTATAAGAGAGGAATCTTAACCCCGTCTCTTCCACGCTGTTTTAATGTTGCTTGGTGGTAAGATTGACTTCGGCTGTCTGCAGCCTAGTAACTGGCCATATTACTATGGCCCGTCTTTCGTCTGCCGGTACGAAGGGAATGCAGGCACTAACGAGGGGGTTGCGGCTCCCCCGCGTTTCTGCAAAAGCCCCTTCTTTCTGGTCATCCCTCCAAGGTGACTCTTTGTCCCTTTTAGGACCCCCCCCAGCGATGCGAAACTGGACATGGAAAACGAGAGCCGTCCTCCAGACGTCCATGGCGGCTGGCTTGGCAAACCGGAAGCCCCATCCATTGCTTCTTGTCCTGCCTTCAGGCTGTAGGAAGAAAAGTCTTCATCATGGTTCCATCCAAGCCAGGGATAAACAACATGGCAACTGCTTTACGAAGAAGGTTACAGTTTATTGCAGAGGAAAGCCAGACAGAAAGACGGATCCAGCAGAAAAAGGGCTGAGCACATGTAGGGAGTGGGTTTTATACCCCCTGGAGTCTTTTTTTTTTTGAGTTATTTCCTGTGTCAGGCTTTGTATTTCCTGGGTAACATATTCTGAACTGAGTCTGGGTGTGCCTTTCTGGTATTCCTGATGGTTGTGTGGGTGTGCCTTTCTGGTATTCTTAATGGTTGTGGGTCAATCCTAGTATGTCCAAAGGTCATATCCTGCTTCCCTGGGGCTGGGGTATGTAGATTTTATGTGTTTTGTCTTCCTAAGCTTCTAGCTCCAATGTTCCTGATGGTTTATATTTGCATATCTATAGAATTGGTTTTCTGCTTGGGGGAAGGAGACCTGAGACTATTAAGAAAACTGGGCATGCTTTCCTGGTTCTTCAATATCTTTTTAGGAAATATATTTTTCTGCCCTTTTAATATTTCCTTCTCTGAGGAGCTGACTTCCCACGAGATGCTTGACTCCCTCTTCTTTGTGGCAGCCCCTGAGACATTGGAACACTGCTATTATGTCACCCCTCGTCCTTCTCTTCATTAGACTAGACCTATCCAATGTCCAAGGTGAACACCAATTTAATGCACAGTGTCTGCAGCCACCAATAATAATATAAGAGGAGCTTTCATTCAGAAAAAGCAACCTCATGTTAAACAAGAAACCTGGGAAAAGTCTTCATTCAATATTCTGCATTCAAAGTTAGCATGTCATCAGCAGAATTACTGTAATTGTCCCAGAGGGTGATTTTCAAGGCTACTAATTGGCACTCACTCGTGATTTTTGTTTGTCTCAGAGCAATATAAAGTGACATAAACTCTGAGAAGGTATGAATATATACATGTATGTGCTGTCTATGAATATACATGTATATATCTTAGGAAGGGTGATACTTTTATCCTTCTAGATATTAATAGTACAAAGTAGGAATGATAATCTAATGTCCATTCTTTTTTATAGCAAATAGTACAAACTTTGATTTTAAGAGATTAATTTTTCAGTTTGTCAAAATTAACATTCAATGTTTTCTCTCTTTTTTTCTACTTCTATTGGCTCTGATTCTGTGCAAAGCCATTAAGAATAGTCAATAAAATAAATAAATCTCAAAGTCTCATTAAATCATTTAATGCTGCATTATTTTCTAATGAGTGTGACATTTCATTATTTCTATCACTTCAAATGCATCCTTTTCAAACACTGCCTGTGTCAGAAGGAGGTATTAATCATTGCCCTTGTGTGTGACTGCACTAAAGTTCTATGTGGGAAGGTCAGAACAGAAATTAAAGATCCCAGACACAATCAGAAAATGTATCATGGTAAAAAGATATAATAAAAGGGATCTACATATTGGCCTGAAATATAACACTTACGCATAGAGTATCAAAAGATGGTGTATGTTTTGAGGAAGAACTCCTGGAATGAATGTATATGGGGTAAAACTGAATGATCAATTTATACAAAAATAATAATCTATATATCTCAGTGAGAGCATCCTTTGATGCCAAAACCATATTTCCTCCACCGTGGGGCAGGAAATGTTGACTTACATAGGAAATTGCAAAATGTGTATTATTACCATAGAATTCCAGTGTTGGAAGTGGCCAACTATGCTATTGAGTCCAGTCCTTTGCTCAGCGTGGGAATCCAGATTGAAGCATCCCAAACAGATGGCTGTCTAGCCTTTCCTTGCACACATCCAATAAAAGGAGCCAGCCACATTTCTGGGTAATTGGCTCCACTGTGAAGCTGTTTTTACTGCCAGGAAGTGGCTTCTCCTAATGTTCCATAAGAATCTGTTTTCCAGCTTGACTCTATCATTGTGTCCAATACTCTGCAATGATAGAGATTCATTGTTGACCCCCTTTTATATGACATCCTTGCAGAAATTTTAAGACATCCTTCTCTTTCTTTCCCTTGCCAGAAATTTTAATTTCACTTTGAGGGGTTTAGCTCCTAGCACCAGGATGTAGCACTTGGAATCACTTTCAGTTCCCTTGAATCCTTTGTTGTAAGAAAAATATTCTTTTAAATAAGAAATCAAATGGTTTGGCAATAGATGCTATGAAGGACCCCCTTCATTGGTATGCAGAAACTACAGTGATCACTGATCCCTTTGTTCAAATAACTGCAAAAGACTGCCCCGCCCCCCTGCTCCCAACAAAGCAAGGCTATAGATTATATACCATTGGTTTCTTATACAAGAGAGAGAGGTAAAAGGAATGTTGCAAATTACAATATAACCTTTACATGAAATGCTTTGAATAAACTATTAGAATGACCTCTCTGTTATCTTTAGGGTCTGATCCTTTTAGATAATATCAGCATGAACAATAAACATTGGTTCTTGTATGGGTATCCTTTCATGTCATTCTTTCACACCCTCTGAACCAGGGTGTGAAATAGTATGGCTATCAGGTTTTTGTTCACTGTCTCCTTTCCTGATTCACCACACTGAACTGCAAGCCCTTTAATTCTAGTGTTGGAAGTGGCTAAGAGAATATATAATCCATTTCTAAAGCATAACAAGGAAGATATGAATTACAATAGACCCCCTTACCTTCTAGTAGCATGATGCTCAGAAATGGATGTAGTCCTTCAAAGATTGAGGATCTAAAGGAAGGAATCAAGCCAACAGATTCAGAAAACTGAAGAACTAGAAGATGGAGCAATAATATCAGAAATGGAAAAGACATTTTACCAATCAAGAATTCAGGACATATTTGAGGAAAATAAAGAAAAACTGATTGAATAGAAGATAGAGCTGTTAGGAGAACTGTGGGCAATTGGAGAAGGAAGGAGGCTGTTTAATGAATATCATCAATGGGTTCTTTCTTCCAAAAATACTTTAACCAAATGGTCTTTCTTATTCCAAATAATAAACACAAAAACAGAGGAAAAATTACTTGATGATTCAAATGCATTGACTTTAAAAGTTAGTTGGCAAAGAAAGAAAGCTAGAGTAAGACTGAAGAAAATAGAGGTTTTGATCCATTAGATGGGATATTATATTATTAACTAGATGTTTGAATATGGTAGAGAATAGATAATTGCTAGAAATAGAAGTACTATCATAACCAGAAAGATAAGTTTTGTAACTAGAATATTAGATTTTGGTGTAAGAAGGGAAACAGGAAAATGCTAAGATGTTTGAATAAGGGAAGCTTTTGGTTACCCAAATATAACTTACTTCAAAATTATAAATAATAGAGACGAACACTGATGGGAAATTAAAATTTTAATAAAGCGAAAACAGAATACTGATTGAACATATGGATGTTACGTGCAAATGCAATTAAGATATGTTTTGGTTAGACAAGTTATCTAAAACTGACATTATTGATATTATGAGAAAAATGTAACAAAGATGTTGATATTCAATTGTATATTTATTAATTTATTTTATTTATTTATTTTTAATCCCATTTATATCCCGCCCTTCTCCGAAGACTCAGGGCGGCTTACAATTTAAGCACAAACCAATGTGCTTAGCAATAGCCTTCATTCTATGTATATGCCTGCTTATTAGGGCTTTCGCTCCCCCCAAGCGGCATTATTACAAAGTCAGCTTATTGCCCCCAACAATCTGGGTCCTCATTTTACCTACCTCGGAAGGATGGAAGGCTGAGTCAACCTTGAGCCTGGTGGGACGCGAACCTGCACTAATTGCAGGCAGCTGGTGTTACTTAAGGAGGCATTAGAACTGTATTTGCCTAGTGTGGAAAAACAGGTACTACCGAAAGAAGAGAGGAAACATTTGATGGTGTAATGTTGCATCTAGATTGAAGAAATTAATATATACCACTGAATTACTAATGGATCCAGACATTATTAAATATTTAATTGTAAAACTAGAAAATTAATAGAATATTTATTTTAAAAAGAAAAGAAATTGATGTAGACCCTGAGATGGGGACCCATCAAAGCAGGATTGCTTCTTTTATTTCATAAATCATATGGCATAACTTAACATTACCCTTCTCTCTCTCTCTCTCCCTCTCTCTCCCTCTCTCCCTCTCTCCTCTCTCCTCTCTGTCTCTCCAACCATGTCGTATAGCATCTGGGAGGTGATAAGCAATACATCCTCATGTTATAAACCCCTCCCCATTTTGTATGCTCATCAGAATGGCCGCAAGGATCACAGCACCATATCTGCCATCTTCCCTATTTTAATCTCCCTGCAAATATCACAATTGGTGTTAGCTGCATTTATTTTGTTTCACTTAATCTTAAACATATTTATAATTCAATGAAATTGAAACAATTTTTTGACTTCCGACTCATTTCTTTCTCCTGCCTCCCACCATGCTTCTTTTTTAAAGGGTAGAGTTTGAGCAGCAGCTTGAAAGCCAAATCTGGCCATTCACTCCCAAAAGATGGATCACTAAAAGTAATCTAAACCTGGATGAGGCCTAACGATTTCTTGAAGTATAAATAATATGAACCTTTATCTTTTTCCTCCCTAAATCTATTTATAACATAAATGATTCTGACCTTTGGGAATCAGAGAGATACTGGTAAAGTTATCCTATTGTGAAATTGACATTCCCCAGTTTCTTTGCTTTTTTATTATGAAATTGACATTCCCCAGTTTCTAAGGCGTTTTCTAGAGATTTCAGCACCTACAAAACTAGCTTCAGTTTCAGTCCCTGAAAGACACTGGTAAGCAAAGGGATGCCAAATTTTAAAAAAAATGTGATTGCACAAGTCAAACATTTAGAAGCTGTCAATTCAAATGATATTTTTGTGTTAAATGGTATTTCAGTTGGTGTATTGGATAAATGCTGGAAGTTATTTTACTCACTTTCAGAATTGGCTACTTCCAGGGTTTGTTTGTTTGTTTGTTTGTTTAATTACAGGGGTATTTAACATCTCAATCTATTAAATCAGGTATCTCAGGAATTCTTTCAGTCCCTTAATTAGAGAGTGAAATCTGGAAGAAGGACATTGCAAGGGATGCAACAAGAGAGGTTTCTCAACCTCAACAACTTTAAGATTTATGAACTTCAATTTCCCCAGCATGCTGACTGGGAAATTCTGGGAGTTGAAGTCCACATATGTTAAAGTTGCCAAGGTTGAGAAACAGTGAGCTGGAGCAACTTTCTCAGACAGATGGATAAAAAAGGAAGAAAGTGACGGTACTGGATCCTCATAACCAAGAATAATATCAAGTCCCTTATTCATTGCCAGAGAGTAAGAAAGAGGGATGCTGAAAATAGGGCAGTAGGCTACCAATCTCTTCCAAGCACCATGGATTCTTTCTGGAACCATAGCTGATCTTCCTTTGATTGGCAGAGATGTACAAGTTAGGACTTTCAGGTTTCTGATTCTGAAGCTAAAGGATGGCCTTTAGCCCCACATCAAGGCACTGTGCCAGCCAAGATGGTGTTCTTCTTCATTTAAATGCTGCAGTGCCTCCTTGCTACCCATGACAGCCATCTAGGATCTAGGTGGCCAGTCTGTGCACCCCTGGTGAAAGGGAGGCTGTCCATAAGGTTTACATATGGCAAAAGGATCCTCAGCCTGAAGTCTTTCTGCAGTGCAGTGCATCCACAGGATCAATTCCATAGATCCAGGGACTTTACTATTTGCAACCACCCTTCACCTAAGCACCATCCAACCTCATCAATAGTAACCCCAAACATAACTGCAGAACCTTAAAGGACAAAAAAAGGCTTTGTTTTGCAGGAAATCTCTCTTTGTTACCATTTTAGTAAATGTGCTTAATGGCATACTATGATGTTCTTCATGTTGACTCACTAGAGTAGTGTTTCACAACCTTGGCAAGTTTATGATGGGTGAACCTCAACTCCCAGAATTCCCCAGTCATCAGGCTGCCCATCATAAACTTGCCAAGATTGAGAAACAATGCACTAGAAATCTCTATTTCAATATCTATTATTGATACTGATAATTATTAGTATTATTATTTCTAGATATCTGTTCTTATTCTGTTTAATACTGACACTAATTGTTTTTCCATTTGACTTTTTTACATCTGCTTATTTGCTAGTGTTGTTATTATTATTCCAATTTATTAGAAGGCAAACAAATTTGGCTGCAGGCAGAAACAGTTCAAGGATCCAAGAGACCAAAGCAAACATCTTGTTCTAATTATGTTCAAATTACAATAACAGCAGCAGTTCAATTAGCCATTAAATGAAGCAGAAAGAGGAAAATATATATATATTTTTCACAATGTAGCCTTAATTAGGAGACGGACTGTTCCATCACCCAGAAAACAAAGGTAACCGAAGGAAAATGAATTATACAACTTCTGTCAGTATGCACTTTGAAAGTGGTGGTATAATATGGACAAAACAAGACTCAAGCCTGGAAAATAAATAGGAATGATTTTGCAACCAGAATTCCCTCCCTCCAACAAAAATCCTCTTAGTAATGTGGGCATAAGCAAGAGGTTTAATAAGCCTTAACAATCAGATTGGGTAACCTTTATGTATTTGGCTTCTTTCCAGGAAATAAAATCATTACATTAGCCCTGCAGCTGGGAAAGGACAATTCACAAATCTGCAGTTTTGGCTAACCACACTGGCAGCAAGAAACAAACTCACAATCTGTGCATTTTTTAGCAGGTGCATCTGTTTTGCACCATAAAAACTTAGATCTGTGCCAAGTAGACAGAGAAGGGGAGAAAGAAAGAGGCAAGGAAAGACAGAGGCAAGGTAGCTGCTTTATGATTCTTTCCTCCTGAAACCCGGAATGGGCATATTTTTAAAAGTGGCCCCAGGACTTAGGAACTTTCTATCAGGAGTTGTCCAGAAACCTGTTTCCAGCTGCTTCTGAGAAACAAATTAGGGATTGCTATCAAACTTCTGCCAGCTATAACAAATAGGTAATCCCTTAACTAGGAAGTTAGTCAGAAGGTACTGAGTGATTCAAGGTCTCATTGTTAATCTTTCTACAATGCTCAGAACAGTGTTATATCCAGGGCATACTGGAAAGAAAAACAGCTCATCTCGGCTTGGATCCTGTGGAAGTCAGGAGCTGTTTTGATTTTTACAGTGATCAGAGATTTGCAATCTGTCCACAGATGCCAAGTAATAATAATAATAATAATAATAATAAGTTGGAAGGGACCTTGGAGGTCATCTAGTCCAACCCCCTGCTCAAGCAGGAAACCCTATACCATTTCAGGGAAATGGCTGTCCAGTCTCTTCTTAAAAACTTCCAGTGTTGGAACATTCACCACTTCTGGAGGCATGTTGCTCCACTGGTTAATTGTTTTAACTGTCAGGAAGTTTCTCCTTAGTTCTAGGTTGCTTCTCTCTTTGATTACTTTCCATCACCTGCTTCTTGTCTTGCCTTCAGGTGCTTTGGAGAACAGCCTGGCTCCCTCTTCTTTGTGGCAGCCCCTGAGATATTGGAACACTGCTATCATGTCACCCCTCACCCTTCTCTTCGTTAAACTACACATACCCAATTCCAGCAACTGTTCCCTATATGTTTTAGCCTCCAGTCCCCCAATCATCTTTGTTGCTCTTCTCTGTACCCTTTCTAAAGTCTCGACATCTTTTTTACATCGTGGTGACCAAAACAACCTGTCTTGATAAGCCATCTGTCATCACTATTTCCACCATCTGCCAATATATCAAAGATATATAGTGGCTGCAATTAGCTGACATGGTTAATCATCATCATCACTTTAGTCATTGTCTATCCACTGCAGGATGAAGGCCCCTTTCCGCATGTTTCCAACCAATATGGTCTTGAGCTTTCTTTTGCCAATTGGGCCTGCAATAGTTGCTGATATTGTCAATCCATGTTGTTTTAGGTCTCTTTTGTCAAGTGGGATCCATTCTATGACTGCCTTGGTCCACCTACCATCAGTTCTTCTTGCTATGTGACCAGCCCATTTCCATTTCAATTATTTTACTCTCTTGATGATATCATATATTTTTGTTTGTTCTCTAATCCATGTGCAGATCTTTCTATCTTGTCTTGTAATGTCAAGCATGTATTTTTCCATGGCTCTTTGCACCACTCTTAGCTTTTGTGTTGATTGTGAGGTTAGTGTCCAGGTTTCACTGGCATATGTTAGAGCAGGTAACACAAACTGATTGAAAACTTTCCTCTTCAGGCAAAAGGAGAGGTTGTTCTTTAAAATTATGCTTAGCTTGCCGAATGCCTGCCAACCACATTTAACATGTTCAATTTCCTTTATTGTATCACCTTCCATTGAGAACCATTGGCCAATGTATATGTAGTGGTCTACTACTGTATGTCTACTACTACAACATGCTTAATAGGGATGTGCAAAGCTTTAATTTGGAGATTTGACTGGAAGCTAACTCAAACAAGTCTCTGAATAAAACCAGCTCTAGAAACCAAATCAAAACATCAAAACAAATTATTGAGCCAAATGCATTCGAATTGGTTTGGCAATCTGGAAAACCTTTGTGGATGCTGTGGCTTACAAATTTAAGCTAAGAAGTAGCAAAGAAGCAGCAAACTAGAAAACAACTGTAGAAACTTGGACACCCTTCAGTCAGTACTTTGTAACTTTTCATTTGCAAGAAACATACGGTACGTCTAAACCAGTATTTTTCAGACTTGGCAACTTTAAGACACGTGGACTTCAACTCCAGAATTCTTCAGCCAGCAATGAAAAACACTGCTCTAAATCAAGCATAAAGAAGTACTTACAGGAATAAATATGAAGGTTTTGGAACAGCTTTCATAGTTCTCCACATCTGAATATTATTGAAAATAAGTAAGGAGATCTCAGCCATGAAATACCTGCAGAAAGGCCTAAGAGTACTTTTGAGTTAGAATACTTCAGGGATAAATCAAAAGCAAGAACAGAAATATTCTTAGGTGCCTATGGGAAACTTTCAGAAGCTTATTTTTGCCAAAGAAGATGCTACGAAGTGTTGAATTTATTTCATTTTTTTTTGTATTAGCACTTAAATAGTAAATATCCCCATAAATAATAAGCATGCATTCAAATTTGCAGAAAGTTGTCTTTAATCTTCTATCAGGTAGAGGTCTGTGTTTACTTCTGTTGACTTAGAATTAAAATATTCAATTTGCCCAAGGGGGGTTAAACTCAAAGAAGGAGCACAACAGCTCCCCTTAGTCTCACTGCAATCTAAATATGTTTTATATTCAACTGAATCCCTCTTTTCTTTGATTCTGATATTTAGACTCTTAATCTTTAGATCTCAAAGCTGCATTTCTGAAGTTGGCTGTCCAACTCTTCTTAACTCACTTGAAATTCAATATTTTCAGAAACATCTCTTAATGTTTTGCTATCAAAACTTCACCGAAGGAGGGAAGGCGGAGAGAACCTCCCCTCAGAGGAGAAAGAAGGACATGAAATGAACATGAATACATTTCAACATTTTATTGCTGCTTCATCCTGATTCAATTGATGCAGAAGAATTATTTAAAGAAAGGTGTTTCAACCTTTCTTATTCATATTTCCAAATCAAAGTAAGTGTGAAAGCAGTTTGAGCATATTTCTTTTTATTACCAAAAGTATGGCTGAATTCTAATATCCAGATGAGGTAGATATGGTCAGGAAGTAGTTCAGTATGTTCTTCAATTGCCCCAGCTTCTAGACTGAAAATTTCTGGACCAGCCATAGTTACAACTGTGGTCTTATGGTTCTATGTAAGATAAAAAAAGAGTTTCTTGAAAGTAAAAATCTGCCGTACAAGCAAATCTTCAAGCTATGGAGATTGATTTTTGGCTATTTCTTCAGGAAATCTGGCCATCTCCTAATAAAAAATATGCATGTGATCCACAGTACTTCTTCTGACATATGCCTAAAATTCCAGAGGCAATGCAAAGACAGAAAGCCATAATATGGTTACTTAACTACTGTTCACCCAGGTAATGATCCTGCAAGAAATCATTAGGACACGTTGTCATTAAACTAGAAGTTTATAAGCATGCTGCTAAATAATTAAATGACCCAGCTGCTGCAAAATAATGATTGCATACAAATATAGTATTCTGTTTCACAATTTCATATCAAAGCAGTCGGGGTGTCGATACACGTCCTCAATGAAAGCAAGCATGAATCTTCAACAGGAACGTGTGACAAAACAGAACATGCTTTATTCAGCTCCAATGCACATAAAGTGAAAACAAAGTCAGTGTTGGGTGTTAACTGCTCCCAACGCTTATATAGCCGGTCAGAGACAGGGCCCCGCCCACAACCCACAACCCAACATCCGCCCATAACTCCTTAAAGTCCTTCCTTCCCCCTCAGCTCCGTTTGCTGTGTTTTCCTATTCACCATCCCCCCATGCATCCATCAACCCATCCCCCCATCCAACAGTCCACCGACAACCAGGTGAGTAGAACATGCAACCCCCACCCTTAATGGTAAACGTTCAGGCCTGCTAGACATCCAGGCCTGCTGAGTCCAGCCTTGTGAGGGACGGTGTAGGCCGAACTGCCCCTGAGGCAAAGCAAGGCTTAGAATGTCCGATAACAGCAGCGTGCAGGAAGAAGGCAGCATCATCTGCGTCTCAGCGGCACCCACCAACACTCCCTGGCCCAGCTGATGGGTTGTAGAACCGGGCCCCAGCTCCGGCTGGCATGCTGCCTCTGTCAGCGTCCCCTGAACTGAAGGCAGGCTCACTCAAAAGGACCGACTGCCCCGCTGCCTCCGCCAGCATCTCCCGGACCAGCTGGTTGGCAGTGGACCTGGCAGGGAGGGCCGACTGCGCATCCGTGCCTGCCAGCGCTTCCGGAGCCAGTCGAGAGGTGACGGAAGGAGCAAGCCCAGGACAGCCAGTGGCGTCTGCAAGAGGACCCGACTTCAGACGAAGGTGAGTAGGGAACGCAGGGGGCTCGGCAGTGGTAACAGTTTCTACAAGGGAGGCAGCAGTGCTGTTGGCTCTGACGTGGGACTCTGCCTCCCCCCCACTGAATGTCGGCCCCACAGTGCTTGACAGCTGGCTCCCCCTACCAGGGCTCCACCTGGAAGACAAGAGGCTCCCCCTCCGCACCCTAGATATTTAGTGGATAGGTACAGTAAATCCCCCACCTGTAAAGGTTTAAAGGGTCTCCTTTTCTTATCTGCCTGTTCTTTACTCATCTCTGCGGCCTTAATTAGAGCTTTCTTCACTGTCTCCCACACCGCTCCCACCTGTCTCATCCATTCTCTGGGTTGGCATGGGAGAGGCTCCCCCTGGACATATTCGGGAATGGGGACAAAGTCATGACCAGACACCACCCTGAACGGGGAGAACCCAGTGCTGCTGTGCACTGCATTATTATGTGCCACCTCAGCAAACACCAACAGGTCAACCCAATTGGATTGCTGATACTACACATAACATCTTAGATACCGCTCCACCATGGCGTTCGCTCGCTCTGCTGCCCCGTTGGTACTTGGATGGTATGCCGAACTGAGGCCCTGGGAGGATCCCATAAAGCGAACAAATTCCCTCCAGAATTGAGCTGTAAACTGCACCCCTCAGTCCGAAATGATTTGTCGAGGCACTCCATGTAGGTGGTATATGTGGGTGATGAACATCCATGCCAGCTGCCTGGCAGACGGTAAACCCTTGCACGGCACAAAATGCGCTTGTTTAGAAAACAGGTTGATAACTGTCCAGATGACATTGTAGCCATGGCTCTTCGGTAATTCAACTACGAAGTCCATTGCAATGTCCTGCCAGGGTCTGGTAGGGTCCGCTATGGTTTGTATTAATCCCAACAGCTTCCCTGTGTGAGGTTTAGCAGTGGCACATGTGTGACAATCTCGGATGTAGTTTTCGATCTCTTGTTTCATATGCAGCCACCAGAACTGCCATTGAGCCAAATGTAAGGTTTTTAAAAACCCAAAATGTCCTGCCTGCTTGGCGTCATGACACTGATACAGCACCCTCTGTCTCATTGGTTGAGGTACATAAATTTTATACCCGTGCCAGGCTAGCCCATCCCGTCTCATCAAAATGTTTGGATGGCTTTGGAACCAGGTATCTCCCTGGAGCGCTTTCTGTAAGTCATGGACCAGGTCACCTGTTACTATGCGAGATACAGTCCCTGCCACCTCTTGTTGGCAAGGGGACATAATTTCTTGCACACCACTTCCTCCCTCTTGTTTTCGTACTGTGGTTGTCGTGAGAGCACATCAGCCAAGAAGTTCTTTTCCCCCGGCACAAATTTTAGGGTAAAATGGAAGCGCTGAAAATATTGGGCCCATCTGAGTGTTTTGCAGACAATCGTTGTGGCATTTGTAACACCTCCAGGTTTTTATGATCGGTCCACACCTCAAACAGGGTTTTAGCCCACTCCAGGAGATTTCGCCAAGTCTTGAGTGCCCAACGTACGGCAAAGGCCTCTTTCTCTCAGATTGCCCAAGCCTGTTCGGTGTTCGTCAGCTTTCTGGAAGTGTAAGCACACGGTTGCAGGGACCCGTGCCTATTCTGTTGTAGGAGGATGGCTCCCACCACAACATCACTGGCATCCACCTGCACAACGAATGGCAGTTCGGGGTCTGGGTGAAGCAGAATATACCGTCGCAGTTCCTCCATCTCCTGTAGTGTCATAGCGTACATACTGGGTTTGGGTAATTTGACCCCTGGCTCCAATTCAATGGCACAGTCCGTTGGTCAATGGGGTGGCAGGATGTCGCGTTCTTGCTCATCGAACACCTCAGCAAGATCAGAGTACACCTGCGGGACCTGGACCTCCTGTCCTGCATCTGCCTTACAGGCTCCCACCCCCTCAGCTTTCCCTTCCGACACAGGGAATGGAGCCATAAGAAAGTCATATAATATTTTTCACTAGCTGGGTTTTGGTATCTGAGGGCCTACAATAATGAGAAAGGGAAGTGCCAGGAGCCCTAATTTATAATACTGGAAAGTGATTTACTTTTTACTGGAAACCTACCACAAGGCAGAATATTGCGATATTCCTAGGTATTTGAAAACAACTACAAAATTAGCCTTCATCCAAATGGCATTTCACTGGAAAGTTTGTGCTTTTCATCCCAATGAAATGTAAATTAGGGGTTGCATTTTAATTCTCCCCTTCTAGCCCTAATGGCATTTGCTGCAGAGAGGCTATCACAAGGCCAAAACTGTGCTTCAGATAAAGGCCACATTTTATTTATTTCTTATGTTCCTGTGTAAGTTTATTTTCAAGATTTTAAGAAGAGAGGGGAAAGGAATATCACAGAGTGCGTTCCTTGGACTATGCCATACTTGCCATTGAAGGAAGTAAAGTGTTCATCACAGCTTCAGTTCAAAAGCCTCCCAGAATCACAAGGAGAAGGTCTTGTTCTGGGATTTCTGTTTTTATGCAGATACATATATCTTGACTAAATGTTGCCTAACCTAGCTCCCTTGTCTGGCTTTTTTCATTTGTCCTATGAATCCAAGTCACAGCTTAATACAGTGGTCCTTGATTTATAACCATTCATTCAGTGAATGTTTGACATTCCAGTGGCACTGAAAAAGAAATGACTTATGATTGTTTTTCACACAACCGTTGCATCCCCATGGTCATGTGATCAAAATTTGGACACTTGGCAGTTGGCATATCTTTGTGATGGTTGCAATGTCTTGCAAACTTTTGTCAATCAAAGTCTATGGGGAAGCCAGAGTCAATTAACAACCATGTTATTAACAGCTGCTGTGATTCACTGTGAGAAGAAAGGTCATAAAACAGGGCAAAATTCACTAAGCCTTGATTATCAGATTGGTTAACATTTATGTATTTGGCTTCTTTCCCGAAAATAAAATCATTGCTAATGAGTACCATTTAGTGTTACAAAGAGAAATTATCTTGCTTGTTTTAGCCAGCTGTCATTAAGTTTGATGAAAGAATTTGCTTTCAAAATTTCTTTGTAAGAAAAAATGTGGAAATGGTATGGTGGAATGTGTACTATTTATTCAGCTTTATTAGCCTCCCCGGACCCCACATTTCTTCTGAATTTCAAGGAAAGACTTGGAAACTACACTCATTAGGCTTTTTTTCAGGTTGAAAAGTTTGAGCAACCAGGGAAGCTAACATGTTTTTCAGATAACATTTAAGGCCATTCGCACACGTATCTTGACCTCTTCAAATGATAACGAAAGCTCAAAACTATCACCAGAAAAAACCCTGAAAGAAATTTTTAGTCTTTTTTTCTTGAGACTAAAATGCAAAGCCTAAGGTTCAAAAGAAAGGAAAAAATAAATGCTTAAATTAAAAGAAAAGCTCAGAAATAGCAAGTCAGATTTTAGCATTGCATTACTACAATTTGCACAAAGCTCAGACTATGTGTCACTCATTTCTATTTTGAAATGTGTCAGTCAAGACATTCTCCTTCAAACCCTCCATCCTCTTCAGCTCAACCTCTCCATCCTATAGCGTTGAGGGGGGAAAAAACCAAGTCTGATTTCTTTACTTGGCCATCTGAAGAAATTAAAGTTAATGGTTTCAGCTCTTGGAAGGATCTCTTAATGGAGACTTATGAGCTTTACGGATGATGTTTTTAAGAAAATTCCTTCCAATATGATATGAGCAAGAAAGAGAAGTGATGGGGTGTTCTTCGTCATTTACTTGAAGAGTTCATTATTTCCATGGCAGAGGAACTTAACTTATTTCCTGGTTAGGCATTATACTTGACAACTAGTGCTGGATGTGTTTATTTTTAGATCAATGGAGACAGCTGGAAGGTTCCCTGGGGAGAAAAAGTATATATCTTTCAGAGATTATGCTAAACTATCCATCCCAAACTTTTGTGAAGGTGGCAGACAGAAAATGTTGGAAAAGTTCATAATAGTTATAGGCTGGCTGCTGGGAAGAAAATGCAATCAATACTGAAAAGAAATCAAAGATCAAACCTGGGTTTGTCACCCAGGACCAGACATTTACTCT